>NC_048550.1:5025237-6225237 GCF_902806685.2 Maniola hyperantus
ATAATTTTACCTTTTTTAATTATAAAACTCTAAGAACATTTGAAAGAACCACTGTTATGCTGATAAATAAATATTTTAATTCAAGTCCATTTATTTATTTTCATCTGATCTGATCAGTTAAATTCACTTTAGGTTAATATAATAATGATTCAATTCATTTTCCTTTCATAACCTCACCTCTCCTTAAATGGTGGTTGCAGCAAATGTAATTTATAATTTCCACAAGGGTGAGCAAACGGAACAAAAGTACATACTAGCACTTAATATAAATTTTATTGGTATAAGAATCAAATAAAATTCCAACATCCACATGGCTACTTTCGTGAGCATGAGTGTTGTATGTCTTTCTGTTTCTGGTATGTACATAGTTAGATTAATTCAAACCTGATATTTCATACCCTATACTTACTAGGTATTCAAAGTAATCTAATAACTCTAATTTGGTCGAATAAGTAAACCTACAGATTCAAAATAGGTTCAATGTTACCTACTTTATCTAGTGGACCAATTAATTATTTATTAGCTGATCCACCCCAGGTCTAATTTTCCAAAATCTTTTCTTTATGTCCAGTAGTAGCTTAGTAGAGAACTCAAATCATATTTGATTATGCAGGGCCTGCGGGTTGATCTATGTCTGTCAGTACATAATACAGACTATTCAGTCGGTAGATAGGTATTCAATGGGTGCATCTGGCAATCGACTCTATTAGTGTCCCTATCACTGTCTATCATTCTCACAACCATACCATGCCTACCATAGACCCAAATCCAAAAATCTTACATTAAATGGTAGGTAATGAAAACACATGCACCTGACACATATTTCAGGCATTCTATCCTTAAATTGTACTAAAATATTACTATGTGTATAGTTAAGTATGTAATTATTTAATTAAAGAAGAATAACTACTCATATTGAGACTATTCAATTCAAAGTTTTAAGACTTTATTTTAGTTACTAGGTAAACTAGATTTGCCTCAATTAACCATAGTAGTATTCAGATGTTTCTTACCTTCTTATTACTGTATTACATAACAATACCTTGAGGTTACAGCCTCCATCATAATGAGGCAGGCCGGGATGGCTTTTTTTCTTTTGTATCATTACAACAGGCCTCACACCAAGAGTTACTGTGTTCTTATCCGATCCATGCAGGTACATGACTGCTTCCAATCACAACTTGAAGGTTATGTGCACTTCTCCACCACAGATGCAGGCCAAAACCACTTGTTCATCTCACATTCGTCGACCTCATCGTCAAGTCGGGGTCACAGGGTCGTGGACATCATCAGAAAAGTTGTCAAAACATGAAAAAAATGGTAACAGTTGAATAATCTCGGAAATATTTCATTTAAGTGACACCAGTATCAAGTACATACCTACTTGATTATATCAGACCCCTGTATATAACCCAAATTTTGCACTAAAACCATTGATTGACCCATTGATGTAGATATGACCGTTGTTATTGTAAGATTATTATTTCTATTTTTAACTAAAGCACATGTACATATTTCTTTTTTTAAAATGATTGTTGAATGATTTAAATTAAGACTTGAATAAAATTATATTGTTAACATTACTTCCTAGATAGATAAAGTTAAGTAGATATTCATTCTAAATTTTCACATTTTATTATGCTATGATAATGTACTATAGGTAATAATTTGCACACTCAGTTATTGGTTGAATGTGTTAGATCAAAACAGATTTAAGACCAAATTGTACCACATTCTAGCAAATAAACTCTATTTTTTATATTTCTACACTAGCTCATGTATCAAGTACTTACCTACATAATAATCTAATTGTTTTCTTGATTCTACTTTAATATAGGTAGGTGCCTATTTGGTTTAAAGTATTTCATATCACTTATTACCTTATTTCGATTTTAAAATACAAGGTGTTAGTACTACGGTGCGTTGCATCCAGTCTTGAAATTAATACTAATACTACTTATAACTTCATAGATCAAATCTTGGGCTAGGTATGTCCCTACATAATAATCCATTAAAGCGGTCAGAACAAAACTATAATCCCTTACTTTGAACTCTCAAATAAGTCATAATGCTGATATCTACTTACTATTAATAATTATAGCCTTCACTTACTCTGTTCTAAAAGTATCAATTGGTAATATTGTAACTTATCAAATACCTACTTAGGTATTTTGATGCAGTAATCTAACATTAGGCACTCTTAATATTCACCCATGCTTTAATGAACATCCACTGTAAGAAGGTAAGTACACAGATTCACCGCTTTCAATACAACCAATGGATGCATTGGACCCATCGACCTACGTACTTCTGCTTGTTCCAGACAGTATAAGGTGCTTTCCTCAAACCAATCTCTTGAGTAGTTGCGTTGGAGACAAGTCCTCCAACTCGACACAGGTCTACTCAAGTACTCCCAAAGTAATAGTGTAGCACCATTGCAGTTTGTATATATTTCATATTCACTTTGTTATTCGTTCAGGTAGGTTTCTTCATATAATTTCCGATATAAGTACCTAATAAATATGTTGCTATGCGTCTTGTACAGGCACTTTTAACATCTTCCAGGATAGACCCGCATTTTTGGGCATGAATCACATCCAATCTTCTGATATAAACAACTTAACCTCCAATCCGGGTTTATTAGTCTTGGGATGACCCTAATATGAATCAAACGCAGTTCCGATGTCCACAGTCTTATATTCAGGTACACTTGTAACATCCACTTAGTTTATATCTAGCTTAATTAATCACCTAGTACTTATATCTCGCTTAATTACTTTTATCTCGTCCATCTTTTTTCTCTCGCTGCGTCCGTCCGACGCCGCTACCACTGTCACACCTCCACTCACGGGTGACAGATGGCAGGTTTTCTGTGTTGCCTACATGTCAGATTATTCATTGCGGCCATTTCCCGCCGAGGCATATATAGTGCTTTTCTCAAAAGAATGCAGGGAAATAAAACACACTTTATATTATACATTAAGTTTAATTTAACATGAACTGTACATTTCAGCATGGAATAAATTGTCCATAATGTAGATGGCTTTTTAATTTAAGCAATCTCATTAAAATACGCCAAAAATACTGTTTCGGAGAAAATTTTCACTTTTTCTCGTTTTTCCAACTCATAAAACTTACATAATATAGGTACTTTCATAGGTAGGACCGTGGCGTGTGGAAGTCCGCTGACTTCGCTGGAAGCAGGTTTTCCATTGCTAATTTGGCTTCTGATCTTAAATCTGGTGGAGTACAATCAATCTTCATTTTCAATCTCTGAACGTTGGAACTTATTTTAATTATTATTAAATTTATATTTACTAAGTAGATACCTACTAACTACCACTAAATAACAAATCAAGACGAATTTTCAGCTTTGCCGCCTATTTTTTTTTATCATCTGTGCCGACAGGCAAGCGCATTTATGGCTATACCTACAGCCACGTAAACGCAATTTGTACTAAGCAAAGAGACTATGGTATGCCAAGAATGACAAAAGAGATCCGATCAAAGACTATTTAATAATCCCAGTACGCCGTTTCATACAACAATGCAGGAGCGTTGTAATGTTCCAAATTCAAAAAACGCTCCTGCAATGGATTTGATTTTCTTTGTCCAAAATTCGATACTTCGCGTGTTCTTTTTTCGAAAAGAACCTCCAGAAACAGAAGCTTCTATGACCATGACTTTCCAACCCTTCATGAGCCTAATGCGTGTTGTCTTTAACGTTCTTTATTCGATTTAAACGTCTCGAGCACATAGTAATATCAAAGCTGTCCTTTTTTGCGCTTCTTCATCAATCAATTTGATACGATAACATAATGTACTTCGACATTTTTTATGGTTTCTTCGAACCAGCGGGGTCGAAAACGGCATTCAGACATCGAAATGAATTATGTAGCAGAAATTCGGGATTCTGGAAACTAATTGATTCGGGATATCGAGAGATAGGCGTTTGAGTGAGAGAGATCCTCTTATGCGTACACTGCTAACTACATTTAGATCAAAATGTTAAACCAAAAAACAACTCATCGAATGCGTGCAGTCGGAAGTCTAGAACACAATAAGGTAGGGTTCCGTAGCTGTGCTAGTTACTACAAAATTTGGCTTTCCTTAAACAATTTTTTTTCAAAAACTGTCAAATCGTACTGATTTAAAATATTTTGATAAATGGTATTTTAATAAATAATTTGAAGTTAGTTAGGTACCCTAAAAATCTTTTTTTCCGAAATGAAAACATTATATTCTAATTAATGTAGCAAACAATCGGTTGCTACTCGTACGTTTCACTAAAAGCGAATTTTCACACATATAATCTTACTTAAACTAAGTGCGAAAATTCACTTTCCGTGAAAACTAACCTTCGAAATATCAGCGCTATTGATCTTGATCAAAATTCCTAGTGGAGAATAAGATTTTAAGTGCGAAAATTGTGAAATTTCCGTGAAAAATCACCTGCGAAATCACTGTGAAAATAAATACATAAATTATGCCCCAAATGAAAATGATTTAAAATTAAGTAGCAATCATGCCCATTGTTAACCTTTACCCCAAACGCGTACCGTACCGAAGCTGAAGCAGTGTACACCATCTTTTAGGGCGTTAGGCTGTCACGCAGATTCGATACGCGCATCGCTCACTCGCCGTGACGGACCGACTGAATTGAGAAATTGAAACCCTAATCACAAAAACTTGTTGAGATACTGATCCTGACCAATGTTTCTTGTTTCCGCTTCCGCACGATACAGACTAATGTGCGAGGATGCGTAGCAAGAGATGTAAAATAACAATCATCATCATCAACCTATCGCTGGCTCACTACTGAGCACGGGTCTCCTTTCAGAATGAGAAGGATTTGGCTAAGTGCAAATTGCCAGACTTGATAAATTGGGCCCAAAATCGATTTATTAGCAAAGTAGACTGGAAAGTGAAAAAATTAAAAAATCTAGTACAGCGATAGCTACTACTAGCATATTCCCGCAACTTCTTTCGCTTGGATTTAGTTTAAATCCCGAATTCAACCTTATAGAAAAAACCTACATGCGTCATCTTTTTTCTAATTTTCAGTCAGTTTCCCTATTAATAGAAATATATAAGTAGGATTGTAGCTAAAACAAGCCACTGCCCGCTTCTTATAGGAAATTTGAGAAGTGCAGGCTTATTCATTGTCCGCATTTTATAAAGATAATATTATATTATGTGCAAAATTTTAGCTTTCTAGATCCAACTGGGCGTTGATGATGTTGATGAATGAGTCAGGACTTTTTGTATATTCTCAGTTTATATGAACGAAAAGAAATCATAATTTCTCATCTCCTTAATCTTTCAATAAACCATTTTCATTCAAGGATCGACACAATGAATTATAAAAAGCGATATCTTTTTATTAGCTTCGTGACATTTCTACGATAAATACGTTTTTTGCACGAGACAAATACATTGGAAGCTTTCGCCTTTTTCATTGTTCAGCAAATAAGCCTAGTGGGTGGACAAAGGCGGCATGTCGTGACGACAGGCACGTAAGAGCGCGCTTCCGCCACGCCAGCACTCAGGCCGCGGTCGAGGCTCGAGGTGGCTCGAGTCTAAGCTCGAGTCTCGTCACGAGTGCCTGTCGAGCCGAGCGCTGACGAAGCCCGACGAATAGATGACATTTTTACGCTATGCAGCTTTTAAAATAAGATGCTGCGGATTATGCGGTACCGAATGAATATTGCCGCACCGTAAACGCCTTTCTGTTAAAATAATTTTAACCTAAACTAAGGATTTTCATGTTTTAATCAAAGTATCCTCAGTAAAAATAATTTAATTATCATTTATATAAATTATATCTACTACATAAGATTCTGTGTATTGCTTGTTAGTAGGTGATATCCAACACACCTAGTTTCTCCTTTCAGCAAAGGTTGCCTGGTGGAGATTGCTCAGAGCAATAAGGCCGCCTTTGCATGCAATTGTTTTTAGTTTCTTTGTTTTTGTCTTGTTTATCTCACATTTTGCATACAATATAGCATTTCTATCTATCACGTGATACTCAAAAAAAATTGCAAAGAAGTTACCTATCTTCTGCCTGTGGCTTCCGAGACTCTCATAAAAATGCAAACCAAACAGTAAACATATTATTATTTACCGAATTTACAGGCAGCAGTAAAATTTTATATTCAATTTGAAATGAATAACATTAGTGAGGCGACAATCTAGTTAAACAAGTAAGTTCAAAACTAAAATCCGACTACTCTTAATAAATGCTTGGTAAAATGGTTTTTCTCCCTTGGTATATATTAATATTGTGCGATATTTATATTTTTAAAAGACTATAAAATTCAAAGACCCCCAATTTTTTTGGATGTAGGCATCCGCCATATTGATTTTGTTCATATAAAATGTAGATAATCTACATAATACCATAATAACCGGACCATAATAACAAATCGATTGACACATTTTTTTATTCATCAAAATCGGCTTAGTAGTTTAGGCGCTGCGGCAGAACACACATAAAAACAAATGACCATACATACATACATAGACTGCTAAAATCAGAATCCTTCCCTGCGCTTTGCCGTAGTCGGGTAAAAAGTTGTATTCAACGTTTGTAATTAGACGCCACATAGAGCCGCGCCTAAGCTGGGTGTCCGCGGGCGGACGACGAAGAGCGGCAAATATCCATACTTAATTCATCATCATCATCATCATCATCATGACAAGCTCACCGCCGGCCCACTACTGAGTACGGGTCGCCTTTCAGGATGAGAATGGTTTAGGCCGTAGTCCGCCACGCTATCCCAGTGTGCATTGGCAGACTTCACAATCTTTTGAAAACATTATGGAGAACTCTCAGCCGTAAAAGCGAGTGATATTTAATTGCTTAAAATGAACGTTACTCCGAAAAGTTGCAGGTGCGTACCCAGGATCGGATCTCCAACCTCCTAAATAGGAGGCGGACGTCTTAACTATCGCTATCACGGCTCTAAGTAGATACCTACTTTAGAATGATTTAAATTCAAAATTTTATAGGTTACTATTTGTGTAACTTTTCCAACCTATAATAATTATACTAGGAGTTACGAATAGGCGCTTCTACGAACCGTATTATTGCAATGTAGGTACATAATATAATAGTGGGTAGTTAGCTATTCCCGTATTCTACCTTTGTACACGGCGGACGCTCGTGGTGGTGGAAAATAACTCAATTAAGTTTTACATACAAGAGTTGGTCGGAACGAAACGCGATTATCACAGTTATCCAATAATCTAAAAACTAATGAAGCACAAGTACCTATGCGCTTATCGTTCTCTACATTATCTGTATGTTATGCCTAAAAGCATGGACCTATAAGCTTATCAACTATGGCAACCAGCGCTGCGCAACACTGCCACAGTGAACTGGAGTGAGTGAAATCTCGGTTTGATCCTGAATCGACATCTGCCAAATATTAGGTAAGTACTAAATGATGCCAGTGACTTCGTCCGCGTGGATTTAGTTTGTTTTAAAATCCCGTGGGAACTCTTCAATTTACAGGGGTAAAAAGTAGCTTATGTCCTTCCCCGGTATGCAAGCTATCTCTGTACTAAATTTCGTCAAAATCGGTTGAACAGATGGGCCGTGAAAGGCTAGCAGACAGACAGACAGACAGACTTTCGCATTTATAATATTAGTATCGATATGGGTTTTAAAACTGTTTGCCATGCCGCTGCCACAACGATTACATACATCTCAAGTTGTTTCGTAGCCTACATTCGACACCAGTGCAGATGAAGCTTGAGATGAAGCCTCGAGGTTTTGTTAGTTTCATTAACTGTCGTGAAATGTGACACTGCTGAATGTCAAAAACAAAAAAGAATTTCGAGTATATACGGAGTATACACACCACATTATAAAAACAAAGCTTTTAGCTTAAATGTTTACTTGACTGTAATATCTCTGCAGGAGACAAGATCAAAGGTATAATCACGAAGAACTATGGAAAAGTGAAAAGAAGGCTTTTTACCTACGTAAGTAGTAAAGTAAACAGTATTAACTGAACTGTTAATTTTCCACGGTTGACTTTTATAGAAAAGTTGGTGGAAACCGATCGGGGTGTATAGAGGCACGCTGCGCACAATAGGGCGTCTGACGCACCCCGCTAATGGAGGGGTAGCCACGACGGGGGGCTATTACCCACCACTCTTATCGAAACTAAGACTTTCCTAATAAAGCAACGCTTAACCAACCATACCACGCAATTTCCCAAAGTTCAAACATATTTAAAGGAACTTTTACTAACTTATAGCTATAATGAAGTATAATTGTTGGTTAAAACTTTAAAACTATTAATACTAGATTCAAAGTACCTTAAGTACTTATACCTTATTTGAACCCAAAATCAAAATTAAAGTATAAGTACACTTTAATTTATCGGATTAAAAGAAAAACGAGAAAATAGACCTTTGTATGGAAAAAGAAAAATACCGGATAAAAAGAAAAGTGAGAAATAGGAATAAAATTTAATCTTAATTTAAAATTTGAGATAGTAATAAAATAATATATAAACGGTTAATGTTACTATCCCACGCAATGATTTCGAAAAGCGCTTAGTTTCATTCCAATGCTTAGTTACTATTCCATGAAATGAAAAGCACTTGATTCACAATCACCTCGTGGTGAAACTTTTAAGATCGACGTGTATCTATGTATACAACAATCGCTCATAGTAACCACTCAAACCGAAATACATCTTACGTCCCAGTGCTTAAAGTATAAATCTGCCTGAGTGAACCCTTATTTAATACTTTCAGAATGATGTTTCACAGCCACTTAAAACTTTTGAGTGAATAACAAATCTCCACCAAAAAGTCTATTTTACAAAGTAAGGCTGTTAAATTGTTTGTCAGAAGACAGAGAGGAGGTCTTTAAAAAAGTTGGAGCAACGCAAAGCGCATAAAAGGATGAGGTAGTGGCTTTTGTAACTTAATCCTATAAAAACATGACGCACGAAATAAAAATAGGATTATTTGCCTGCGGTTACTTAGCTGCAAACGTGATTTGCGGAATGTGAAAAGAGAGCTTTTACTTGAAAAATTATAAAAAATAATAAGAAAATTTCAGTGTTTAGGATCCGAGGCAGGCGCATAAAGGAGCTCTTATGTGTTACTATTTTGTCTGCAGCTTCGCTCACATCAGGCATACTCCAGTAGAACATGGATAAGACCAGATCATATATAGGATCTGATCTGTTTTAAAAAATATCATATGATAGATAATAATATGTAGGTTTACAGATAGAAAGTAGAAAAAAGAGCCACAGGGACATTTGATAGATAATAGAAAAAAATTAAATGTCTACCGGAATTTTTTGACATGGTATTTTAACTGAGAGCACTATCAATGAGACGGTGATATTATCTACTAAAAGCAATCAACTAAAAGATTATAATGTAGCTCAGAAAATCTACGGCAAATACAGGATATATATTTTACAAAGATTAGAAAGATAATAAACAGACATCCCAACAGCTTTGATTGATTAGGCTCCCGGAACAAAAACCACGCACAAATTAAACTCAACGTACATTTTCTAAGAAAAGACAAAAACCAGCAGTATATTTAATTACTAGCGCAGTTGACAAATCCATTTAGCAGCGAGTCGGAATTATCTTTCGTTGTCTACAACTGAGACCAATCAATTAGTCACCAGTCGCCAGGGGGTTGATTACTCCTGATGTACATTTAAAAACCTCACAACGGGAGTATTTACGCCGTATATATCGCAATTTTGAAATTAAAATGTTGATTAATACGGTGGTTTATTTTTGATTGCATAGGGTACGCCATTCAGATCACATGCGTTTTAATTTTTGCTAAATTAACTAATTAATTACTCGCTAATCGCCAAGGGGTTCGCTACTCCTAAATTAATTTAGAAACCCTTCGGTTACGTTATTTCCGTCATATTTATCGATGAATGAAAATTGTGATAAATACCGCAGTTACTTTACAGACCTTTTGTAAATTATATTTTCGTTGAACAACAGATCAATTAATGGTTACAAATCGGCAGGAGGTTTATTACTTCTGCTTTACATTAAATAACTGTATACAAAGCATTTATTTACGCTGAATATTGCAATTCTGAAATCAAATTTCTTGTTAATATTCTGGTTTTTATTGTACATTTTATTTCATAATAAGTACATTAAATATCTACACTAATATTATAAAGAGGAAAACTTTGTTTGTTTGTTTGTTTGTACTGAATAGGCTCAAAAACTACTGGACCGATTTTAAAAATTCTTTCACCATTCGAAAGCTACATTATCCACGAGTAACATAGGCTATATTTTATTTTGGAAAAAAATAGGGTTCCGTAAGATATTTGGGTTTTTCGGACACAAGGTGTAAAAAATCAACCAGAAAAGTTACTTATTTTGCGTACGCTGCCTAAACTATAAAAGATAGAACCATAAAATGTTCTAATTAATTGTAGATCTTATAAATATCTACAAAAAAGTCCGCGACACACTATACCCATCTATGTCGAGTGAGGCACAGCAACCATTTTTTTATTTAAAAATCTTGAATTTTTTTTGGACTACATTTAAACGCGTTTATTTTACTCATGCTATTAATCCTTATCAAAATAAATGATTTCATCACTAAGAACAGTTTATGGAGATAATATTTGGTCTTTGAATGATTAAAATTGGACGTTTGGTTTTGAAGTTATGGCGAAATTAAAATATTACGATTTCTGCTGCACGGCCCGTTGTATTATATAAAGAGGTAATGTCGTTAAGTTTGTTTGTAGGGGGTAATCTTTAGAACTACTGAACCGATTTTAAAAATTCTTTCACCAGTAGAAAGCTACATTATTCCTGAGTGACATAGGCTATACGGGATCTTTAAAAACCTAAATCTACGCGGGCGAAGCCGCGGGGATCAGCTAGTATTTAATACAGTTGAAACCAAATAAGTAAAAGTTATAAGCAGTAGTGGTAGCATTTCAATATTTACATTCCAACGAGATTTCATTTTTAATATTTTTCCTGCGGTCAGGTGAAGAGAGAGCAAAAAGAATTCTTCACTTAGTATATTGCGTTGGCGAAAAGGAAATCTTTATTTGTTTTTAGATTAAAATAATCCCACACACCACTTACTGAACTTGGTAACTAAAGTAGCTAACTTAACGTTATTATTAGTTAAATTAAAAAGATAGTCTTTTCAAGTCTCGTAGTATAAATCTTTTTACTGTAGGCAGATCTAAATAATTCTTTTCCCTAAAAGTGAGACCACTTAAAAAATTAGTATAATGGATTCATTAAAAATGGCAATCAGTGGATACTGCCGACAGAAGTGGAAACTTAAAACTAAGAAAGAACAGTTTTTTTTTTAATTTTCAAATTAATTGTATTATTATAAATGACATGATTTGTAAATTAAAACCATTAACATTAGTTTGGTTTTACATCTATCGAAAGTCCGAGCACCATTAAAATTAACATTTCGGTGACGCGACTTGTTTATACAACTGTCCAAAAAAAAGGATTGTAATGTTTTACTCGTAAATGCCTGAACAAATTTGGATGAATGGGTACCTATCATTAGGATCCTTTATCAACCAGAGTGACAAGCTAATAACTTTTTGAAAACAGATCATGCATGTTTTTTAATTTTTTTTATTATTATTCCTTTCACCCATCCCAAAATAGCCCAAACCAAAGAGGTCTTTATAGTGCTGAACTAAAGAAGTTTGCACTTTAAAAACCTCATCTTTTTTTGAAAGTCGGCCTAAATAATTTTCCTCGTCACAGTTAACAAATAAACTTTCGTTAAACAGGCGCTAAAGATCCCTTATCTCGGCAGCTGCTTTGAATAACGACCCGAAGTGTAACCCCATAGCGCTGGTTCTTTGATGTCCCTTAATTATAAAAGTTTTTCTCTGAAGCAAAAACCTTTTAATACCCTTGCGAGTCAGAACACGGCCGACCACAAACAACATGACTTGCCGGCACACACCTGTTTGTAAATAAAAAATAATTCACCACAAATGTAGCAGCGCCCTATGAAAGAGTAAAGACCTGGTTTACTTTTAAAAGGGCAACACAACTTGCCACGTTACTTCATGATGGTACACGCAAAGGTAGGGTACACATATCCTGTATAATTAACAAAAGCATCGGCTTTTACCACCCTTAGGTACCCGTAGTACAAGTATCATCTATCCTAATTTTCTGCTGAAAAGATAACTTATTGAGTTTCTTGCTCGATTTCAATTAACGAAATTAAATTAAAAATTGTGTTTTAGCATTTAAACTACCGTGAGTGATTTCCATTCTAAATAATAAAAACCCTGTCCCTTGAAAAAGGACCCCGTATGGGTTCGAAACTAGTCGGGCTAACGACTACACACGTGAGTACAGCCGGGACAGATATTATTTAGAATTAAAAATTGTGGTTAATTTTTCATACATTGTTTACTGACAGATGGTTATCATGTACCTACTTACTACAATAGGCACGTAAGTATAACTAGAAAAACGAATACCTAGAGAAACTTTATTCAATTTGAGGATGCACGGAGGAATGTTTATATGCTCAGATATTTTCATTTCATCATCATCATCATTAACATCGATTGACGTTCACTACTGGATATATAGTTATATACCTACGTAGTTTGCGACAGGTCGAGATAGCAATCGGGATTATGATGCGGGTGGACATCCTACACACCCGCACGTCCCCGCGCGGGTCCTCACGTGCGGGGCGTCCCCATCCCGAGTGCCATCTCAACATGTCGCGTAGGTCTATTGGTCTATTGTAGGGACTTCCACGCGCCACGTGGTCTTGCGCCGCCTGAATCTAGTGTTATTATATTTTCATTTGGTACCTTTAAAATCAAAGTAGGAGTCTGAATGGTGGTGAAACCCACGTTGGAAATTTATTTTTTGTCTCATCATCATCATCAACCCATTGCCGGCTCACTACAGAGCACGGGTCTCCTCTCAGCGTGAGAAGGGTTTTGGCCATAGTCTACCACGCTGGCCATGTGCGGATTAGTAGACTCCACACACCTTTGAGAACATTATTGAGAACTCTCGGGAATGCAGGTTTCCTCACAATGTTTTCCTTCACTGTTAAAGCAAGTGATATTTAATTAATTAAAACGCACATAACTCCGAAAAGTTAGAGGTGCGTGCCCGGGATCGAGCCCCCGACCTCCGATTAGAAGGCGGACGTCCTAACCACTAGGCTATCACAGCTTGTTGTCTAAATGGAAGCAATATCCTGAGATGGAAATAGGTAAGTATGATAATTTTGTATATCCTAACAAGTATTTTATATTCACATCGTCCTTATGTAATGTTGCGTCAAGTTGCGCAAAGTTCATTTGTCAAACGCCTGTTTCTTTTTCTGTTTATTGAAATACTTCCTAAGCCAGATATTTTCCATATCATTCAAGGTTGACACGAAATAATATTTGCAAACATCTTTATCAAGGATAAACAATACTCAATCTAACTCGTGTTTTTGCTCAAGACTGGAAAATGTGGTCAAATTGCTCAATAGTTGACTGAGCAACAAGTTGAAGATGACATCTTGTATGTCAAAGGAAATCTTTTAACCCCAGGTTAAGTTTTATAAGTTTTTAAAAATCCCGTGGGAACCCTTTAATTTTCCGGGATAAAAAGTAGCCTTGTGTAAGGACACATCCCGGAGAAGGCTCCGGGATGTAAGCTAACTCTGTATCAAATTTCATCAAAATCGGCTGTGAAAAGCTAGCAGACAGACAGACAGAAAAAACTAGGGAACTGTATTGCCCTAACACTAGGTGTCTACATAGTCTATTATGGTTTATTTTGCTGGAAAATAGCAAAAAACTCGATGTGAAGAGTGTGAAGTACTTTCTTTAAATGCTAACAGAATTGTTTTGTGAATTGTAATAATTTCCTACAACGCACTTTTATATTTCATTTACGAGTACATTTGTTCATTTCATTTCATTAAAATATAATTTATCATTCTCAATTAAACATTTGTAATGCATTAATTTGAATGTTTAATATATTCATGGCGATAAAACATCCTACGTTATATTTCAATGCAATAAATTAACATAGCTACACTTCACAAGTCACTGGAAAATGGAACCACGAATACATTATTATCTTGTTTATTAAAATCCATACTAATTATAAATGCAAAATTTTGTCTGTTCTAACTTTTTGCGACCCATCTGCTTAACCGATTTTGACGCAACTTGCATCCTGGACACGAATAAAGGCTACTTTTTATACCAGAAAATTAAAAGTTCGCACGGGATTATAAAAATAAACCTAATATTACCAGGAAGAATTCGCGGGAAAAGGCTAGTCTAGTCTAGACTGACTGACTGACTGACTGATCTATCAACGCACAGCTCAAACTACTGGACGAATCGGGCTGAAATTTGGCATGCAGATAGCTATTATGACGTAGGCATCCGCTAAGAAAGGATTTCTGAAAATTCAACCCTTAAGGGGGTGAAATAGGGGTATGAAATTTGTGTAATCCACGCGTATGAAGTCGCGAGCAAAAGTTAGTGTGAAAATAAAATGGTGGGGTAGCTGGCAACCACTAAATATTTACGATAATAAGGGCAAGCGTATCGATCAATAGCTAAAACAAGCACGCTTACATAAAACATAAAGCCTAGTAACCTGAACTGTTCATTACATTGACCTAGTAAACCATTTTGGTAATAAACTAAGGGGAAGAAACCTAACCTTTTCCTGCCATTCCTACTTTTGATTTGATTATATCAGAAATTCCTTGCTGCATAAGTTATAACTTATAAGCTGTGTTTAAATAGAGGGTAGAGGAAAATAGAATGGTGTGGCTACGTTAACTAGGATGTTAGGCCGGGCGTATCGATCAGTAGCTAAAACCAGCACGCTGACGTCCGTCTGACTGCCGAGCAAAGCCTTCGTGGAATGCCACTGGTACAATGTCCTATTGTACATTATGCGGTAGAAAATATTGTACATCGACCTTTAGAAAGAGATAGCGGTTTCGTAGAGATAAAACGTCACATATGTATAAGTGACAGAGACAACGCTCTGCAAAGCGTAAATCCATCGTAAATCTCATTTTAAAGGTCGATGCACAATATTTCTTGCCAGCTACTATAGTATTTTGGTTCTGTTTTGATTTTAAAATGAGAAGATCACCACGCTCAATCCAATGGTTATGTAATTTTTCAGTATCTTGGTTTTAGAAAAATCTTTTCTATATACCTATATTTCATTATCTTGATTTCTGAAAAATCTGTTCTATAGATAGGACTTATAACTGAGACCTCTATTCTAGAGAACAGATTTACTTTTACGTGGGAAGATAAAAGTTCTTTAATTGCACCTTATTTATTAATTGTCTAAGATTTCACAACAACGACGCATACCTAACGGTGCAAGCTACTATTTCGTACACGCGTTGCCTAAAACGTTCAGGGAATGTATGAAATAAACTTTTTTTTTTAATTTATAAATCCTAACACAATTTTGTGTGTGTGTCAAAAGGGCTTAGGTGCAGATCGGAGCGTTAATTTTTAACGTGACAAATCCACACGAAACAGCAATTCATGGAACTGGATTGCAATTTAAAATTTCATCGTTGATGGTTACAGGAGTGTTTTATCGTAGGTACGTGTGGTTTGCATTGTTTGATTTGATTTAGGTTAGTACAGCGTACACTGTCCCTATAGGTGTCTATACTACTATTATATTATGTAGGTATATCTGCCTACTCATACATTATGAAGAACTATAGCTTTTACCCACGACTTTATCCGCTTATAGGTGTGATAAAAATTGCGTGGGAACTCTTTAATTTTTCGAAATAAAAACTATCCCTTGCTCATCTCAAAAGGATACAAACTACATCAGTGCCCGTCAGATTTGGTTTAGCGATTGAACTGTATAAAGTAACAAACAGACAGATACACTTTGGTATCGATTTATAATATTAGTCTCAATTAAACGCGATCTTTTATCAGCTTGCAATCTGCATGCGTCTGCTGCTGGAAATAGCAGGCCTTTTTAAGAACGAGCCACCACACATGGTCCTTCTGCCTTCCTGCCTGCCTTATCCTTCCGCTTCCCGCCACCTTTTTTTGAGGTCCAGCTGGCTAGAGGGCGTCCTGTAATAATATTAATATGGGTATGAATAATTGTCTCAGAAGTTGTTACAACTGGTTCAAGCAGAAATAATATTTTAGTCTCACAAATTTCGAATTCCGAATGCAAGGTACCTACCTATTCCAAACCATAGCGCATTGGTAGATTCTTTTGATGATTCAAAAGCACTTATAAAAAATTTCTGAATAAAAAATAATTCTATTCCTCTTGAATGTTTCTTCAAATGCATGAATATTTGTTTAAATTCTATTTTGCACATAAAATGCTTTGCCTTTATTTCATCCATTCATGAGACATGATATTACGTCCTACCATCGCCATTTCCTTGCATTCGATGAAAATTAAATCAAATAAAATCTACTCTCGATAACTTGATCCAGCTTCTGGTAAACCTTTCATGTAAAAAAATTCAATTTGCCGAAAGATTTTTCTTCCAGGCAATATGCGTATGTATTTTGAGTTGTATTTAATTAAATCAAGTGAAAGCACTTACCTAAAGGAAAAATCCGTATATAAAAAGGTCCGGTCCGGTCAAAAAGCACGAGTACCTACTAGGTATGCTTTTTGCCACTGCCACAAATAAAATTACAGGACGATACTAGATTTTAGAACGCTACCAATAGGCATGATTTTGCTTTTACGAAAGAAAAATAAAGCGATAATAAAAATCGAAAAGGCGTAAACAAAATAGTTCTCTTCGCTAACAGATAAATAATAGAAAATACTTACTCGTAGAACCCCCAGGCATCTCAAATTACTAATTGATGTGAAATTTGTTTAGTGAAAGGAATTTCTTCATTATTGCCGATGTAATGAATCATCCAAGATAAACGTTCCGACGTGAAGTAAATCAAACGAACTTTCGAATGCTTTTAATATATTTATTTTACATTTGGTTTCAGAGCCGTACCTACACTGAATGGTTTGCTAATCATTCATTTATAGACGAGATATATATAATACCCATAGTTACTTTAAGGAAGAGAATTTCATAAAATAAAGAAACAGATGATGAAACGTAGCTTTTAAAAAATCTGACTTAGCGATTTTTTTTTCATGAAATTTTCTCATTTTATTAACTTTAGGTACCTATTCTAACAGCGGAGTATATGCAGATAAATTAATATTCTCTTCGAATCAGTGTTTAATGTTCGACATTAAAGATTACTTGCTGACATAAATGTTCCTATGCACTTAGGTCATCCATTAAGACTGCTGCAGCACTGACGGAAAGCGACCGTAAAAACCTTTATACCATCCTTCCAGTACTTGTAAATCGTTTGGAGAGTCCTCCCCCTTTTTATGCGACCACGCCATAACTGCGAGATTTCGTGTCTCATAAAGATTAGAGAATAGGAGTAGACTCGTTAAAAGTTAAAACCATGCGCTTGACATTTTTATAAATATTTCATATAGGTAATGCTCGATAAAAGCTTTTCGTACGTTTTACTAATATTATTGATCGACTAGCTTATGTCCGCGACCATGATTAATACGATGATTTTAAATTATCCATATTTACATGGGTGGAAATATCCACAGTTTTGTGATATGTATGTTCACTCAGTACTGAAGCGACTGTTTATGCCATCTAGTAGCGACACTTTTGCAATTATCCGCAATTTTTGATATGTATTTAATATTATTTAGAAAATGTTGTGTTTTATTAGGAGTTTTTCAAAATAGAATTTAGGAGTTATTAGCCCGTGATTTAGGGTTGGCAGATAAGTTTAATCATAGTGCCGTTAAATTTTACTGTCTAGTGCATACGTTTTATAGCGGTTCGGGGCGACATTGTCAACAGATCTTGCGCTCTTTACTGCTGCTGAAACGTTACTTTAACGGTTTTATAGTTTTCGTCGGTCACGGCTCCTTAATAGCCCGCGCTAAGTGCCCGCTCGGGGCTTCACTGCCCTCACATATTGTATGTTTTTCTCTTGTTTGCTAGATTTCCATCTTTACGATATAGTTTTGGCTTTTTTCGCTTTATAACCTCTGAGATCCCATCTCTATTAAAGGTCGTGTACTCTTGCTTTCAGCTTTATTATCTAAGCCACTGCGTTCGTCGCTGAATTTAATGTCGGAGTCAATTCCCATATTATAAATACGAAAATGTGTTTATCTGTTGGTTGATTGGTCTGTTGGTTTGTCCTTAAATCACGTCGCAACGGTACCACAGATCGACATGATATTTTGCTTGGGTATTGTTAAAAGCCTGGAGAGTGGCATAGACTACTTTTTCTCCGGGAAAATCAAAGACCTCCCAAAGCTAGTGCATACATAAACTAAGGTCCAAGTGGTAAATGCATTTAGTTTTGTGCATTCGGGGGTAAGTGTTCCCGAACGATAAACATAATATCAAATGACACTAAAGCCTTTCATTGGTAGTTGGTACCATGTGTGGCACCTAGAAGGCTTCTTTAATTAATTCTGGAACGGACGCAGCGCACGCGACTGTGACGTCACAGCCGACTTGCGTCAACATGCACTCCCTTCTCATTAATTTGTTGCACTATTATTTATAACCATGCAGTTCATTAATCACATTATTAAATTAATAGTTAATGAATAAGTGGTACTTTTTACTAATACCTTTGTAGGGTTTCGCGTGATTATGGAATAATTAAGAAAATATGGGTAGTATATCAGCTAGTCCGTTAAACAAATTTTAAATTTAATTTTCCATTGTAATCTTCTATATTTAATTGCATTTTTAGGTAAATAGGTATATTTACAAAATAATGATGATCATGTTGAGAGACGATAACACGAGACCTACTTGAGGCTGAGTAAATACAGTTCTAACGAGTACATAAATAGAGAGAGAGCCAGCGCGTGCCAGACCTTCGTTATTTTTATTAAAGCTGAAAGTTTATTAAATAAAATATATAAAAAATTGACTTTATAATTTGACGTAAGATTTTTTAATACCTGTTATCTCCCAAAGCCACCATGATCCAAACAAACGTTCCTCCCAGTGTTAGGGACAATACACTCTCTCTCTCTATTAGAAACTACATTGTATTAACCTAATGGACAATTCTGTGGTTGGGTAAAGTTAATAGTGGTCGGAGAGATCTAAGATAATTAATCACTAGTGGGTAATTTTGAAAGTAACACAAAAGATGTTTTCATCAAAAATGTAATCCTCAAAGAACCCATAATTTTAAAAAATTATATTACAAAAATTGTATGCTTAGTTACCAAGTAGCACATGAGTAGATATTCTACTCGTGTGCTAGTAGCGTAATGAAGTGCTAAGTTTATGTTTCAAATCGAAACAGTTTTAAACCGTGTACACTTTGCATGCGTTTTCGTACGAAATTCGGTCGTGCAAACTCGTACGAAAAGGCACGAACGATCCCGTACGACTAACTTGCATCAAGTTCGAGTGCTCATATAGCACTTGAAGGATCAGGATCATTCGTGCTTATTCGTACGTGTTCGCATGCCCGAATTTTGAACAAAAAGTCATACAAAGTGAGCGCGGCGTTAGGTTCAATGCTTGATGATTATTTTTCTATAGATATCTATCTGATCCATGAAAATAGAGACACTTATACCAAGCTACGTACATCATTAGAATTGCTAGTATTGCTGCTATGTTTCCAATACCATTATTATAATAAGATTAAGAAATAACTCGCTCTGTCATGATTTTATAGAACTGTCCGTGGCATCAATAAAAATCTAATAATTTTATCGTCTATCGAATCGACGGACCAACACAAGCTGAATTATTCATAGAGCTATAATATATTGCAATAAATCTCGATACAATGACCTATGAAACAAGCTTTTTATAAGTACTGAAGCTAGGTATAGAACTTGAGAAAAATGATACTTGTTAACATGTTAAGAATAAGTTAAACTTATTGTTTAAAAATTAGGTACAAAAATTGCTATAAGCGTGGGTATAACGGATAACACCTTATTTACGCCATTTCCAAGAAACTAATGTATAATTTATTGACGTCATACGCTATACCCTGCTCAATACCTTCACGAGGCTGAGTCTTTTCTAACAATACCTACCTCATTCTTTCTGATAGTTCTATGAATTCCCGACATAGGCTGTAGTTTCACTGATATAATGTACTAATGTAAATGACAAGCTACAATGTATGCAAAACACATACCAGTTACAGTGTAATGTAATAGGTAAGTACTTATTTATTTAATTCAGAGAAACGCGTGGGAAGTGTAATCAGTAAAACGCCTGATTAGAGCTTGTCATATCCGTAATGAATGATAATATTTTATAACATTTTTATACTTACCTACTAACACAAATGAATTAAATATTTTAAATACGTAATGAAAAACTCGTTATATTAGTTGACTATCGATATATTGTCGTCTACAATTAAGCGTTAAGTTTGTTTTAAGAAAATAGTACAAAGGCTGCCTGTTGTCGCTAATGAATCTTGATATTTATATATGACTTTTGTCTTCTTATTTTTTTATTTTTTTTATAATCAAAATATACAAAAGGAAAAGGTGATTGACTGACTGACTGACTGACTGATTTATTAACGCACAGCTTAAACTACAAGACGGATCGGGTTGATTATGACGTAGGCATCCGCTTAGAAAGGATTTTTGAGAATTCAACCCCTAAGGGGCTAAAATAGGAGTTTGAAATTTGTGTAGTCCACGCGGACGAAGTCGCGAGCATAAGCTAGTGTTAAATTAAAATTACAGCTAGCCTTATCTAATTACTGTAGTACTTTTCTTCTTCTTTATATATTTTGCTTGTCTCTTGTTGGGCATAGGCCTCCTCATGCGCATGCCATTCTTCGTGGTGCTGGGCAAAGCCTTCCTCTAAGTATTTCCCGCAGGCTACCCTCCTACCAACGAGATGGTTGTTTTCCATCGGCTTTTTTGGTATTCACATTTTTATAAGTACTTAATCTTCGAAAAACAGTCTGTCTCATCACATTCTCTTACCTAGAAAGAGTTAAAAGAAACCATAATGATTCCTACGTGTACATTATCGGCCTCAAATCACATGGCGATGTACCCAACGAAATTCATCTATATCTTATTTACTGCATGCGGTATTTAGCCTTAGCTTGATTAAAGCATGTTTCCTTCAGATGCAAGGCGTCGCGGCGCGCCTTTGAAAAGCTATTTGAAAGGATTCCCTGCCAACCAACCAAGGAACATGTCAAGTTTCTCCTGAAATTATAGCCTGTATGCGCGCTTATTTACAAGCGCCGGATTACGCGTTTCATGAAAGTCAACGACATTAATGTCGAATACACTGAAATGAATATGTCTGAGAATATTTCAGCAAGATGCTCATATAAAAGTCTAAAAAGCTTTAAAATTATTTGTAAAGCCTAACTTGTCCATGTAAAATTTCCTTCAGTTTCAAATATTACTCAATTTTGATTTAAATTTTGAGTAATTTTTTAATTGCTTTCAAATCCTGAAAATGTGTACGAGAAATATAATATGGTATCAGATATATTTTTACATATTTGCATAGCAGTATTGTTCTACTCTCCAGGACCGGCTTAAGCATATTCGGCGCCGGGGTGCGAAAAATGGCCTCCCTCGAGGGCTATGGGACTCTTGGTCCGTGGGCCCGTGGCACTTCGCCCGGCTTGTCACCCTATCACTGGCTGTGCCCATGGCTCCGCTCGCGTGGTCACAGTGTAGTAGGCTTAGGTCGCCTTGCGCCCCTTAGGACTCTGCGCCCGAGTGCACCGCACCCCTTGAACCCCCGGGTAAAGACGGCCCTGCAACTCTCGTAACCAAATAGACGATTCTAGAAATGATAAATTTCGCAGTATGGGAAAATATGTGTAAAGTAAAACATACCAATCAATAAAACGTACTTACCTACGCATAAGATAAAAACAGCCAAAATAATATATTTAGTGCGTAATCAGCGATAAGATAGAGCGATATATTATCACCCGAGCGTTTAATATACAGATAAATGAGGTAACACTATCAAATAATATGATCACGTAGGGGTAGTTATGACGTTTTGAGCAACAAGTTAGGCGCCAGCCAGCCGGCTCTGCCGTGCAGGGCGGAATTTCAATCTGGCCGTGATGAGCAAAGGCGTAAATTACACGTCTTTTCCCTCTTTCAGTATTTTCGATATGGTCGACACTCGGGGCATGAATACCCGATGAATAGATAGTTTCGTCTGGCTCGTGTTTGCACATTTTTGAATATAGTCTCGTTATTAAGCTAACAGTCTAGTTTGTTCTTGTTATATTCAAGTTTTAAACACTAGCGGCTTCATCCGCGTAGATTTAGATTTTTAAATATCCCGTGGGAATGTTTTGATTTTCCCGAACAAAAAGTAGCCCATATCACTCTCCAGGCTTGTCTAATCCATGCAAAAGTACGTCAATCCGATTCTCCATTGTGGCATGATTGAAGGACATACCTACAAACAAACACATTTTCGCATTTATAATTTGGGTAGTGATTGCTAAGCAATTGATTTTGACTGCGTGTTATATTTAATTGCCTTAAATTTTCTAGATTATATATCATTTAGCTCTAAACGCAGAAAATAAAAGAAATCATTATAAAACACAATTAGTTAGTTACCTATATCAATAAAACAAAATGCACGTCCACGGTTAATTTTTTCACATAATTAATTCATATAAGTACATTCATGTGTAGGTAGTCTATTTTAAACATAGAGTCGATATTTTGTCGCGTAAATAATGAACTGGCGTCGCGCAACAAGTAGGGCGACGCGTCGGCGCCCGGACACTCTGCATCACAAGTTACTGCATGATAATAAATGTTTTTATTAAAAACACTTAAGTAAAAGACCATTTTTACGCATAGAATCATTTTGCGATAGATTATTGAGAAAAATACCTAACTCTTTTGTTGTACGTGGACATGAATTGTGACATACTCGTATCTTGATTTATGAAGCGAGTGTGCGGACTGCGAAGACGTACACGTAGAGGTTTCGCCAGAGAATGAATGTACATTGTAACCAGAGGCCCTAGATCTCTCTATCCTGCGGTAAGAAGATCTCAGATCTTATCCTGTATGACCTCATTTCAGCGGTCAAGGATGGTCCCCGGTCGATACAGGACAACTCTGTATAAAATTGACACTGCCAACATTCTAACTGTATATACCTACTGTAACGTTTCAAAGTGACAAAAAACCGGCCAAATGCGAGTCAAACTCGCGCACCGAGGGTTCCGTACTACAGAAGAAGTAAAATTTTGTTAACGAACCGCAAAAGTAACTTTGTTTGTAGAGGTTTACTGTTAATATCAAAAAACTATGATAGAGCGTTAGTTTCATTTTTCCTGTAAAATATACATAAACATCTATTGGCCATAATTATTCCAGATTTTTCGATTGATAAACTTTGGAGATAAGGGAGGAGGAACGGTATTTTTTTTTTGACATTTTGTAGGATCAATCAAAATTATTGTGCATAAAAGTAAACAAAAATCTGTTTTCGAAGCTACAAATAAAGCCCTTTTATATGATACCCCACTTGATACAACTATGTTACTTTGAAAATTGAAAATACTAATTTACTATTTACATTTTAATTTTTTTGTGATGTAACCACAAATTTACGGTTCTCGGATTTTATTCCTTTACTTATGCTATAAGACGTACCTACCTGCTAAATTTCATGATTCTAGGTCATAGACTTACTGTTCTAGGTCAACGTTAAGTACCCTATAGGTTATCTTGACAGACACGACAGATGGACAGACGGACAGACAGACAAACAGACAGACAAAGTCATCCTATAAGAGTTCCTTTTTCCTTTTGCGGTACGGAACCCTAAAAATTATACGCATAAATAAAGAATGAAGAAAAAATGTAATGTATTGTGTTACAAGCTAAATGGAAGCAGTTGTAACTTATGCAGTAGACTGTATTGGGTCAGTCGATTTGTGAACTTCCATAAAGTGCGCCGGTTCACTCGCTTTTCAATTTATTATTGCATATGGGCTTTGTCGCTTTCTCATTGTCGGTTATAGATACTGCCTCCAATACGAACACATATTTTGAACAAACTTCTATCTGTTGTGCTGCATAATCCATAGCCTGCCCGATTTTGAATGTTTTTTTTAAGTTATTGATAAGTCAAAAAATTCAATTCGTATTTACGGGTGAAACTTACTCAAAAGCGAGATGCGCAATGTTTTGACAATGTAATCAACGTTTGATTTTACGTTTTTATTTTCCAAAACGTAAATATATTGACTAACAGATCTATCGACGCAAAGCTCAGATTACTAAACGGTTCAGGCTGAATTTGGCATACAGATTTGGAAAGGATTTTTAAAAATTCAACCCGTAAGGGGGTAAAATAGCGATTTGTGTGTAGTTCACGCGGTCGCGAGCTTATATAAGCCCGCGACTTCGTCCTTATGCTAGATTTTTGAAATAAATAATATGTCCGGCAATTATGCAAATTTATAGTTTCTTATATACTTAAGTATTTCATTTACGCACGAAGTTTCTCAGCCCTAAAATAGGGATTTTTCAGAGGTATAGTATAATGTACTGCTAAACCGATATCTGGTTTAGTTTTAGAACTAAAACAATAAAAAATAGAGTTATCATACTGTTGTAAGAAGAAATATGTAAGAAGTGTAACCTAACCAGAAGAAACATTTGTTACAGTCTTCAATTAAACCACACCACCTATACCTAATAAATTAAGTAGATACCACTTTATTAAAAGGCATATTTGTTTAACTTTAAAGCGATCCGAAAGGTTGCCTCAAAGAGCAACGAACACGCAAAACAATTATATTGTACGTAAACAGAACTCCAGCAGTATCAGTATAATAACATAAATAACGCTGTCTGAAACAAAGACAACTTTCATAAACATAAATGTATTTAGATAATCTTTTCATTAATATAGCTCGTAATAATATCGTGGCATTGTAATTGTTATTCCTCACGACTAAATACTACAAACTAACTTGGAGTGCTACGGAGCTACGAGGGTGCTACGAAACAACTGTAGATTCTCACTAAACTTTGTGCCCTTAAGGTAAGAGATTTCTGAATGTTAAAGATTGAATAAATTATTACAAGATTATTTATTTATTTCAATTGAAAAACTTTTGGTATGGCTATAACCAAGTATTTTTTGTTTGTAAGTATGTATAAAAAACTTTATTTTTATGATTTTTGCTGAACCGCCCGAGTTTTGGTCGGAGGGGATTTCTTTATCGGTTTGAGGTATGTTAGATAATATATCAATCAGTTGTATATTAGTCAGCTTGACCTTTTATTTCGTAGTAGTTGATGGCCATAACTTCGTTTGCGTGAATTTAGCATTATGGCATATTTGTCGTCTAAACATAGGTATAGTATAGTACGCGACAGGTCGAGATGGCAATCGGGGCATAAGGCGGGGGGACACCCCGCACATCCGCACTGGGTTAGCGCGGGGGCTGTGCAATATGGGGGTGTGCTCAGTGCTGGGCACCCCCATCCCGTTTGCCATCTCGACCTGTCGCATACTATACCTATAACATTTGATATAAAACATGTTTTATACATAGGTACTATTTAACGATAAGACCGCCTTATTGTACCTACAATTTAAGTTTTCTTTTTTCGTAACCTGGTATTTGTGTTTTGTGGAGCAATAAATATAAACATACAAACATACGACATAGACAAAGCAAAAAACACTTATAAGAGACCTAGTCTATAAATTCCTCAGTAATATAAAAAGGCTTTCTATTTAGAATTCCTTTTATATAAATATACTACGATATGTAATAATATAATGGTATAGGAATGGTCCTCACCATAAGAGCGGGTACACGACAATCCAAATGCCAGTAAAGGTTGCAGGGCGCCATAATGGTCGTCCGTTTCCGCTTTATTAAATTTCTTCGCAAACATACTTTTATAGACGGCTACTGATCTTTGTGAGGCATTGTCTTCACGTCTGTATCGCACGCAAATAGCGGAATAGGGACGTTTTATTATTTTTATAGACATTCTCTATAAAATATAATCCAATGTCTGCGAACGCTCACTCCTTGTTTGAGGAGGGGTGGCCCTACCCTCTGTTTTAAATGCGATGTGAAAAATACTTATTCCACTTTATTAGATTCGTGTGCTTGGCTAGGTAGATATTGGTAATATTTTTTTCTGGGAGATTAAACTATAATAATATCCTCAATTTATAAAACCCTTTTGAGTCGATAGCTTCTCGGCTACTCTTAGCATAAGCTTAACTAGCCATGCATAAGCTTGGAGAGGATAGGAAAAAAAATTGCAGAGTGAACTATTAGTCTTGTTTAACAATAAATCATGCAAATTCGCAAATTCTTAAACAGAACTAAAGAGTTACAATGCTTTGCTTTCCCGGAGCTGCTTAAAGTCATTTTAGAAAACGACAAGTTTAATAAAGAAGCATTGTATAGAAACACGAAACAATTCGCAGCACGCGCCAGCTCGCTAAAGAGCAAACAATGTTCATGCGTCGTCGGTGCGAGCCGCGTCCCGTCGACTTATGGCTTCCTAATGAAGTTGTCGCAGGGTGGGGTGCGGGTAGTAATGACATACCCGTGTCGCAAGAGGCGAGCCACCAATAAACAAAACGAAGACCTATAGGTTCCTGAAACGTCAGCGATACTTTATAACTAGCATTTTTCTATGATTTTGTTTGCATAGATTTAATTTTTTCCCATCATTGGAATTTCAATCTCCACAGGATTATTAAAGATCAAAATCAACGCGGACGAAGTCGCGGTCTTCAGTTAGTGAGTTCATAATGTTCTCGACAGAACTAAGGGCAGTAACAAAAAAGTTATTTGTAATTCATTTAACTTCAATGTGGTTTAAGTTTGCCACTAGTAGTCAAGACTCGGAAAATTGAGTCTTAAATCGAGTTTGAGTATCTACAAATACGTACTCATACAGTTTCAAAGAGCAGCATTTATATACGCATTCACAATGCAAGTGTAGTTCTGTAGTACTTTAATTACTTTGCAAGTCGCATTTTAACAGGTAGGTATCTATTATCTACGTTGTAGGGAAGGTCTTCTAAATTTTAATTTATGCACAAGTGAATCCTTTATGCCTTGCTGATTTATGGCATACTGATAATGTAGTCGACATACTTTGTATGTGGTTAGTCATAATACGCTTGCGTTCACAGTAAAGCTACCCTATAGATTTCAGTCTCATATTACCTACTTCGCTCGTTCTTTGTATTTCTGTTCTAACTTTTTGTATGCTAAAGAGTAGGTATTAATAAATCATTAAAAAAATATTATTTTGCCTTTTTTACTTAATTGTTTGTATTGGTAGACGTTTTTGATGATAATAAGTATATTAAGATCTAACTGGTCATCAAGCAATCTTAACACAACAAAAAAGGGAGAGGTTCTGAATTCGATGCGTTTCTATAATAGACCGAACTGCTCTAGTTCTCTAAATTAGCTACACCTAATATTATTATCTAATTACCAAAGAACTCTACACAACAGTCTTGACTGTTAAACTACTGTTGAACGAATTAATAAATTACCCAGAGTCACAAATAAAAACCTCAACCGAAATAATTCAACTGTAAAATTTTCGCAAATACGAAGTAAAATGGCGCTCGAGAGAACAAGTTTTAAGCTAAAGGTATTTGCGATCCATAATCACTTTTCGCGCGATTTCCTATAGCTCAACACAGGAGTGTAAAGTAGGCACAGGGGTGTGAGAAGTAAATATGATGTAATTCGTTTGATTATATAAAACTGCTTCATTCAAATTAATTAATTTATTGCATCTGATCAACACAGAAATGTGGAGATCCGTAGGAGAACTAGAGTAACTAATATAGCTCAAATGGTGGCGAAGCTGAAGTGTCAATGGCAGGGCACATAGTTCGGAAAACGGATAGACATTGGGACCCCAAAGTGCTGGAATGGCGACCTTGCACCGCACCGAGTTGGATGACCCCCACTAGGTGGTCGGACGACATCAGACGTGTCGCAGGGAGCCACTGGAATCAGCAGGCGCAAGACCGTGGCGTGTGGAAGTCAGTAAAAGTGACCTATGACCAGCAGTGGAGGTCTATCGGTTAATAATGATGATGATGATGACAGTTGTCAATCGAGCACTGGTTATACGAATGGATATATAGGATTCTATACCTCAAAGGGAAAAAGGGACCCTTATAGGACCTGTAACAAAAAGTTCATGCTAATTTAAAGACTAAAAAAACAAAAGATTCATTAATTTTAATTAATTAATAGTTTTAAGTACACGTAATTTAAAAACTTGTAAAGCTTAATTGGTGTAGCAACCCTGTTCGTGCCAGCACTCAGGCAGCTGGAGGTTCGTCTCGAACAAATTGCCGTGATGCCTCGCCATATTAAGTTAACGTCCACCCATCCACCCCCCTCGTTCTTCGCCAACTTACTCCACTATTCCATTTATAATTTGCTTTTGTTGACAATAAAGATCATTAACTTTGACAAGAGATTTATACTGCAACTAACTTTCGACACAGAATGCTTTTTAGTCGCCACTTGGCGTGTTATATTTTGGAATACCAATTTTCAGTCTAACCCCTCCGTTCTCACTTGTCCTTTGTGGTTTGTTGCTTGATGTTCCAGTAGCAGTATACATTTTGTGAATGTCTTCATATAAAAGTTCTGCCACTGGAACATTTTGTTAAAATCCGACCTCAACAAACGACAAGTGGGAATAAATGCATAAAATTAACCGAAAAACATTATGATTCGAGATAATAATATATCCGCGGAATAACATTAGACAAGCGCTATCTTTGTTAAGGGCTTATTCCACCCGGCCCTCCTAAATAAACTAGCCAACTTTGCCACTCAATGATACTTTGCCCAAAAAGCAATTTACAAGCGAATTTGCTCTGTAGTTTTTTTTGATAATTTAGCATTTAAACCAAAATTTGTTCGATTTTGATGGCGGGCAAAGTAATCCGGACTTTTAGCCAACATTGCCCGCATCGATTTTCAATCCAAATATAACTCTTGAAAAGTATTTTGTAATGAATACCGCGCTTTATTCATTTTTCATTGCCAGGTAAGGTAAAGGCGTATAAATGCCAATGTATAGGGAAATCGAGGGGGCGTGAAGAAAACTAGCAGCGGAGGGAAGACAGAACAATGGCCACCATGACATTTAGCATGGAAGCGATTGTCACGGTACGTTAAAGTCGCCAGCCGCCGAGCGTACAACCGCTCTCTAGTCTCTACTCGACTCCTCAAATACAAATCGTCAGTTCTTTATTATTTTCTTTTCTTTTATACTCTTGCAGACGTTTTATATCAGAGTTTTCTAATTACTTATCCACCCTGACAATTTTATTTTAGACTAGATGATGCCCGCGATTTCGTCCGCGTGGATTTACGTTTTTTGAAATCCCGTGGGAACTCTTTAATTTTCCGGGATAAAAGTAGCCTATGTCCTTCCCCGGGATATAACCTAACTCTTTACCAAATTTCATCTAGCTAGCAGACAGTCAGACAGACAGACAGGCACACTTTCGCATTTATAATATTAGTATGGAAGCATGGACAAGATGACGCTCGCGGCTTCGCTCGCGTGGTTTTAGATTTTTTTAATCCAGTGGAAACTCTTTGGTTTTCCCGTATAAAAAGAAGCCTATATTCGTCTCTAGGATGCACTAATTTTGAGGGAATTCAATACAGAGATAGTTCTCTGTATCGAATTCCCTCAAAATTAGTTACACGGATGGGTCCAAAAAAACCCGTGGAGTTCTTTGATTTTTTGGGAGTATTAATTTATGTTCGTTCCCGGGATGCAAGTTATCTTTGTACCAAATTTCGTCAAAATCGGTTTAACGGATAGGTCGCAGAAAGCTAGCAAACAGAGAGACACTATGGCATTGATAATAATATTATATGGAGAATTCAACGATGAGAACACGGCCTTAAAATAAAGGAAGTAAAGAAACTTGTAAGCATACGAGACATAAATTGCTTAAATATTTCAAGCATATTGCTGTTGCGAAACGCGGCAATGTTTATTGGAAGTTAAAATTGGGAATGAGATTCTTGGGGGGGTGAGGGAAATGAACCGTAGGCTGTTAACGAATATACCTTCCCAAAGTAGGCTTAGTACAAGATTTTACGTCTCACCAACGTTGACAGTATTTGAGCGTAAATACTTTAGCGTTAAAGTAAAATGGACCTTAAACGTTTCGTTTAAAGCACTAGTTTGTCCATACAGCCAACGCTCTAAGTAGGAACGTTGCGAAATTAAAATCGGTGGTACTGAACTTTTTACTTTAAATCAAATACCTTAGGTCCATTTTACTCGGACTTTATTGTGTTTCGACTTTCAAATTCTGTCAACGCTGATGAGATATAAAATCTCATACTAAGCTAAGCATACAGGGGTAAATTTCATTTCATCAATTCATGCTAGCGAATTTCGAAAATTATGACATAACATATGAGTATGTCCTAATTGTTTAGCGTTTTAATGTTTTTCAATATTTTAACAATGATTTAATATACAATGTATAATTATACCTACACAAATAATTTTGTTCGTAAGTAATCTTAAGACCAAATTTCTGTAAGGTTAGGTATCACTGACCGCTCGAAAAATAACGCTGTGTTAGCTGGTAGCAGGCAAATAAGACCAAACACATTAACACTAGAGGGCGCCAGTCTTGCACCAACGTTCGTCGAACATCACCCCTAATATACGGTGACAATCAGAATATTATAAGTAGGTATATACGTCTGAGCACTCAAACATATCTACTAACAGGCTTAGCACTTCAATACTCTACATTTGTAAGCAAAATCGTTAGGTCTTTACTTCGAAAAATATCAACCTAGAATGGCTATTTTTATAAGCACAAATACGGCTAGTTTCAGTAATGTCGTTGCTGTGTCATGAAGGCTTTGTTCACGTGCCGGCTCACACCTGCGTCGCTTTGATAGTAAGCAGGTTACGTTGCAAGGGCAGAATTTCAACATTAAAATGATATTTAAAACTTTTATTGCTTGGGCACATAAAGCGGCGACCAGTAACGTATCCAACACGGCTCGTAGCTTGTAGGCAATATTATATTATACTAGATGATGCCCGCGACTTCGTGCACGTGGATTTAGGGTTTGCAAAAATCCCGTGAGAACTCTTTAATTTTCCGGGATAAAAAGTAGCCTATGTCCTTCCCGGGATATTAGCTAACTCTGTACAAAATTTCATCAAAATCGGTTGAACTTTTGGGCCGTGAAAAGCTAGCAGACAGACAGACAGACACACTTTCGCATTTATAATATTAGTATGGATAAAATACTGTTTGTAGGCTTGAAACTGTACTGCGGAGCACGCGTAACAACAGAGCTGCTTAATCTGTTACATAACAAATTCGTCTGTATATGAGGGTGCCGTTAGGAGATCGCAACAGCCATAGTAAAAGATAACTTAACCACGACAACTCTGCTAAGGCCGGGCGAATGAAGAGAACTCTTGAATACTCTTTTCAAATGAAGGAAAAAGTTATGTCTGGTGGGAGGCTTCTGCCTTGGTCACCACCATACCGGCAATATCGAGCTGCTAAACGATTTAGCGTTCGTGCGGTGAGAAAACCGATAAAGGGTATGGAATTAAAACTTCAGTGTCCCTACTTGTAATGAACTTGAATAATGTAACTTGATTTTTTTTAAATACTTAATTCCACGCATGGGTATTTAAAAAAATAAGTATCCATAAAATACGCTATTAGGATTTCACTCCAAAAGGATCGCCGAGTCGTTCGAACCTTTCTCAACATTTCCGTACACATTTAAATCGACAAGAACATTTAAATCTCGGATAATTTCGTTGGGCTCCTCGTTTACATATTACAATAACTCCCGGCCTGATGTTGCTGACAAGCATTCACTGAGATAATCGCTTGTATTGTTCACGAAACCGTAATCCTTTTAAAGGAGCATTATCTGCCGTAATCGTGATGTAAACGAACTTTATTAAATTCGTCTGCAAGGTACTCCTAAGAAGCATATTGTTATTAATATTCGTATAGGCTATAGATTTCCAATTGATAATATTATAATGATCAAGTTGATCGTTTATTACAAGGATCATGTACTTTCAATATAAGTACTTAGGTAGGTAGGTACTTACCTTCAAGTCAAGAGTGAATATAAAATGCGTAAAATTAAATAAAACTTAGTTTTAGGGATTATCAAAAAGACACAGACTTAAAAGAAATATAAACTTATACAAATTGACATAAACTTAAAAATAAAACACAACATAAATTCTAAATAACCTATTACTTTATACACATTGCCTTCAGTGCCTTAAAATATGACTAATGCAGTAAATATAATAGCTATTAACGGATTTTTATAACCTCCCTCTTTTGGTGCCAAGGGGGAAGCTGTTATGTAGGCATTTTTATTTTATGCGGTGACACTCTGAACAGCAATAGGGAAATTGGATTGATACTACTTTTTAAGGCTTTTTAGACATGAACCAAGCTTTTACGCCCCAGTTCAATATTGGGTCTTTATGCTTTTACTACAATAATTATTTTTATATGGGAACATAACTTAAGGGGTTATTTATATGCTATATAAATAAGAAATTTTATACGAAAATATGAAATGATAGCAGAATCTCTATTCTCTAGGTAACTAATTTAACGCAGGTATACCTGTAGTTGCACACTACGCACTATGCGTTCAAGCCCTGTTTGCAAAAATCACTCGCTTCATTTTCGTTCATGCATACTTTTTAATTAAATTAGACCTAGACTTTAACAAAGCCCAACAGAATCTAGTCCCGATAACGAAGCCACAGGCCTCTAAATGACTCGTATCCACCTCGTATCAGAAAATAGATGTACCTACTTTCAAAGCAATCGCGCGCTCCGAATTGCAAATGTTGCATCTCTATAAAAGATTTAGAGCTAGAGCCAAAATGTATCTGAACTTTATAAAATAGTTTTTTTAGCATTCTAAAATAGTGATAAAGAAGAATAAAAAAAAACTATGAATATAGGTATTTAGGAAACAGTTTTTTAGGAATGAAACACTTTTTTCATATATTTTTTAAAACTTTTTTATTTGTCTATGTAGGTACTTACTTACTTAATTGTATTTTTCCAGATTTTTCATTACTTAAATAAAAGTAATAAAAACTAAATCAATACGTAATCTCTTTAAATAAAAAAAAAATATGGTGTAACGATTATTTAGACACCAATCTTTACCAAGCTTTTTCAAGTATTACCGTGTTTTATTTATTTAACTTCTTGTAAAGGAAAATTCAGGAGCTTCTTTAAGTTGAAAAGAGATATACCTAGTCCGAAAGAAAAAGAAAGCAAAACAGCGTACATTATCCGATTTCAATAATGTTTGGGGGCAAATCGTGTGAAAAATAAAACGGAATATCAAACTTGTGTAACAGTTGGTAGCACGGTGCAAAGTTGGTAGCACTGGCATGGACGGCCCGCGGCGATGCCCAACTTTTGCCCTATATTGCCCGAGATGTTTCCTACAACCGATGTGCCTGTTTCGAATTTTTCAATACTTTAAAAGTGCATTTTGATATCACACGGTTGTTTAACTACTTATGTTTGTATAAATCGGCATGAAATAGGAGGCGCTTGCAGCTTAATTGTGACAACGTGTAGGTATCAATCGATAGCGATGGTTAAGCAGCATCGGTACTGTATGGGTGACCGACTTTGGATGTAAGATTTTGACCTTTTCATTCCTCCGTGCCTTGGAGAACACATTAACCCGTCGGTCCCGGTTATAAGTAGAATCCACTAATCACTAACATCTGATAACAATTGTTAAAACCTATAAGTAAGTCTAAATCTCGATCTCTTATCGAGTTATATATGCGGAAGGATCTGAGAACCCATCGCATTAGAAAACTCCTACCATTATCTGATTAATGGTTGGCAATTGGAACCTTACCACTTTATCTCTCTCCACGTCGAATAGGTACCCACCCCACCTATTCGACGTGGAGAGAGATAAAGTGGTAAGGTTCCCATAGTCCGCGACAGGTTGAGATGGCAATCGGGGTATGAGGTGAGGGGACGCCCTGCACACCAGCACGTCACCCGCGCTCGCCTGCACCGGGTTAGCGCGGGGGATATGAGGGTGTGCGGGGCGTTCCCTCCCCGATAGCCATCTTGACCTGTCACAGACTTACTATATGTACTTATCGTGACTATCTCATAATATGCGGTAACGATACTTTACCAGCTGACATTCCAAAGCCAATTTACCCAAAGGGATCTATATTTCCTAAAGTTTTTTGTTCGCCCAGTTGCAAACGAGCGTAAGGAAATAAAACAAAACAACTGTCATCAACGTCAACTCCACGTTCGCACTATTGTTTTGATTTTGGTTAGTAGTAAGTACAAACATGTACAGTACGCGGCCGAAAGTGATGTACATCGGCCTTTAGAATGACATTTCGGCTTTGTAGAGCGTTGTCTCTGTCACTCATACCTTTGTGACGTTTTATCGGTCTCAACGACAGTGACAACGCTCTACAAATCTGCTATCTCCTTCTGAAGGGCGATGTACACTACTTTCGGCCGCGTACTGTACAGCCGACTTATTAGTACATACGAGTAGACAAAGTCAATCTAATCTACCCCTTATTCAAAACCGATTAGCGTATGAGATTTTAGCAACACTATAGATTACTGCCTTATCTACGATATGGAACCAGAAGACTGTATTTTTATCACATCTTACTTGAGATTTTTGTGATATCAGATCGTACAAATCATTTTTCACGTTATTTTTATAAAAAAAGCATTTTAAAGAATATCGTAAAACAAAACTGTCGCTATTCTTAAATTGGCATTTCGCTGTAATGACTATAATTTCAAAATTCTACAACATCTGAACCATTTTTATTCTATACTAGCGACCACCCTCGCCTTCGCCCAATGAAAATATACTTAAATCCTTTTTATTCCCTATTCCATGAGAATTTCAAAAACCTCTCTGCTGAATTTCAGCTTTCTAGTTCCAAGGGCTTGGTTTGGGCGTTGTTGATGAGTCAGTCAGTGAGTCAAGACTTTTCGTTTTATATATTCAGTCTACTTTAAATGTTATATAATATAATTAAATACTATTAGTAAGAAAAGCATAATAATATTGTCCAAACTGATGTTTTAATGAGCATCATCTCAAAATCACTATCACAACTGGAAACTCATTTTAAAACCAAAAACTACACTTTACGAAAACAATGTAACAAAGTACTCATAAAACAAAATCTCTTCAGACAGTTGAGAACAAAAATTAAAAAGGAAAGTTTAATCACGCTGAGCAGTTTTTAACTGGTATAGTGAAAATTTGTAATCTAGAATTCCCAGCGCAAACTCAACAAGAGGTTGGCTTGATAAATGATGCGCCACTGCAATGAGTCTCCATCACTGCGCGATATAGAAATAACCGTAATTCCTCGCTTTTCTGTTTAGGCAGTGGTCCTACCGCCGCGCCGCGCCGGCGAGAAAACACTAACTGTCGGCGATTTTCTCTCTCAAGAAACGCACAATAAATGTACATTCCGTGTAAACGAAAGGGATGCATATATCAACAGTTGCTCTCTGACTGTTCACACTGCCGGCGACGACCCGCTTTACTAGTTTTGTCGCTGAGCGACGAGCTTTCAAAAATAAACTCGCTCAACCATATTCGTTAAGCGATGCTCGCTCGCTTGAACACGTGTAACGCGCGCGCAAGTTTGCACAGGACTGAGCGACCGCGGGCGAATGGCGCGAGTAATCGCTCGTCGCACTTGCACACTCGCTTATAGCCCGGCGACAAAACTATCGAAACTACACATTAGCTTCCCGCTAATCACCAACTCGTTTAAGTTTCTAGTTTTTCTCGTTTCTCATTCATCGTCGGCAGTCGGACCACTAACTTACTGTCAGTTTTTGTCAAAGACTATAATCTAGGACAAAATATCTATCCACATTTTTATTGATTTAGATACAGACTAGCTTATGCTCTCGACTTCGTCCGCCTTAACTACACAAATTGCTAATCCCTATTTCACCCCCTTAGGGGTTGAATTTTCAAAAATCCTTTTTTACCGGATGCCTATGTCATAATAGCTATCTGCATGTTAAATTTCAGCGCTATCCGTCCAGTAGTTTGAGCCGTGCGTTGATAGATCAGTCAGTCAGTCAGTCAGTTACCTTTTCCTTTTATATTTTTAGATTAATTAATTAATTATTATTTACTAGTTCACCCACGCCAGCTTTACACGAGTGTCATTTTTGAAACCCCGGTACGGGTGGAATTTCTAAAAATAGTAAAACACATATTATTATGTATTTCTTCATTTTTTATTGAAAGCTAAAATACCAATTTTCAATGATATGACGTGAAAAATCAAGAAACAAATTCAACATGAGGTTAGCTTGATAAACGAAGAAATGCTGCAATGAATCTTCATCTCTGGGAAAATAGAAATGTTTGAGATTCCAAGCTATTATGTTCTTTTATTTCAATTACATTGGTACTGAATTTCAGTTACTTTTATCAAAATGATTACAAAATATCAAAATATGTACTCGTAGTTCAAAATGAAAAAAAAAATTGGCAGTAAGTGGGGACTGCCGACAGAACTGAAAACTATGAAAATAATAACAGTTGGGTTTTTTCTGCATTATCAAATTAATTGTAGTATCAGAAATTTAAATTTCATTATTTGTAAATTAAAATCACTATCATGGCTTTAGTTTTTACATCTATTGGCACTATTAACATTTTATTTTATCTGAATTAATAGGTATACCTAATTAGTACCTTCACTCATTAAAAATAGTCTAATAATAACTATTTTGAATTAACTGAAGACATATATTTATTCAGTTAAAATTAGTAGTATGTAAGTAATACATAATTATAATACTAGTAATACATATATAGTACGCACAAAATGAGTTCCCGCGCGCCATTTTAACTTCATGTGTCAACTGTCATGTCAAAAGTACGAGCCACCTTTAAAATAGGGATTAAAATCGTACTTTTGACATGACACATAAAGTTAAAATGGCGCGTGAGGACTCATTTTGTACGCAATATACGTATTTTAAATTAGAAAATTAATATCCAACAATTATGGACGCACGGACGTGCACGATATAGAAAATTCATGAAGCAATAGCGCTGCAGTGATTTATCCTTGGATTTTCCGTTCTTTTCGCTCGCATGTTTGGCAAAAAGTGTCGTTGATACAACTAACAACGTTATTGTGTTCGATCTTTGAACCCGCCGATGATAAATGCGCGGGTGGAAGCAGACTGCGGATGCTTGCATGATGCTTATCACGAAACCCGCTTATGCATGGGGAATTTATTTAGCACTGTAACTTAAAATCCTTCGAAAATTCACCGACATTGTGTGACTGAATGTTATCTATTTCCATTCGAGCTTGTACAGAAGCATAACTTACGTCATCGAACACTATAAAGAAAATAGAACTTCGACTTCACTTGAAGTTGTTTGGTTACGAAACGTGGCACCAGTATTAATATAATATTATAGTAACGTATTGAAATAATAATGCCAAGAAATGCTTGCGTATGTAGGTAAAAGCTTACAATCATTAGTACGAAAATTTACACTCCGTGTAATATGGTGTATAAAATCTCCTAGTTAAATTATGTAGCAAAAAATTTAAGTGCAAAAATTGAAAAAAACAGCCAAGTGCGAGTCGGACTCGCGCATGAAGCGTTCCGTACCTTTATCTATAAATATTGCGGAAAAATCACGTTTGTTGTATGGGATACCCACCTTAAATATTTGTTTTATTTTAATTTAATGATTTATTTTTAAAGTGAATAATATATAACTGAAATTCTGTTAATATTTCAAGCGTCTACCTGTTTCCGTTATCAATATCGAGCGAAAACGAGCAAAAAAATTATGGGAGCCTTCTTCAATATTTATTTTGTTAACAGAAATACATCATCTGTGAAAATTTCAACTGTTTTCTTTCACGGTTCATGAGATACAGCCTGGTGACAAATGGGTTGGACGGACAGCGGAGTCTTTGTAATAGGATCCCGTTTTACCCTTTGGGTGCGGAACCCTAAAAGTAAAAGTTACTTTCCATGAAAAATCACCATTTCACCAAATGAAAATGATTCAAAAGTAGCAACAATACCCACCTCTGCTAGTAGTACTGCATGTACTTATTTGCAGCGCCTGTTGACCGTTCGAGGTGTAGAGGCAAAGTTGCAAACAGAAACCCTCCTCCACCCTCAACGACATTGCTCACTCACGTCTCTCCTCAATTACGTTTACGTTTTACTGTCTTTAGCAAATCCCAACGGTACAATGTAAGTGATCGTTTTGATGGGTTGGCCTTGGCACATTAGGCTTAACTAAAATACTGAGCAAACGATTCATCATCATCATCAACAACCCATAGCCAGCCCACTTCTGAGAACGAGTCTCGTCTCAGAATGAGAAGAGTGTCTTAGTCTACCACGCTGGCAAATGCGAAGGCCAGGCTTCACACGCCTTTGAGAACGATACGGAGAACTCTCAGGCATACAGGTTTCCTCACGGCGTTTTATTTCACCGAAGCAAGTGATATTTATTTTAATGATTTAAAACGCACATAACTCTGAACAGCGAGAGTTGGGTGCCCAGCAGGCCGATTCAGAACACTTCGATAACATAATTATCGATCGATTCGGTAAGTTGTCGTACGATAAGATGTATTTTCAATTCAGAATAACCGTATCGACAGTAAAGTTGTCGAAACCGAAACAGAATCGAACTTACGTAGATATCGTACGATTACGACTATCAAACGCTATTCACAACAACTTTATCGAATAAGATTATCCGAACGTCCGATAATTTTGGATGATTACTTATCGAAAGCTACAGGGCATCGGATATCCTACGTACCGCGTTAGATATTGTTATTTCGTAAAAAAAATGGTTGGGCCACAATTTTAAGGAGTCTTAAGAAGATGAAATGAAGACTATACAAGTGTTAAGACTATAAGAGACTTTAATAATTATGCAAAAAATAAAAAAATCGGTCAAGTGCGAATCAGACTCACACACGAAGGGTTCCGTGAAATGGTACGGAACTTCCGTCCCATCGTACAAGAGTTTTTATTTATTTATAATTTTCATGGCGACCATTTTGAAAATTTTATTATTTGTTGTAATAGTGGCAATAGAAATACATCATCATCATCATGATCAACCCATCGCCGGCTCACTACAGAGCACGGGTGTCCTCTCAGAGTGAGAAGGGTTTTGGCCATAGTCTACCACGCTGGCCAAGTGCGGATTGACAGATAGAAATACACATTCAAGGAAAATTCAACTCTCTACCTATTATAATTCACGAGATACAGACCACTGAAAGACGGGCGGACTGTGGAGTAATAAAATCCCGTTGGCACCCTTCGGGTACGGAACTCTAAAAACCACCCGAAAAAATTTACAATTCAAACTTAAAATTGATTGACAGATGTTTGACATCTGTGTGGTATTTACGAGGATAGCTTTAATTAAAACTTAAAACTGTAGTAGTAACTATATTTCGATGTTTTCTTTTGAAATCAACAATTTATTAGGTTATCATTTTAAATAATGACTTTAGTTGCCTGCAAGATGATTAAAAGTAATTTATTAATGCTTAACATGAATTTAAAAACAAGTAAAATTTTGGTAAAATAGCATACTTTGTAAATGCTCATGTAATCGCACTGTATTTTATCGATAACGATACCGTAATCGACATCGAATTGTATCCTTCTATCAAACGTTCTGAATTGCACGACAAAAAATTTCGATACGAGATCGATACCAAATCGTATCGACACGGTATGTTATCGAAGGGTTCTGAATCGGCCTGCAGGTCCGAACCGGATCGACCGATTAGGATGTCGACCGCGACGGTCGCCTTAACCTATCTAACTAACTTCTCTTTTGCAAACTATTACAGTCATCGTTTTTATATTTATATATTTATATTTATTTATTTGTACCAAAAACATTTACAGTAAAGAGATAAAGAAAGCATAAGTGGACAGGGAAGCACTTATATCTCTATGAGAGATCTCTACCAGTGACCCTTGGCAATGCGAGAGGTTGTAAAGGGAGTTTTTGTGTGGTTTCAGAAATATATATTTATATGAAATCTAATTGTATAATAGGCTACTACAAGAATCCTACAGTTAGGATTAGCACCTCGTAATTAAGGTTAGGTCCTTTTGGATTTCAGTCTATGTGTTGAGGCTTGACTCAATAAATAGGTCTAATATTTCTTTTTTAGTGTTCCGTAGTATTTAATTTTATGCTTATCATAAAGTTCATCACATTTCATAAGCTACACCACCCGTTTCCGACCCATTCCCGAACAGTAAAAACGCAATACTTAATAGCAAAAATACTATTAAGAAAAATGAAATACAATTAAAGTAAAATTGTTCGTCGTAACTAGTTATGTGAACATAAAACTCGAATCTTCATTTTTATAGACGAAAATCAAATAATGTACCCCAGCTGTCGTCAGTGCAGTTGCAAAGGATTCATGTGTATGCTCTTCTTCGTAATATACTTAATGAGAAATGAAAATGGAAAATTGGAATGGATCGTACAAGTACTTTATATCAGTACCTACGTAATTTTTACTCCAAATAAAGATTAAACCGTTTTATAAAGTAGTTACATGGATCGCTAAAATTGTTATGTCTGTCCGAAGCGTGTTGATCTTCACAATAAAGGTTGTATTGCACCGCAAATATTGAGTCCAGAACACAACGTTCCCGGCTCGTTTCATCAGTGCTAAACCGCAATCGCCGTTCCTTATGGACTCAATTGTCTTGTGTAAAAGGCCACCAACGCTTACTTGGTTCTCGGCTTTTGCTCTATCTAATGTTGCAGACAACGTTAAAAATGGCCGGATATAAAACTCAATTGGCGGTGGTGCGGTCTAATCAAAGCATTTTTTATTGGAACATTTTTTGCTTTCCACTCGCCATGTAGTGAAATATCACAAAGTTTACGAGGAGAAACAATAGAGGGATATCTAGAAATGCTGAAATACATAATAGCACAAACGCACAACGCGATCTCTAATCCCAAGCGGGTTTGAAAGAGCACGCGCCGTCAGACTTCCATTGAGCCTGCTCTGGATAATTTACAATTTTGAGTTCAAATTCAGGAAGATCAAAATTGCCACTGTTAGATATTAAAGATGAAAATCGGTCGCAAATCTTCAGTATAACGAGCTTCAGCTTCAGTATATTAGGTATATTATAACAAAATCTTGTTAACTATGATATTACGCCATAGACTAATATATCCATGCTAGGTATACTATCAAGTAATTTTCATCTTTCTTGTACAAACATTCTTGCAAATAAATGATTATTTTATTTTTATTTTTTTATTTTATCATTGTCCACAAGATTTTCAAGTTCATTTTTCTTTAGATCACGTTCATTTTACATGACATATAAAATCCGCCCTTGCTGATACGACGGATGGTGAAATTATAGTCCACAAGTTGAAATGGCAATCGGGGTATGAGTCCGGGGGGGCGCCCCGCATACCTACACGTTAACCACGCTCGCCCGTGAGGGAACACCCGCACACCCGAGGGTTATGCGGGTGTGCGGGGCGTTCCCTCCCCGATTGCCATGTCGAACTGTCGGGTACTGTAGAAGCGATAGAAATCTACGAATGCGGTAATTTTAAGTGTTCACTTCAGATATATGTGTATAAATAAATAAAGGTTTATTCAGCATCAACACAGCAAAACACAGGGAAAAAATATAAAAAAAACTGTTAGAAACTACTAAATTAAAACTAAACTTAAAACTACGAAAAGTGAATTTTAGCAAAGAAAAGCCTTCTGCCTCAGCATAATGCTGTAATTGACTGTTTCGCGCTGATTTTCAGAACTCAGAAGCCTTAGGTGGCGTCACGATCCGACTGCAAAAAATAGGAAATAATATAAATATAACGTACAGTACGCGGCAGGAAATATTGTACATCGACATTTAGAAAGAGATAGCAGTTTCTTAGAGCGTTGTCCCTGTTGAAAACGTCACATAGGTATGAACGACAGAAACAACGCTCTACAAAGCCGAAATCTCATTCTAAGGGTGGATGTACAATATTTCTTGCCAGCTACTGTATCTACTTATTTTTTACGTAAATATAAAATCATTGATGAGATTACAATTAAATCGATGAATGTCATTTCAAACGCAACGTTCGAATCAGGCAATTCGAATGTAAATATGAGCGAGCTGCGTTATGGAATTAATATTTTGATTGGATTAATCTATTAACACAATATTCCAATGCACAAAGCTCTCCTCGGACGTCGGCCGCACGTGTGATATACGAGGATACTCGTTGTAATAGAGTTGTGCCTGAATTTCAGTCTGTCTGTCGATAATAGAGATAACTTTCAATGCATTCAATATATCATTATGACGTATGCGTAAACATTTTGTGTTGCTACCTACTAAATCATAACGTTTCTATACGAGCTTGGATAGAAAGAAATCTGTTGGATATCCTTTATAAAACTTAATGATAAATAAACATTGAAACCCGTTCGACAAAGTTTATAGATAGATATATTCCAAATGACTTAGAGGAAAACATATACTTTCGCGGAATTTTATCTGGCCGCGATGAAGCGAATAAAAGAGCTTTTGTTTCAGTTTAGTAACGCATGTATGTATTGCCTCAATAGCTCAACGGTTAAAGGAATGCAATCCTAAAGGTTGGCAGTTCAAACCGCACCGTTGCGCTATTATCGTACCTACTCCTAGCACAAGCTTTACGCCTAGTTGGAGGGGATAGATGAATATTAGTCACGATAAACAGGGCTAATATTATTTTCTAAAAAAAAAAGTCTATGACTAAGACTTTAGAGCCTTTACTCCTAGCACAAGCTTTACGCTTATTTGGAGAGGAAAGGGGAATATATGTCATTTAACATGGCTAATATTCTTTAAAAAAAAAAAACTAATTAGGTACATATTTGTAACGAATTTTAAAAAAATCGGTTGCATTATTTTGGAAAATGGCTAGAAAAAACCTGTTTATTATTAACTGAAAAACTTCTCGTCTTTATAATTTTTGAAGATTTGGGAGGTAAAAGTGTAATGAACCATCTTAATTATTATTTTTTGTAGGTTTAAAATCTGGCTCTTTTACTACCATAAATTACTTTTACCTATATTTGTGCTCCTTTTTTTAGTACCATTTATTAATTTTCTACCATTTTAGACTTCATATTTTTCGATTTTTATACCAGAAATAAAATATTTGAAAGTACATGCGTCAGACGCTCGTAGACACGGCCGCGTCACCACTGAAGTGTACCAACACTAAATGTGCATGACACGAATGGGATTTTAATGTTAATACCAGAGCTTGGTAGTGGATATCTGGACATCTACCGGCCGGAGTTAATTTCGTTTTTATAACACCACAAACCCGAATGATCTGTTTACTAGCGGGTCAGTAATAAAAAAGGGGCCGTGGTGGCCATTACAAGGCGAGTAGTCGCGCCGCCCGACGTCGCCCCCTATCGGGTTACAAGTGAAATGGAGCGCAGGGGGCGGTAACAGATAACGACCAATACAGCCGATGGTAAATGTCAACCCAATTATATTTACCACGGAAACTCCAGCTGGTAAAATCACTTTACATTTTAAAGATCATTTTTAATACAGAGTAAGAGACAAGAGCCTTCCTCTTATCTGTATAAGACTATTGACCGCCGCTCCCGTAGGAATTTCAAAAATCCAGTCTTATTCCTTATCTACATTACAAACGAAACCTTTGTGCAAAATTTCAGCTTTGAAATGTGGGTGTTGATCCGTTTAACCGACGGATTTTGACGGTACAGCGATAGCTTGCATCCCGGGGAGAAAAAAAGGCTGCTTTTTATTCCGGAAAAACCTAAATCTACACGGATGAAGTCGGAAGCATCATCTAGTATCAAATACGTACTTTACTTTCCTTGCGAATACCTCTTCCACACCTTGTATAATTTCAAAAGTGACTTTTTTATTTGAATAAACTTCACAAGTCTCTAGAAGCTGAGCCGCTCCCCTGCCCGTACAGAGTACAGACGTGGCAAACTATAATATCATAATATCTGTTGAAGGTACATATTTTATCATATCAAAGCTTTCATCATCTATCATGCGTCGACATGTTTACGGAACCCGTGTTTATTGACTATCGCATTGAGCGATCGCATTCGTTATTCTGATTATGGCAACTCTACTATACCGTCACTTGCTTGCAGCGTGCTTTTTAAATTACTCACTTCCCACTTTTAATGCTATCGAAATAAATGTATATAATGTGTAGTCAGAAAGCTAGCAAATCTTAGCTTTATTATTATACTACCTAAACACAATCCAATACTAATAACCTTAGCCTTATCTTGTAGTTTTAGTGATTAAGTATTTTTCAAACCCTTAATGTATAAGGTAAACTTGGGGTCAATGCCTTACTTACGACGTGGCATTGACTCAAGTGGCCTATCTACACAACGATCGTTAAACTCTAGGATCAATCAGATGCTTTATTGCCAATATATTATTTTAAACTTTTAAAAAAATACAGGATTTTTCAATTTTCTTTTCGCGTTTTTTTAGGTATCTTATCAGTAATCAATAATCATCATCAGTACTATCACCTGTCTTCGTTTTTGCTAGCGTTCTGGTTCATCCTGTATTTACCATTTTACTATCAGAACCCGAGGCAACATAAAGGTTTTTACCCCCTACATGGTCTAAATTCCACGAATTGGTATGAAGCGATTCGCTTCCTCGTTTCTAATACACTCTGCTAGAATATGAAATGCCCTTCCGGCTTCCGCTAGTCATAATATTGGTACTTTCAAACGAAGGGTGAATAGGCACATTCTAAGTAGGTGCGCTCAACCTTAGACTGCATCATCACTTAAGTAGGTACTATTTCAAGTTAATAAGGTTATTAGCATTTATGTATATGGTAAATTAATATTTTTTCAAAAGCAAGTTTTAAAATAGACATTTTGTGTAGGCGGATATCAATATCGAATGCCGAGCTGAAAAACATTGGTGAGGACGAGGAGAAGTCGCTTTCAAACCTGTCAAAAGTGACAGGGAAAAGGGCGGGAAAATGTCGCCATAATGGATGTGTCAGCGGCATCACGACAAAACGAGGCCTATTGGCATGCACGGGGTTAGATCCACTCCCGGAGGATTAGGCAGTTTTAGATTTTGACAAAAAACTTGAATACATATTTTTTTAAACCAATTTATATAAAAAGGGTCGACAAGTATTAATATCACCGTTTATATGATTCATTTATCAAAACAGCCCTTATAATTCAGACTTCAACATCGTATTATGTCAACTGTTTCCAATAAAGGGCCATAAAATTTTTTCCTCATCCAATATAACCGACGAACTTGATTAATTAAGCAATTAACGCCATCTATTGGATCTTACGCTTGTCTCCTGACCGCAATCAGTCACGATCCGCCACATGGAGTGGACGTCCCTTGTCGCATAAATACTTTCTCGGTTGTTTATAGTGGTAATCTTTACTTGGTAGTCTATAGAGACATTTCCAGGACTGTGAATGCAAGGCATCTAACCATATAATCTCTTTTCATACCGATACAAGTAACAAGTTAACTCTTGACTGCGATCTTATCTGGTGGTAAGTAATGACACATTCCATGGGCCATGATCGGTTTCCACGCGGAATCGTACCAGAGCGCTACATCGCTTTGTGGTACGCCTTTGCCGGTAGGATGGTAATTAGCTACCAGACCATCTCTAGTCTCTACTAATAAATTAAGCTATGGAGCTACTAATATAACGGTTATGAGTTTTCCTGGGAGATAAATCCGAAATGAGAAGATCCGCAGGAGAACCAAGGTCACCGACATAGTCCCAAAGTGACAGTGGGCAGGCCAAGCTTGTCGTAGCGGCGAAGCAAAGGCCATGGCTGTTGGAGCCGAAAGTCCTAGAGTGGACACCGCGTATAAGTAGGTACTAAGCGTAGTGTGGTGAGCCCTCCACCATGATGGTCAGCTACTTTTTTAATATATAGGTTTTCGATTAAGTTAATCTAATTGTTCTTATTTTTTTTCAGGTAAGCCATGTACAAGGATCACTTATTTATGAGGTAACTTTTTGCCAAATTGATTTAAAAACCATAACAGATGCCGTATTTGAAATGAATTTTGACCTGTACCTACTCAGCTACATTTTCACTCGTGCTCTACCAGACTATGATGTTTAGGTACATTATAGACTAATCGGTTGGTGCATGATTACGCACATGACGTCATAGGGTGTGGTGTACACTACATCACCATCTAGCAAATAGATTTAGTATTTTAGTAGTACATTTCGTACATTTAGTAAGGTCTTCTAACTATTGGTAGAAATCCTATTCTATATTCTATGCTATCTTCCATCCGAAAAATGTAAATGTGAAAGTGTTTCTGTCTGTCTGTCTGCCGATGTGTCTGTCTGTCTTCTAGCTTTTCTCGGCCCATTTGCTATAATTAACATCACAGCATTTAATATAAAAATCTATAAGTTTTGTCACTGTACCTATGTATTAAAACAAGATAATCCCGCATCCAAACGTAGGTAACTTTAAAAACTTAATAAAAGCAAAAATTAATCGCCAATGAAAATTGCCGGCGATCCGTGAAATTCAACGACGTTGCTTCATGTGATGTAAACACGAATTCATAATACTTACTCCTTTATGTAGGTACGCCTTTATATTATGTCGTTACAAAGTCTTGCCACGTTTGAACTCGGAGAGCCTGATACCTCATATATCTATTAAGGCACCATTGTTTGTCTTTTGAGATGTGATTTTTATATTCGCAATAAAATACGTTTACTTGATTATCGACAAAATTATTTTAATTGAATGGAAGTTTTAACTAGTCTTGTGCTGCTGCTGCAGAATTCCAAAATTCATAAATCCGTAGTATCCATATCCACCCGTACTTATATTATAAATACGAAAGTGTGTCTGTCTGTCTATCTGCTAGCTTTTCACGGCCCATCCGTTGGACTGATTTCGATAAAATTTATCACATAGATAGCTTACATCCTGAGGAAGGACATAGGCTACTTTAAATCCCGGAAAATCAAAAAGTTCCCATGGGATTTTAAAAAATCTAAATCCACGCGGACGATGTCGCGGACATCATCTGGTATAAAATACATGCTAAACAGTATTTGTTTAGAATAATAGTATTTGTTGTATGTTACCTTTTCATAGCTCAAGCGCTAAAAAAACTTTACGCACACCTCCGATAACAGACGGACATTAACACAGGTTGCTTTTTATTGCAAATCCTACGGTAAAATAGAGAGATGTGAAAAGCATATAAAATCCACGCGGATGAAGTCACGGGCATCTATAGTATGATATACCTAAATACCTTATAAAGTACTTTTCGGGGAAAACAAAGAGGGTGCCATGGTCCTTTCTTCGAAATACTAAAGACACGAAGCCCCATTTCGACACATCCTACAAGTGCAAATCCTTATTAATGTCGAGTCGATGCTGAGTCACACGCTATCGCCCCTTTAATAGGATTACAATACAGGCAATTTCCATAAACCTATATACCATATTATCACAAAACTATTAATATTGACCATACATAATATAATAAATAATTAAATTAATCTCATGTGACTAGCAAGTGTTACGACGATAACATAATTGTTTTTTTGATATAAATATAAACACATCCGCAGAGATAAGTAGGTAAGGGAAGAGCAGGCACTTGAACAGATGTGCGTGGTTTATCTACTAACGGATATGTAAAGTACAGCTTATAATAGGTATGTAATGTAATATTATCATGGTTTTTATCAGTGCCGCCCCGTTCGACGCTGTTATAACCGCCCGCCCGCCGCTCGCCGATCTGTGCACTCGAGCCCACGTCATGGGCTCAGACGTGCCTCAGTTCCTTCGCTCATAACACGTCCGCACTTCATACACCACGGTCGCTTGCACCCCAGCAATACTTCAAATCAAACATTCCATTAATTGCACATCTCGCGGCGATAAAACGCGCACTTTTACTACTTTACGCCTTTTAATATTTTTTTATATCGCGCCCTAATACAATTGCAGTCGAGCAACGCGAACGATAATTTTCTTTTAGTTGTTTCTTTTGGTTTTTTATTGGATTTGTGCGTAAGTGAACACCTAGCGGAACTATAAAATGGTGAGTTTCTACACACACACTTTTTTATTACGAAAAGTTTTTGTACTAAACTCTACATTCCAATTTTTTGTATGATTTTTATACATGTGTAGAACTTTATCTAAAAGATGTTTCTGAATTGATACGGAACGTCAATAGCCTCACTTGAGAGCCGTCATTCGTCTCTCATACCCATTGTGAAGCAATCAACATTCATTAGTCCATTTATAGAGTCACAACAGGCATCCAATAAAAATCACCATAAATACTAACGGTTTCTATTATCATTTAACCCCGTTTGTTGCCGGCAGCGTATTAACCAAATAAATGTTCTCGATTATTTACAAAACACATTTTAGCAGTTCAACCCCTTGAAGAGGGGTGTATTATCAAAGATTAGATATTGACACCGTTAATCTCGATCATTTGCACTGTTACGCACACGGGCGCATAAAACATAATATTTCCACAATACCTATTTAGAATTTCTTCGAAGTAGAAAAGCAACGTTATGAAAATTGCAGGTCGTCTAAGTATAGGTACTATAGCAATATAGTATTAGATATATTTGTGCAAGCAAAGAAACCATGAAAGAGTGTAAAATCCATAGTATCTTTATCTCCCATAAAGCCAATAATCCATGAGTATCTTTATAATAATATTATTATAAAAGCGAAAATGAGTATATCTGTCTGTCTGCTAGCTTTTCACGGCCAATTCCTTTTATCAATTTTGACAAAATAGCTTACATTCCGGGGAGTAACACAGGCTATTTTTTGTCTCAGAAAATCAAAGAGTTGTCTAGGGATTCTTAATAAACCTAAATCTACGTGGATGTAGTCGCGGGCATCATCTATGTGGTACGGACTGTTCTGGAGACGGACATAGGATAATTTTTATCCCAGGAAATCAAACAGTTCCCATGGGATTCAAAAAAAATTAAATTCACACGGGCGAAGTCGCGGGCATCATCAAGTATTTTATATATTCTTTGTTTGATTAGTGACTACTAACTAGTCACCAACAATAACTAAGTAGTAACAAGTCTTGTTCCTGTTCGCCTACAAGAAAATATAGTAAATGTTTGAAGAAAAAAAAAGACCACTTTCATCAACTGCATTTCATTTCATTCTAGTAAAACACAAAGTTACTACTTTATAAACATCGAATCAACCTAACTAGCCCCATCGTTTTTGCGGTAGGGTAAAAACATATTTTTCTTTATCGAAAATCATTTTAGGATATTGATTGAGCAGCTTCCCTTGGCGCGATAACGGGAGATAAGATAGTTTATCTCGTCCGGGCCCGCCCCCTGCCGCCGCCGTCACTCCGATACCAGAAAAACTTAACAAGCTGCCCACTTAATGAAGATGTCCCTTACACTCGCTGATATCATATTTTTTACCTCACTTTTTTAGGGTTCCGTACCTCAAAAGGAAAAACGGAACCCTTATACGATCACTTTGTTGTCTGTCTGTCAAGAAACCTACAGGGTACTTCCCGTTGACCTAGAATCATGAAATTTGGCAGATAGGTAGGTCTTATATCAGACATTAGGGGAAAAATCTGTAAACCGTGAATTTGTGGTTACATCACAAGAAAAAAATTAAAATGTGTTTCGAACAAAAATTGCTATTTTCGACATTCAACGTAATATTGCTATATCATGTAGGGTAAAGAGCTTTACCTGTACATTCTAAAACAGATTTTTATTTATTTTTATACATAATAGTTTTTGATTTATCGTACAAAATGTCGATAAAATACGATTGTGAGTACGGAACCCTCAGTGGGCGAGACTGACTCGCACTTGGCCGGTTTTTTGAATATTAATCTCTACACTTTATTAATCAGAAAGTGAACTACGGATCTTCCTGCCAGCTCGTTATTCATGCGGGGGAGAAGGTTGATTAATTATTAATTAGTTTAATCTAAAAGCGTGTAAATTATAATTTTACAGACACTTTATACCTTTGTGTCCAAAGTCTGAACTCATAAGTTTAGATTTTATAAATTCAATAAATTCTATCTACCAAATTAAAAACAGTAGGTAATTATAATACACTAGCTGATGCCCGCGACTTGGTCCGCGTGGAATTAGGTTTTTTTTTAATCTCGTGGGAACTCTTTGATTTTCCGGGTTAAAAAGTAGCCTATGTCACTCCATGTCTTTATCTATACCCATGCAAAAAATCACGTCAATCCGGTGCACCTTTGCAACGTGATTGAAGGACAAACCAACAAACAAACACACTTTCGCATTTGTAATAAGGGTACTGTTTATATGGGTTATTTATAGCTAACGCTTAACATGCGTTGCAAATTGCAATGCCTTTTTGTATGAAAGACTTGCGCGCTTTTTTTTAGAAGTACGTCGAAAGTACTATCTTAGAAACTCACCCGCTAGTCTAACAACAACTGTACAAAGTTTTATTGGAATCTGATGAATCGGAACACATAAAGGACAAACAAACAAAGATACATTCATTTTTATATGTTTACGTACCTGTATTTGGTGCTGATGTAAGACGTAAAAACCTCCACCTATTCTTGACCAGGAATGTCAACCAGCGGAATGCGCACTGCGTACCCACTTTATTAGGTCACTTTCATAGTTTCATGGCATTACGAAAGCGCACGAAGTATTTGTTTTATAAACAGTTCCTTTGTGTAAGGCCTTTGGCACGTACCTAATAAGATTAGTCATTTCTCTAGTAGACGTTAGTACAGAAGCTTTAATAAGTACCTTTTCACTAGGTACTTGTTAAAACTTTTTATCATCATCAACATCATCATGATCAACCCATCACCGGCTCACTACAGAGCACAGGTCTCCTCTCAGAGTGAGAAGGGTTTTGGCCATAGTCTACCACGCTGGCCAAGTGCGGATTGGTAGACTCCACACACCTTTGAGAACATTATGGAGAACTCTCAGGCATGCAGGTTTCCTCACGATGTTTTCCTTCACCGTTAAAGCAAGTGATATTTTAATTACTTAAAAACGCACATAACTCCGAAAAGTTAGAGGTCCGGGATCGAACCCCCGACCTCCGATTGGAAGGCGGACGTCCTAACCACTAGGCTACCACAGCTTATAAACTTTTTATGTTACCTGTAAAATATCAAGTAGGTATAGACTTCCCTTAATTTATGTAATTTATTTAGATAAATAAAGTCCTTTTACTTAGCATGTCAAAGATAGAAGGTAGGTACCTTGATAGTACAAACACCCTCTACCTATAGTCACAAACGGAGTTTGATTCCTTTTTGAATATCAAACAGCAAACTCAACGAAATTTTTTAGACATGTTCTATAATTTGATATCTGTGTCTGGGATTTGTTAGATTTCCTTAAAAATATGTAGTTTTGAAACTATGCCGTTTGCTTCAAGCCATAGAGGCGTATCCGCATTGTACCCTTACTTTTCACGAGATACAAACTACTAAATAACTTTCTTGTTGTAAGTATCATAAGTCAAAAAGTATTTCATTATATTTTTCTTTTAGTCTACCCAACCTTATTGTGGAGCCGACTTTTCCAAGTAGGTACTGGAATTGAAAAGAATTCGCATTTTGGTTTATATAAGTTGGTTTAATATATTTTTACCTTTATTTTATTTCATTTAATCAGTAATATGGTAGAGTCACAGACGTAGCCTAATTAAGAGACACTAGATTGTTGTCTTGCAATAAATAAATAAATTTTGATTTTATTAGAACCACAGAACTGGTCATGCGCTTATTTATACTGAAACCCTTACCTATTCAGCATTATCAAAATTTAGTTTTCCCGCATTTTAGGGCTGCTGGAAAAAATATTTTCCGTAGAGATAAGTTGTCCTTTGTGAACGTCTTTTGATTGATAAATAAGCGTTAGGTACTTAAAATTAAAGAGAAAAGTACACACAGGTACCACTCCCACCTTTGTTTCACCATAATAACCTTCCAACATAATAAGTGAGCAAAATACTTATATCATAACACGAACTTCCCAGAAACTGCCACAACAAGTTAACAGCAAGAATGTTTCATCAATTAAGAACAGTCATGCGAAAAGCAAACTCCCTAATTATCTATAGTGGTCCCTCAAAACTCCGTTCCCATTAGGAAGTTACCTCGCCTTCTCTTTCGCCATATAACATCGTCACTCGATATTAGTCATCTTGGGAAATCTCAACAAAGAAACTGTGTAACGTCGCTTAGTCACAATCAAGACACGATATCAAATGTTTCGATCACCCAGAAAAACACAAGTATGTATACTTAATGGCTCTTTTGTTTCAGTTTCGCGTAACGCATTGTTTTCTTGTCATTGATGGTATTTATAAATCAATCGTTGATATCATACTATAATAAAACAAGTGTCTTGAAAACAGCTTGAAAAGGTTTTAATTGCAATGTCATCTTGCTGACTCTTTTCAGTATTTCATGCTTTTCGCTGGTGACAGGGTCTAGAACTATTATAATATAAAAATAGACTTAGGTAGGTATATGAAATAATAACATTTTAAATTATTTTTTATTAAAAATGTTACAATAAACCCAATAGCTAGCCTAATTTAATAACTGTACAAATCACCCCCGCGTGGAATGCTGGCGCATTTTATACATTTTAATTCTTTTAATTGTACTTATCTAAGCAGTAGAGGACCATTGACCACAGGCTGTGACGAAATTAGTTGAGGCGCAGCACATACTTCATTTATTTTTTAAAAAAAAGCTTATTAATTGTTTTCAAGAGAAAAGTATATGGATCTTTAGTTTTATGCAAGCCTGGTGCTGGAGTTTTCTAATTGTAAATAATTACAAGAGCATAAATAACGAACATTTAGCTATGAACGTGAACCCATTTCGCGTGATGCGATAACACTCGTGTTAGTTTATAACGGAGCCATTTTTCAACAAATCGCTGTCACATTCATCACGAACCAGCATGAACCGGACGTCAAACTAAATACCTATAAAGCTATGAACCCTGCAATTTCATATTACCTAGCTACTGCCTGACATACAAAACATGTTAACTTTTTTACAATCCCATTTAGATTTTCCGATTTCTGTGATAGTCCGCGACAGGTTTTTTTTTTAAAGAATATTAGCCATGTTAATTGACTAATATTCCCCTTTCCTCTCCAACTAAGCGTCAGGCTTGTGCTAGGAGTAGGTACGACAATAGTGCAACGGGCGGGATTTGAACTTTCGACCTTTCGGTTTTCAGTCCACTCCTCTAACCGTTGAGCTATTGAGGCTTGAGATGGGCTTGTCGGGGTATGAGGCGGGGGGACGCCCTGCATACCCGCACGTCATCCACGGTCGCCCGCACCGGGTCAGCGCGGGGACTGTGTGGGTGTGCGCCTGTGCGGGGCATTCCCTCCCGGATTGCTATTTCAACCTGTCGCGTACAATACCTATGAAAGTTTGCGGCGCTTGATGATGGTGTCAATTTTACGAGCAAGTATGGAAAATGTACACGAAACGTTAAATTTAATTCTACAACTAAGTAGCAGCCTTTTACCTAGTCTCAAATTCACGTAACAGATTTCAAAAAGAGGTATATCATCCCAGCACAAATTGATTGAAAGCGACATTTGATATAAAATCGGGTTGTGATTGATACGTACCTACCAGGCGCCGCCGCTCGCTAAGTGTGCTCCGCGATCGCGTTTACCTACCTCTGCTCAATAGATACATGTCATGATATGATAAAGTTAAACCTTTATGTTACTTTATCCTCGAAAGATATTATGATACATGAACTAATTTAGTCTTCACGAAGTTTTCAAAGTGAAAACTATTCAAAGTTAAATTCATTATCATTGACTTATTACAGTTGGGTATGGTATAACCATTGATGTTGGAATCCCCCTCTATGACATACATCAGCGGGACATACTTGCTCGTAAAATTGACATCATAGTCTACCTGCCGACCGCCCGGCCGGCCCACTAACTGAGCACGGGTCTCTTTTCAAAAAGGGTTTAGTTCAAGTCGTAGTCCACCACGCTGGACAAGTATGGATTGGCAGATTTCACAAACCTTTGAGAACGTTATTGAGCACTTTAAGCCATTCAACTATTTTCTAAACTAATTTAAATATATATAAAACTTATAAAACTAGCCGCTTGCAAGTTATATAAGATTTAACACGTTTGAGTTACCATAGTGTACATATAAATCTATTTATAGGTCTTTACCCCACAGTGCAGAAGCGCTTTCTATTTACCAAAGTTAATCTAATTACAGCTAATTGCTTTATATTATTATAAGTAGGTAAGCGGTCTAGCGTAGTTAATACCGTATTAACGAAAAGAACAAGTAACAATAATAATATTTGACAACATCGATCCCAAAGGTCTTGAGATTTGAGCCGAGGTCATAGTTCAGTTTTCCCTGTTGCCTGTTAGATAACCAATCTATGCGATAGCTTTGATCATTATAATGTCAAAGCAACTATTTGGTTTATTTTGGTGTTGTATACGATTGATCCATGTTGGTAGTGGAACGCAGAACTCTATAAACTAAGAACTCTAAGATTCAGCAATGGAATAGGCTTCATAAGGCAGTACACATTGACCAAATGTTTTCGGCAAGCGCCGCCTAATGTCTAGAAAGTTATTTGTGAATTGTGGCAAGATTATCTGATTAAAACGAAAAAACCAGCATAATTCGGCAAGCCAGCCATTGCAGGCGTTGATTACACGAACTCAAATGTCCCTGCATAGATTTAAATCAAAGAAATCAAAATGTATTTATCTCACGTAGGACAACAGCTAGTAGGTATCGCTAGTGGCACGTCTGAGATTCAATCAATGGGTGCGAACTTCGAAAAGCAGATTCTACTAAGAATTCGCCGAACAAGTTAGGTCAATGTATGCAAGGCTATTACTTCATACTTATTATAGAGTCCCCTGCCGCGCTGAGTTCGTGTTTTTTGGGGCTAATCTCAAAAACTACAGCACGGATTTTAATACGGTTTTCAGTCATAGAAAGAGGGATTATTTAAGAACGTTCTAGATGAAAATTTTGCGAAAATAGCCTACCGGTATGATGATAATTTGTGAATTGTCGAAAGACATCGTCCCATCTGAGAGGTAGCTTGCGCTGCATAAGTGTTACTGGTGCGAAGCCGCGGCGAGTCGCTAGTTTAGATTACAACATACATAGTGTGTAAGTGGAATGAAAACGATCCCAATACAAATTGACTGAAAGCTACTTTTGATATAAAATCGCGTTTTGATTGATGCGAACCCATGTCGTGTTCACTAAGTGCTTTGTGCGCGGCATCGACACATACGTGTCGTAAGTGCACAGTCGGTCTAATGTATCTTCTATGACAGCTCAAACTACTTTTTATTGCAAAAAAAATTTAAATCTGAATCAAATTTTTTAAAATACACAGGATATCGTTAAGGAACGGTATTCGTTTGCTCAGTTTTTAATTTTTTTTTAATATTGAGGGCATAAAGCTGAAAGATCTGATCTACATAAATGTAATTTTATAGGAATCCAGGATTAAAGAATGAAAATTGTAATTACCTAATAGACCTTTTCATGTTTAGGTCAACCGTTAAAACAGTGAAGTGCTGTTACGCCCTTTCAGTAAGTATATTGAAGAGCTAAAAATAAGATGCATTCGCCCAAAAAGCTAATTTTGGAAAATCTGTACAACTTTTCAGCTTGATGGTGCCATAATAGTACCTAAGTAGGTACAGGTACTGTACGCGACAGGTCGACATGGCAATCGGGTTGGAGACGCCTCGCACACCCGAACAGCCCTAACGCGCTAGCCCGGTACGAGATAGCGCGGGTGTCGTGCGACTGTGGGGGGCGTCCCCCCGCCTCTTACCACAATTGCCATCTTGACCTGTCGCGAACTACAATATATGCCCTGGCATCAAATAAATAACATGTAATATGTTACAATGTCTTAAAGTATAGAGTGCTCTAAATAATAATTGCTCGAACTAAATAATTTTATTTTTGAACAAAATTAAATGTAAATTTTTACCCTTTATTTGATATCAATCAAGAAATATAATATTTTTGCGCTAACCCATAACAAAAGCATCGTTCATGACATTTAGAAAGAAGGTAAACCTGGCAGAAGCAATATGATCCTAGCACAAATTGATTGAAATCTCATCGTGACTGATGCGGTCTTCTTCGCGGCTGCTAAGTGCTCAGACGTGGCGTCGCTTTCGCGTATCCTATAATTTGATTCATACATATCATAAAATGTACTTCATGTGACATACTTTCATCAGAAAATATTTTAGAACCCAAATATCACTAAGTGTCTGCTATTCCGTTAACATAATTTTTAACGCAAAGATTTCAAACAGCTCAACATTTTGCATAATAAATAAATAAATAAAATTGCAGTAGGTAAGTTACTTGAAGTGTACCATTGTATGTATGTGCTTCAATGATCTTAAATTAATAGCATCTCTACGCTCAGGAGTAAGGATTGAATTACTAGAATTTCCTTTTGTTCCCGCTCAACTGCACGAAGGTTGTGCTATATTAGTCGGTCTGGTATGGAATAGGTATAGTTCAATGAAGTCAGGTAACAAGTTACCAACTTTCAGATTTCAATTCTCTCTTTTACCGCTTTGATACTAAATTAATTTTCATTATGTATAGGTACGTTTACAGTTACAGTATTAACAGTTCTACGTTTTAAAAACTCTACACTTGCAATATTTTCACGGTACACACTAGAAATTAATACAATCCTGAAATCCGTTACGAAGTTTCCTTATTTTCCTATAGGTGTACGCAACTGCCCCGAGTATTTGTAAACTCCAGTTGTATTTATAAACTGTTTTCGAAGCTTACGCTCTGATATGTACAATAATATTTAAGCCTATGGTTTCTCGAAAGGGTCCGAAGTTACGGATTAACTCTTGTTGTGATACCGTTAACTTTAGCGATAATCGAAGTTGCTAACTTGGTACATTATTTATTAGTAACTTCATTTGCATAGGTCGGGTAGGTAGCCAAGATTCTAAAGGAAAATAAGGTTAATACCAAATTAATACCAAATTAGCAAGCAATAACGTTCAACATTGTCAGAGATTACCATTCCTAATTCCTATATTTTAATCTTATTTTTTAGTCATTTCCTTATCGCAAAATGATTGAAATTATTCCAATAGATCTTCTTTTCTCACACTTTTGGTAGAATAATTGTGGTTATGGATTACGATCCTACTCCAGCAGCTACTATTAACTCCATTACGAGAATACTCGGTAATAGCCAAGATAATTGATGAATTAGTGGCAGATCGATCAGATCTATTCACACCTAATAGGTATTGTGTATTTCAAATTTAGATGCTGGCGTATTTATATAAATAACTTTCATCTACTAACGCAAGACAAACAAGACAAGCAATCTCAATCATCATTTGTGTTTACACATGATTAATAATATACACTTACATATGCATATAGTCTGTAGTAAGAAAATACGAGGCTCCTTAAAAATAATAGGAAGACAAAGCACTCAAGTTTCTTAAAGCTTCTTCCTGAAAGTGACAGTATGTCTTCAAAGTTTACTTAATTTTGCAACCGCGAGGTTTTTTTAGGTCACCCGTTCGCAAAGGGTGAGAAGCTGCGGACAAATTGCTTCTCTGCTACGCTTAATTTACTTTATAAATGCCTTTAAGTTTTCAGTGGAACACTTTAAACACTTCTTTCTTCTATCTTTGTTGTACCTAAGTATTCTTACACCCTCTCCCACTGCCAAGAGTCACTGGTAGAGATCTCTTGCGTTATAGAGTAGGTGAGTGCTTCCCTGTCCAATTCTTATCTTTTTATTGTTAGTAATATTTTGATGCATAAATAAATCAAAAATACTGACAACTTTCGTATTTCCACTACGTCCTATAAAAAATACTTATCTATTTGATGAAAATAATGTTACAGATTTTTATAAAAAATTGTTTCGAAGGTTGTAACATTGTGTCATTTCGTATATTATTTCAAAGAGAAACGAGTAATTTTAAAACAGGTAGCATGAAAAATTCATTCATTATGATTTTCAATATTTTGCAGTTCACAACGCAGTAATTATGGGTTGCGAATTTAAAACATTCAAGTCTTATTTACTCGGTGCTTCTGTAAAATTCGCTCTACATTTATTACTGATATGCTGAGTATTAAAAATGTATGGCATGTCGCTCCAAAAATAAAGGCAGTCAGTTAAAAGTATACATTTACAGACATGATGACCAAAGTGCTGGCTTTGTTTTGTGCGCAAAGAATTAGCCTGACTATTCCACGCGACCTGTACAGTAATTAGTTTAGGGTAGCTATAAATTGTAATTATTTATGACCTTACATGACATCAATGTTACTAGTTGTAACTATTAGAATTTCAACGAAAAATTCTCAATAAACCGTAATATCCGTTATTATATTTTTTATAATAATTTTATAGTGTACCCAACCTTGGTAACGGGCTGCTATTTTTAAAAGCACGCTTGAAGGTGTCAAAAGGTGCGTAAACCTCGCGTCAATAGGTATTCTATGAAGTCGCTATTTGGTACGTAATTATCTGTATAAATAGTAGGTACAATGGATTTCGGAAAAGATATTTTGTCATCCGTCTAAGCTTTTAATCCTTCATCTATTTACATACATAGTTTGTCAGCCGTGCCAGAATCTGAAATACATCCATATTATGATAGTGGTTTCGCTGCAGATCCATCCATCACACTCTGGATTCATAACAGTCGCCTCCCTGCAAATGTCCCGTGGACGTTTATAACAGATGCCTTGTGCTACATCAGTTACAGCCGTACAAGTGTGCACGTTTCTCGGATTAGACATCAGCTGATATAATGCGTTTGAATTAACTATCGCAACAAAACAACATACCTACTTAGTTCTCCTATCATAATTAAGTTAAACATAATATTATCATCCAAAGATCTCGATGGGATCTCGTACCAAATCAATGGTGAAATATTATCTCAGTTACACCATCGACAGTCCATACAAGCGTGAAGCGAACTTATTTAATTACCTATTTAATTAACTACCGGAACACCGGTTAGTACCTATAATGTTAATATGTAGTAGAATGAGATAAAATTTGTAGATTTACTGATGGAGATCCAAAAGTTTTATCTATAAAAGGAAAAGCTAACTGACTGGCTGACTGATTGACTGATCTATCAATGCACAGCTCAAACTACTGGACGGATCGGGTATGACCTTTTTATTATCCGTTAAGAAAGGATTTTTAAAAATTCAACTCCGAAAGGGGTAACATAGGAGTAATCCATGCGGACGAAGTTGTGGAAATAAGCTAGTCTATCCATAATATCCATCCAAATATAAAAGAAGACAAAGGAGAAAAAATTAAGGACGGTTATTTCACCTGCCAAAAAATACTGCCCGCGATTCAATACGTGTAAGTACACGGAAGAATTTTAACAAATAATCGAATGGGGGTGTAAAACGGCAATAGTCCATATCTATAGGCGGGCATTACGTGATCCTGCCGTAAACTCGTCCTTTAGAAGCCACACCCTGCAGAGGGTAAACGATGACGTGATTCGAACGCGATATATCGTCGTACGGGGTAATATTGTGTCGCGGACGAACTGATAGCTCGGGCCTTTTAGCAAAAAATAAGGTCACCCGTTTACACGAGAGCAAAGGCTTTAAGTGACAGATACTAGATAAATGTTTTTGCGGCTTAGATAAGGGGTGAAAAATATGTAAAATTGGTATTAGATTTTTTTAAACATGAATGTATATGAGTGACATTTGCTGGAAAACAAATAGAAAGGAATAAGGATGAAAGTTATGTTATAATTTTTAAGTTGATCCTCCTTTCTCGGATTATCGAGACCTTTCTTCAATAAATAATTAATATAATAAACTACTTATATTATCTAGAACTAGTAAAAATATAAAACTAGCAGATTCCAAGTGCTCGCTACTTCATCTGCGTTGAATTTGAATATACTGTATAAATATATAAACTGTCCCATGAAATTGATTTCTAAAATACCCGCTTACTCCTCAGTAATTGTAGAGAGAACATAATATTATTAGGTATACGTATACATGCAAAATCTCCAGTTCTTAGACCCAAAATTTGAGCTATGAAAATATGCCAGTTTTTCTTTCATATAATATAGTTACTAGCTGATGCCCGCGACTTGAAAATTATCGATAAACCGTATTGAAATCCAGTTAAGTATAAGCTTAGAAATTATAAGTGAATTTACAGATGACCATGGCATTGTTTTATAATATTAATTAGAGGTTACCTATAGAAGTCCTTAAAATGATGGGCAAGATGCGCTATTTAAAAAATATTCATCGCCACGAATATAATTATCGCGGGTATTGACGAAGTTGTGTTGTGAATTCTGGGACAGTTCCCCATTTCATTATTCAGGAGTGTAGCCGACGGCCAGCCAAACTTAGATTGAAGCCGGCGACTTGGCGCGTGCTTAAACTCTGACTCCACTCGCTTGGACAAAGATTTATAGCAACTTTACGCTGCATAGAGAATACTTCTTAAAATATGCAACATTATATTAAAACTAAAAACCTTGGGGTTGTAATCAAACTTTACCGTCTGCACAGCCCCCGCGCTAACCCGGTGCGGGCGAGCGCGGGTGTCATGCAGAGCGTCCCCCCGCCTCATACTCCGATTGCCATCTCGACCTGTCACAAACTATACCAATCTTGATACCAATGAACACATGTATACGTCAAAATCTATAGCTGGCACTGGACTATGCCAGTTTAGTCGAATTAGTATTTTCGCGCTCCAGTCCTGCGGCAAAAATCGGAGCGTGTAAATCCAGTTTTCTTAGATATACCTAATCGATTTAATTTCGTTCAGATACTTGATTTTCTTATAGGACGCAAAATTACTAACATAATTTTATTGATATCCTAAAAGCCCAAGCACAATTAGTACGACTAGGCTCTCTCGCAGCTATTCATCAACAAAGCTTCATCTCTCTAGCTTTGTTCTTTGCTTTGATTACTTGCTTTTGAGCGATGATTGAGACATGGCATATTAATTCTGCTTGAGCTGCAGTACTACTATATTGATATGTTGACAAGTAGGTACATACTGTTTTATATTGCAAATTTAATATGATAAGAACATAATGTTGTACGATAACCACATACTCGTGCCGGATGTTTAGCACAGGCTAAATCCCATTATTTTTCCCTTCGACAAATTGATCATAGGAAGCCTTATCGTTTCGGAAGTTCGTAGGCGGCTTCCGTCGACGCGTGCGCATATCGACACCCGACACCCGCCGCAGGGCGTCGAGTTACATGTCACGAGATATGTCCGCGAGTTACTGTAACATGGAGTCAGCCGCAACAGCCTTCAGTAATCAATACGTTGACATGCCTTGTGTTCGTCGATTTCATGTTACTGCTTACTAGGTATATTATTTTCTTTTAATGGAGTAATTCTTGTTATAGTACCTACCTATATCGTGTTTATTCATACATACTAGCTTTCGCCTGCGACAGTCCTCGTAAGGTGCTATAAGATTATAATAATCCCATGGGATTTTTTCGTTTTCCCCGAGAAGAATCGTACACATGTCAGGTTCTAGGATGCAAGTAATTTTAAGCTACTTCGGTAATAGTTAGTAGGTAGTTAGTATAAAAATATAATATTATGTAGGTAGGCTCGGCCAGTGAACTATCCAATAAAGTCAGTTGTCTCCTAATGGTGGTTTGATTAACACCTACCTTTACATGGTGTCAGGTGTGGGGTGTGTGCTAGTAAAAGTGATGTGATACACTCGGAAGAAGTTAAAAATAATAAATAATGGCTAACGATAGTCGTGGGGAAGCCATTTGTGCGGCGATACAACAACCCGCACCATTGCGGCAAGAGGGCAACCTCGCCACTAATTGGAGAGAGTGGAAACATGCATTTGATTATTTCTTGATCGCCACGGGCAAGGAGACAGCAAGTATTAAAGAAAAATATGGGCTATTTATGCATTGTTTGGGCCAATATGGCCGAGAAATTCTTGAAGAACTCGATGTCTCGGAGCAAGAAAAAGATTACGAAACGTTATGTAAAAAGTATAGTGAGTACTGCGATCCAAAGAAAAACGTCAACTATGAAAGACATACTTTTTTCGAAACTTACCAGAACGAACATAATTTCGACAAATACTTGGGATTATTGAAAAAACTAAGTAAAAATTGTGAATTTGGATCTTTGAAAAGCAGTCTTATTTTAACGCAATTAATACGTGGGTTAAAAGATACGCAAATGAAAGAAAAATTACTAGCAAGATCGTCGATCACATTAGAAGAGGCCAGTACATGGTGTCGAGCGGCGGAGCGAGCAAGCAAGCAGGCGGCGGCGTGCGCGTCGCGCGGTCCCGCGGTCCCCGCCGCGCTCGAGCGGCTGCAGCGCGGCGCGCCGCGGCCCCGCAGGCCTCCCGCTGCTGGCGCCGGCCGGCCAGAGCCCGCGGGCGGCGGGAGTGCAGGTTGGCGAGGCCGGCAGCGGAGCGCGGCAACATCTTCATATCGTTTCTTCAATGATAGTGTTTGTGAGAAGTGTAACTTGCGCCATAGTAAGAATATACGGTGCCCCGGGTTTTCAGGAAAGTGTTTTAGGTGTAATATGGTAGGTCACAGAGCACGATTTTGTACCGTGAAGTTTACGCGGGAGGTCGTCGAGGAGCCCGACTTTGAAGAGGAGCGATGGGAAGATGAGTGCAGCGAGAACGGTGAGCTACTTATGTCAAATATTTCTATCGAAGCTTCGAATAAAATGTGCGATTCATGGTGCGAGACTATAGAAGTGGACGGGGTTTGTGTACAATTTAAATTAGACAGTGGCGCGGAAGCATCCGTGATGTCTTTGAGTTCCTATGAAAAAGCCGGATTCGATAAAATAAAACTAATTAAGTGCAATACTGTTTTACGTGAAATTAGCAAAAATAAGTTGCCTGTAATTGGATATTTTAATGGATTATTAAAATTTAAAGAACAAGTTTGCAATGAAAAAATTTATGTTTTAAATAATAACTGTAATAATTTATTAGGTTTGAAGGCATGTATAACTCTAAAATTAATTGCACGATTGAATCAAGTGTCTCTTGACCTCAAAAAGTATGAGTCAATATTTGAAGGAATAGGTTGTTTACCTACGGTGTGTAAAATAGTTGTCGACAAAACAGTATTGCCCGTTGTAAGTGCCTCGCGGAAAATACCAATGAAAATGCGGCCTCGTTTAAAAGAGGAATTGGAGAATATGGTCAAATTAAATATTATAAAAAAGGAAGATGAGCTCACGGATTGGGTCTCTAATATTGTTATTGTAGAAAAACCGGATAAAAAACTTCGCCTCTGTTTAGATCCGCGAAATTTAAACCAAGCCATTAAACGTAGCCATTTTCAGTTACCCACTCTAGACGAAATGGCGAGTAATCTGTCCGGAGCGAAATACTTTTCAAAATGCGATGCGAAAAACGGGTTTTGGATGATAAGACTAGACGAAAGTAGTTCTAAATTATGTACTTTTTCAACGCCATATGGAAGATATAGATTTTTACGAATGCCATTTGGAATTAACTGTGCTCCAGAGATATTCCATAACGAAATGGATAAGATATTTAAAATGGAAGGTGTCGAAGTATTCATAGATGACATTCTAATATGGGGGCGGACCAAAGAAGAGCACGATATCAGGTTAAAAGAAGTTATGAAAAGAGCAGTAAATAGCGGTATTAAATTCAATAAAAATAAATGTGTGTTTAGTGCTAGCCAGGTTACTTTTTTGGGTCATATTTTCAGCTCAAAAGGCATTTCACCCGATAAAAACAGGATAAGTGCTATAGAAAATATGCAAAAACCGGCTGACAAAAAAGGTTTGGAGCGGTTTTTAGGGGTCACCAATTATTTGTCCAGATTTATACCAAGGTACTCGGAATTATCCGCACCTTTGCGCGAGTTGCTAGGTCAGAATAATAATTTTGAGTGGTCGGACTACCACGACCGGGCATTTAATTTATTAAAGGCAAAAATTAGTAGTGCGCCAGTGCTAAAATACTATAACCCCGAGGAAGCCGTCACCGTGTCGGTGGACGCGAGCGCGCGCGGGCTGGGCGCGTGCCTGCTGCAAGGCGGCCGGCCGGTGGCGTACGCGGCACGCACGCTCACCGCCACGGAGCAGCGCTGGGCGCAGATCGAGAAGGAATTACTTGCAATCGTCTTTGGATGCACGCGCTTCCACCAGTACATTTATGGCCATGATAACGTTACTGTTGAAAGTGACCATAAGCCACTCGAGGCCATATTTAAAAAATCATTAAATGAGGCACCGGCTCGCTTACAAAGAATGCTATTGAAATTGCAACAGTATTGTATCAAAATTCAGTATAAACCTGGTAAAATGTTATTTATAGCTGACACATTATCCCGGGCGGCGACAGAACAGGGAACCGATGAAGATGTTTGCAAAGAGGTTATGATACATTTAAATACTTTGTATGACAATGTAGAAGCCACACCAGAGATGTTAAACAAGATAAGAGAAGAAACTGGAAAAGATGGGACTTTAACGGCGGTCGGATTATACTACAAAAATGGTTGGCCGGATAATAAGAGGGATACGGATATTGCGGTGCGACAGTACTGGATGGTTCGTAGTGAGCTTCATCGGGTAAAGGGAATTCTTTTCAGGAATAATCGGGTTGTGATCCCGACTTCGCTTCGAAAAGACATGCTCAAGCGTATTCACGAGGGCCACATGGGGGTAGAGAAATGTCAGCGTCGTGCGCGTGACGTCATGTGGTGGCCCGGGATGAGCACGGACATCCAGCACACGGTACAGGCCTGCGACACGTGCCAGCGCCACCGCGCGGCCAACCCCCGCGAGCCGCTGCAGCCGCATCCCGTGCCGGATCTACCGTGGGAAGTACTAGCGGCAGACATATTTGAATTGAGAGATAAATACTATTTAGTTGTAGTAGATTACTATTCTAAATTTGTCGAAGTTCTGGCGCTACCTAATATGATGAGTTCGAGTGTTATTAATGTTTTGAAAGATATATTTAGTAGATTTGGAATTCCGTCAATTTTGAAAACCGATAACGCCGGCCAATTTTCCTCGGAACAATTCAAATCTTTTACCAATACTTGGGGTTTCACACATGTTACGAGTTCACCGTTATATCCCCGGTCTAACGGTCTCGCTGAACGGAACGTACGAACTATAAAAGATCTCATGCGCAAGTCATATGAAAGTGGAGAAGACTGGAAACTCGCACTACTTAATTTTCGAAATACACCACTTTCTGGAGAAAAGTGGTCACCGGCACAGTTATTAATGAGTCGTCGATTAAACACTCGTTTACCTTCTAGCACTTCTCAGCTAAAACCTAAAGCAGTGAGCCCGCAAGCAATGCTCGATAAACGCTCACAAAGGATAGCCCAGTATAAATCGTATTACGACAGAGGAACCAAAAATTTAATTCCATTATCTGAAAATGAGCCAGTCAGAATGAGACAAAATAATGAATGGGTCAAGTCTCGTGTTTTACGTCCGGCTCAAGGAAACCGATCTTATTGGGTACAAACTGAAAATGGTGCTGTTTACAGGCGTAATCGACAACATATAATGAAAGTACCAAGCCAAGGCAATGTTGCTAATCATACAAACATGTCTTCTGGTATCGATTGGGACCATTTAAATTCAGGGTCAACGGGCAGTACCAATACAGAAACAGAAAAAGGGCCGCAAACGGCACGGCCACCGCAACTATCGCACGCACCTAAAGTAACAAGTAGCGGTCGAATTGTGCGTCCGCCGGCTCGATTTGATGAGGAATTCGATTATTAGTTATTTACGAAACCTGTTCAATGCTTCTATTTTATTTCATGATATTATATTACTACTTATTAATTGTTAAGCTAAATTTAGATAAAATTAATGTCACTTATAGGTATTATAAAAATATCTCAATAAGTGTTATAATAATATAATGTATTCATTATAATAAGCATGCCTAAACAATTATATAGGTATAGATAGGTATTCTAAAATTGGAAGGGAGATAATAAGGTATATCAATAATAATTTTATAATTTACAATGCAATTGAAATGAACTAACAGCTTTAATAATATTATGAATGTATATTATGTCTAGGATATCAAATGTATTTCATACTTGTTCTATAAGGAGGGAGATGTAGTAGGTAGTTAGTATAAAAATATAATATTATGTAGGTAGGCTCGGCCAGTGAACTATCCAATAAAGTCAGTTGTCTCCTAATGGTGGTTTGATTAACACCTACCTTTACAGACAGACAAGTCTATTTTCGCTACGTATTAATTGTATTAACTACATAAGGTCACGTTATTACTTATCACTAATAATAAAAATATTAATCAGGTTCAGTGCAAATAGAACAAGGGACATTCATATTTTGAAATTCAAAACATTCGGTTTTAATTATAATTTAAAGCTCGAAAAATAATATAAGTACCTACCCTGAAGCTCTTGATAAACCAAAACAACTTCCAGACACAATAAGCACATGTTTGCGAAATCTGGTAATAACATAATATGTTAATTACGTTCCAAATTATTTGTACAATGCCAAGCGATACACTAATTCGGGCAACATTAAAACGAGCGCGCGGCAATAACCGTTTAAAAACAAACGGAGAAACCTCACAATTTCTCTAATTGCCGCCGCCTTCACCAAATCACGAGAAAATTCGCGCCCTTTACCCACCACATCACAATAAGGAAACGGGGGAAGCCTATGAAAAAGCAAATTAAATTAATTGTTGAGGCGTAACTCAGACGACCCACTTATTACGACTTGAGACCCACAGCCGGCGACTTTAGTTACCTACTTTAGTAGATCACAATCACACATATTGATTAACTACACACTAATGTATCATCAATCATCATCATCATGATCAATTTCTCAGAATTGTTTGACCATAGTCTACTACGCTGGCCAAGTGCGGATTGGCAGACTTCACCCTCGACCCCTTAAGAATAAGAGGCCAACCGTCTTAACCAGTAGGCTATCACTACAATAATTATTAATATCTATACGTTACATATACCAGTAAGCACATTTCTTCATTTGAAGCGATCGAAAACTGAAACATATTTTAATGCTTAATAAGAATATCATAAGGTTGTTAGTACCCATCTCATTCTGAAAGAAAAACCCTAACAGAGGAACGGCGATGGGAGGACATATAGTACGCGACAGGTCTAGATAGCAATCGGGGTATGAGGCGGGGGACACCCCATCCTGCACCGGGGTTAACGCATGGCGTGTGCGGGTGTGCGGAGCGTCCCCACCCCGATTGCCACCTGTCGCGTACTATACTACAGCGAGATTTGCGACGATTTGGCCATGCTATTTAGCATCTATTATAACATTAATTTTTGCCATAGTAATCAATATACCTATTTAAAAATAGTCATTTTAAATTAATATAAAATAAAATATGCATCTACTTTAATAGTTTTGCGATGTTTCATTTTCTTGTATATTGAGTTTGTCAAAGCAACAATTTCACAGTATTTATTGTTGTCGGGCATAGATAATAGAGAGATAATTTGAGAAACTTCCTTCCAATGTTTTATCCTATAAATAGGTAATTCTACATCTAAAGAGCTAAAACTTTACATCATAGTAAGTGTTCTTTAATTTAATTTTATTGATGTAATTGTCATATCGATTAATTTATCGACGTTATATTGTCTGCAAAAGCCCTAAATGTGGCTAGGAATGCCTATAGTTACCGCAATAACCGAGATGGCTCTATTCTCAACCGCACCCTTACAAGTCTATAAAAAATAATTTAGTGCCATAAGAACGTTTTTACGAGAGATCGATGAGACAATGAAGTGCAATTAATTGCAAAACCGTAAAAAATGTTAAGTAGTATTTTTTGCAATAAAACGAAGGTTAGGTAATTGTTCTTTATACCTACTTTAGGCACATCATAAAAATACTTTCGCCTGATTTCATTTTATCGGAATTCGAAACAATTGACGGTGACCTAAAATCTAAATTTAAATACTAGCAATATAAAGTATACGTAGAAAAACACTACCTATAATATTAAAAAAGAAAAACATAGATGAATGCTAAGCAATGCTCGATTTGAATTAATTTCCAACACAAGTTTTACCTACATGATCCGTTCTTTTAAGATACAAACAAAAAAGTAATTAGTCTTGTCCTAACGTTCGCTGATGCTATAAATTCACAGATTTATTTGCGTTATATTATGCTGAATATTTAAAGAAAAATATTAATATTGTAATAATAACGCTATAATAATAATATTAATTGTGAATTATCTGTTGATCTTGTTTTAAAACGGTCTTATCCTCATATGGAACTTATCACGCATCGCTGCTGCCATGAGGACAGTCTTGCCCCGTGGGTTTTATAATATTATGTGATAAGAATATTTTTTACTATATTGACGTCGAATCTGATGTTTTTCTTAAACTATATTTAGAATATTTGCCTCTTTTTTGACATTGTTACAAATAATAATTAGAAAAATTTAAAACACGACTGCTCGGCCATATTGAGTTTTTTTTCTTTTTCAAAAAAATTATAGCCAGTGTCACTCTGGTTGATGTAAAGATTCTAACGAAACCACTATGTATCCAGATCTGTTCAGGGATTTTGAAGTTATTTATAAGTACTTCTTTTTTATGCAGTCGTCGTCATGTAAAAAATTTAAGCACCATGCTCAAGATTAACACCTAATGTATTTTTATATGTGAAATTTTAGTAAAAGTTGAAGAAGCTGCGTTCACTGAAGCGTAGAAAAAAGAAGAACTTATTCCCGGTTACTCACTCAACCTGGGTGTGATGTGTGCATTCGATGCTCGGCCCATCACAACCTCCTTGAGTGAGCGACCGTGTATGAGAGGCCTACAAAGTCAAGAAGAAAATGGACCAAATTACAAATATAAAATGTCGATTTACTATAATTGTGTCAATATTCAAAGATAGGTATTAAGGTATTATAAATATACATTTATGATTTTTCATTATTCGACTTTTTAAATGTATTTTATTTTAAATATTTTTTACTTAGCCACTATTGTTGAGAAAATATTGTATATACGTAGATATAGATGAAATTCCTTACTGTTACGTACTTAGAAGCTCTAGGCCTTTTATTTAATTAGGTAAATGTGTGGTCTCTGACTAAGAATAACACTATACCATAGACATGTTACGTTTATATTGGCGTGCAATATTTGTGTTCGCAGAGAAGACATATTATACAAAACGCACAAGAGAAGAAGAGATAGCGCTCTACAAATGTGACCCAAGTGTCTTAATTTTATGCACACTTTAGATACGCGGTTACGTATCTACTTCTTTCTTCTTCATTCTAAGTAATGGTTTAGAACCCTACGAATAACAATAGAACCTTAAACGAATCTGGCGGTTTAAAATGATGTATGACAACCTGGAAATTCAATTTACATCAAATGTCCTCGATTCATCATTCTATTGTTTCGTTAAAAATAACAAGTGGTCTCGTCGGAAATCATTAACCAAAAACCCCAGTTACCTATAGTTTACGCGCAGAAATATTGATAGGAAACTATTGGGCGGCCAAACAGTAAAAATAGACCGACTAACGTACATAAAACAGGCGCGATTCTATACTGATTTATTCGTTATTAGCTACCAATTCGGCGGCTTACGATATCCAGCGGCCATAGTAACGCACCTATGATGTGGTTATTATTATTACTCATATTATGTTATGAAACAAAATGTTACCTTTGCTAGAGTTGAACTAAATGTGACTCAACCAATTTCTAATCTAGATGCAGAAACAAAGGTGAATTTCATGTCGTTTATACCTCTGCATATACGTACTCTTATGTGAGCGACGATAGCCTAGTGGTTAAGACGTCGTCGGCGGCAGGCGGTCCGGGGTTCGATCACAAACACGCACCTCGAACTTTTCGGACTTATGTGCGTTTTAAACGTTTAAATATTACTTAACTTAATGGTGATGTATGTAACGTATTAATAGATAATAATTAATTATAGTGGTGATAGCCTGGTGGTTAAGACGTCAGCCTCCTATTCGAGGGTTCAGGGTTTCGATCCCGGGCATGCATCTCTAACTTTTCGGAGTCATGCTTATGTGAGTTTTAAGCAATTAAATATCACTTGCTTGACAGCATCGTGAGTAAACCTGTAGGTATGTATGCCTGAGAGTTCTTCATAACGTTCTCAAAGATGTGTGAACTGTGAAAGTACAGGCTTCTTCTACTACTACTAGGTACTAGGTTTTACAGGCAGGCCCTAATTTGTCTCGAATTTCATGTAAAAATGTATGCAATGAACAATCAATTTCAATATCGGTTATTGTGATTTCGAAGTGGTCAAATTGGTCAATTACTTCCCCTGAGCTCTTAAACTAAATTGAACAACGTCACTTGTATCACTATACTATCTTAGTCTTAGAGTTAACGAACCAAGAACCAATAAGTTATTCATAAGACCGTGTATTGTACTGTAACAACACATTACACTGTATCCGCTTGAAAATGAATCGAAGTACGGCGTCATCCGCAAACATACTGTTTCCGTCGAAGAGATAGGCTTCCAGTTCCGATCCAGTTTCCATCGCTTCAAAGCAGGAAATTAAACACCTTACATTCTAATTTAAAATGTGTAAAAACTCCTTTTTAATATCAAAAAGAGAAAAGTTAAAATCCAGAGGAAATCTATGGAAATTCTGCTAACAAAAGTTTTTATTATCTTTCAGCTATTTATTTTCTTCAAAAAGTTAAAATTCGGCTTTCAATCGGGATATATATGTTATAGTACGCGACATATTGTGCGGATGTGCGAGGCGTCCCCACCCCGATTGCCATCTCAACCTGTACTATACAAATGTGTATATTTTTGGCCGTGCTCAGTAGTGGGTCAGTGATGGGTGTGTGATGACTGATGATGAAGTGTCGGTAGGTATGAATAGTTGGCTGATTTAAAAATCGAGCTGATCGAACTAACTAGGAACGGAGCTCATATAAAAAGATAAAGTACATTTTCCTTGATGTTATACGAGTACCTTTAATGTAAGTAGGTATATTATAATAGTACTGATTCTGGGCACAACTAAATTTTAAATTATTCCCATCCTGTTCTTACTAATGTAATATGAAAAGGACTATAGAGCTGTCAAACCTCGTGACTTTCGCTGCCAGTCGCGAGCCTATTGTTTAGCGTGCACTAAAATTAAGAGTTTTTAATTGTAAAATTCATGTTTTGTCTTTTTTTGGCAATATTAGAAAGAAAAAGAAGCAGATACTCTAAATTTAGTTTAGAGAAAGACAAAAAGAATCGGCGCCAATATCAGCCTATCAGTCTGTTTGCATGTGCCCTAAGAAAGAATTCTAGTACCTACCTATTTAATAAGTTGTAGCACACGAGTAGATTGTAGTCTTAACTTTAGACTACAATCTATTCATTTTAATTAACTACTCTAAAGCATAAAGGAAGGCTAAAGAACTGTTGCAGATAATAAAATATGTTGATACTTAAATGTAGTTGGATCTGTTACTCACTAACGACTGTTTATAAATGTGGTTCAATATACGGAATCATCAAATGCACAATGGTTAAGTCGACATTATCTCCATGTTACACCTGGGCGCATTGATTTGCATTCGCAGTGAACTTGATAGGCATTCAGTGTTTCACGTTAAGACTGTGATTGTGTTCGTACCATTTACATCTGGCTGATTGAACCGGCTCTATCAGATGAGCCCTTGATGCAACGATATGGCTCCATTTGTGTATAGTGATTTTATGCGTATTCACATATAACATACCTACTTCCCTAAGATGGTTATAATATAAATTTACATAGTTATGGAAGATGCCTGCATCAAGCCGTAACAAAGTTTACTAGGTGTCATAATCACTCTATGCACTAATGAACAATAGAAACGTAAATCGAAACAATAGGTGCAGTTTATGAACTTTTGCGTTTTATTTTTAGGGTTCCGTACCTAAAATTTGGCAAGTAGGTAGGTCTTATAGCATATGTAAGGGGAAAAATCCAAAACTGTGAATAACTGTGAATGTGTGGTTACATCATTAAAAAACTTAAAATGTGTTCAAATAATTAGTATTTTTTACTTTCAAAGTAAGATTAATATACCAAGTGGCTTATCCTATGAAAGGGCTCTACCTGTACATTCTAAAGCAGATTTTCATTTATTTTTGTGCAGCACGTACCTTGCAATATAACCCGAATATGTATTTTTGTTTACTGACATAAAAGTGCCAACGCACTAAAGCAGCGCGCGGCGCTGCGCGACGCGACGCAGCGCGTAGCATAAGTGCGTTTTGACTATTATCGTAAATCCTTTCATGCGTCTATACCTTTATTATGACTATGTCCACCATATCACCGGTTACTGATATATCTTAAGACGTGTACACAATAAACATTTTACGCCGTAACTGCAGCTTATCCGAGTTGGCAACTCCCATATTCGTAGCAGTTGCCAACAGCTACGCAGCTTAGCAGAATAGAACCCATCGCGTGCTACGCGTACTGTAGCTGGCTGTAATTACTATAAGAGCTGACCTCAACATTCCCAATGCTGACTTATAGTGGACCACATTATTATAAGTACATTTTTCAGAAATTTTACATTTCGAGCTCATGTTACAGACATACGTAAACTAGCTGATACACGCGACTTCGTCTGTATGGATTTAGGTTTTTAAAAATCCCGAGGGAACTCTTTGATTTTCCGGGATAAAAAATACAAAAATACATCCATGCAAAAATCACGTAAATTGTAAGCCGTTGCTCCGTCGTTGTGGCGTGATTGAAGGATAAACCAACAAACAAACATATGTACTTTCCCATTTATATGGGTTATATGGGTTTAATGCGCGTTTATTCTATGCCAAACATAACAACGATATTATGATTGATATCTTAAGACTTGTACACATCTTACGCTGTTATGTAGCTTATCCGAGTTGGCAACTCGCATATTCGTAGCAGTTGCCAACGGCTACGCAGCTTAGTAAATAGAACCCATCGCATGCTACGCATGCTGGTCGTTTACTGTAAGAGCTGACCGCAATATGTTACACACTAAGTAAAAGTTCGTCAGTTTATTTTATTCTATTTAATTGTATTATTTCTTCGTAAAAAAGTACATAATAAATGATTAGTGAATATAATCTTAATTCGCGATTTTTATTGATACTACTATTATTATGATTTATGCAACGTCACAAACGTTGATTTTTTGTAAAAATTACGATAAGTAAAATAGCGCGGTCATAGCCTAATGCTCAAGACGTCAGCCTCCTATCCGGGGGGTTGGGGATTCGATCCCGGGCACGCACTTCTGACTTTTCAGAGTTATGTGCGAATTAAATATCACTTGCAGTAACGAAAGCATCGTGAGGAAACCTGCATGCCTGAGAGTTCTCCATAATATTCTCAACGGTGTGAAATGTCTGTCAATCCGCACTAGGCCAGTGTGGTGGAGTATGGCCAAACCCTTGTCATTCTAAGAGAAGACCCGTGCTCAGCAGTGAGCAAGCGATGGGGAATGACGATAGGTAAAATGTTAGCTGTATTTGATTTGCGAGACAAATGATAAATTGTTACTTACTCCACCAAGCCGCAGCGAATGTTGAACGTGTATTTCGTCTATAGAAACGTTGCAGTTGCCTCCGAGACTATAATTAATCCAGAGCCACGCCAAACAACAATTACTCAAGAGTGGCTTCATTGACCTAAACGACCCACCCGTGTCTTTTATTTAAATTATACCAATTGAAAATAGGAAAGGCAAATAGTTTAATATAGGCTTCTTCTTTACTGCAGAGAATGTACGAGTATAATTAACAGCATAAATGTTAATAGAGAAAAGTGACACAATTTTTAAAAAGCAGAAATTCCATAATATGCATATTTGATAGTCGATGTTACTCATAATATAACATATTACGTTTAATTATGAACCTCCGCTTGTTTTTGAAATGGGATTAAAGAAAGACTTTATTTTTACTGTTTGATATTTAAAAAATTAATACAATGAGAGGAGCATTTCAACATGGACCTTTTTATTGGAAACTAATTTCGAAGGTACTCAAATAGTTTTATATGTACAGTGTACACACTTACACAGCCTGGCGCGACAGTATCATGTGACACGGCTCCGTGTACCGTTCAATTTGCGTTTGTTTGCGTTAGTTTTCCAGTCACAATCGAACTTTGTTACGCGACGCCAATGGTCAGTAATTAGTCAACTTGTTTAGTCACTGAACGGCACCAGTGGAAGGTGAAAAGTGATTAATTGTTAAACTTCATCGACGTTTCAATAATAAAAATAAATAACATGGATACTAGGTATCCACGTGATTGAGAAACTTCATAGACGCAAAATAATTAGAAGTTTTATCGGATTAGTTCTCTCGTCTTAATTAATTAATATTATTCCTGCCTTCTATACTTTACTAAGACTCGTCCAAGAACAGTATAGATATACCTACATTGTTTTCTATAAACGAAACTCTCGGGAATAGTCCGCAGCGTAATTCAAATCTACTTTGCAGATTAAACAAAAAGGGTGCAAAAATAGTGAATTCACTTTTCCACATAAGCAATCGAGTGCTAGGAGCAATTTCGGTGAGCACTTGAGGAAACGGTATGTTTGGTTTGGTACGTACGAACATCTACATAGAGTGGAGTTGTTTACCGTACAGTGGTCTCAAGACAATTTGTTTGAAAGGTGTCGCGCAATCCACTCCGATCGAATACTGATACAAATAACTTGGTATAAATCACTTCAGACACTCCATCTGGATGGTTATGTCTTTAAACAATCACGATTATGTTTTGAAATCACAGCCGTTGGGTCTCCGAATCGATCCTTTAGAATTTATAAATAGGCTATAGGTATTTACCTAGCTTAATACACATATTTGTAGAGTTCCATTTACCTAGGTACATATTTACAAGTAAGATTGCTATATTAATAACTTTATTATTTTAAGTAGGTAATTTCGTTTACACATAAAAATGTGTACGTTTTCATGATTTTATTACATTGCAGTATGGTTGCAGCTTTAAATTGATTTCTTATTTTGCGTTGTAATATGTATAAACATAGCTGTGACCTGTGTGACATCTAGTTGAATCCACTTTTTTCATTCCAGTAAACTAAAATGGTAATTATTTGTCTACAGAGATATCATAATATGATAAATAAGTCTGAGGTAATAAAAATATAATCTAAACACACAAAGAATATGTGGTTCATTACATCATATTATGTAACAAATGATTTCAACCGCGTTGAATTTTTCAATTAAGAGAGATGGGAAAATAAGGCGAAATTACATTAAATCGCGGGTTATCTCGGCTCTTATTCTTATTATTTCGGAGATGGAGCGAGACGAGTTCGAAATTTACTTAATTACGTTATAAAGATACCAATCTGAACAAAGTGGGATCGCTGAAGTTGAGCGCCGATTTGATTGACGATCGTGATCATGTCGTCACGTCCTAAAAACGTTATTTATTTGTCTTTCCCAGGAACTTATGTACTTACTACTGTTTTAGGAGTTATTTTCTTTATGTTTTAGGTTGCTTGAGTTACTTTTAGTTATTTTGTATCTATAACAAAATTACTAATAAACTAATAGTGATACTTATCTAAAGTTCTTTCGTATACGTATCATCATCATCATCATGATCAACCCATTACCGGCTCACTACAGAGCACGGGTCTCCCTCTCTGAGAGGGGTTTTGGCCATAGTCTACCACGCTGGCCATGTGCGGATTGGTAGACTTCACACACCTTTGAGAACATTATGGAGAACTCTCAGGCATGCCGGTTTCCTCACGATGTTTTCCTTCACCGTAAAAGCAAGTGATATTGAATTACTTAAAACCCACATAACTCCGAAAAGTTAGAGGTGCGTGCCCGGGATCGAACGCCCGACCTCCGATTAGAAGGCGGACGTCCTAACCACTAGGCTATCACAGCTTACGAGCGAAGCGTGAAGAGAGGTTTCCAAGGGCAAATGGGTGAATTAGCACTTATCCGTCTATCTGTCCGTCAATTCAGAGCCTTATAAATTTAGATATCATCGATCAATGTAGGTTATAAAACTTTCAATACCTCAAAAAATAATTTCAGAGGGGTTATTTTCAATTAAGCTAACTATTAGCTTATTTTCAATTAAGGAAAATCTGACTTCGCAATGCGCATATATTTCATGAGTAGATTAACTAAGAAAACGTTTAGTTTTCGCTAACGGATGTAAACAAAGTACTGGAGCTATTAGAACTCAATCGGTATAACCCAAATCTCGTTAGAGAGGGCCATAGGGAGTGTCGCGCCTCGCACGCTAAAATAGAAAGTGCTGTAATTAATTGCCAATTACTTATTGAATTGGCGTTTTTTAATGCACGTATTATATGTCCGTTCTGTGCTTTGTAGCTCTCATTAATGAAGTCCTGTGCCTATACGACGTATTCAACTTACCTAAAATGATTTGCGGACACCTGCAGCACGCGACAGATCGAGATGACAATCGGGGTGGGTTACCCTCCGACTCATACCTCGATTGTCATCTCGACCTATCGCGAACTATACATGGACAATGGACATGATATCCCTACGGACAGATTCGCCCTAATTGATAAAATCAGCAATCGATAGATTAGATGTACGTATAAGTATCGCTTTCCCAAAAACTATAAACCGGCCAAGTGCGAGTCAGACTCGCCCACTGAGGGTTCCGTACTTCAGTCGTATTTTTTCGACATCCCTGTCACATAAGCTGTAATAAGTTTTTTGTATCCTGTAATTTGTGTTTTGTGGTGCAATAAAGTATATACATGCATACATACTTAAGCTATAATATATATTATTTTATTAAGGTTGTAGTGTTAGGTGGATTGTTGATAATGTGTTAGATGAATTGTTGACAGTCTGCACACGGCCTAGCACCCTCTGACATTCTCCGAGAGTCTATGGTTTGGAGTAGGCTCTACACACTCTATGGTGACGCTTAGACGAGGAATAGTGAGTTGTACTGATTTGTAAATTAATTAAATAAGAAACAGTGAACTAGTTAAAATATATATAGTTAAGTATAATATATATCAAAGTGGTTTTCATTCTAACAGTAGGTAGCATTGAAAATCATAATTTCTATCAAATCGAAACAAATCATTGAACTTAGATAAGATTTGGTTTATAGTTTCACCACCGCAGCTGTAAAGACCTATCTACAGAAATGCTACTGAAGGCCCTGGCCACTACGATGACCGCTTGGGGAGTAACAAGACTAATAAATGTATATTGCACAACGAACGCAGTGAGACGAGTATGATATTTGACACTCTGCTCTATCTTTTTAGTTAAGGAATCTGCCCTTTTGTCCGTAACAAAATTATACCGAATTTTGAGGGTGATGTCGTGTTGTGACATCGAATATCAAAATGTTGACCCGGGTATAGGTGGAATCATTGGTGGAATGGATCTGTGAAAAGTTACTAATGATAGTGTATACCTACACTCTGAAGGAAAATAACCCATTAAAAACCAGCGTCGATCAAAATAATATATAGGTATAGGGCAAGGCGTACCTAAATAAAACGTCACAATTTTTATTAATTTTAAACAAATGTTATGTGGAATGAAGTGTATCTCGCCTTCGTTAAGGAAAATTACTACCAAGAAGTTAGATTTATCCAAGGCGACGACATTTAGAGATAGTGTTACGGTCCCTAATGCAAAATTGTAATTTGCCTTGATATAATCCAATATTTAGCATGGTGTAATTGAATATTTTTCCAATTTGTCGCGCGTAATGGGGCAAGATTGAGTTGACGGCCCCCCGGGACCCTCGTGCCACAGCCCACAGGACGCACGACATTTCATCTTCACGCATAATTTTACGCTTTCAATTAAATTTCCTTATCCAAATGCTATTTTAGTTACATTTTCATAACTTAATCTTTAGATAAGCCTTATAAATGTGATATTTTGATGTTCCAATAAAGATGGAATGAGTCGGAAATTTCGAATTTCTATGAAATTTGAAGTAGACACCTGCAAGTCAATGCCTCTATAACACCTCCCTCGTATCGTATCCTCATATCGAAAGAGAACGTAGGTGGGTCAGGTAATTAGTTCCATATATTATGTTCTACTAGGAAAGGAAGGTATTTATTTATATTTACTTCTAAACATGCTTTTCTTTATGCTTTTCTTATTAATTCCTTTCGGCATACCTACCTGCACACATGTCACACGTCTGAAGGTAGACTGACAGGAAGTGCTATTAGCTGTAAGTCCTACCATTGAGTATCATTTGGTGGTTGTTCCAAATAAATAAATAAAAAGTCAGTAGAACGTAAAATAAAACTTAAGGAAAACGACATAATATCTCACCTTCAGGCTTCACCTTTACTCAAGATACATGTGCGCAGTTAGTACACACAGCCTTGCGTTGCCATATATCACTGTAGCGTGGATACACGTCATGTCTCCGCTCCAATATGGCAGGATTACCCTCTGAATTCACTCCCACATCCTCTATGCGCGTCACGCGCTGTGTTTTGAGTCGCCAACAAAAAGACCCCATCTTTCATCGCGCGATTTCTTCCCAAATAACTTCATAATACGTCTCAGCTATAATGCCCACTCAATCATCCTAATAAGACTTCTTCTTTATCTTTAACTTAATTTATACGCTAGAAATGTCCTACAAAGATATTTAAAAAATAATTAAAAACCATTAATTCAAACTGAGTAAAATTCTAAAGTTGTAAGTCGGAACCTATGCGAAAGTGTGTTTGTTTGTTGGGTTGTTTGTTTGTTGGGTTGTTAGTTTGTTAGTATGTCCATCAATCACGTCGCAACGGTGCAACGGATTGACGTGATTTTTTGTATGGATATAAAGACCTGGAGAGTGACATATGCTACTTTTTATCCCGGAAAATCAAAGAGTTCCCACGGAATTTTAAAAAACCTAATTCATAGTACATAATCATTTAATCATGCGGCATGTCTAATATAAAAAAACTCTATACCAACTTAACCCTTCGTAACCGGATGAAAAAGAATAAAATGCAATAGAAAAGAAAAAAAAATGTAGGTACAGTAAATAGAGAATTCATACCTCGATAATGTTACGAGATGTAGATAGGTAGGTACGAGTAGCGAGTAACTTATGATATTTATACCATTGCATTCGGCGTAACAACGACGGAGACGTCGGTCTACGTGACGCCGAATCATTCCAGTGGCGTTCGACATCAGCATACTAATATTCCCTGCGAGCGATTCCATGTAATTCCAGTTATTCCATCGTCGATTGAGCGCCAACCAGCATCTTGAATATGTTACAATAATACTGAGCCAGAGCCTGAAATGCCAGGCTGTAACAGAATTCATCTGGCTGTAATTTCGCAAGCTCCTATCGGTGTCCGCATCGAAACAATATTGCCTTACCGATAGACGCTACAGCCGGCACGCTCGCGCTAGTACAATTTCGATAGTAGTGTGAATGTTTCGACTGATAAAATTTTATAAATAAATGGATGCTCGCAGTATAAAGTTTGTGTATCGTAGCAATTTGATAATTTCCATTCAGTAGTCCTAACACAGAACAATGGATCGACGCGATTTTTTACATGGGTATCGTTAAAGACCTTTAGAGTGATCTACTTTTTATCCCGGAAAATCAAAGGGAATTCCCAGGGGATTTTTAAAATCCTAAATTCACGCGAACGAAGTCGCGGACATCAGCTAGTAAATAATGAATAGTTAATTAATTATCCATGTTTCTAAATATTAATGATTTTGAAAATATTAGGCACCTACTATTCGTCTCAAGTTCTCTACATCATTGAGTAGCATGATAAGAATCGCGTTTTGGCTTTTGAGTGATCTGCAAAGTTACATAGAGCTAGGTTGCTATTCGTTACTTGTATAATATTATGTCCTACCTGACTTTAAAGGTGTTCAATGGGTAACTGCAGATGAGTAACACTGCAAATGAAGAATTACGGCACGTGCATGATTCAGCACTCGTAACTCACCTCCGCTGGAGGCTAAACAGACTCTGCTTATCGTGCAGCATAAATTGGCAACGCGTCGTAAGGCGAGCCGGCGACCGCACTCGCGCGGCTCGGCTTTATCAGCATACTCTCGTAAAACAGCGCTCTCTGTTATTGCGGGCTGGCTGCGACATTTTCCGAGACTTTTTTCATATCGCGAACGTCGCCCGATTGTTACATTTACAGTTTGAAAGTTATTAACGCTGCAGTCGAACCGTAAACGATACGTAAATATGTCTATTTGGCGCCGTTGTTCGCTCGTATCGAATGAAAAAACGCGCGCCGCCGCCTTGAGCACTAGCGTAATTAGAGGCCAATCGTAAAACGAAAGAGTTGCGGAACATCCCATCTGATAATGAGCACTGGCGCGATTCCAGCCGCGCCGCTCATATTAGGCAGCTCTCTGCGCCGCTATCGTTACGACTTTTACACTTTTACGAGTTGTTTAGTTTACAGAGCCGGCTGTGCTCGGGCGCGTGCGCTGCCAAATGCTAGTTCGCGGCTCACCGCGCGCGGTCCACTCCCTAAATATACCGGCGCTCGTGTAAATGAGATGTACGTTGCCCCGTTTGGCATACCGACATCCTGCGGTACATTAACTACCCAGCAAATTTCCCATCTCCATTTTCAATATCATAATTCTAATAATTTCGACTGGCTTTCAATTGCTTAAAATCGGTCATTTCTCCGTTGTCAAAACGCTTTATTCGAGAACAATAAGTGATTTTTACTTTAAATACTGACATAAAATTACTGAAAATAAAATATTTGTTCACGCTAGGTCGGACGTTAAAAGAAGTTAATCTTCGGTACGACTATCGCAACAAAAAAGCTTTCAAATGAAAACCTATCAACCGACAGCTTCTCATAACTAACTGCCGGCATCCGTTTACAATAAGGCAGAAGGTCCATTCCCGATGATATCAATTTTGTTCAGTGGCTCTTAATTAACATTTTCTTTTCTTTCCTTTCCAGGTGAGTGAGGCAACGAATACGGACTCGAAGGCTTTGTGAGGCGCGCGGCTCTCTTTCTAGACAAAAAAGAATATTACAGCGCATTCAATTCGAACACAGAAGAAAAAATATGATCTGCACTTTTGTAAACGCAAATGAGGTTCGCTTTGAAACGTGGGACTTAATTTAAATAACGTTGCTGAGCAGGCACCTGAAAACTGAAAATCTTTCGGATGTATGCTAAAATAGTCGAGCTGAGTGCCCCTAAAACAATGTTTTTGGGCTTTTTCTTTCGCTCCTTTCATACAAAGGCTTATATTTCTGACGGTACGGTACCTAATTTAGACGCGCTACGCGAAGTTTTCATTTATGATATAAGATAGTCGCAACCCTTAGGTACCTAGTCAATTCTCAGATGTCATTGATCTAGTTTAAAAAAACATAGTACTTAGTTACTTACTTAAAATTTATCTTTGAAACCGAGTCGCATTTAAAAACTGAATAAAACAAATCCGGCTATATGTACCTAGTGCACACAATATTTCGTAACATTGCATAACAAAGAACTCCTATTATATACCTTGACGAGGACTATGACCTTGGTACAACAACCTCTGAATGTTGACCCTACAGTAGTTTGCCTGTACACTGAACTCGCTTCACGCCATTTTTCTAAGAAATTACTGTAACATTCTTTTGAAGTTCACACGACATAGGTAGCTGTGTTCACAGTTTAATATTTCAGTTATGGTCGTGAAATACCATTTGAATTCAGAGTTCAAATAAAATATAAAATTCCTAAAAATTGAAGGGAAAACACCTATTTTTATTTTATTGTTATTTCAAAGCTTTGTTAGTTCTTAAAAACCGGCCAAGTGCGAGTCAGGCTCGCGCAACGAGGGTTCCGTACTTCAGTCGTATTTTTGAGACATTTTGCACGATAATTCAAAAACTATGATATATAGAAATAAATAAAAATCTGTTTTAGAATTCACAGATGAAGACCTTTCATAAATGATACTCCACTTGATATAGTTATCTTACTTCTAAAATTGAAAATACTAATTATTATTAATTCATGACAGCAATTTAATTTTTTTTTTGTGTGATGTAACCACAAATTCGTGCTTTTCAGATTTTTCCTCGAATGTGTGCTATAAGATCTACCTACCTGCCAAATTTAATGATTCTAAGTCAACGGGAAGTACCCGGTAGGTTTCTTGACAGACCGACAGACAGACAGACAACAATGTGATGTCCTATAAGGGTTCCGTTTTTCCTTTTAAGGTACGGAACCCTTAAAATGTATAAAATCTAATTTAAAACATAAAAAAAGTCAATTGTAGTAAATTACTTATTTGATCGTTGAAAAATAATAAGTAAAGTATATTATTTTGATTTATCAATAGGTATTATAGTTACGATATCAACCCAACAAACTATGGGTACGTTTATAGAACACTAGCTTTTGCACGTGACTTCATCGTGAATTAGGGTTTTCAAAAGTCTTTGTTATCCCTTCCCGTTATAAAACGTGCCGTGTATATCAGTAGCATAAAGTGTTTCCATACTATGTCTGATATTCAAGCTTGTTTAACAGTTGAGCCGTGGAAAGATAAAATATAGACAGACCGACATACTTATAGTTTTCGAAATACTAAAATTGCATACAGTATCTAGTCATGACAATGACTTTACGCTGTACCCAGTGTACCCTGTTATTACATTTTCCATAGAATAGACACTAACCAGCGATAGGTGCCGAACAAAGCGTATCTAGTACCTACTTCAGTGCGGCGCCCTCCAGGACTTTGCACCCTGCACCCTGCAGTGAACTTGAGAATTGAGATAATACTTTACGTAACGCTCGAGCTTAAAGAACGCTGGAATATTGTAGAGACAGCATTACCAAGTCCCTAGCTGCAATGAGAATATCAAAGTTCAGATTTTCAACTTATTATCAGAATATCCAAGTGGTTATACTACAAGCTTAGAAATTAACGTAAAATATCTTCCAACATACATTACCCGCTTTCTCTGATTCCGCTTGAGAATGGTGGGATGCAGAAGGAAACGTGATATAGGTACTATTATCTACCCATTAGGTGACAACCCACTGGTATTATATATTCTGTGCCACGGGTTTATTTCTATACAAACCGTTAGTCAACAAATCCCAGTACTTACCTACGAGTACGTTGAAAATATAAATCACTTTTCACGATGTACCCACGAGTATTTTCCCTTTATTGCAGTTGCATAAACCGTATTCCGGCCAATAACCAGTAGGACGACGCCCTTAAAGATCATCGCCCACGTTAAACCAAGATTCAACTTTTACTGAGAAAATATATTAGATCTCTACGGAATTTTAATATTTGGAAAGTTTCTCGTCGCACTAGAATTCAACTACTTGTAAGTTCTGCGTTTCACGTTCATATTAACATCTTTGGATCGTAATGCGATTGCGACATTGTTTTAGTGGCTCGTTGGTATAGAAACTATTGTGCAACTAGGAAGTTTGAAATAGTACCTAATATTTTGCTCTTCTTTTGCTAATGCTCGCGATTTCATTCGCGTAGATTTAGGTCTTTAAATCACGTGGGAACTCTTCGATTTACTGGGATAAAAAGTAGCTTAAGTCACTCTCAAAAATCGATATTGAACTCACTTTCGCATTTATAATATGGGTTATAATAGTGATTCTTGTTTTTTGTGTGATACAAATTGAGTATATCGACGTTTGATTTAAGCATACATATATAGATGCCTATGTGGTATGCAATTCCGCAACTTCTACCAATTCGCGGAAGTTATAAATTTGCGTAAACTTGTTTGACTTGCGAATTTCCGATGTTTGTCCGGACGTGCGGGTCCATTTAGCCCCTAACCGCTAACTTCTCACCAAGTGCCGATAACTAAGATTTTGCATAACTCTGCTACATACTATATTTTATAAGCATATGCCTCTATAGATACCTATAGTCCGTTGCAGGTTGAGATGGCAATCGGGGTACGAGGCGGGAAGACGCCCTGCACACCCGCACGTCGCACGCACTCGCCCGCACCGGGTTAGGCGGGGGCTGTTTATAGTATAACTATTTATACATATTATACAGTTTAGGTAAATTAGGATATACCATGGAACTAGGAATCAGCTTTCTGTGGGGATATAGGTACCTAACTACATTCATCAAAATATATAAAAGGATAAGGTGACTGACTAACAGACTGACTGACTGACTGACTGATCTATCAAATCAACGCACAGCTCAAACTACTGGACGGATCGGGCTGAAATTTGGCATGCAGATTGCTATTATGACAAAGGCATAAGGTAAGAAAGGATTTTTCAAAATTCAACCCCTAAAGGGGTAAAATAGGGGTTTGAAATTTGTATGAAAGTCTGTCAGATTTGAAGTTAGAATCGTGAAATTGTGTATTTACACTAATTGTTATATACATAGAAAACGTGTATCATGGTTTTTGAAAAAAATTGCCCCTACTAAGTAGAAAAATAAGGGATTTGAAATTTGTGTAGTACACGCGGACGAAGTCGCGGGCATAAGCTAGTACATAATATAATTTCAAACATTTTGTAGACTGGGGCTTAGACTTCACCTGCGAGATGGTACTGTTATTTGCTAGCTATGTTACTTACTGTTATATAGTCTACATACAAAGTTTCAAATTATTATAGCTTTATTTGTTTTGGGTTAAGATTTTTAACATTATATATCAGCTATATTTACGAGTAGGTATATCTTTGGTAAGTACTTACTTAGAGAAAGAGCGACAAGGCCTTTCAAAAAATGTCGACATAAACGAAAAGATGCCGATTACTGATAAATTTCTGTTTGAACTCAAAGAGACGCCACCAAATAACTCTCACCTGTTTATTACGTAGACATAGCACACGGATTACGTTTACCTTCTTTCATCGCACCGTAATAAAATTCAGCTTAAAAAGTAGGTACCAGATAGTTACGATCGGCGCTTTCAGTTTGCTACGGGCGTGTGTAACGACGTTTTGGGGATATTTTTCACGATTTTTGACCGTGTTAAATTTTATCGACTAGTGATTTCTCACAGATTTGAAAGAGGAGTTACCAATCGACTTTATTCGGGAGAACAACGAAATTACTAATCTATGTATGCTAGACAGATACTTAATATTTCATGTCGATTAGATTTTTATACGGCTGACATACAGCAATGTAAAAGCCTTTAAATAAAAGATGAAAAGAAAAGATCTTCAAATAAAAGATTTGCTAGAATGGATCAATTAAAACCAAATTAAACGAGCATTTGACGTAAGCATAAGTAACCTCATGAAACATTGGCGAGGGAGGCGCGGCGGGTGGCGCGTCTCATTTTAAATGCATCAAGAGTTCACTTGGAGTTGCAACGGCTCCGGCGCGGCACCGGCGAGCGTCTGAAAACAATCCCAACTGCGTTAATCACTTATTTACGTCTCGGGTCCACTCCGCCAGAGTATTTCTAATGAACGCCGAGAATTCAGGGGAATCCTAATGAACCGTGGGAATTTCGATTCTAATGAAGCAGCGCCTCTGTGACCACACTTGAACGGTTTTGTTATATCTTATTGCGTTCACTTGAACATTGTTGGCGTGCATCGAGAACGACGTGGGAAGTAATTTCACCAGGTTCCGGCGGATATATCTCCGAGCGCAGACCTACGACTAATCGGTTTGTCATTTCCGCAATCGACCGCCGCGACGCCGTTTTGAATACTTAATATTTGTCCTTTGTTTACTCCAGTATTGTGCGCTTTATCAATCCCACTCATTTAAATATCCCGTTATTCATCTCCGACATTGCATATTTCTTTTAATAACCAGGGTCAACTAACTAGGTACCTAACCTAACCTAAGAGCCTCGATAGCTCAACGGTTAAAGAAGCGGACTGAAAACCGAAAGGTCGCCGAACCGAAAAACGCTAAAAATGATAAATTAATAATAATGACAAGGGTAGTTTTAGTTTCAGTTACAGCCAATTGTATTGTATAATGATCATGAAAACCGGACTTTTAAAAAAACAGAATAGATTTACATACAAATCTCACGCTCACATGAAAGGGTTTATCGTAGTTTTTTCTTGCTTAAAGCTGCGCCTTTGTTCGTATATCTCAATTGACACTTTAAAAATGCAAGACAAACGCTTTTAGCGAGACACCGTAAGGGAGCTGTAAAAATAACTAGGCACTCTATAGCTCTTAAGGTGCATCGGCGTCGAGACATCAAACAGAGCCGTTGACTTAACCAATGGGGTTATTGGATAGATAAACTATAAACTAAAAGTCTGCTACTTGGTCTGAACTTTTTAAAAGACATCACTTTGTCCTTAGTCTGTCGCGTCGAAAATAAAAGAGAAATTCTCGGAAAATAGCCGTTCCATTTCCTAACAACTTGCTAAAAATTAGATTAGAGATTAAAGTTTAAGAGATTCCTTGCCCTCTTAATGGCAACCGATGTAGTTTGCAATCTCTAAGTCAAACACTTTTTAACTTTTCTTCGTAACTCAGTACTGCATAGTAATAAAGAGCGATCGGATGCTCTGCCTTTCAGGGAACTTTTTCCATAAAACGCTTTGATATCGGTTAGTAAGTGCAGTAAAATTTGAGCTATAGGTAGATTTGGTTACAACTTCCTATGCTAAATAGATACTAGTTATAACTTTCTGATAAGCTTTTATCCATGTTTCCTATTCTGTACACAATACGTAACCATAGTAATTTTTTTATTGAGAAAGATTATTTAGCTACATCTAAAAATAGTTGATTTCTTCATGACTCAATTGATCGAGCCAGGCCAGAACCGAGAAAGTCGCAGACCTAGGTCCATTACATATCTATACTGTATTAGATACTCACCTTATAGGTTGAATTGAATTTTTGTAGTCTGTTAAAAATAAAATAAAGCTACAACAATATAAAGGTCTATCTCTGTGTGTACTGTACCAACTACCATCACAGAAAAATTAAGCCTATATATTATTATTAAAGCTAATCAAATCTACCGAGAATTGCCTCAGGACTTTTTGGTAAAAGCACAATTTTTTTACTATTTTTCGCCCATTCTTTCTGTTGAAATATTATTTTCGACGAAAAGTAGGATGTCGCAAAAATTTTGTAAGCAGCTCATGATAAAAAGGATATTAAGTAACAAATGACTATTTGGTGTGGTTCCAAGTGCATATTTTTATTGCCGTTTCACAAATTTATTCGCTAAAATGAAGAAAAATTGAAGCCGAGTGTGGCTAGAATAACAATGGAGCCAAGCAATGGAGCCAGTTTTCATTATTCATGGTACATGGAAATCATTTGTTTGTTGGTTACTGAATAGTAAACCACACAAAGTTGTTTCGTAAATATTTTAAAGTGAAAATACTTTTAATTTTTCACAGTTTAGAAGTTTACTTACTAGTAGTTGAGAAAAAAATCGTAAACCTGGAAGTATTTACCTACTTTATTTTGAGAAATACTTACTTAAATTGTACTATCTGTCATTATATTCGCGACTGATTTTAATTAAACCAGAAACAATATATCCCTTTGATTTATACGTAGCAATAAAAATTTAAAGGTTAAAAAATGGCATACCGAAAGATAATCTGCAGAGCCGCACATAACGCATTTTTGACAAGGTTACGCAAATGTGTGTGACAAATTCGGCCGCATCGAGCGCACCGCAGAAAATATGCTGAAGACATTAGCAGAGGTTACCAGCATTTCTTCAATGTGACCGAATAGGCTGAGATCTTTAGAGCATACTTTGAATTTGCTTAGACCTAGAGTTATTATAGTCTGAGCAACATCATAGTATGCACATTTTCAGTGCCATGGTAGTCATGTTACCTACTGAATAATACGCCGTTACCGCGTCTTCCGTCTGTGTGCGATCTCCATAAGACCTTTAGATCATAAGTTAGGTATTTAATGAATATCCAACGAGAAAAATATTTCTCGTTGGATATTCATCTAATAAGATGAATAGAGAAATGTTATTCATAACTGAATGGGTATATTACGCCGATAAAATAAGAAATAACCGCTAACACCCGCCGCGCGTGCAGCAGGCATCTCAAGTTTCCAATTATTATATCTCCTTCTTACCCAACTCGTATAAAAGTTCAACCCGTGTCTTTAACTAGATCCCAACGATGCCTCACATGGAGCTATAATCATTTGAAACTAATGTATAACAACTCGAGTGCAGTTTAAAGTTTCAGTTTTAATTTATATTTTTATAGCGTACTGTAGGATATTAACACCATCGTTACTAATGTGTTATGACACTTTACTGAATTGGATATAAACTTATGAAGGAAAACTTTAAGCACGTTATAATTTTTAATAGTTAAAAGGTACGATTTTATGTACCTACCTAAATAAATAAGAGGCACATTCACTTGTAGGTATCTACTGTAGGCGGAATTTATAACAAATTAGCTTCCTATCCTCTACCTATTAGATAGGAAATTTAAAAAAAACGGTAGCTTTGAATTGAGTAGGTACATTAGGCAACCCATGCGTGGCATGCACCTTTTATCTGGTTATCAGATAGGTGAAAATCATTGTGCCTATACGGAATTTATACCACATTCTTTATTCTATACCAGTCATGTCTACCCATAAAGATACCAATGCGTTAGTAATAAGATTTTTATATATCTCCCACAATCTCTATAAATAAATAAATAAAAAATATTTTATTAATTAATTAAACTTTTACAAGTATTTTTGAATCATCAGCTGCATCTACCACTGGTTCGGAATGCCTTTCCTACCGAGAAGAACCAGCAAGAAACTCGGAGGTTGCTCTTTTCAAAGATTTGATATACAATATTTATGCCATGTATAAAAAAAATATTTGCAGTCCTGCGCGTTGCTGAATCGAGCTGCAGGTCAAATCCACGCTCTTTTATCATTTAGATAATTTTCAATTGTGTAATATGCTTTTTTCAGGAGCATACTTTTAACAGATTTTCAAACTTGTGTAAAGGCAAGTCCAAAATAGTTTGCGGGATTTTGTTACAAAAGCTATGTACCTGCTAACTACTAACGATATCTCTATGAGATAACTGGTAATGAAATAATTTTTCTCTTTTAATAGCTAGTTGCAACTTCCCCGAATTCACCAACATATCAGTATTGCACTTCATCACAACTGTTTACTTTATTTCAGTACCCATTCCGGTCGTAATTTTATTACGTGCGGACAGAATTTCATGACAGCCGACGCAAGCCCGAACCACATTCGAAATACGGTTATAGTGCAAGAGACGACTGTAACATATCCTTTGAATCGAAACTGTGAACGTGAACCGATATCTGAAATATTCCTCCTATAATTAGCGATAGTTGGCATCCCTATGTGGTCAGCATCCAATCTACTAGCACGAAATGTTTTTACGTAACTTTTCTGATGCGATCTGCTAAGGTGTGGAATGCCCTTCTGGCAACCGTGTCTCCCGCCACGTGTTACCTAAATACCTTCAAGGAAAGAGTGAATATGTATCTTCTAGGCAAGCGCGCTCCAATCTAGACCTCATCATTGCTTTTTATTAACCATGATTGTCGTTAACAAGCGTATCTTTCAGTAAAAAATAATGCCTACTCTCTGAGAGAACATCAACGCTCTAGACTGTCAGCTAAACATTTGGGTACACATCTCAGAGCCCACTGAGTATTTCCGAAATTCTCTCGGAAATACTTAAACATCATCACCATCGAACTCTTAGTTATTACTGAGAGAAAACATCTGCTAATTCAAGTCGTTATCCCAGTCACGGATTAGCCTTTTAAAAGTCACGAAATATTCTTATTTACATTTCCATTCTATTCCAGCGCGTACCTTAAGAGCTTGTCTGCGAAGAATTGTACTCCAATATTGTGTAGCTTAGTGACAGACGGCTTCGTCAATTCTCTCAGATAGTCACGTTGCGCTACGTTTTTCATAAGCTTTCCTATTCCTACTACGAGTATGTACGCTACTGGCTGCTGTATAGCATAGAAGTAGGTGTCACTGAGTGCTCATATACCTACTGTTGATACACAGTAGATTTTGCTGCCATCTCTTCTTGTATTATGGATATCAAAAGTGCTAACGTTGTTCGTCGATGCAATCATGTCACTGAAAAATCGTTTCAATTTGGTAGTCGAAGTCGGGCGTAAAATGGGCGCACGCCGTACGGCGCGAGGTAGGCACTAGGCAGCGTACGGTAATATGCTATTACCGGCGTAACAACGTTACTCCCGACTTAATTCTGCCCTCGGCGCTGCGCCGACCAGATTCGCTAATTTCTCTTATATGGCGACAGCATCAATACCCAATTTGAATCTATCTCTCGACCGGCAGTTGACACATTATATTGCTCATGCATGACGATCAATCGGTATAATATTGTTAGCATATAAATTAACCACACGGCAATTCCATGTAGGTACTTAGGTTAAAATCTGTGGACTAGGTAGTCAACTGTTTTGATATTACAATTATATACCTACGTCGTACGTGGGGGTGCGAGGCGTCCCCCTGCCTCATAACCCGATTGCCATCTCGACCTGTCGCATACTATAGGTTATTGATAACCGACAAATTAGATTTAACTTTTAGCATAATACACAAGCGTTGTAAGCCTATCAGGCGAAATCCCGGAGGAGCATCAATAGTTTCGGCAAGACCCCGTAACGGCAGGTTAGCCGCTGGCTGTTCGCCACATCACATTCAAAGGAGCTATTAGCAAGCACTCCGAGAGACATCAATTGAGTTTGCACGCGTTGTAATACCGCTATCTGTGTTCAATCGATAGAGCATACCTACTCATAACCGTTTGTTTGTTTCTCGTAATCAATAGTAAAAACTATTATTCAAAGCATGAAAAAAATTCTACTCACCTACCTAAATTACTAAACTGGCTCGACGGTTTCCAAAAAAATAATTGCACTGATAAATGATTTTTGAATTGTACCTGCCAAATGTGCAATGAAAAACAGCGCAACAATTTTGAAATTCGTATTCTACACTGTATTGAAACGACTTATTCTAACCAATCTTTGTTTCAAATTAAAATTAAAGCCGAACTTGAGGGTGTGATTTTCAAATAACATCTCTGCACTCTGGATTGGTATTTCCTTATATTGAAAGAGTTGCTTTAAATCCCTCTCCGTCAAAGAATCAAGGAGATAGACTGCTATTGAAGTCCCCAGTGAACATCAATGCTTGTTGCCGCGTCGCTTATCTACAATATACGGCGTTAGAAAAGCGTTGTGGGAGATGGGTCGTTTACTGGAGATATTATGCAGGAGACTGAACAATTATTGCTAACGATGAAAATGCTATTTAGGAGCTCTTTATATCAGCGTTGACTTTGGTTGTGAACTAACGTTTTGAACTAATTTCCTCCCTACCTTATATTGATTAATTTGTGTTAGGGATGACCAAAGATCACTAAATGATCCCAGTTGCGAGCGCAAATTGAAGAAATATACCGAAGATCTCAAGATAAATATGTAAGCAAAAAATGTTTTGTTCTAAATCCTAATTCTAATGACTTAGTACTATACGCGTGCGAAACATTTCTGCTCAACGTTTTTCGTACGAAACACTAAGGTTTGGAATGGCCTTTTGCGGCGTCCGTGTTTCCTGCCACGTACTCTATATCCTAAAATACCTTCAAGGTATGAATAGGCATCTTCTATAGGCAAGCGCGATACAATCTAGACCTCATCATTGCGTTTGTTAAGCATTATTGTCGTCCAGCGCAAGCCTATTTTCGCAATTTAAAAAAAATTGCATTTCATTTAAAAAAACCCGGCCAAGTGCAAGTCAGACTCGCCCACCGAGGGTACCGTCCTCGGGTATTTTATTCGACATTTTGAAAGATAGATCAAAAACGCATACAAATAAATGAAAATCTGTTTTAGAATTTACAGGTAAAGCCCTTTCATATAATGATAGACCACTTGGTTTATTATTTGATCAAGAACACACAGGATTTTTTTTTGTCATGTAACCACAAATTCATAGTTTTCGGATTTCCTTTACTTGTGCTATAAGACTTACTTACCTACCAAATTTCATGATTCTAGGTCAACGGGAAAGGAAATAAGTACGCTAAAGGTTTTCTTGACTGATTCGACAGACGGGCAGACAGACAGACAACAAAGTGATCCTATAAGGGTGCCTTTCTTCCTTTTGAGGTACGGAACTCTAAAAACAAATATAAGGAACATTTTCTATGGTTAACATGTGAGATAACACTTCCATATAATGTGAATGGATTTGAAAATCGCTTTGACAGGCGACCGATGTCGGAGGGCGCTTGGCACGCCACTGGGGATCCGGGGACCATATCCCGCTGACATTTTATTATTTTTATGCTAATTTACCCACTCGAGGCGTGAAATAAAACGTAATTTGAATAGTCTTCCCTTTCTCCAAGTCCTGACCAAATATTTTGACAAACAATTATTTTCTTGCTAGCTAAAAGAGTATCCAATGCCTAGATTAGAAAATAAAATTGTATTATGAGGTGTCGAGACCGACGTTTTAAGTTGCGAATCTTTCCTAGCCCCGCATAATTGTAACTCGAAGCGGGGGGAGCACGGACGAATAATTTTAATGGCTCGCTGACAGATTATTTCAGAAAATTAAATTTTAGCTCGTTGGACACAGACCATAAAGTTCATGCTTACAAATCTCTTTGTTATGACATCGTCGTAACGAGATTATGTCCGTTTCGTCGTGAAGACGTCGCCATGTCGTCATGATGCGCATGTTTTATTGTCTCACGCTATAAACGTTGCGCTCGTCCGCTGTGCTCAATTATTCGCAAATACTATAACTGAATTTACAGAATAAGTAATAACTTGCTCAGGGTTCATTAAGCACGTGGCAAAGCGCTTTCATTGGCAAGCGCCAAGTGCACGGCCATATCTAAGGGAGACATTTTGGAGCAATGTACCTTAAAATTACTATTAACTAATTAATACTGTTTGTGGAAATCCAAATATACAAAAGGAAAACCGGACTAGATTAACTGACTGACTGCATGACTGATTTATCAACGCACAGCTCAAACTACTGAACGGATCGGGCTGTTTGGCATGCAAATAGCTATTATGACGTAGACGTTCCGCTAAGAAAGGATTTTTGATAATTCAACCCCTAAATATAAAGTCACGGGAATGAGCTAGTCTAAATATACAAAAGAAAAAGCCGACTGATTGACTGACTGGCTGATCTATCAACGTACAGTTCAAACTATCGGGCTGAAACTTGGCATGCAGTACGTAGACATCCGCTAAGAAAGGATTTTTGAAAATACAGCCTCTAAGGGATAAAATAGGGGTTTGAAATTTGTGTAGTCCACGCGGACGAAGAAGCGAGCAGAAGCTAGTAATATTATAAACTTATTATTATCTATCTACCTCACAAACTCACACTCACAGTCAAGTACCTACTACCTACGACGAAATTCGATTGACCTAAAATGTTTTACTTCCGCCCTAGCTTAACCGCTGTTGCCCACCTTAAATACAACTACTAACTACGGCCCTGTGCAAGACCATTAAAATAAAACTGAATTTATTTATAAAACCGACAAAACTGTTAAAAGCGATGAACTTCATAGTAACTATTTTCATGGCGTTAATTACACTTAGAATAGTTGTTTGTAAATGTAGCCGATCGGCGAACGTGCGTCAGCTGAGGTCCACATAATCGGTCACGTGTTCACGTGGCCGCGTCAGTCCTCACGTTTCTTAACCATCATACTGGGACAGGCTTCTGTTTGTTCCAACTTCGAATCGCCCACAACGTGCCCTGAAGTCCTTTAAAAGCACTACAAACTTATTCGTTAGCTCACGCGCACCAATGGAAATTGTTACCAAGTACCAACGGTATTCACGTTGCGACTAGGTTGCGGTGTTTGCTTGGCTTCGTCCGGCATTGTATTAAAACATCGGTTAAAACTAAATTGCGAAATTGTAGAAACTTTACTGCTCTAACCTTTAATTGACTTGCGATACCTATTTCAGTGGTTTACAAAAGACAATCACCTTAACTTTTACTTGCTCAATTTTTTCTCATGTTTAGAACTTGGCATTTTAACGACAATTCTTTAAATATATATTTTTTTCATTTCATAAAGGAAATGGATCTGTTTTATCGTAAAGGGGTCGGTTTCTCCAAAAGGTTGTAATGGGTTAAAGCTCTTAGATTTAAGTAAAAAAACAATTTTACGTGGCATGCTGGGAAGGATATGTGGATATTACTTAATTTATGTTGCAAGTACCATAATTATTCTGGCAAAATAAATGATGATTCCGATTCTGAAAGGTAGACTAAGGATCTCCAATGGTAGTAATTCGTTTAGGGTTAATCAACCCTAAATAAATAACTCTACCCTCACGGAAGTAGAGTTATTACAAGAACCCTATTATAGCTTTGGTTCTGAAAAATCAATTGACAATTATCTTCATTTATAACTAGGTTATGCCCACGACTTCATCCGCATGGACTGTAAAAATTCCAAACCGCTATTTTAACCCTAAGCGATTGAATTTTCAGTAATCACATCTTAGCGGATGTCTACCTACGTCATAATAGCTAAATTTCAACCCGATCCGTCCAGTAGTTTGAGCTGTGCGTTGATAGATCAGTCACTTTTTCCTTTTATATAATTATTATTTAGATAGGTACTAATTAAAATGCGTTTGCGTGAAATTAAGCGCTTTTCTTTTTGCATTCAACCACACTCATTATTTCAGCGCGACATTACAACATTAACTTTGAAATGGTGGTCGCAAAATTCGTTCAAAACTTGCAATTAACTAGGTCCCTGATATAGTGCCTGTACTGTCCTCGTTAATATTGCAATCATAAATTTGAACTGATGGAAACATCATTCCACAAGCCAATCTACAAAGCGACCTGCTGGCTACAACCTATGCTATGTCCCAATTGGGTAAGTACTAAGTAGATACTAGATAGGTAATAATATACCTATCATAAATATTACGATTTTCAAACATCATCTAAATTCATCGCCGGCCCATTACTGAGGACAGGTCTCCGTAGATCTCAACACTGGCCAAGTGCGGATTGGAAGACTTCTGACACCTTTTTCAAAACATTGTAAGGAACTCGCAGGGATGCTACTGATCATCATCATCATTATTATCAACCGATAAACGTCCACAGCTGGACATAGGGACTTCCACACGCAACGGTTTTGCGTCGCGCCGCATGAATCCAGCGGCTCCCTGTTAGCAAGCAAAAAGCAAGTGATGATAGTGACAATTGATAGCTTTTACCGAACGCACATATTATTACCTAAGTATAACCCCGAAAAGTTACGCGTGCTCGAGATCAGAGATAATTTATTTACAAATCTCTGCCGAGATCGAACCCCGGACTCTCCAAACAGGAGCCCGATGTCTTAACCATTAGGTCATTGTGCATCAAAGATTTACGAACGTCGAACACGATAATAAAATTACTGGATAACGTTACACGAACACCGTCTATATTTATAAACTGAGGCCAAAATGAATATTGCAGCCCCAAATACATAGCTCATACTGTCTCTTTATGTTTCCCCAGTGTCCCCTAATAATGTTATTGAAATAATTATTAACAACAGCCACGGCCAGAGCCCGCGTTGGTTAGTTTTAATTATCCACGGAAACGATATTTTATAAAGCAAAATGTGTTGCTAGTATGAACAGTTCATTATGAGTGTTGCAAAGCAGATCAGCAAGTTTATTATTGTAGTGTATTAGCCTGTTAAATAAGACAGACTTACGAGTTATGAAACAATGTATAAAATCTATACAATAAACCGCATTTTCGAGCTCTAGCTCTCTAATTAAAACTACGTGCAAGCCTAATGAGATCACTTTGTGACTGTGACAACGCATAAATCCTGTGTAATAAACGCGGCATCCGTTATACAGGGCCGACTCAGTCAAATTGTCCACAATGCGATTATTCCATTACATACGAGCGGCGGCGACCACAACGCTGAAATAGGTACATGCTCAAGTAATAAAAAAAGTCTTTGATGCTCGCATTTTACCTACGACCTGCGTGCCTCTTTACTTCGAGTTAATATTAAAACACTAGCTTTTTTGCTCCCTTAGGGGTTGAATTTTCAAAATTGCTTTGTTAGCTACGCCATAATTTGCATGCCATATTTCAACCCGATCCGTCCAGTAGTTTGAGCTGTGCGTTGATAAATCAGTCAGTCAGTCAGCTTATTGTATATTTAGAAGACTAGATTTTACCCGCGTAGACTTTGTCCGCGTGATAAAATTTATAGCCCTAGTCCGCCACAGCATAAAGAGAGACACAGTTGTCCGAGGCCTTTAATTTCGTGGTTAAATGACTATCACGACGAGACGACCCTTCCACATAGGGCCCTAACTACATAGGCCAGTTCGGGTTACTCCTTCGTCCCGCATTTACCGCACGATTGCTGTGTCTAGATGGCTTCGTCCAACCTCTGTAGGTAATACCTACTAATAGTACCTAGGTGCTATAGCACTCGGGGATAATGTAGCTATCTATCGGTGAATGAATTTTGAAAATCATATCATTAGTTCCAGAATATCACAGAGCATATTATGTCATTCCGCTCCCCTACCGTAGGTTGGAGCCTACTCAGTTATGCTAAGTATATGCCTGTAGTTGTGCTAATTTGTCATACAACAAACATCCCGCGCCTAACTTGCTATCACCAAATAGATCGATAAATCACCCACATAGCAGGTTCAAGGTCAGTTTTTAATTTGACGACATGAGTTCCTCCTACCTCGTTAATGCTAAAGGTCCTATTAAATAATAATGGGTGTACAATTAATATAGATAGATATTATGACTAGTTGTAGTCATATAAATGTTCTCACCAAACACCGCCGTAGCTCTTTAGGTTACCTCTAGTTATGAAATATTCAGCTCACATTAAGGGCGTTCGTGCGGCAAGTTATAAATAGTTCGCGCAATTATTGTTTATACAAGTTATACCTACTTACCTAATTGTATGGATACCTACTCCAAAAATGGGTGCCTACAATATAGCATACGTAATAATAGAAACACATAACTGAGGAAATTAATCAAACTGCCATTTGGAAAGCTGGAACATAGATTTAAGACAGGTATTAAGCTACAAGTGTCAGTAATAATCTTATCGGTGATAAAATATCATACTTAATACAAAAGGTGAAAGTTGAAGTTGTTTTAATTATGCCACCTGATACCTTGTCAGTAAACATTTGCGCTTAACTATTCGCCAATATTATAATGACCGAGAGATTTGCTGTACCTACCTATACAAAAGTTGCGGTGTTATGCAACCTGGAACAATATGCAGAGACTTTGTTTTAGTCTCATGATTTTACTTCTTGTACTAGTGTGAATTGCAAGCAATTCCTAAATGTCTTTTTAACTCAATTTCATTCTTCAGTTAGATTCACTCAATTTACGTTTATTTCTGTAGTCTACAACGTGCATTGAAAGCAAGACGTACAATAAAATAAAGTCAATCCTAAAGAACATGAAAAATATAGGTACCTAAGCTTCTAAATACTTAAAGAATATTATAATATTATTAATATTTCCACATACTTATTTGCAGTCTTAACGCTTAGGTTCAATTAGCGAATCCTTGACGACAAAAAGTCTCTAGTCTCTCTCTGCGTCGTATTACTCATTGCTGAGAGCAGTGTCCCCTTTGATTAGCCACTCTAAGTAGGTAAGAGTTTTCTTGGGATAACTAATGCGGTGGATTCCCAGATCCTTCAGCAATGATGCAACTAAGAGAATGAGATTTCGACTCTTAGGTTTACAGTTATTATTTTCTACTAGCTTATGCTCGCGACTTCGTCCGCGTGGACTACACAAATTTCAACCCCCTATTTTACCCCTTAGGGGTTGAATTTTTAAAAATCCTTTCTTAGCGGATGCTTACGCTTTAATAGCCATCTGCATGCCAAATTTCAGCCCGATCCGTCCAGTAGTTTGAGCTGTGCGTTGATAGATCAGTCAATCAGTCAGTCAACAGTCAGTCACCTTTTCCTTTTATATATTTAGATTAGTTAGTTTTTGATTTTTGTCTGATGTGTAATAATAGGTATAATTGTGTTTGTTTGCAGCTTGTCTCAGTCTCGCCGGCCATCGCAAATCGACCCGCACGGCACGAGGAGCGTCCTCGCACGCGCGCTCGACGTGTGGCAACAAGCATCCAGACTCACCTTCACGGAGGTTAACTCGGATGATGCTGACATCGTCGTGTCATTTTCCAAGTAAGTTTGTTCATTTATTTATCATACTTATCAACAGGCCGAAATCTCTCGGGGTAAGAGCCTCGAGGCAGAGCGTCCTTGTATGCCCCGGCGTGTCCTAACAGGTAGCTTTAGCTGCCTGGAGTGTCTGTTTCAGGTCTTTTCAAAGAGAGTTGAGGCCGCGACTATTATCGGCATCGTTTATAGAGTGTAATGGGTCTCCATTGGTATCTGGTGTCAAATCCGGTGGGTGCAGGACTGTTATATCCGGTGGATGGGCTGTTATATCCGATCATTGCGGTGTTATATCCATTGCATTGTCCTCTTCGTCGCCGCTGATGTCTACGTTGGTAAGCGCTATTGATGCGGATTGCGGAACGTAGGAGCTCACGGGGCACGGAACGTCCATCTGGGTCTTGCTTGGAGCGTGGCTCCGTGGAGGTGTTGGCATGCATGTGTCCGCGCGAGCAAACATAGTGCATCCGAGATGGCAGCCGAACTCCACTCGGAGGAAGATCTTCCTATTGTAACTTTCGAACCCACATCACACAGTACTTATAGCTTCCCTGGTTCACTGGAAGGTTCCTGAGTGAGAAGATTCGTTTACTTAAACGTGATTCAAATAGTGTTCCTGTAGCGTGAAATAAAGCGTGATCAGTTTCACTTCTTTCGAAAGCTGTAGTATTCACCAATATCCACTTGAAATCCTCGACATCCGATTCTCTAAGCGATTACCTCTTGCGTCTTCTCTACCTGTAACTGTCTTTTTTGATTTGATTGTTTTTGCTCTGTTTATGTGTGCCTCTATTTATCAAAATAAGTTGCATTATTTCGGATGTTGGTAGATGAAATATTTACCTAGGCGCTCGCTCCCATTTAAGTTTCCATGAAATAAGTACATACCTACGTACCTATTATAGTCTACTAATTATAGAGAGTTGATTTATTTAAACCGAGTATACTTTGTTCAATCAACCAATCAGCCTGTTTTCATCCACGGCTGGACATAGACCTTACCGAGAGCGCGCCAGAACACACGGTCCACACCGTTCGTTAGTCCAGCGGGTTAGAGGTAGTCCCACACTGCGCTAGCGGTCTTTACTCCAGAACACGTCTGCTTCGATATTATTCTAAAACCAGATAATATCTTCGAAATAAAATATGTTCTTATAGTACCTATATTATGTAGGGTTAAATTGAAACATTTAAATCATAAGACAAAAGTTTCGTCGATTTTTCAAAAGAAACTAAATTCGTTTTTAGATTTTTTGTCCTGATAATAAATAATAATCAAGTGAGGATTTGGGGGACACGTCCTATCCATTTAAGGGGATTTTCGACATTCTCGTGCGAGGCATCACAATAAGATACGAACAAAATACGCTTTGGTGTTTGAAATCTTCGACGTTATATTGGAATCTAAAAACGTTTAGCTATTCTTAAGACAAAAGTTCTGTCATACATACACTGAGAATGTATATCATATTAGCTACCTAGCCTACCTACCTAGTTACCTAAGAAAAATAAGGCCGCTCACCTAACAATAGTTACCTACCTAAAACATTTTATTTATAAAGTAACCTATCGTCTGCGCTACCGTTGCCGATTCAAGGTGGGACGTTTCTTTCTCGATTTAGTTTCTCTGAAAGAACGTGACTTGCTAAATTCACTTTGCTATTAATGTGATAGGTAGGTCCTTCTAACCGTATAATGCTAAATTGTATCGTGCTCACCGTGCGAGTTCGATTACGTAGGTAACTAATGGGGCCGATTCTGTTGTACACAATCTCTAAACTAAACTAAATTAGAAGGTCTAAATCTAGTGCTATCCTTTTCCGCAAGCAACATTATGATAGGGATAGCAATAGGTTTAGACGTGCCATTTTAGTTTAGTTTAGAGATTGTGTACAACGGAATTAGCCACACTGTAGTACTACGTGTCACGAGGGTTGGTGAAAAATGCCAGCTGCATTCAAAGATGTTTATCCGCCATTTAAATTACTTTTAATTACTAATAAGAACATAAAATGACATAAACTTCTTGTTACTATAAATATCTACTAGATGATGCCCGCTACTTCGACCTCGTAGATTTAGGTTTTTAAAAATCAAGGAAATTCTTCGAGTTTCCGGAACAAAAAGTACCCTTTATTTGTATACGGAATGCAAGCCATTTCTGTATCAAAAAGATGAGATCCGTGGGAACTCTTTGATTTTCGGAAACATAAAGTAGTGTTCATCCCCGGGCTGCAATATTATGTATCTTTGTACCAAATTTCGTTAAAATCGGTTAAACAGATGGGCCGTGAAAAGCTAGCAGAGAAGCAGACAGACACACTTTCACATTTATAATATTATATAAGTATGGATTCGGGTAGATATTATAATATTAGATTCCCATACAAAACACGTGTGAGACATTTATGATTTGTGTCAGGTATTTCGATAATATGATACCATTCCAGAAGTAATTAAACTGGCAAAAATTCAAAAGGAAAATAATGTCAAAAATGAGGTCAAAAATACGTATTACGTGGAGTAGAAGACAAGAGTTGCATATCGAATGAGCGTAGGGTGAAGTTTCGCTTATTAGATCACCGTAGACGACGATATGAGAAAGTACCGGCGACAAAAAACCTCAACCGAGGACATATTGCGACCGCCATATTGCGGTGAACGTTGCAAACTTGCAGCATAAAGTTCAGTGTGGTCTACATAAAATTTTCTTTTTACTGGAAAGGGAGGCGAGCGGCAAGTTTCCGATCACGCGCACTCTTTTATTAGTTGCGACGGGACACTTCCGAATGCCCGCCGCGAGCTGATATCCTATGATAACGGCCACGAACTTTTAGTCGAGTTACGGGCTTCTTTTTCGAAACAAAGACAAGACGAAACAGATAATTTTCTTTTTACGGCACATACTTATAGGTAGGTATAATGCTGCCACTTTTTTAGTCATTTTAAAATAGGCGCATATCAAGAAATAAAGGTAAAGATACCTAAGTGCGTGGTGGCGACCGAAGTTTACTCGGAGTCTTGTGATTGGTGTTATGCCTGAATTTCCGCGGGAGTTTTTTTTAATTTCATTCAAATCTTTAGAGACGTTGCCGAGACATCAAATTACGTATAACTTTTTTTTAGCCTGCAGTGTCCCAAATCCCCCCGAATGTTGGGCAAAAGCCTCCCTTTTCGATCTATTACTAGTTGGGACCAGTCCTTCATATTTATGAGCAGCGAGCTCGTCGCGCCAGCCTCGACGTCTTTTCGCCTTTAGATACATACTCGTAGTTAAATAGGAATTACTAGTTTAAAGTGTAGAATACAAGTAGGTATACTTTTTTAGAATTACTGCTTAGTGCTGTTGTGATACCCATTCACAATAAAAATAAGGTAAAGATGCTATGAATCAATGCGATATTGCCAACCCATGGGAATTTTATGCGAGCCGTTAACTTATATTACTCTCAATAAAAAGCTTCCGTTTCCTACGACATTCACGCCAAGTTAAATATACATAAAATGATAGATATAGGTAGATATATCACATAAAGAGACGCAATAAACCTAGCATTTAGACAAATAGGATCCTTTTAGCTATTTTAATTAATCTAATATTGGACTAAGATTATAAAAATACCTATACCATTTCATCATGATAGATAGGTGCGCAGATGTTAGGTAGTAGGTACAAATATTGTTTAGTTAATGTCGACCTGTATAAAAGGCTATAAATCATCCAATAACTCGGAAACTTTTCATTTGAAGCCATTATATTGATGGCATATGTCAGCGCTACGTTTTCCCATTCCACAATGCTGGAAAGGGTTTGATATATTATATTTTTAGATACACAACTGTAGCCCATAGGTACCTATTTAAAACATAATTTTAATCGTCACTTACCATCAGGTGAGATAGCAGTCAAGGGCTAACTTAGCTTGTATCTGAATAAAAATAAAAAATAAAATAAAATAATCGGATATAATTTAATTGCAATTTGACTTGTCCCACAAATCGTACTGAAGGCTTTATTGTTCAAATAAAGCAATATTGAGTGGCGAATACGATCACGACCGGACCACATATGGGGACTCATTCCGACGCAGCTGTGAGTGCTTTTACACTTTTGCAGCCCATAGCGACTAATGGCGGAAGTTTCTCCCAGAAACTCAATAACACAGCGGTCAGCTAATATTCCGTCAAATATTCATAGCGAAGGTCTTTTCGCTATTTTGTTTGCGCGAAAAATGATTAGATTGGTAGTGTCCGTGTAGGCCCCAGGGGAGCCAAGTTTGATTGCTGTGCAGACTCTACGTCGGCCATGGTTGCGTTGAAATGAATACATTAGGTACTTTAGTCTATTTTGATAAGCCAAGCTCATCATACGGATTACGTGAATAAATGTAAATTTTGATTAGGTACATTCGTATTTTCTATGATAACAGAGAGGATTTAAAAGCTTTTTAATAGGTTGATCCACGGTTATATTTGGTCTGTCCGTATCATTCCGTCGAAATTAGTAAATGATTTTTCGATACTTCCAATTATTATTGTCCGAAATTGATAAAAAGTATAACTCTATGGTTTAGATGACAGTACAATGTAGATTGTAGATGATTATAGTGCCATCGAGCGTCTGAAAATGGAGGTGGGAGGCAAATTTAGACTCATAATATGATTGTTATAAGTCCCGCAAATTGCTATTGCGCTGGAACCATGTCTCATTAACATCGAAATGACGTTATTTTGACGTCAGCAGAAGTAAAAATATACGATCTGCTCGAAACTTCAGTCTAGTGCTGACGTCACTAAAATGGCGGCCACGCGCCTTGGCAATTTGCGGCAATTTACCTATATTTACTCGTAATTGAGTACTTTTCAAAAAATACAATGACAAGAATCTGATGATGGAGATGTTAGATGGGCTCCCTAAAGGTAAATAGTCGTGTTTAGATTTATATTTTACTAGCTGATACCCGAGACTTTGTCCGCGTGGATTTAGGTTTTTTTTAAATCCCGTGGGATCTCTTTGATTTTTCGGGATAAAAAGTAGCCTATGTCACTCTCCAGGTCTTTATACCCATGCAAAAACAACGTTACTCCTTTGCGACGTGATTGAAGGACAAACCAACATACCTACCAATAAACCAGCTAACATATACACTTTTGCATTTTTATTATGGGTAGTGATTTTCGTTTTGCTTTTAACTTTTTAAACTTACATTCCTGTAATATTATATCCTATAGTATAATCTAGGTATATATAATAATTTCGAAATTAACAAATTACCTTTTATTATTACCTAGGCAAAACGTGCGACTCTATTTTCGTGGAGCAAAGGACAAAAAAATATTTCCTACATAATATCTGCATAATCGCAGATAAGCTAGTTAAGATTACGGAGGATAGGAACTGTACCTAGTTATTATTTTTATCTTAATATTGCAAACTGCATTTAAAAAACATAGGTAGGTACCTAGTGCACACCATCGAAGCTATTATTGCCACTTATCCGCGTTTAAAAAGATAACGTAGCTTAGTTTTAGAGTTTCTTTCAAAGTAGGTATTTTTGAGAGCTTACGAGAAAAGCAGTTTCACTTACGCTGCACAAGCTTTCTCTTTTACTCTTTTGCTTAAAGCTCTTCACGTTATAGCTTACCAAGTGGAAAATTATTTAAAAATATTTTAAAATTCCACTAACATTTTACTAAAATATTCTCAAACATAGGGAAATGTTTAAAAGTAAGGAGCTACATACGTATGTTTAAGTACTATACATAGGTTTATTTAGTTACATATTAGGTACCTACTGATCTATCAACGCACTGCCTAAACCGCTGGGGGTTAGATACCTATAATACGCGACAGGTCGAGATGGCAATAGGGGAGTTAACGCACCGCACACCCGCACAGTCCCCGCACTAACCCGGTGCGGGCGTGCGCGGGGGTATGCGGGGCGTCCCCCCGCCTTATACCCCGATTGCCATCTCGACCTGTCGCGGACTATACTTGGGTTGGATTCCTCTTATATCGCAAGTCGGTATTCACAAAGGATTGTTAGAGATATTCCACCCCCCTAAAGGGATTATTATCTATAGCATTTGGGCTTTCGGTTAAAAATAAAGGAATGCCTACCTGTTTCACGATTTTTGCAAATTCTATCGCTAAGTATTTGAAAATTTGGATAAAAGTCAGTCATTCTTCATGGTGTATGGACTTTCGGTAAGAGTAAAAAAAATACGTATTTCAGGATTTTTGAAAACTCCACCCTCTTATAGATTTTCAAAAATTACGCTCGAGCGAAGGCGGCTCAGTTAATACCTAAATCACAGTTTTTTTTTTCTTACTTAATTTATGAGTTTTTTTCTTTTTGCAGACGTTACCATGATGATCCATATCCTTTCGACGGACGTGGTTCGATTCTTGCGCACGCGTTTTTCCCGGGCACGGGACGTGGCGGCGATGCACACTTCGATGACGACGAGCTATGGCTTCTACATCCAAATAACGATGATGAGGATGGTAAGTCTTACGTTATTTATAAATTACCTTTTTACAAGTAGTTTATGGAACCACAAGGTTAATTCGCTATAATCCGCCATAACAGATTTTGTATGGTACAATGTGCTGCATGCGATATCTCATAACAACCATCACACTACAACACACAACGTACTAAAAGTTAGAAAACACTCAACTTATGTTCACTCTGACACCGGAACATCCTCAGGAGACGTAGACTCCACAATGCACAATTGCTAGTAGGTACAGTTCTTGCAATTCACGAAGACGAGTTACTTGTAGTTACGTCGTTTACATGGGCATTGCGTAAGTGTGCGTGCATGTGGGATCAATCAGTCGCGAGCAAGCGCTCGCAAATGCACACATTTAGTGTATGTAACTTACTTATACCGATACGAACACTTCAAGGTTTTAAAAATATCTCCCTCAATACCATCGACACCATCCTATCAAAGAAACTTTATGCTGTGAACACATAAATAACCTATAACATAAGGACTATCCGGCAGACACTAAATCTGACCAGACATAATAATATAGCTTATACGATGTCTTGTTGGACATGGTACCTACTGTATATTCCCAGCTAAGCCTTAGAGCAGGTAATCTATCACCTTGGCCAAATATGTAATGCAATTATTATCTAACCAGTTAGGTACTCCTACGAATATTGTACAAACTTCGACGCTATATTATATAGATATACCATGTGGATCTAGGTACCTACTGTATTCTAAATAAAACATTGTCGTTATATAAATGAATAATTATAACGTATATATATATATCAATATCTATCTGCATCGTATTCCGCACAACTGACTTTATTGACCAAGCTACGTAAAAGTGGTTATAATAGAAAATTGATCGTTTGATACTTCTACCTACACTTATTTCCGTGGACAAAAACTGGTCTCCCAGTGGACATAATTTTGGCAATGTTTCCAGTGGTTAAAATTAACAGTCCACTTTAGCTTGAAAGCATTGTTAATGAGCCCTTTAGTTAATTAACTTAGTGTTACTGGCTGTAGTTTTTCCGCGGAATGTTCGTCGGAAATGAGCATGTCGCGGTCAGCTATGTTTTGACATGCAAATGGATAAGCGGGGCTGCACAGCGCTGCTCGCCTACGTAGCTTTAGCACACATTAAATACATTTGTGTATCAGGTGGCACATTATTAGGCGAACGCCGAATTTCGTACCATTCTCATGCAAAGCATTATAGTAGTTATTAAATGTGCATGAATTGTTTCGAGTGTGGTCATACATGGTACCAATACAAACTTATCAATGAAATGTAATATGTAATTTTTACGTAGGTATTATTTAAATTTTTATGGCCCTTGCCATTGCCTCTCCAACTGCTAATAGGCGGCCGTGCCTTTTTTCGAATCTCACACCGACAAATCAAAATTGAAATTGCGCATTTGTCAATTTGATCCTGCTAGGTCTTTAGGTATAACATGGGTATAACATTATATACATAATACTACTAACATAACCTAATTTGTCGGTGAAGGTTAGCCGCAGGTGTGTGCCTACTTTATTAGTTGCAGATGTGGTAATACTTAGTCATTTTTCAAAGGTTGTATTTTTTTATGATTGTCCAATGTCCATCACAAATGAAAGAAATATGGAATGGATAAAATGTGACCATCAAAAGTGATGTATTTAACAATAAATAGCACCAGAGCACGACTTGGGTAGGCTTAGATACAGGCACAGCACGTGTAGATACATCAGGCGTAGCGACAACGTAATCCCGTTCGATGCATGTAGTACAAACACGATCGGAACCCAATACGAGGCTCAACCACAACGCCGACACACTAAACACAACTACCGTGCTAAGGTCGCCCTATAACACCGCACGCGTGATAATTCACCCGAACAACGGATATGTCGACGCTTTGTGTTGTATTTACGCAGCCATATTCAAACATTGAGCAATATTAACGCAATGTTTTACAGGGACATCGCTGTTCGCTGTTGCCGCTCATGAATTCGGCCACTCGCTCGGCCTGAGCCATAGTTCAGTGAAGGGTGCCCTGATGTACCCGTGGTACCAGGGAATACAACCAAATTTCGTTCTACCAGATGATGACAGAAATGGCATCCAACAAATGTATGGTAAGAATAATTAGTAATCACTACTCGTACTTATTAGTAATCGTAAAACGAAGTCCCTCCGCCGAGTTTGTCTATGGTATGTTCGCGAATCTCAGAATCTATTGTGTGGATTTTCATATGATTTTTACCAATGGATAAAGCCTGTGGATAGAGCAGACTCTTCGGAAAATGATAAAAACGTGGATTTGATTCACTCCAGCAATGCGCGGTACTGCAATCACTACCCATATCATAATGCAAAAGTGTGTTTGATTGCTGGCTTGTCCTACAGTCACGTCGCAACGGAGCAACGGTCGACGTGATTTTTGCATGGGTATAGTTAACGACCTGGAGAGTGACATATAACCTACTTTTTATCTCGGAAAATCAAAATTTTTAAAAACCTCTATTCAGCTAACTAGTAATAGGTCATATTTTGTAGGTACTGCAATGGTAACTACAAGAGGAGATAGGTATTTATCGTCATATTAAACCCTATTGCACTGATCGTATACCTACCTAGCTCATAGGACTAAATAAAAAAGTGAGCAAGATGGTAATTTAAAGAAGTTAAATTATGGACTATTTTTGCTATTTTAGGTTCAATAATTCCGATTTTATCGATTACAAACCAACAAATCTTTCCTCTTTATAATATTAGTAAAGATGTAATGTAATCCAATATTTTCAGGTCCTAAATACAAAAGAACATGGGAGAAGATTCCGTACTACAAGCCTGTAGAAACTCCACCACCTACCACTACAACTACTACGACCACCACGACGACTACGAGACGACCTTACATCTATCAACACCACCCAGAACGACATCGACCGTACACGCCGAGCAGATATCCCACTATCTACCCCGAGAAGCCGAGCCATCCAGACAGGCCTCATTACCCAAACTACCCCGATAGAAGTCCATATTACCCTGATCGTCGCCATCACACCACAACTGAAGAGCATCCAAGACGGACCAACCACCATTATCCGAGACCTACGGAAACCACAACGCATGCAGCATACCGTCCGCGATACCCTCACGTTCGACCCGAATACCCTACACATCCTAGACAAAATGACCCAACAGATCCTGGTCAAGACTATCCAAAGAGAAAACCATATTATCCTGTGAAGACAACGACAATGAAACCTACCCCGCCTCCGGACAAACCCGACACTTGTGATACTTCTTACGATGCTGTTACCCTCATACGTGGAGAACTATTTGTTTTCAAAAATAGAGTAAGTGTTCAAATCTTTTCATAGTTATTTATTTAGAAGAAACTATGAACAGAATGATGCAAAAGCAGTCTTATAGCTAAAGTATTCTGTAATCTCTTACATACAATCTTTGATAAAAGGAAAGTTATGTAGATGAAACTGTGGGCGCAAAGTGCAAACATAACATTATTCTCTGTTTTTTGCAGTATCACTGGAGGATAGGTGCAAACGGCCGTTACTCCGGATACCCGATTGAGATTTCAAGGATGTGGTCAGAGCTACCAAAAAATCTCACTCATGTTGACGCGGTTTACGAAAGACCAGACCGTAAAATTGCTTTCTTCATAGGTAAGTTGATAAAGAAATATAATGTGTATTATGTCTTTTCCTTTTTATAAAACGTTCCCAAACTAATTATATACATTTTATTTTCAGGCAAGCATTTATACTTGTTCGATTCACAATATTTACTGCCGGGGTATCCCAAAAACTTGGTTCAGCTTGGATTACCAGAACATCTGGAAAAATTGGATGCTGCTATGGTTTGGGGACACAATGGCAAAACATACTTCTACAGTGGCACTATGTATTGGAAGTATGTATTAATTTTTAAGTAAAACTTTAAAGATGTATTATATATCTCAATTGCACTTATTAACACTTTATATCTCTATTTTTTTACAGATTCGATGAAGAAGTGGGGCGCGTTGAGCTGGACTACCCTCGCGATATGGCAATGTGGAAAGGAGTCGGTTACAATATTGATAGTGTATTCCAATGGAAAGATGGTAAGAAACTCCTAGTAACAAATGTTTTCCAAAACATGTTTTAAAAATGCAAGATATCTATTTAACAACGTTTGTTTATTCACAGGTAAGACCTATTTCTTCAAAGGAAAAGGCTTTTGGAAATTTAACGACCTACATATGCGCGTTGAACACGAAAGACAAATGCCCTCTGCACAGTTCTGGATGTCGTGTCCAGCAGAACGTGCTGGTCGCCGCGCTCCTTTCCGCGCGCTACCCGCCCCCGGCTCAACACTTCGCTCTCCGAGTTCTGCAAACGCTATTGAAAATCACTTTTCGCTCTTTGCGTCCCTAGTACTTTTAATATTCATGCGGTATATACTTTAATAAAATAAAGAAATGAAAATAGACGCTAAAGTGTGTGCCACTATCAATTATGTAATTAATTATTATTTTTCAATACATTTGCTCGATAAGCTCTTATTTCATGGTTGCACCAGGTGCGGTAATATTATAAATGACCGCTCAAACAGATCAGCTATTTTTTGGCCATCAAACAGAGGTGTTTTAAAGTGTAGTTAACAATAGATTAAAGTTCTTTTTTTACTTACTAGTCTTACTTAGTAAAGTAGTAGTTAAAGTTGCAAATGAAAACAATTTGTCTGAAAAATTAGTGCAGTTGCAGTTGTTTTATTGTTTTTACTCACAAATGTATTGAAAAACAATCTATGATGCAGGTGTATAAAGCCCTCGCCTGCGGCTCGATGGTAAAATTTGTAACATAAATAACTACAGTAACCTCAAAACAGAGGTAATACAAAATTATAGTATGTATGTAATAAGGTATGCATTAAATATGTTTGAATCAACAAGTACATATCGATTCTGTCTGACGTAAGACTTAGTGTTTTAAGTAAGTAAATAAATTGCGCAAACTTTGCACTGCCGTTTTAGTATTTAAATTATTAAATTAAACTTCTTATTAAGTAATATAAAGTGTCTTTAACTATTAGCATAATATTATAAATGAGGCATTTTGATTTTAATTTTTAATGTTGTATGTACATTTTGATCTCAATGTGATCGAGTTCTTGTTTTTTTATTGTAAGGTACATAACACCATTTGTTTAGCTTCTGTACAGAATGTATTGTCTTGATGTCAGTATTTTCATAACATAAATATAAATTACATATTTTCTTATATATGAATTAATAGCTGTGTGTGTAGTTCTAAAATATCTATATCTTTCTAAAGTCATTATGTTAATCGAAGATATAATACATTATTTATGTAACATTAAAATAACTGATTAACGTCTTTAGCAAAAAATGCAGTATCTCCACACAAGTATGCCTTAATAGAAATACAATTTTAATCTGTGTAAAATATTTATATAATTATGTTTTATGTAAATATATCAAAGCTAATTAACTAAAATATTATTCACTTATTACAAAATTTATATAAGATACTACAATAATTACTAAGCTGGTTAGAGGTTCACATATTATGTAACTTGTAAATTATAGTAGTAAACTACTCATGTCTAATTATAAAAATAATCCTAAAGACAAACTATTTAATTAAAATTATACCTATCTGTCTATAAATATTATATTTAACTAATAATAAACAATTGAAGTTATGAGAATAGGTCTTAATACTAGCTAATGCCCTGCATGTGTTGCAATGCCTCTTGTTTGAATGTCTCACGCGCCAACTAATATATTGACGGCACTATGTCAGAAACCCTCCAGAAACCTGCACGCAAGTGCCGTCAATAACTGTGCAAAGTTTTAACTCAATCAGATGAACAATGCCCGAACACATAGGTAACGAACAGACAGACAGATAAACAAACAGTATTTTTAGATAAATAAAAATAAGTAGTTGTTGTTTCTATGGTAAAATGAACTCAGATTCTTTATTCTGAATAAGCTAAGCCTTGAATACTGAATACTGTAATAAAAGATAAGTCCTTATTTTTTATTTGAAATGTTTTTGGAATTTTGTCCATACAGCAAAATAATGTCAAAAACAAATCATATTTTAGAATAACTCAGCACTAAGAGACCATATTCAGGCACAGAACTTTTAAAAAAATATATCCGATATTACCTTCTATGTGTATTTAATGCTGTGTAGAAACCAAAGGGGTATGGGTTTAATAATAACTTACCATATTAACCATACCCCCTTCCAGGTTAGCCCGCATCCAACTTAGATTGCATCATCACTTACCACCAGGTGAGATTGCAGTCAAGGGCTAACTTGTATCTGAATAAAAAGTCAAAAAATAAGGATGCATACTGTATATACATAATATTATGTATTGTGTTTAATAATCTCCAAGTTGTGCATTCATTAAATACTACCATAAATTGTACTAATAAGTTATATTAAATCTGATTGAGTTGCTAAAGTACGAGTGAATCAAACAGGAGCTCTCCAGAATGAAAATGGTGCTTTTGATAGTTAGTTATTGTACAGAATAAATTCATACATAAGTATTTTTGTATGCTATTAACTGTAAGTCATTTGTATGAATATTGAATATCCATAGCTATTGTTATTCAAACAAAATAAAATATTATTCATCCAAAACCATATATTACGTAACTATATACATAATATATAATATTGTGCAATCAGAAAATTAAACCTAAATGTTAAGCTTTATTAATAATATAAGTGAATATGGTGGACACATATTTTAGATCATTTTTTGTACCTCTCAAGTCATTTTATTATAGACTTCAGTAGTTTTTACAACAACTTTGGTCACAAATAATTTAATAATAACTGTGATATTTAATTTTATAAAAAATGCCATTGGCAATAAAAATAATTCAAAATTTGTAATCTTAAAAATGCTACTCAACATATTGTAACTAAATGCAGTCGAAATAATGTGTAGTTAAACAATAAACATGTTTAATACATAAGATGAAAATAAAGAATTTTCTAAGAGTTTTATATTTTATTTTTAGTTTAACACTGCATAACACCCTGCACTACTATATTGGACTAGCAGTGAGTACCTACTTGCACCAACATTAAGTTTTCTTTAAAAATGATAAAGATATCATTGGCACAACTTGCTGTGAATGACCTGATGTATAAGTCACTAGCTTAGGCCCACAATTTCGTCTGAGTGGATTTAGGTTTTTAAACATCCTGTGGGAACTCATTGATTTTCCAGGATAAAAAGTAGTGTCTACTTTTTATCCTGGAAAATCATCTACTTAGCAGCCTATGTCACTCTCCAGGTCTTTGACTATACCCATGCAAAAAATCACGTCAATCTGTTGCTCCGTTGCGACGTGATTGAAGGACAAACAAACACTTTCGCATTTATAATAATAAGGGCAGATTGCAGATAATCTTAACTGAGACTACCCAATTACACCAGAGATCGGCTGAGATCTATAGAGTGTTATTTGATAATGCTCAACCTAGCAGACTAAACCATAGACATCAAGGCTGAGATCTATAGAGTATACTTTGATAATGCTAAACTAAGATTTCAGTCTTAATGAGACAGATTTATGCTGGAGATCTATACAGTGTACTTTGACTTTGCTCAGACTTTGCAGTTTAATAAATTCTGTAATGGAAATAAGACGGTTTAGTCTCTGACATAAAGCTCATTATTCCCTTTGATAGAGACTTTACTTTCTGAGAAAAATCATACATAAAAAATATTCTTGAAAGATAGGATATTTAACAATAGGCTAGTTGACACTTTTTAAGTAGGTCTTAACATGGTAATATTTGGTCTATTAGATCAAAAAATTAACACCTAATATTTTTTTGCGCCCCTAAAAACCATAAAACGTTAATTTAAAAATATTTTTCTTAGACAGGTGACAACACTGTCGGCCATGTTTGCCGATAGATTATCTGTGCTCTGACGTCATGCATTTGTAAACAACAGCATAACCTCCCAAAGTTTAATAACATGACTTCTATACTAGTTTACATGAAAATCTAGTAATTATCTTTATTGTATCCATCTGAGAAATCTAAAAAAGCATCGATAAAAGACCACAGGAAAGCTGTGTGGATTAGACTGCCCAGTGAAAAAAATATATGTAACACGCGAAGACTTGCTTAAAGGGATCCTATATATGACTAACGACTTCAACCCAAATTTATTTTTGCAAAGATCACTTTGTTGTAAGTCTTACTTAATAACTTATTCAATTTATAAAGACAAAACGATAATTTTTTACGTTTACTATGAGTTTTTTAGAAATATATAAAAACAAGCTTATGCTCGTGACTTCGCCCGCGTGGACTTCATAAATTTCAAACCCCCATTAACTCACTCAGTGGGTGGAATTTCAAAAAATCCTTTCCTAGTGGATACCTTCTCTTTACCTACAAAGAACACACCCACCAAATTTCATGTATCTAGGACCAGCTGTTTAGATGTTTAGGCTGTGCGTTGATATATAAGTTAGTCAGGACTTTAAATTTTATATATATGGATACTACGTTAGTCCCCGCGTGACATAGGGATGACATTTCTTTGTTTACATATTTTTAATGATGTCACATCATGGCTGACAGCGTTTTCTGCGTTTCAAATAAAAATAAAAACTGTATTTTTTTAAATTGGATTTATATATCCATCCTGCGTTTTTAATTATTGTTATTGATATATTTCGTTGTCTTAAGCAAAATACTATAATAAATAATCATTTATTGGACGAAATTAGATATGAGTCAAGTAGCCTATTAGTAAGAAAAATGTTTACAAAATAAATACTATAAAACATCTAATAAATAATTTATTGATTATTATTTGATAAACATGAGCCACCTCATATTAAAAAAAATGCTTTCAATATTGAACACAAACAAAAAACCATAATAAATCATATTTACCTATTTACTTTTCTCACTTAGTTCTAAATCACCATCTTTAAAACCTAATTTGGACCAGTCTTCCTTGGCCATGAGGTTATGTTCCATACGGCAAGCTAGATAGTCCTTCGCTTCAACGCGACACAAGGAATTGTTACTGTCTTTACTGAATAAACAATTCATATATTTAATCATACTTTTCTTACATACACCATCGTGATCAAGTGGAAAACTTCCTTTATCTGGAGGTGTAGGAATAAACTGCTTCTGTCCGAAAGTCATTGCCGTAGACATTATGATAAGAAAGAACTACGTTTTTTAAAAATACCTACAGCAAAAAATATTATTTATATTTATTTTGTTGTACAAATCTTGCTGTGCAATCGTTGACGTTGACAGTTGACAGCATAGAACACAGGCAGGCATAGAATAAAGTAATACCTTTAACCCTTCTATTACAGTAAACAGTTTAAGATCTTAACTGCACATTTTTACCGGCCAATCTCCTCTGTGTCTCCTTCAAGCTACTTGAGACTGGCAAAGTGCATTGTGCTGACATGGCACTGGAAAAAGCCATATATTAAGAGAAGAAGAAGAAGAAAGTAATACCTTAGAGTAGGTACCTATTACAATACAGATAGTTATTGTCGCCGACCTTCCACAAAACTCATAAAACTAGTCTTGCACATTAGTAGAAACGGGTAACATTGGTATAGTAGCCGCAGTTCTTAGGATGCTAAATTAAAAAAGTTTTGCCGTAATATAGTAGATAATCTATGGTTTTGCCCGTTTTGCCTAATTTTATTTGTGATGTAACCATGTATTCTGTGGATGTAACCACCAAATGTCAAAACAAACAAATGTCATTAAAGAATTCAAAATAATATTGATTTGAAATATTTGCGTACACGTGCGTTTAAATATTGTGTATTTTACCATAAAAACATTGAGACTTTACGTTAATAAATACGTTTTTGCTAATGTAACAATTCGTTAGTTATATGTGGCTATGCTTAACTTCTTACCTATTTTCTTCTTCGTTTCTTGTTTATTCATTATTGTAACCTAGAGTACTCAGAGTACTTCAGTGATGTCTCGACTTATTGTTAAGAATTTACCGAATAAGGTAGGATTATTGTGCTATTTAGAATTGAACCAGAAAACTAAACCGCCAGTAAAGCTTTTTCCTTAAACACAACTAATTCATTTTAGGTAACCGTAGAAAAACTAAAAGATTTATTCAGTGAAAAAGGTGAAGTAACTGATGTCCAACTAAAATATACAAAAGATGGCAAATTCAGAAATTTCGGTTTCGTGGGATACAGAAAAGAGGAACAGGCTGCAGTGGCAAGAGAACATTTTGATGGTACTTTTATCAATAGCATGAAAATCAATGTTGAACTCTGCGCTAACTTGGGAGATGAGAAGAAACCAAAAGCATGGAGCAAATACGCATCAGACAGCACAGCTTATAAAAAACTTCATAAGAATGAGGCACAGGAAAATGTGAAACCTAAGAAAGATAAGTTAAGCAAAGCAGAAAGAAATAAGAATAAGATAAAAGAACTCTTAACAAAGGTAATGATCACAAAGCTTTTGTTTACCTATATAGCCTTGTAATTTCAGAGAACTTACACAAATTTAGTTTTCATGACCATTTATAATAAGTTTATTTATCAAGAAACTAAAGTAAAGGTGACTCTCAAACTAAAGGTGACTACAGATTCAAATTTATAACCAACCATTTTAACTGTTCAGTAATCTAATGATAATTTGATTAGTTGTTAAGTTTGTTGTCAATTAAATGTTCAGTAACCAGTTTTGCGTACACATATTATGATTCAGATGGACAGTCTACTGTTATATAACTGCTATTTAAGCCACATATATAAGGAATACACACATTTTGTCAAAGTATATCTCGAAGTGTTTTTGTTTTCTAGCACAAAGATGACCCATTATTTGCAGAATTCATAGAGGCTCATGTGAATGAAAAAACAGTTTGGATTAAAGAGGCTTTAGAGGAAACTGGTAAAAGTGATGACAGCGGTGTGGAAGATGAAAAGCCTAATGAGGATAGTCAGCAAGTCAACCCCCCAGAAGACAAACCCCCAGAAGATGGGCAAGAAAAACAAAGTAAAGAAAAAGTGGCTAATACTGGAATCAGTGATTTAGAGGTAACAACTATGTATATCGCAGGCTTTAAACAGTGTTGTGTCCCCATTGTACCCATACTTTTCAGGAGATACAATATATTACTATATCTATACTACAAATAACAATAATTAATTAAAGCAGTACTTAATTATCTTTATACTAATTGATACTTAGTCTGCATGGATTTAGGTTTTATAAAAATAGTGTGTGAACTCTTTGTTTACTGGGATAAAATGTCTGGTTGTCTATGTCACTCTCCAGGTCTTTAACCATATCCATGCGAAAAATCATGTGGTTCTGTTGATCTGTTGCTTTGTGATTGCAAGCCTTGGTAATTGTTTGTTTTCCCAGGATAAAAAGTCTAGACTATATCTAAACCAAAACACAAACACACTTTTGCTAGATGATCTTTCTATGAATGATGTCATGCATATATCTCCAAAAATTTGGGAGTGTGTATATTTTATTCAAATATCTAATTTTTTTCCAGTACATGAAGTTGCTAATGAAAAAAGTGGATGGTTTCAAAGAAAAAGACAAGAAAGCAACAGTTGAAGAGGTTAAACCCAAGAAAGTAAGGAACAGACCTTTATTTTATGTCAAAGTAAGTGCATCATTTCATAAAGTTACTAACAACCCGCCCCAGCTTTGCATGTGTAGCAACAATTTTACAATTTTCGCAGGGATCTTTAGTTTTTTGAAAATAAAATATAGCCTATGTCACTCAGGAATAATGTAGCTTTCTACTAGTGAAAGAATTTTCAAAATGGGTTCAGTAGTTCCAGAGATTACTTCCTACAAACAAACTTACAAACTTTAGCTCTTTATAATATTAAGTATAGAAACATTGTTTTTCCTGATAATCATTATTTGATGGCTGCTATCACAATTACTTCCTATCAGTAGCTGAGTGAGTATGGTCGAGCCTACACACCCCCATACAACTTGTATTTATTTTACAGATTTTTATTTATTTTTATGCATAACAGTTTTTGATTTGTCGTGCAAAATGTCGAAAAATTACGACTGTAGTACGGAACCCTCGATGCGCAAGTCTGACTTGCACTTGGCCGGCTTTTGTTGTGTGATATTGTTGCTCATTATGACAGCAGCTTTGCTATTTTCTGGTTTCCTATACACCTCACAGCCTTTTTAGTTTCAATAGATATTTAAGAATGATTTTGTTTCTTTACAGATAACTGGTCTACCATATAAATGTAAAAAGAAAGATGTTAAGGCATTTTTTAAACCACTTGTACCCTTCTCAATACGATTGCCCCTTGGAAAAGAAAAAAAAACTGACAGGATTCTGTTATGTAGGATTTAGAACTGAAAAAGAATTAAATAAAGCGCTCACAAAGGACAAACTCTTCATAGGTAATAAAAACTGATGGCTCACCTACTTGTTAAAATATAATGTTGATTTATGAAATATTCTGTATGGACAAAGTGTCAACATATACATTGAAATTCACATTGCATAACCATTCATTTACATTTCAGTGTTAAGAAAATGGGAGAAACTAGATAATGCCTACGACTTTTTAAAATCCTGATGGTTTGATTTTCCGGCATAAAACGTAGCCTACATTTGCCGGTCGCAAGCCATCTATGTATCAAATAGACGATGCCCGTGAATACGTCCACGTGGATTTAGGGTTATAAAAATCTCTTTTTGATTTTCTACACCAAAAAGTAACTTGGTTACTGGTTCCCGAAAATATCCGTCCTCGAGATACAAGCTGTCTATACCAAATTTCATTAAAATCGGTTAAACGGACGGGCCGCGAAAAGTTAGCAGATAGACAGACAGATACATTTTCGTATTTATAATATTAATGTAGTATGGATTATTTGATTTTAGGAAATCACCGTTTACATGTACATAAGTATGAGGACAGGGCAAAGAAAGAAGCAGAAGAACAGGAGCAGCAAAACAGTTGGAAAAATCGAGAGGTAGGTTTTATTTAAAAAAAAAACAAAAAGGTACATTAAAAATAGTTAAGAAAGTTTTATAAATACAATATGTAAAAACCGGGTCACACTCACTTTTTCATCTGAGTATGTAGGTACAACAAGTTATTATAAATAAAGTCTGTTTGTTTGTTGGTCTGTCCTTCAATCACGTCGCAACGGTGCAACGGATTGACGTGATATTTTGCATGGGTATACATAAAGACCTGGAGAGTGACATAGGCAACTTTTTATCCCGGAAAAATCAAAGAGTTCCCACGGGATTTTTAGAAATCTGATTCCACGCTGACGAAGTCGCGGGCATTAGCCAGTTTATAATAAACTGCTTCGCACTGGTGTAATCATCATCATCATCGCGTGCCTTCTTAGAAACCAAGTCATCATGGCGATCATCATTCGAAATGAAAACTAAAACCGCCTCTTTTAGCTTTGGGTAACGAAACCCTGTCCAACCGTTTGCGTCTTAGGCGACCTGGAGCCCTTTTGCCTGCAATTCTACCTTCCAACACTAATCTTGGGAATGAGAATTGAGCTCTTTTCTGTAGATGTCCAAAGAAAGTCGAGCTTCCTTCACATGATGGTGTTCTTTGTAGACCAATTCCAGTACCTTAGTGTTTGGTGTTAAGCATTTTCCTGGAGATCCACATTGTGGAATCTTGCAGGCGGTTAGTTGCTTCCTTGATTTGCAATGCAGATACTAAAGTGATATCAGTGATGTTTATATTTCAAAAGAACAAGAGAGCATTTTCGATGAAAGCTCTCAGTTGGCTTCTTTTCTTAAAACTTAAGATTTTTAAATGTTCAACTTTTTTTTAGAGAGAAAATAATGAAGAGAGTGTTGGAGAAAGTGGCAGTATATTTGTGAGGAACTTGGCGTATGTCGTGTCGGAAGAAGAGCTGACACAATTATTTGAGAAATATGGTTAGTCTTATTGAATTTATAAAATAAGTATAACGCGTAAAATTTGTCCTAAATACGATTTTAGTCCTTATTTTAAAGGTAAACCGTACTTTTGACACGACAGTTGACCCATAGAGTTAAAATGGCGCGTGAGGAGTCATTTTGTATGGAGTATACATTCTATTATTTACAAAAAACAAGGTTTGACTGTATGTCTAGTTATCATTTAATTCAAAAATAACAAAGTTTTCTTTTCAATGGATCCACAGTTTAAACATAAAGTTGAGGTTTATAAAATCAATTTTTTTTTTTTAAATTATGCTTCGTGTTGACAAAAATTGGGCCTACTTTCATCCTATTTCGTATGCCCACTTAAACTCATGTAAATATATATAAAAGGAAAAGGTGGCTGACTGACTATCTATCAACGCACAGCTCAAACTACTCGATGGATCGGGCTGAAATTTGGTATACAGATAGCTATTACGGCATAGGCATCCGCTAAGAATTTTTCAAAATTCAAGCCCTAAAAGGGTGAAATAGGGGTTTGAAATTTGTGTAGTCCACGCGGATGAAGTCGCGAGCATAAGCTAGTCATATATAAAGCTAAGTTTTGTAACATTTAAAACATTCAGGCCCGTTAGCAGAAGTCCACATGCCAATAGACCCAATCCTGCGCCAGCCCAAAGGGTTCGCAACAGTCACCTTCGTGATACCGGAGCACGCTGTGAAGGCTTACACGGAGCTCGACGGCACGGCGTTCTGCGGCCGGATGCTGCATCTACTGCCCGCTAAGACCGAGAAACTTGAGGACGAAGACAATGACGGTAGGTTTTTAGGGCGAAAACAGTGGCGGTAGGTTTACCCCCTTTAAACCCCCAGGTCTGCTAGCGAAGTCCAACAGCAGAAGCAGCAACCAGAAGGGTGATTGTCTAAAACCTGCATCAATCATTATTACAATCTCAATTGTTCAAATTGGCTGAATTTGTGCGATTCTTGTTGCAACAATGCATTGTAGCCAATAGTGAGCGAACGTTAACCAATCAGAGATGATTGCGATCGTGACAGTGTATCTGTCACTCTCCGGCAATCGCGCAGCAGCTGGCCTACGTTTGACAAAATACATTTTGTATTTTCTAACTCGTAGTTGTAAGTGTAGTTTAATTTTCTAGTATATAACATCTAAATATATAAAAGGAAAAGGTGACTGACTGACTGGTCTATCAACGCACAGCTCAGACTACTGGACGGATCAGGCTGAAATTTGGCATGCAGTTAGCTATTATGACATAGGCATAGGGGGTTGAAATTTGTGTAGTCCACGCGGACGAAGTCGAGGGAATAAGCTAGTTTTTTGTATATTTTTTCTTGTTTTTCTCTGTTGATGCTGAATAAATCGTTATTTATTTATTTTTATTTACAAAAAGTTATTTTGACTTGAACTTCATGTAACATTGCAGAAGGTCTATCATTCAAGGAGAAGAAAGCAAAGAAGCTGAAACAGCAAGCGAAGTCGTCCCACAATTGGAACGCGTTGTTCCTCGGAGTCAACGCGGTCGCGGACGTGGTCGCAGCCAACTACAATACTACGAAAGAGCAACTACTCAGCGATAATAACAAAAGTAAGCTTATATTAACTCAATGTCTTATGTTAACTTTTTTTAATTCCATGACAAGCTAGCTCTTGACTGCGATCTCACCTAGTGGTGTAATGATGCAACCTAAGATGGAAGCGGGCTAACTTGCAAGCGGTATGGCAGTTTTATTAAACTCATACAGTTCTTGCAATTCACGAAGGCTAGTGAACTTTACTTGTGGTAACGTCGTTTAGATGCTCATTGCGTAAGTGTGCCTGCATGTCGGACCAATCAGTCGCGAGCAAGCGCTGTCAAACGCACACATTTAGTATACCTTACGTATACCGATACGACTTAAACACAAGCATGAGTCAGTGGCCTTCGTGAAATGCAAGAACTGTACCCCTTATCGATTTCTACACGCTACGCTTCGAACGCTATATCGCTTGGCGGAACGCCTCTCCCCTTAGGGTGGCAACTAGCCACGGCAGAAGCCTCCCGCCAAATCAGACCAGAAACAATTTAGTAATTATAAATTCCCAAATTGCCCGTGCCGGGAATCAAACCCGGGACCTTCCGCTTACAAAACCACTGCTAGCGCAGAGGTCGTCACAATCTGGTTATCAGGTTACACAAAGTCGTTACTGATATGCACCGCTAAGGTGTCTACCGCCCTTCCGGCGTCCGTCGTTCTAAAAAAAATTGAGTATACTAGAAAATTAAATAGTATTTTACAGTGAATAAATTAAATATTATTTTCAGACACTAGTGCTGCCGTAAGGCTAGCTCTCGGAGAAACACAACTTGTTGCTGAAACTAAGTCTTTCCTCGAATCCAACGGTGTTTATTTGGATGCATTCAATAGAGTAAGAAGTCTTCTCAATTTACTTACTTCACATAACAATAAATTATTTTTTACCTTGTGGCTTCTAGTCCAAATCTAGCGCCAGTTAGCAAAGCAAATTCTACTGAGAAAAGACAACAAGAAACTCAACAGTTACTTCTTTTCAAAACGCAAAATGTTACAATATGTAGCTAATAGCTATATAAATTTATCATATATAATTTTAACTTGTGGGCAACTAACTACAATGCTGATTAATTCTGTGCAACTCTGTTATTGCTCTAAATACTTTGTTTTATATTTTTTTTTATTAGAACAACTTAAATCCCTACTTAAACCTGATGCTATAGATAAGCTGACTTAAATTATTTAAATTAACTTAATATGTTACTTTCCAGCCTGCAAAAAAACGCTCAAAAACCTGTATCCTTGTAAAAAATCTGCCCGCTGGAACAGACAAAGATGAAATCAAAGTCCTATTTGAAAAGCATGGTCAACTAGCTAGGTTTTTAATGCCTAACCACGGTATAACCGCACTTGTCGACTTTATTGAGCCTTTCGAAGCTAAAAAAGCGTTCGGCAAACTAGCGTACTCGCAATTTAAATCCGGCCCGTTGTATTTGGAGTGGGCCCCTGAAAACGTGTTCGTCAAATCTGCAGAAAAACCACAAGAAGTTAGTAGAGAAAACTCTGGTTATGACGCGAAGGAAAACGAAATAGAAAAACCAATGGAAACAAAAATGATCATAGACAACAAACAGGAAGAGAAGAAACAAGAAAAAGCAGAAGAACCCGATGAATATATTGAGGAAGAACCGCCAGAGAATGATACTACACTTTTTGTAAAGAACATTAATTTTAAAACTACGGAAGCATCTTTAAGAGCAGTAAGTTCGGGTTTAGTGTTCTGACAAGAAGTTCCAATGTTAGGTACTTGTTCAACCGCCGAGAAGGCAGCGAACTAGCATTGTACTATTTTCTCGCTCAAGAAAAATCGATTGTATTTTTAACAATTCCTCTATAATCAGTTCTACTATTTTCTCAATCAAAAAACGGTATTTGAATGTTTATCCAACATTTATTAACTTAAATAAAGATCGGAAGTTCTAAATTTGACGGATATTTTTTTGGTGCATTATTGATATCTAAAACGACTTACTATTTTTATAATAAATGCCAATTTTCTACAGCATTTCTCTGGTTGTGGAAGAATACATAGTGTAACGATAGCAAAGAAAAAGGACCCGAAAAATCCTGGGCAATTTTTATCCATGGGCTACGGCTTTGTCCAGTTTGTTAAAAAGCAACACGCCAATGAGGCTCTGAAGGAGTTGCAAAGTTCCACGCTTGATGGCAAGACATTAGAGCTGAAGCGATCCGAAAGAGGAAATACGTAAGTATTTAAAAGAAATATCAAGCAAGACAAGAAAAAGAGGCAAATAAAAATATAATTAAAAAAAATGTTTGTCTTAGACAAAATGCTTAGTGATAGCTGTGATTTCATTACGTGATTGATGGTTTTGACCATTTTTTTACTGGCTTTAAATCATAATCAGTCGAGTGCGAGTCGAACTCGCACACAAAAGGGGTTCCATACCATCAAACAAGAAATATATAACACTTTTATTTTCATGGTGGCTATTTCGAAATTATTATTATTTGTTGTAGCGGCAATAGAAAACACATTCTGTGAAAATTTCAACCCTCTACCTATTACGGTTAACGAGATACAGCGCGCTGACAGACTTATCGAAGGACGGACAGGGGAGGCTTAGTAAAAGCGTCCCTTCGGGTTCGGATCCCTAAAAAAAGTTCTTGTACCTTTTTTCTGCGTATTTTACTTCAGTTCTTATAAAAACTGCCCAATGAAAAGATTTTTCATCTATTTCATTGACATCATTAAATGAGGCAAATAAAAAATATTTAAAAAACCGACCTCCAAAACCACTACAAAGTAAAAATAACTTGTTTCTACACGTGTATGTACGTTACATACGGTAGGTTTGTATGAAGTCGGGCGAGCATATTAACAGAAACTAGAAATCAAAGCATAAAGCTAGCCCGACTTCAACATACACGTGTAGAAACAAAAGTTATTTTTTACTTTCGTGGTTTTAGAAGTCGGTTTTTTAAATTACTTTTTTTATTTGCCTCATCTAAAATAGTACGCCGTCACGTTTGTTTTGGCCGCCCACGCTTTCTTTGGTCTTGCGAGTTCATTTTAAAGATTTTGTTTTAATGGTTTTGTTTCAGTATGGAGGTGAAGTCATCTAAAAAGAGTACAAAGGACACCGTTCAGAACGGAACAAAAATACTTGTTCGCAACGTTCCATTTCAAGCTAATAGAAAGGAACTTCACGAAATATTTAGGTAAGACACTGTTGTGCCAGGTCAGGTTGACAATTTAAATTCTAAAAAGTAGTTAGGTATTTGATTTGATTTCCGGTTTTATTTTTGGTTAATAATAATTTAATCTTGAAGAAATAGAGAGATGTGAGCAGTAGTTTCAGAGGTTAGCACATACAGGCAGAAAACTGGGCGGAGGGACTTTGTTTTATAATGATTGATAATATTATTAATACTTAACGTGTTCTGCTTAAATAAGATAATACTTTCGTATCATACTACTATAGTATACTATTATCATAACTATTTTAAAACATGTAGAAGACAACGGTTTTACTCACGTTGACGTTAACCCGATTAGTTTCGAACCCATCTGATGTCTTTTTCACAGGGACTCGTTCGAGAACGGGTCGCGGCTGAGAACGCGAACTGAGTCCCTGTGAAAAAGGACCCCGGATGGGTTCCAAACTAGTCGGGCTAATGTCGACGAAAAACTTGAGTAAAGCCGTTGTCACTTGTCTCCTACATGTATAATGGAAATAACTCACGATAGTTTTTAAACGCTAAAATATTTTAAAATATTTTTATTGATCATGTTTTAGACTATCGGAATAATGATCTAACATTGTTATCAGTTCTGGAAATGTGTTAACAAATATGACAATCACGTTTATGATAACAATAACAAATTTTTTATCACCACTTTGCTCAATTGATCTATCTATAATAAAGAATTTCGGCACGCGTCACGAAAGTTGTAACTCCTACGCAGTATGTAGTTCATGAAACGTAATACTATGCATTTCAAATAAAAAGACAAGGTACTTGTACCTTACTTAAGAAATCTCGAAATTAGGCACTAAGTGGTACCAGGCCGGGCACACGTGATCAACTAACCCGAGAAACATACCTATGGCGACACGCCCCTTTGAGGGCACTCGCGTAATTCATGTCTTCTGAGAGAGAGAGACTATAGATAATAGTTATGCGATAGAAAGAATGGCGTTTATTAAACTTAAGCCGCAACACTGCGGCTTAACCGCAGCACTGTGCGAGCTGAATTGCACTTTATTGCGTCGTACAAGAGTATATTTATTCTTTCTCGTTTTTTCGGGCTGATCCTTCAGTGCCTGGGAAGGTCTCACCAAGTTTACTGTGATAGGACAAAGGAACATAGTGTCAGATGTGGAGAGGCGCGGGAAGCAAAAGCGGGTGCAAAGTCTAGCCTATCTCTCTCAGGCCTGTACTGGGTAGTAAAGTAACCGCTACTGTTCTTCTGTCATGAAGCGTCTACAAGGGAAAGATACTATTATCAAACGACTTTTTCCATTTATAGAGCATTCGGCGACATCAAAACGTTGCGGTTGCCTAAGAAATTGACTGCTGGTACCGACCAACATCGAGGATTCGCCTTTGTGGATTTCTATTCAAAAGCTGATGCAAAGGTATATAAGATGACATATTCCACGCCTATTATATTATATTCTACGCATATTTGAGATGGCAATCGGGGTTATTAGGCGGGGGGACGCCCTGCACACCCGCGCTCGCCTGCACCGGGTTAGCGCGGGGGTTGTGCCGGAGTGCGGGGCGTTCCCTCCCCGATTGCCATCTCAACCTGTCGCGTACTATACATTCAGTTTAGCTCGTAGTTTGGAGACCGGGCACTGGTCTAGGTGTAGTGACAATGTTTTTCATTGTAATATTCAATACATTACAAATCAATTGAGATATCGTAGTTATCGATTATTTCGATGATTATTTTATATCTTGAAACTGATTAGCGACATTTTTACTGCTGCGCTGTGATTTGGTTCTGAATAGACTGTTGTGCTGTACAATTTTGCAAACAGAATAACTTATAAGCAGACCAGATGTGCAATCAGCTTTATAAAAACAATTGATTAATAATATAATTAAACTTTTAGTCATGCATATTAATTTTAAACCTTTTCTTTCCTAGTCTGCATTCGAAGCTTTATGCCAGTCAACCCATCTGTACGGAAGACGTCTGGTGCTGGAGTGGGCCGACCAAAGCGATGAGAATGAAGACATTGGCATGCTGAGGAAACGGACGGCGCAGAGTTTCAACGCCAAAGTACCCGGCGGCAAGAAATCCAGAAAAGGGGCAGTTGATGTCGAAACATTTCTTGATCCTGATAATAATATTGTTTAAAAATAAATTATTTGTTATAATTTAAGCTTTGCTTCATTCTTACCGTGTTCTTCATTAATACAAAAGAAAAATATATGGAGAGAAATGATTTTAATTTACTGCACAAATAGGGTAGGACTTATATTTTTTTTCCAAAATAAAAATTGCGTGCTTTTTATGCAATCACATCACTTGATTTAATTGTGGAGGAAAACATCGTGAGGAAACCTGCATGCCTGAGAGTTACTTACTCCATAATGTTCTCAAAGGTGGGTCCAATCCAATCCAATCCATCAGCCTGTTTGCGTCCACTGCTGGACATAGGCCTTTCCAAGAGCGCGCCAAATTGGCGCTGCTCATTAGTAGTGCCCATACTGACCACGCTAGGCAGGCGGGTTGGTCAGCGCAGGGCTGTAGGCTATTACGCACCAGTGACGCTGCTGCCCGTCTCTGGTCTGTATTATTTAAAGCCAAGCCACATGGAATGGTTATCCCGCCATTCTTCGGTCGTCATATCCTCGTCCGCTGATTCGCAGGGGGCACCACGTGCAGGTGAGGTTGACATTTGGGGTGCTAAGATGTTAGCACACCTTACCCCCCTTAAAGGTGTGTAACGTCTGCCAATCTGCACTAAGTGTAGACTGGCAGACTATAGTCCACCACGCTGGCCAAGTATTGGCCAGCATGGTGGACTATAGCCTAAGCCCTAAACCCTTCTCATTCTGAGGAGTCCTGTGGTTAGTAGTGGGGCGACGATGGGTTGATCGTGATAATGATGACATAGAAAATCACAAGATACACTGCATGGTCAGAATTTGTGGTGGGCACTTTATTTCAGTAACACTGGCCAGTGGCCATAAAAGGCAATTTCATTGGATGCCCCTTCAAGTCAGTTGTGTAAGGCCAACGTAAGATGATTCTACTGTGTATGGATACTATGAATTAACAATCGACAGGTATTCAATTTGATGTAAAAGCTATGCACTACAAATCTACAGCTGCTGATGAAAAATAAAATAAAATACAACATTTAATAGTTTGTCACCTTTTAATTCCGAAAATGATATATTCAGATAGGTACATTACATTTTATCAGATTTATGCTGGATGGCATATACATACAATTCTATTATCTTATCACACAAATTAAATACAATGTAATGCAATTATAAACACTCATTTAAAAGGAGTTAAATGTAATTACTATTTCTAATTTCTAGTTAATATTTACATAGGTAAAATTACATCTAGATTATTACTTACAAAATCGCCTACCTAGGAGCCATTGCTTTTACCTAGAATTTAAGCAGGACTAGGTAGAGATATAATGATTAATATGATAATTTTATTGTTACTAACATAATTAGAGAGAGAAATGTATAGATTTACTGTTTCACTAAGATGACTCGTGAGGTAGGGTGCAGGTAGCAGGTTACCAGTAAAAAGCTATTTTTTTTTATTTTATTCATTATAGGTATACCCTTGACCACAATCACACCTGATGGAAAGTGATGATATTATTCTTGAGTGACAATAATATGTTATATTTTATTTTCAAAAAAATTAGAGATCCTTACGAAAATTGTAATAAGCTACCCGTGCGAAGCTGGGGCGGGGCATTAGTAGATAATATGACTATGGCCCTACCACACAAGCCATCTCAGTCAAGCGGCACTTCTTTATTAAATCAATTAGTACCAAAACCAACAGTTGAAATACTATTTTTTATAAGTTTAATTTCTTTATATATTTACATAGTACATATTTGATTGAGACATGAACTTAAACAATAACATCATTGCGTGCATAAAACAACCACATAGTATTGAAAACAATATATATTATTAAAATATTTAATTTCATGACTATTTTGATAACAAATAAATTTATCTAAGCCTTAGAGTCATTCACTCTCTGTTAACAAAGAAGTAAAAGAGCTATTATATTTTGTTTACAAAATAAACATATGCATCAAAGATCCTCTTCATTATTTAAAGCCAGATAAATATTATTAATTACCTTGCTACCAACATCAATATTCTAAAAGTATGAATTTGATGGATTATTAATAAATAAATTTGATTCTGATTATGTGAATTTTCAACCAATAAATTTATGAGGAATGTGTTAAACTTGCAAAATGTCTAGAATTCTAGATCACACAATAGATTTTTTTTCACTTGTAGCCTAGCAATAAAAACCTAGCATACAAATCACATCAAAGAAAAATGTAATTACACAGAACACAACATTCAATCAATCTTAACAGTTGAATATATCTTCCTCACAAATATACTGGTGCCAATGTATCCAACAGTGCCGCAAATAATTCCCAGGGTCAAGCTGAACAATGCCATGTAGCCAAAATAGAAAGTGGTTTGAAACAAACCATACATTTTTGTCTTAAAGAGGAAGTAGTAGAACGAGTAGAGATATACATATATTGCAGTGCTGCCGGCGGAGAGGAAGCTAGTCCATTGCCAACGATAGTCCTCAGCATTGAGCAAGAAGTAAGTGCAGACTATAGTCACACACACTGTGACAATCATTAGGATCACAAACACAAGCAACATGAAACCATACACATAGTAGATTTTGTACGCCCAAAACGATGTGAAGATAAAGTACATCTCAATAAATATAGAGCCGAATGGAAGAACTCCTCCCATGATAATGATTATGAATGGTTCCATAAACCATTTCTTTTCAGGAATAGGCCTAGGGACGGCATTAATGCGACATGGGTAATCAGGTTGCCCCGCCAAGTTGCGTCCGAGAACAGTTCCAACCAGAGTTAGGGGTAAAATCACAAAAGTACAAATGGACATCACAGCAATCATACTACCAAACGGAATGGCTCTAGATGCATGATAGTACATAGCTATGAAGTTAATGAAGAAAGCTGTCCCGCACACCAGTACTGGCAACAGGAATGCAGAGAGCAGCATCTGCTTGATCCACAGTCTGCCACCCATCCTAGCATACAAGGAACCACCAAAATAACCATTTACAGGAGAAGTGGCAGCATAAATGAAAATAGCAGTTGACAATAAGGATCCCCTCTCAGTATAGAGCTCACCAAATATTGTGAAAATTATAACAGCCAATGTTACAACGGTCAGCTGGTGACCAGCTCCAATGAGTGCAGAGAATAATGCTAAATGTGGCACGGGTCTAAAAACATCACCATGGACTTGCTTCCATCCATATTCGTCTCCCAAGTCTTTTTCTAGGTCATCAAGATCATCATCTTTTGAGTACCTAGCGTAGTCCTTACGAAGGGTTCTCATAAGTATCATGGACACAAGACCTACCAAGAAAATAACCATCATGAAGCTGTTGAAGATACTAAACCAGTGAATCCTGTGTTGGAAGAAATTAGGATCCAGATACTTGTCAAAGCGGTCCTCAAATTTGATATTGCTCTTTTTCCAGTTCACTTCATATGTGAAAGGGATTTTCGCATTAAGCTTCAGTCGCTCTTTATTCTCGGCTGTGAGATTCACTTCCACAATTCGGTTCCCATTATACCCAATGTCAAATTTTTTATGTGTCCAAATGTAATAATTGTCACCATCTATTTCTCCAACGATTCCCCATATAGGCAGGTCATCCACGTACATTTGATACCAGTAATGGTTTTTTACAGCGTAGACTAGCGCCTTATACGCCTGCTCGTCGAGTTCGATAGCACAGAATTGCTGTGCTGGTACATTATCTTTGAAGGTGATGTCTAAACCACTTATTTCTAATTCGACGCCTTGCAGAGCTTCCGACAACGTCTCGTGGTAATGGCCAATGGTCACTTTCGTGCCAGCGCAGAATGGTAGGGAAAAGTATGCATAGGTCTCCTGACGGTTGTGGTACGGGCCCACAGTGTTCATCCAGAGCACCACTTGTTCACTATCCTTGTAGGTATGTGTATGTTCATCACATTTAGCGACATGCCACAAAAGAAACAAAATATATAAGATTTTCATTTTAAGTTAAAAGAATCCAAGTTTTTCTAAATAAAGCAACAAACATAACACGTAAGTTAAAAGCCGACGTCAGACATTTAAAGACCAATGTTGCCTTAGAAATTAGAATAGATGAAGGATGAATGTTGCCCATTCAATTTTTGATTTTTTGACAAATCTTACCACAGTTTTGTGGTTTTGCGCTGATACCATGATATGACCATGATACTTTCCACCGACCAGAAATAAAAATACCTAGGTACCTACCTACTTTCACTTCACACAGGATCCACAGGATACTCTACTCATCACAGATAATGTACAACTTTACACCCAGCACCGTGTATAAGCACCTTTACGGAAAAGTTTTCACTCGTTCAGCATGCCACGGCACGCCGTCAACTAGGTTTTTAGTCTGTGTCAACTAGTGACGTCAACACGTGATGTTGCTCTAAGGGCTAGAACCCAGAGCCGTAAACGTGATTTTGACGTTTGATTTATAGGTTATAATTTGTTTATAAAAGTTTTTCAAAAAAGACAAAATAGGCCACAAAATGGAATTGGATAATGATTTACCGATAAGCGTGCAAGCTAGGTTTAAATCTGACACCGGAGAAGAAACCGGCAGTCCATTAGATTTACCTTTAAACGTTACTAAGGAACAACTAACACTTATTTGCAATGCTTTATTAAAAGAGGTAAAATTGATATTTCTCTTAAAATATAGACTTATGAAAATTGGTTGTCTTTCATTATAGCACTATAATTTATCACAGCGTAATGTTATTCTTTTAGGAAGACAAACCATTTTTATTTTTCGTCAAAGACGTTGAAATTACATCAACCCTCAAAGATGCCCTAGATGTTGACAAGTTAAACTCTGAAGAAGTGGTAGAAATCATATATCAACAGCAGGCTGTGTTTAAAGTCAGACCTGTTACTCGATGCACAAGGTACTTTCAAGTTTTACAATACCTAATAAGAATAAAGTAATTGGAACCTCATCTGGAAAGTAGTCAGTAAACATGTTCACTTTGCAATTTATAAAGCAGCATATCTGTATCACTTATAATTTATATGTACACTTCATGTTTACATTTATTTAAACTATTCCTTTTTCTTTTCTCCCTGGATTTTGGTTTTTAAAAATCCTATCGAACTCTTTGATTTTCTAGGATAAAATGCTTGTGCTAATTCAGGGTATAATCTATCTCTATTCTAAATTTCAGCCAAATTGTTTCAGTCATTGTGGGAGAAAACCAAACTTTTACATCACTATACCCATATTATAAATGCTAAAGTGTGTTTGTTTGTTGGTTTATCCTTCAATCACGTCGCAATGGAGCAACAGATCGAAGATTTTTTGCATGGGTATAGTTAATGACCTGGAGAGTGACATAGGCTACTTTTTATCTCAAAAAATCAAAGTTCCCAAAGGATTTTAAATAATCTAAATCCACACAAGTTTATAATATTAGTATGATGATAAGATCATCCATTATATTTTCCAGCTCTATACCCGGTCATGCTGAGGCTGTAATATCAACAAGCTTTAGCCCATCAGGGCAACATTTAGCCAGTGGATCAGGAGACACAACTGTTAGATTTTGGGATTTACAAACACAGACTCCACTGCATGTTTGTAAAGGTAACCACAGATTAAATATTTCTAATGCATCGCCAGCTCACTATTGAGTCTTTTGTCAGAATGAGACAGGTTTGGTCAAAGTCACCACTCTGGACAAGTGTGGATTAGCAGATTTCACATCTTTGAGAACATTATGGAATATTGTCAGGCATGGAAATAGACCAAAATTTTTAGATAAATATTATGGAACTAGCTGATGCCCATGACTTTGTTTGCATGGATTTAGATTTTTAAAAATTCTGTGGGAACTCTGATTTTCCTGGATAAAAAGTAGCCTATGTCACTCCAAGTATTTAACTATAGTTAATTTTTTGCATGGGTATACCCATGCAAAAAATTACGGTGATCATTGCTACATGAAAGGACAAGCAAACACACTTTCACATTTATAATATAATGGGTAGTGATTGTATAGAATAAGTATTAGAAACTCCTAGAACTAGAAACTATTTATCTCTTTTGTACAGGTCACACAAACTGGGTGCTTTGCATATCCTGGTCTCCAGATGGCTCCAAGTTGGCATCAGCTTGCAAACAAGGAAGAATTATGCTATGGGATCCTATATCTGGTAACCAGATTGGCAAGACTATGGTGGGGCATAAACAATGGGTTACTGCACTTGCTTGGGAACCTTATATCAAGTAGGTAATTATTTATTTCAAACAGTTTGTAAATATTCTGTAATGGTATAAGGCAAATTTTTGAGCAGCTTGAAACTATAAACATTTAAGTTAATTAAAACTTTATTGGCTCTTAAAAATTTAACATCACAGTGCCCCGATTCTCTAGTCTCTCTCTAAACTAAATTTAGAGTATCTGCATCCTTTTCTTTTTACTAATGCTAAAAAAGGAACGGAACATGACTTTCACATTAAAAGACTCTAAATTTTAGTGCACAATACAAATTTAAACAGTAGGCTCGCGTGTGCGTGCTAAAATCACGGGTTTTACCATCTAAAAATTAAATTTAGAAATGTCAAACTGCTTCTGTCCTTTTCATATTACAATAGTAAGAAGAGAATGCGAATACTCTAAAATTAGGTTGTGCTTAGAATCGGTGCCAGTTAAGCATTTATTTTCTTATTTCCTTCTTTGGGTTCTGGTTAAACAGCTTTTAATCTGCACTTTTTACTATAAAAACTATTTGATAAATATTTACAACTAAACATACACATTGGGCTAATAAATGAAAAAAAAATTGGTTGTTATTGGCCAATGTCAGTTAGCCTTTGATACTATCTAAAATTCTAAATGCATTAGTTGGCCTCAATGACCTCTACTGACCTTTACTAATGAGTATGCTGCACTGCACCTGTTGTTGAAGAAACTTGATTTATGCCATTTTGGTGCCGATAGCAGCAGTGAGAGCAACTGTTAGCGGTGAGACATTATTAATGCTGTGTCAACATAAAGACAGTTTGTTCATCCATTTCAGTGGATGGCTTTCACTTATCTGATTATTATTTTTGCTCAGCTGCTCGATTGCGGGAAAATTGCATCAATCATTATTACAATCGCAATCGTTCTGATTGGCTAAATTTATGGTATTCTTGTTGCAACAAGACATTGTAGCCAATAGTAAGAGAGCATCAACCAATCAGAGATGATTGCAATCGTGACATTGTAGCTGTCATTCTACCGCAATCGAGCCGCCGCATTAGGAAATTACTGATAAAATAACTTTCCAGGAATCCAGAATGCCGCAAGCTAGCGAGTTCTTCCAAAGATGGGGATATAAGGATATGGGATACGGTGACCGGACACACCATACTAAGCCTGACTGGACATACTAAAGCAGTGACTTGTGTCAAGTGGGGTGGCACTGGTCTCATTTATACTGCTTCACAAGACAGAACCATAAAGGTATATCTATAAATAACAGCATTTATGTGTCCTCGCCAAGTAAATTATTAAAAACCACGTCATAGGCACTTGCACAGCTGCATATTTGAAAACAGGCGTCAACTGCAGGTTCTGCTTGTTAGTGAAATGGCGTCCAGATAACACATTTGCTTTGCCACATAGCACTTAAGACTTCAGACGAGTTACATTCCTCACTAGGGAATAGCAGTTTGATAGAACAATACACCAAAGATCAGTATCAACTTAAGTGGAGCGGAGATGTGTCATTGAGAGAAGACATGATTCTTTTTTTACAACATCTATTAAGAATCTGATTGGTGTGCTAAGTACATCTCTGTTCACCTCCACTTTAGTGGATACCAGGGCTTATTCTTTTTTATACGTCATATCGTTCATATAATACTCGAACATACATTATTAGCTCACTTTCCACTTTGTCCATAAGATGGTAACTAGCGGCACCTAAATCATTAAGCTAGAGCCGACCAAATTGACCTAGCCAAGAATTACACCCAAAGCCACTCACAACAGATAATGTTATTACAAAGTGAGGTAGCATTTTAAATAATTGAAGTAAACTTCAACCTTAATTTGTTTGCAAACAGGTGTGGAGATCTGAAGATGGTATATTATGTAGAACACTGGAAGGTCATGCGCACTGGGTCAACACACTAGCACTGAGCACAGATTATATTCTAAGAACTGGACCTTTTCACCCCATCCTAGACAGGCTTGATTATACAAATGATAGTGAGTTTTTAAGGCATTTTAAATACATGAAAGGAAATACTCCTGCTACAGCGCTAGGAACTCACCGAGCAGTTTTCACCCGCGCCCGCCACTCTCGTACGAACAAACACGTCGTGAAAATTGCTATGAACATTATACATAGCAATTTTCACGACGCGATTTACTCCAACGGAGTGCACGTTTGTTTGCGAGTCCCGCTGCACCGGTGGTCAACTTGTAGAATCGCGCGGGCTGCGGTTGTCGCCTGCGAACTCTGCAATCGGTCGGCGGGCGAAGTGAAGCCGAACTTTTTCTTAAAAGTTCTGAATAACTACTTAGTTACGGACATTCGAAAATAATTATAGAACTTTTCGTCGTGCTTCTTTAACTCAGTAATAAGAAAAAATAGTCCATAACGATCCCTTTCCTGAATCAGTGGATGCACCCAGACTCGTTTCTGGTGTGTCCATGGCGGTCTGGGAACTTACTTGAACAGCTTTGCAGCCGTAAATAAACCTGGCGGTTTATCGATCTTGCGATCATCGTGATCATCATGATCGCAACCGCGGGTGCAAACCGCTCCGTGAGATCCCACTCTTAGGTTTTTATAGTTGGCGCTATTGGGGCAAAAATCAAAATAAGTCCAATCTGGATAGTAGGCATACAACTGTGAAATGTACAAAAACATCTCAGCAACATGAAAAATAATCCAACAAAACCTGCACACTGTCGCTTTAGCCATTAGCTTGTCGATCTTTAAAAAATATTTTTAGAGAAAGTGCTACAGCTGCGGGCTCTAGAAAGGTACGAGCAAACATGTCCAAAGGGCGAAGAGCGACTGGTGAGCGGGTCGGACGACTTCACGTTATTCCTGTGGCTGCCCGAGAAAGAGAAGCGACCCCTCGCTCGTATGACCGGACATCAGCAGCTGATCAATGATGTTAAATTCTCACCTGATACAAGGTCTGTTACTACTCTTCTTCTCGTGCCACTCCATTATTGGAGTTTGGCTGTCAGCTCGTCATATAAATTCCTATCTTTAGCCATACAAAAAAGTTGTACTACATTGGCTATCCCGTTGATGCTACTATGCAAGAAATCTTCACAAAAGTACCAACAACACGACAACTGTAGGTAACAACAAGTTCTAAATAAATATGTAGGTTATGATGCGCGAGCGCATAGGAAACAACACAAACATTAATTTTTATATATTAAATTCAAAGGGCTGAGGATATCTTTAAAAACCAGCAACAAATTGTCAATTTCATTGATATTAGCGTTTAAACGATTATGAGTGATTTCCATTATAAATAAACGTGGTTCTTGCTATACTCACGACATAAGCCAGACTGGTTTTGAACCCATCCAGGGTCATTTTTCGACTAAATACGTGAGTATAGCCGGAATCATACGTGAGTATAGCCGGAATCACCTTTCTTTATAATTTCATTGATCCACCAGATGTTCATAGGCAGCGGTAATCTAAGTTGGAAATTAATTTTTTTAGGTTTATAGCATCTGCATCTTTCGACAAGTCAGTAAAGTTATGGGAGTCCACAACAGGCAAATTTATTACAACTTTAAGAGGACATGTGCAGGCGGTGTACATGTTAGCTTGGTCGGCTGACTCCAGACTATTGCTCAGTTCTAGTGCAGATTCAACACTAAAAGGTAAACCATTTAAAATATATACTTGACCAGTGTCAAATTTACTTACTACTTTGTACAGTACAACTGAAGGTTGATTTCTGGCTGAAGCCCTTATCGATTAATCGGCTATCCAATATTGATAAGATTAATAACCTTAATACTAATTGTTAACTTTTTTAACATAATTAAACCTCTTCCATTGAGTACTGGCGCTATATTCGTATACTTATTGCAATTCACAAAGGCGAGTGAACTTTACTTGTGCTTACGTCGTATACACGGACATTTTGTAAGTGTGCGTGCATGTCGGACCAATCAGTGGCGAGCAAGCGTTCGCAAACACACACATTTACTGTACCTTACTTAATCCCCCTCGTGAAATGCAAGAACTAACAGTTCAATTTCGGCACTTACTAGAAACCTTCGGCTTTGGCCAAAACTTTGATACATTTTGGCTGTTGCAGAAGTTTGGCGGAAAACAAATGTTTCTCTACTATTTTATTATGTTACAATAGACTACTGTTTATTTTGGTATTGCAGTGTGGAATATGAAAACAAAGAAGCTTGAGCTGGATTTGCCAGGACATGCTGATGAGGTGTATGCAGTTGATTGGTCACCCAATGGTACACATGTGGCTTCAGGAGGAAAAGACAAAGTTTTGAAACTGTAAGTGGACAGATTTTGAAAAGTCATCTTTGAATAGATTCATTATATTCTCTAGAGATGTGTAAGACTAAACTTGTCAGATGTTGATTGCATTTGATAAGCAACATTGACCAACCTGTACCCCATAATGTAAAAGGTATCCTACATCCACAAAAAGCAAAGATAAAGAAAATTTATTAAAACTTATAACAATTTTTTTTCTTTCACACAGGTGGCAGCATTAGAAGATAAGAAGAACCAGATTGTTATCAATCGCTTTATTGTGCAAAATAAAAACATACTACAAAATTATTAATAAACACAGTTTTAAATAAGTAAAGGCTATTTTATTTTAATGCTCTTTTTCACATTTACCTTTATACCTGAAGCTTCACCACCATATCTTGTAATTTCTGTTCTCGGCTCTCTAACAGCACCCTTCCTCCTTATTTTAGCTTTTCTGTATTTAAGCTTATGTTTCACCCTGGGATTTCTCTGTTCCTTCTTTCTGTGTGGAGTCAATCCTTTGTTTTTGGCAATTTGGTAAGTTATCTCCCTCTTGTCTCCAACATCTTCAGGAATTACATCTTTCACTTTGTTAGAACTTGTTGGGTTATTATGTTCATTTTCTACCTCATCATTATCTGAGAACCCACTTTCCTCTGATTGATCATCATTTTGTGTCCCAATTTTAACTTTGTTTTTGTTATGAACTAAATCATTCTCATCTTCAGCATCATCATCATCAGAAACTCCAGTATCATCGCCGTCATCTTTTTCAATTGCATTCAATAATTTGAGTTTCTTACTAGGATTATCAGGTTGCTTATCAGATTTACGTTTTTTACTCTTTTCTTTAATCTTTTGCATTTTGATATTATTTTTCATTGCATTTAAGATTTTATCTATTTGTGGCTTTATCACTTCTATATAAATAGGCTCCATCTTTTTAAGCATTTGTCTATACTGGTATAACCTTTTGATCACAGGATGATTTTGAATATTAATCTTTTGACTTTTTAACAAAAGATAGAAGCTTATGTTTGTGCAGTAATTTAAGATCAGATCATAATTAGTTTTGACAAACTTAGAAGCTGAACAACTTGGAAGCTTCCCACCTTTTATTAGTTCAATAACTGGTTGCAAATCATCCTTTGCAACAGTTAACTTGGATTTGAAGTCCTCAATCAGACCAGAAAATTCTGGACTCTCTTTTTCAAACAATTGCAGCTTCTGTCTCTTGGACATCTGACTAACATCATGTTTTATCAATGTGTCTCCATCATCAAGTTTTGCAGTCTGTTTGTTGAAGAATTCAAGTGTGAAATCATCTTCACCAAGCTGTTCAAGTAATCTCTTTTGTATATTCTTAGCTTCTTCCTCTTCCATAAGAGCATCTTGTTCATCATCACCAAACCCTCCATAGTCTTCATCGACATAATCAGTTGAATAGTATGACTTCTTCTTCTTGCCCCAGGCTTTGGAGTCTGGTAAGTCATCATCTGACTTTTCTGCTCCATCTAAATCACTATCGGCTATTCCTAAATCACTTTTTTCTTCAGAATCGGCATCAGACCCAGAAAAAGCATACACCTCTTCTTCACTGTCTGAGTTTTGATGTTTTCTTTTACGTAGCTTGTCGAATATTTGTTTCTCTCCTGTAGAATATTCATTTTCCGAATCAGATGGCTCATAATTGTCTTGCAGATCAAACTTTGAATCAATTCTGCAAATATTTATTTTATAGATTAGTTGTAAGTAATTGTAAGTTTTTCTTTAGTCAATTGTAGAGAAAATTGCTACTACTAAGTTAAATCACAACCTTAAAATATATCAATAATCTAAAACATAGGCATAAATAATAAAACTATTAATAGGCAACATCTTAACTTTAATAATATTAACTGGGCAATTTCTGTACATTATATATTTTAAAAAAAATTATTGGAGGAATTATTATCAATACATAGCCCAAAACAATATTTTTAGGGTTCCATAGCTCACTTCATTGTCTGTCTGTCTCTTGTGGTTGTCAAGAAACCTATAGGGTACTTCCCGTTGACCTAGAATCATGAAATTTGTCAGGCAGCAGGTAGGTATTATAGCACACGTAAGGAGGAAAGTCTGAAAACCGTGAATTTGCAGTTCAAAGTAAGATTAATATAAGTTGGGTAGGTATTATAAAATAAAAGGGCTATACTTGTACATTCTAAAACAGATTTTTATGCATAATAATTTTTGATTTCTCGTGCAAAATGTCAAAAAAATACGCTTGTAGTACGGAACCCTCGCCTCGGTGCGCGATTTTTATTAGTAAACCCACCGGCAAAGCCAAGGCGCCAGGCGGATCAACTAGTAAACTATGAGTAGGTACCTTATTTTGTCCGCCATTATATCTCAATAAACGATGAACAGTAGGCCAAAACAATTAACTTGCATGTGTTCAGCTTAAGGTTACTTCGTCACTTCAACAACGCGACGTAATCGTTGCTCTCTAGGAGATAATATTATATTAGTACGTACTACGCAAATATTGGAAATAGTAGGTAAGTAAGGTTATAGAATATAGATACAGATTTCAAACAATAACTATAATATAACAAATTAATCACATTTTTATGGGCAAGTGATTTAATTCAAGGATTCAAAATAATATGATTTTTGATGGAATTTCTATGAATTTCACCGTTTGACCAAAGAGAATAATGAATAGGTATAATCACTACGTTTTACGTTTGACTGATCATTTCATGATTTGTCGATTAGTTCCCTGTATATTCTGTGCTGTATATTATAATACTCTTTGGATTAGTCTGTGTCCTGTGATTTGTGAATTTGACCATAGCATAGTGCGTAGCACGGACCAATAACATATAGTGCGTAGGCCATAGTTAACTAGGTTACTATATAATACTACAATGTGACAAGGTTATCTTGGCGCGTGGCGAATCAAAAACATCTCCGGATTCGTAGATAGAGTAATAAAGGTAGATGCAAGAACGTTTGCTTTCTCATTCGCATTAAAAAGAGAACACAGATAAAGTTACAAGTGTGATAAACAGAGACGCAGCTAACTTATTTTTTGTCCCTTATCGTGTAACTGGTTTTTTTCAAGAATACATACAAAAAGTTGCAAAACAAACTTTGAGAATTCGTGGCGTAATTGTATTTCTCATGAGTTATTTACTTTTATTCACATTAAAAACGTTTAATACAAATATTGTTGATTGGTTAATACAAATATTTACTGCTAAACAATGGTTATTGTCGTGTTATTCATCGTTACGTCGTGCTATCGCTATCTCATACACGGTTACACAGTACTTTAATCTACCTATTATTCTATCTACGTCCAGATTACTAGGCTGTGGCAAAGATAATATATACAAGTAAGATCGCTAACGTCATACATTCATTTAAAGCTTGCGTAAAACTCCTTTAAGTCGCCGGTACCTTGTAGGTCAACTCCTTATAGTGTGATGGCATTATTGTGCAAGCTAAAATGTGAGTTATCGAATTTATTTAGTGCCATCTATCGAACAGCTGATGAAACTCAATTTTATTTAGAGCCAACTCAAATTTTACTCAAATAATAAACGAAATCCAAAATCACAGGCAATCATCAAAGGGTCCGCTATCAAGCGTAGGTCAGCAGTTTGGCATCATCAAAAATCCAGGAGCAAGCACAAGTAATCGGGTTAGCAGAATCTCGGAGTCCATATAGCAGAAACAATTCACAAACGAAATAGGGAAAAGAAATAAAAGCACTCAGAAAATTGTAACACACCGTCAAATTCAACCGTCACCAATCCAAAGGCAAAATAATAATTTTATTTTCAAGTAACAAGTCATTTTGTTACGCCATCTACTGGAATTTTGTAATACTACTTCAGCTATCCAAAGCAAAATGCTATGGATATCGTAAAGTTCAATGAATCAATAATTAAAATTAAGAATTAACTTTTTCCGATGGTGATGTTGTGAAAATTTTGTATTTTGTTACTAAATATAAATAAATTTGATGAACCAGACAAGTAAAATATGATATTTCGTCAAATCCATAAAAAATATATTTCATACGAACCAAGTGACGCCATCTAGTAATAGTCTTGAACTAGTTACAATTTTAAATAGAGAGTTAGCGATCTGTACTTGTTTAATATATTATCTTTGGCTGTGGTCAAAACTTAGAGGTTATGTATGTTGTGGAGTGGTTAACACAGACCAGTAGGTAGGTAGGTACCTAATCTTCTGTTTTGATTTTACGTGGTTAGGTACCTACGTGGTTTTTGTAGGTACCTACCAGTGTTTCCATGTACACGGTAATTACCGTAGATGCACCGTAATTCAGCCCTAATCTACCGTCAAGGTAATATGGCCATTACCTTGACCGTGTCACCGTAATACAAAATCACGTTAAAAATTCATAATATACTGCGTAATAGTAGTATTTCGTCCCTATTCAAGCAATTAGGAAGGAGTAAAAATTTTTACAAAAAAAATAAAAACCGACTTCGTTACATAAACACTAAAAATTGAAAAATAATTTAATTTATTACCGAATATATTATGTATACAAGAGTTAATATAGTTCCATAATAATACTTTTTGGTGCCGGTGCCAATTAGCTTTAGCTGCGCGAATCGTCTAGACTTCATAATTTTATGGGACTCCACAATGGCACCTCATTGGCACCGACCCCAAAAAATATTATTATGGAACTATATTAACTCTTGTATACATAATATATTCGGTAATAAATTAAATTATTTTTCAATTTTTAGTGTTTATGTAACGAAGTCGGTTTTTATTTTTTTTGTAAAAAATTTTTATTTCACAATTTTTAGTGGCCCCATGGAATTATGCTATAACTGGTTAAAAATCTACTGTTTACTAAGCTATTACACTGATCGCGAGCAATTTACTCTTATCCGTTGAGGAGTTCCAGTATCTATCTTCGAAGATGTTCATCAGATCTTCACCAAATTGAAATGGGACCAACTTTGAAGTATACCCTTTCAAAAAAAAAAAGAATTTTCAAAATAGGTCCAGGCGTTTTTGAGTAATCGGGGAACATACATAAAAAATAAAAAAATAAAAATAATAATAAAAAAAAAGATTCCGACGAATTGAGAACCTCCTCCTTTTTTTGAAGTCGGTTAAAAATGTAAAACTAATGAGATTTAACAAAATATTAATATGAATAAATCCGTATATGAAAAAGATATTGCTATGCTAGGAGAGTCAGATTCAGAATAATATTAATAGCTGATTAAAAAGCTAATTCGTGACGTTTTTTCTTTTAAAAATGACACGGTAATTTACACGGTATTCTTTTAGCTAATCCACCGTAATTTAATCTAGAAACACCGTAATTTTAACCCTTGAACACGGTAATTCTCAATTTACATATGGAAACACTGGTACCTACTGTCGGTGCCTACCTTTTTTTTCTGGTCGGTGGTGCCTACCGGTGGTGCCTACTGCGCAAAGAAGTTGGAAAGACTCATCAAAGAGTATTATTGTTATCAATATCAATAATGATTTTACATTATAGTACATACCTTAGTGCTAAATTTTAATTAGAAAAGTACAATTTGTATTACAAAGCATTAGTTGCTTCCAGTATGGTATAAAAGTTACAAATAACATCATTGATTTATAGTTAACATATTATTATTATGGCCATCATTACTTTACCAAAGCTTCTTACTCTATACATGATGTGTACACTTAAGCAGCCAATTATTGTAAGCCAAAAACAGTCTGTAAACACTGAGAAATTGAGATCTAATAAATTAAGTGAATGTCTGCGTTGTAAAGTCTTGACAGATTCTTTTAATACATGGCTTGATAGAACTTCCCGTGGAAAACATGAAGGTGGCGATGCCGCTTGGGAAGAAGCTAAACTAAAATCATACTCACGAAGTGAAATGAGACTTGTTGAAATTCAAGAAGGCCTGTGTTCTGAACTAAAAATACATAAAGATCACTGTTATGCACTTGCAGAAAAAGCCGAACAACTTTTAGAAAAGTGGTGGCTAGAAGAAAATTATGATAATGCAGATTTATATACTTGGTTGTGCATTGAAAATCTTCAGTATTGTTGCCCGGTTTCTCATTTTGGTGAAGCTTGCACTCCTTGCCCTCGTGATAAAAACAATGAAATATGTGGAGGTAAAGGAAAATGTGATGGTGATGGAACACGGAAAGGAAATGGTACATGCATTTGCAGGAAAGGATATTCAGGAAAAAATTGTGAAGAGTGTGCCACAAACTTTCATAAAACTATGAATGCATGTAAGCCATGTCACAGGGCATGTAGTGAGTGTCACAATGATGGCCCAAGTGCTTGTGTACAGTGTGCTTCAGGGTGGACTATGGAATCAGGTGTATGCGTTGATATTAATGAATGTTTGCATCCATCTTTTTGTACAGCCAGTGAGTTTTGTATAAACACAGTAGGCTCCTATACCTGTAAATCATGTGATAGAACTTGCAGGAAATGTGCAGGGCCTGGCTCCAAAGATTGTACATCGTGTGAACCTGACAATGTCTTGTGGGTTGGAAAATGTATGAGTAAGGATCATCAAAGAAACTTGTTGAACAATACATTTAAGAGAGCAGCTTGTTATTTATGTTTATTTATAATAGTAATGGTTATACTTAGAAAATCATGGTCTTTAGCATCTTTTGTAGCATTATTAATTGCATTAGTTATATACTTTTATGAAAATTCCTCAGATGTTAAGTTGATTGATTTGTACAAATACTATTACCAAGATTTTTTAGAAACTATGGTTTACTAGCTGATACCCGCGACTTTGTCTGCATGGATTTCTATTTTTCAAAATCCAGCAGGAACTTTTTGATTTTCCAGAAAGTAGCCTATGTGTTAATCCAGGGTATAATCTATATAGTATACCCATGTACTCTGTGATAATCTATCTCAATTCCAAATTTCAGCCAAATCCATCGAGTAGTTTTTGCATGATTAACAAATATCCAAACATCCACATTTATAATATGATTAGGACTAGGATTAATAGATGTGAAGATTGTCTGGTTCAGTCTTTAGCTGTGGCTAGTTATCTACCATTGAAGCTGTGCCACCAAGCAATTTTCTGTACCAGAATGATGTCACCTAAAATGCAATTAGGGATTGTAGGTTAATAGAAACTGCTGTACCCTTCCAGGTAAGCTGGCTTTCAGCTAGATCGCATCATCACTGACCACCAGACAAGATTGTTACAGGGCTAACTTGTATCTGAATAAAAGAAAACTGAACAAGTCTTGTAAGTAAAGTAAATAAAAGACTCTTTTAAAGGTGTATTAAAAATACATTTTATTGTGAAAGGTTTATAACTACATTTTAGTATCATTTATATACAAAAATTAAATACAATACCAAAAAGTGTTCTTATACACAATACAATATAAACACAATATGTTGATGCACAAAATTATGACCATAGATAATTAAACCATAATGAATTAATACAATTTGAATTTGATCGACTATGCCTATCTAATGTAAACTACCACTTAAAATGTATACAACTATTGTATAAATAATAAATTATACTTCATGGTTATAATCATCAATCATTGCAATGGGTATATTAAGTTTTTTTTTTATAATAGCAGTGTATAAATTACTCTAAACAATTAAAAATCTGTGATATCCCTTAACCATTATTTTGTAATAATTACTATGTTGGTTTATTATATTAGTATGTTTGAGTATTTAACTCACAAAGTCTGTTTGACCGTTTCACAAAAAATATGTATTGTTAGAAAGTTGGGTGGTAAGTGGTAGAGCCAGTTCCATTTCTTGTCAAAATACTATAAATTTTCAACAAAAATTTACACATGTGGTCACTACAGTAATGTGATCTTTGGTGAGAAAGAAAACTTGATTAGTTATAATAATAATTATTTATAGTTAAAAAGATATTTTTCTATCCTAAGTGACAAATATATTATTAACAAATGAAAAGAATAAGTAATAGTGAATTCAACAAAATCATTAGAACTTTGAAAGAAACAACTTTGTTCTAGAACTTTTGTTTTTGGTATATTAAGTACTAAATTAACATCATTATAAACTACTTGTAAAAACACTTAATAATAGCTGTAAACTAGCATCAGCTGTTATATGCAGACAAAAATGTTGCTGGTAAATAAAAGAACTAAAGATTTATGGTATGTATGTAACATAATTCTAAAATATTTAATATGCACGACTAGCAATTTTAAATGCTGCAATACGTGTAATACAGTCCATTCACAGCATTATCTAAATGTTTATTGACTTTTTAATTGATGCATTCCATTTTACAATAATGTATTTTTGAAAATAAAATAATCTACAAAGTTATTATTATCAGTCCATTGTGTTAAGCTTATATTTTTTTACGATTTCGGTCCCTTTTAATACTTAATGAATTGCAATTAAAGTGCTTACATATTCAGTCTAAGAACATAATGCACATTATATATTTTGTAAATGGGGTGATACAAAATGTCTTACGTTTTGAAATAGTAAATTAAAAATCTTAAATGTAATTTTCTGAAGTAATTGTTTACTTAGGAATGTTGTAAAATATATCATTGAATATCAAGAAATTACAATTCAAACTGAAATAGAACAAAATTACATTTCAAAAAACATGTAAGCGCTTTAAGTTTCGTTAACATTTAAATTTCGTTTTAATTTAATTTAAAAAAATGCTCTTCATACTCATTCAATAAAATAATTTAAAATCAATATTTGAAAATAAAACTTAAAAATGAGCAAGAAAGATTTAGGTCTACTTCAATGAAAAAATTTAATATACATTACTAAAGTTACATTTATATTTTTAATTAAAACTGCTTACTATATTAAGTCAGGAGAAACAAGTTTCTGCCCAAAAATTAATAACTTCTACTTTCTAAGGTTTGTGCAAATTATAATAATTCCTAATGGATATATTCAGTCTGTTTTCTTTTTTTATGGAATGCTTTTAATGTGGATTGCAAATGTATAAGGCATGCTAAATATTGTATTTATAGTAATACAAATACAGTTGTATATAATAATAATAATAATATTGTAATGTGATTTTGATTATGATTTTGCTAAGCTACATTTTGTAAACTCGCAACTTTTCCAACAAACAAGTTTTGGCGCAAAATGCATACTATGTTTCATCATAATCATAGTAGAATTTAAAAAATCTAATTTTCTGAAGTGGCCGCTCTAATACTTTGCCCATTGTCCTTTTGTTACTTATTTTTGTAATTTGTGACTTATTTTTGTAGTTTTTACAAGGCTTTTATAAATAATAAATAAAATTAATTTTTTTTAGCCTAATAGATTTAAATAGATGCACAATCAATAAATAAAATGTATGTAACATGAACTTGACATTACGGCGGCGGGGGGATTTGTATAATTGTGGAATTTTGCCTATAAACAGTATACGAGCATGAAAATTCCAGGGTGGGTTTGGGGTAACCACATCCAAAATAAATATTTCTGACAAAATCTCCGATTACTAAGCAAATTTTTTTTTGATCATTCATTGATATAGGTAATATAAGATAATGTTTAAGACTTGCTTTCGCAAGGCGTATGTGTGAATGTTTTTTTTTATTGTCTCGTAAGTATAGTAGAATTTTAAAAGACCAACAATAGGGTACTTTACCCTTTTTTGAAGAAAGATTTACAAAACTTTTATTCGATCGATAAGTGCAATAAAAATGCATTTAAATTATGCATGTCAAGTTTCGCCGCGAAAACGCTACCCGCCATCTTTGTAGGTTCATGAGCTGTCATGACGTCACGGATTGGTAGCAACGGTGTTTTCTCAGTGAAATACATTAATACATTACAATTTCAATCCATGCGACGTCACAGTCGGAATTAACATGGCGACTACGGTATCATGCGTTTTGGATTTTTGTAGAACAGATAAAAAAAGTGAAATCTTTAAAATGGATTATAAAATTCACAATTTTATAAACTGAAATTAACATTTTTCGATTGCTTTATTAGTGTCTTGTTTGTACATTTTTAGATTTTTCTCGCTTGGTGTAAAATACCGTATTATTATAAACATAATAAAATATAATATAAGATTAACAGGTGCTGAAAGCAGTTGTCCCCCAATGTAAATACAACACTCTCTTATAAGTATGTGAAACCATTAACTTATAAGATTTATTTATATATTTTAAGAATTTTTTGTTGCAACAATAATGTGTCTATTTTGTAACCCAGAGACTAAAATGACAGCTAGAAATGTAAAACTTGACAAATATAGTCCTCATGGTTCCGGTTCAGATTAAAATAGTTTTGTGCATAGTGAGTAAAAAGTCTTATTCACTGACAGACAGAGGACCTTAATTACGGACATGTCGAGACAACTCCTGACATCTGGTAACCCTTGGTTTAACCCAATAGCTTCATGCATCATAACATTGCGGAGGTCGTCTCCTGTAGGGTTAGTGTATGAGATTTTACATCTCCACCCTTACCACCAACCCTACTAGAATTCGAGCATCGAAACAATAACGTCAGAGTAAAATGCACCTTACATTTTTTTGATTTAAAGTCATAAATGAAATACAGTACCAGCGATATTAATTTCGCTTGGAGCGCTAGGTAGATACTATAGATGTATGGACGAACTAGAGCTTCAAAACAAGGCCGTTAGGGTCCGTTTTACTTTAACGCCAATGTTTCGAAGCCAACCAACCCTACTGAGCGCTTTACCGCACACCGATGATAGGTTGTAGTGAATCGTGACACAAGGTGAAACGTGACGTAAAACAAAAGAACATAGAGAAACCGCGACAGATTAATGTACACTACTATGCAAATGTAGGGGGAATGTCGTTCAAACGCAGCGTCATTGACGCCGCTGTCAGTCAGGCGACAGTGACGCTGCGCTCGAATGCTGTTCCCTATATAGCTCCGTAGTACATTAATCCGACTGTCTTGACTCGAAAGTACACCTTAAGATGGGTAGCTACGTCAGGGAGGTACAGTAGCCGGCAAGAAACATAGTACAGAAGATTTTTTTTTATACTTTAGAATGAGATTTCGGCTTTGTAGAGCGTTGTCTCTGTCACCCAGACCTATATGACGTTTTGTCAGACTTAACAACAGAGACAACATTCTACGAAACGGCTATCTCTAAAAGTTCGATGTACAATATTATCTGCCGCATATAGTAGTGAAAACAGTAAATATAATGGGGGTTGAGGATGATTCAGTCCAATAGTTGCGGAGTGTTGCCGGCGTGCGGGCGATGCGCCGACAACTGTTGCGCGAGGTGCCGCTGTTGCAGCAGAGTGTAGAGGATGCCGGCCTGCGCCATGGCGTCAACAGTGCCGGCCGCGAGTTGGTCGGCTCGAAGTTTGCCCCCCTGAGCGCTCGGCCTGAGCAACGTGGGGCCGAACACGGTCGCTAGGTTGTGTAACGACATTTTGTTCTCGCTTTCGTGCTGGTTCACCCTGTTTGAGTTTGTATATGAAAACATTTAAAAAAAAGGACCGAATTGAGAACCACCTCCTATTGGAAATTGGTTAATTAAAGTATTATGAAAGTCCAGGGGCCCTACCGCATTATTTTAACAGCTAGTGTTACGAACGCAATCACCTTTAATTGGTCGATACTCGCTTACAATGCATTGTTGCAACAATAATACCATAAATTCAGCCAATCACAGCAAATGATATTGTTGATGATAGATGTAGTTTTGATGGAATCGACCAGCTCGGTACGTTACGGAAAAGAAGTCGGCCCCTTCAGTGTGTCAGTCAGTTCATGCTATGTAGCGATTGTTTATGGCGGGACAGTTGGCAAACGGTTACGGGGTTTTGGACATCGTTTTTAAGAATTTTCGTAAAGTAATATGACATTTCTGACAATAAATATACCGATAGCAGGTTTGGGTTACCTGCAATTTCACCTGCGATGACAATAAAAAATCATCTTATGATAAAATATTTGACTGAAAATTAAAACTTACTTTACAAAATGGTTCAGAAGGAAGTCTATACAATTCTTATTGAGATCTGGCAGTTGTGCGTAACACTTCAAAAGTGCGTGTCTCCTCGTTTGCGCCGGAGCCGAATCTGCTGAGGCACCTGCGCCCTGGAACAAGCATTTTAAATAATAAATAATTAGCGCGTAATGCTCGGTATCAGCAGCAGCGCGGGGATGTGTTTAGCAGACCAATCACATTACTGCTAGATGATGTGAAAAAATATCACGTCATTTAACAATAATCTGATTGGTCTGCTAAACACATCTCTGCCCATATCTGATGTGGTGGATACCGGCCCTACGACAGCCAAACAAACTGCCATAGCACTTACCACCAGGTGAGATCGCAGTCAAGGGCTAACTTGTATCAGAATAAAAATAAAAAAATAAAAAATACGGCGAAGGTACTTTGTTTTATAATATTGCACGCCTGTATCAAAACTGTTTTTAATTTAAAAAAATACACTATTATAAAAACTAAGAAAAACTGTTTTTAGGGTTCTGTACCTCAAAAGGAAAAAAGGAACCCTAATAGGATCACATTGTCTGTCTCACACACATATGTCTGTCTATTCATCTGTCTGTTGTGTCTGTCAAGAAAACCTATAGGGTACTTCCCGTTGACCTAGAATTATGAAATTTGGCAGGTAGGTAAGTCTCATAGCACAAGTAAAGGAATAAATCCGAAAACCGTGGACTTGTGGTTACATCACATCACACAAAAAAAATGTGTTAAATGTAAAAATAATTACTATTTTCAAAGTAAGAAAACTATACCTAGTGGGTATCATATGAAAGGCCTACCTGTATATTCTAAAATAGATTTTTATTTATTTTTCGCATAATAGTTTTTGATTTATCGTGCTATAGTCCTATGCTAACTTCTCTCCGCGGATAGGGTATAGGGTTGCTATAGTTGGGAGGAAAATTGTGGATGTATATCTTAGTGCACAATTAAGTACAGTACGCGACAGAAAATAGTGTACATCGACCTTTAGAATGAGATTTCGGCTTTGTAGAGCATTGTCTCAGTCACTCATGAGACAATGCTCTACAAAACCACCATCTCTTTCTAAAGGTCGATGTACATTATTTTTTGCCGCGTACAACGGTACATACGCGTACGTACATGCGTTGAGCCCCACGCACGCAACAACTCTGGATACAGCGCGTCAGTGAATAACGCTTCGGGCAATTCGCGTAAGTACAACTTCAGGACGCCGGTCACCGAGTGGACGTCGACCTCTTTTAATAGCTGCTCTGCTTCATACGCATCTATAACAAGATAAAGTTCAAAATTACGATCCTTTTAATAAACGTTTTTTACGTCGATTTGGTTATTAAATGAACGTTTTCCAATCGGAGTTTTTAAATGAATAACACTAGTCATCGCAGTTGACGATAACTAGTGTGTCAAAGTGCATTGCAGTGTGGCAAAGTGTGGTAGGTTATAAATGCTCTTATCACAAGAAACTTTAGTCGCTGTTTATTAAACTGTTAATAAATGAATGAATTGAAAATCGGCGTTAATCTTTCGCTCTCACTTACACAATATGTACCTGTGTATAGTGTGTGAGTGAGACGGAATGTGTAGCGTAGTTTCACTAGTTTCGATTAATGCATCTAATTGGTACACGTTAGTTAAATCGTGTTTTTTTCAACATCGAAGCTTATTTTAAAATGAGTGAATGAAGTAGGTACTGACTCGTCTCGAAGCTCTTCCTCAGGCGGTTGAGGTCGGACGCGCTGCCGGACACGCGGTAGATGCCCACTTCGCTGATGCCGCGCCGCTCCACCTCGCGCACGCAAGCGCTTATTATGAACGGGATGTTGCGCTTCTCACGTCTAAACACACCATAAAATTCACATGAATATTATTATTTAAAAAAAATTGGTTAGGTTACATATTAAAACACCGATGTAATATGTTCGCTCGCAGGTTTGCCGGGTACACTGTATACGTAATAGTAACACTTTTTAAAGCATATCAGACATTATGTACACGTCATACGTGCGGTCTGTGTCTCAACCATTCACAGAAGTTTTTGACAACCTATCTGGCGCAGTGGTAAGCGATGTGGTCTAATTAGTGGGAGGTCCCGGGTTCGATTCCTGGCAGGGATTTAGAATTTTATAATTTCTGAATTTCTGGTCTGGTCTGGTGGGAGGCTTCGGCCGTGGCTAGTTACCACCGTGCCGCCAAGCGATATTTAGCGTTATGGGTATGGGTTTAATAATAACTGCCATACCCCTTCTAGGTTACCCCCATCCATCTTAGATTGCATTATCAATTACCACAAGGTGAGATTGCAGTAAAGGGCTTATTTGTATCTGAATAAAAAAAGTTCTATAGTGCGCTCTGAGTGCAATACTATAAACGGCCTTAGGAAGATGTTACGGTTCCTCCGACAATGTTGTGCATCGGCTATGTTTGCGTATGCGTACACGGAAGACTTGTTCAGTCATGCGCCAGCGAGCCGCCACCCATGCCCACCTACTCGCGCAACAACTGTGTTCAAGAATGTGTTTGCTCACTTGGCCACGTGCGTGATCTTGGCACCGAACAGCGCGCCCGGCTTGGCACTGGGCACGTGGCGCGCGGAGCGCTCGGGAGGCAGCACGCGCACGCGCAGCGGCAGCGAGCCACCGCCCACGCACACCGTCCGCGACACGCTGTCGCCCACCCACTCGCGCGATAACTGTAATAAAAAAGTAAAACCTGATCAAGTCCGTGTCGGAGCACTGGCTGCCTGTAGTCGTGCTCACAAAAAGCGTTATAACAAGGTTATTACGGTCCATTTTACCTTACCACTGAAGTGTTTGATGCTGGAATACTATAAATATTAGTGAAATGTAAAATCTTATACTAAGCAACCCACACGCTAGGACGGCAGACTACCTTCGACTTGGCCTTGCAGAAGTAGTGTTATATTGATTGTTACTCACCTTAACGGTGCAGTTCCCCTTCAGCACGGCGCGCGGCGTCTTCGTACTACTACAGCAGGCGTAAGTTCTGCGAGCCCTCGAGGTCGAGCGTGAAGCTCTTGTGTGCGTTGATGCAGACCAGCTTCGACTTGGCCTTGCGGTGCTACGCGCCTTTACTAGGGGTGTGGGGGCTCGTCCGTCCCCCCACTAGGTGGACGGACGACATCAGACGAGTCGCAGGGAGCCGCTGGATTCAGGCGGCGCAAGACCGTGGCGTGTGGATGTCCCTACAAGAGACCTATGTCCAGCAGTTGACGTCCATCGGTTGATGATGATGATGATGATGATGATGATGATGATAACACACCTTAACCGTGCACTTCCCCCTCAGCACGGGGCGTGCGGCATCTTCGTACAGCAGCAGGCGCAAGTTCTGCGAGCCCTCAAGGTCGAGCGTGAAGCTCTCGTTCCAGCGAGGCTGCGCGCTGCGGCAGACCAGCTTCGACTTGGCCTTGCGGAAGTAGTGGCCGTACGAGTCCACTTCAACCACGATGTAATAATCTGAAATAGGAAGAGTAAATATTTATATGCTCATACTTTTGTTTTTATTTTATACAACCCATCACTGGCTCACTACTGGAACGGGCGTTCTCTCAAATTGGTTAAGGCTATAGTCCAGTGTCAACCACGCTGGCCAAATGTAGATTAGCAGACTTAACATTTGAGAATATTATGAAGAACTCACAAGTATGCAGGTTTCCTCACGATGTTTTCCTTCACAAGTAAAGCATTAGAGATGTGTGCTTGAGATCGAACTCTAGACCCATCCGAATAGAAGAAGGATGTATTAACTACTGTCACCGCTCGTGACGGTCATGGTGATTTTAACCGACTGATACGAAGACTCTCTGTCCAAGAGCGTAATATGTAAATCAAATCGATAAGAGTAAAACCCGAGATAAAACTAAACCCAAAAGACAGTCAAGTATATATTGCATATCAAATGGTTGTAAAGACCAACTGCCGAGTTTCTTGCTGGTTCTTCACGGTAGGAAAAGCATCCGAACTAGTAGTAGATGCATTTGACGATTCAAAAGTACTTGTAAAAGTTTAATTGAGTAAAAAATATTTCTATTCTATTTTATTCTCGACTAGCTTATACCCACGACTTCGTCCGCGTGATGTACACATATTTCAAATCCCTATTTTACCCCCTTAGGGATTGAATTTTAAAAAATCCCTTAGCGGATGTCTACGTCATAATAGTTATCTGCATGCCAAATTTCAGTCCGATCCGTCCAGTAGTTTGAGCGGTGCGATGATAGATCAGTCAGTCAGTCAGCTTTTCCTTTTATATAGTTAGGTAAACTCACCTGCAGAAGTATCCAAAGGCGCGGTCATTCCTCCTATATGCAGCTGAAGGTCCCCTAAGAGCAAAGAGTCGTCCCGTCCGCTGCGCAAGAGATACGAGCCCATGTCAGTCTGCAAGTAGCTGCGACACGCCGTCACCCAGCTTTGCAGTTCCAGCATTGATACCGTGCTAGTCCCCGCGGGCGGCGCTGAAGATGCCTGGTGGAAATTTGTAAAAGTTAACCTACCAAAACACAAAACTTTGATGCGATGCCGCGTCATCAAAACTTTCGAGCCGTAAGACGCTTGTAGGCTCGTCAGCACCAGAAGTATGTTATTATGATCGAGATTGAAGACTAAACCACTAAAAGTAACCTTAGGTAATGGTTAACCGGATACGTCAGGATTACAACCTTTAGATTAACAGAGCCTTCGTGGGCATACTAACATTATTCTTGCACACTACGAGAGATATCACAGACTACCCTCAACTATTAACCTACCGTCAATAATGAGTCATGATAACAACGTCTCTTATGAGACTAGGCAATGCTAACTAACACCAGCTAAGTCCCTACCTAGCGACCGGCTCCAACCATCCCCATACCGGCCCCAGACCAACCAGCTAACCTAGCACACCACACTTAGTTCAATTAACCTCAACTACAACAATCACGTTTGTCTAATACAAATTGGAACGACACAAGAAGGACTTACCGATACACAGCTAGTGAACACACACTACACAGTCACACACACTTTCACAGCACCTTTCACAACCTAGTACTTTAAACCTTACGTCTTAAACCACATTAGGTCACAACAACAATTATAATAACCTACAGTACGACACACATAGTGTCTACTGAGAAGTGCCCTCAGCAAGAGCCACACGAATAATGTCTCGTGACACACTGCGCATCTCATTTTATAATCTCACAATGACGGTGGGGACGATGACGCGATGTTCAATGAGCAAAGTGTTTACAATTAAATGGCGGCGAGCCTACACGCTTTACACCTATGCCTATGGTGTGTAATATGTCGCATGGAAACACAGTATGGAAACTTCAGCAAAGAATTGCTAGAAAGAAAGTATTCTAGCTGCGACACGCCATTACCCAGTTTCCCTCACTTCGCAAAGCCACTTGACGTTAGACTATGTTATTGGACTGTCTTTATATGAAAGTCTGGTATAAAGTGGACTCTAAGAGTGAGATCTATAGAGCGCACTCTGACTTAGCTTAGACCTAAAATAGAGTTAAAACGAGACAAAGCTATATCTCTAACATAAATCTGTCTCGTTTTAACTCAATCTTAAGTCTGAGCAAAGTCAAAGTGCGCTCTATAGATCTCAGCCTATGTCTTATAAGTATGCTAGTAACAATGCTGAAAAAATGTTTGGATGCGCACTTTTACAACGTTTTAAGATGCTTACGCACTTAATGGCACCTATACGAGCGTGCTTCAAAAATATAGTATTCTGTGCTATTACCTGTAAAGCGTGTATGGAGTCGATCCACTGCGTGCGCTCGTACTCCGAGCTGAGGAAGAACACGTGCTGGCGCTGCAGGGCCGTCGAGCCGGGCGCGCGCGCTCCCACGCGGAACACCAAGTTAGGTGACGCCAGTACCAATTGCCCTTCTAGTTCTGCCAGTTTCTTGCGCTGCTTTTCCGCTGCGCCCCGACCGCCCAGTCTAATTTTCTGTATCAAAAAGATTTGGTTGACAATGCAATCTCTATTGATATCCCTTTCATAATGCTCCTTGCGGAAAAGGATATCACTAGATTTAGCCCTGTTACTTTGTGTCCTTGGGCGGCCACTGCTTGCACCGCCATATTGCAATAATTGTATCGAACCCCAGTTTTTCGAGAAAGTTTAGTTTAAAATTTGTTCACAACTATTTACAACAGGTTACATTAACTGTATATAATACATTACTATTTGGTTTTTATTATGCACTTATGGTTGAAATAAGTTAAGATACATTTTAAAAATAAACACTTTTATTGCCAATGGACTACTGCGAACAGCAACCTTGATGTTGCATATCAAAACTAACCTTATCATCCTGCGATGCCCGTTCCTCCGCAAGTATAAGGTCGCGTACGGTGCAGGCTTGCGACTTGAGCGCGACTATGTTTGCGGGCGAAGTCTCTCTCTCCGCGGCGATATTGGTGCCTTCGTCCTCTACCACCACTATGTCCGGAAGTGGTATGAACCATTTCAATTCGAATGTGAACTTATCTCTACCGGATGCCTAAAATGTAAAAGGTGGGGATTAATTATATTTTTAACCAATTTCTGAAAAGGAGGTTTTGTATTCGACTGTGGTACATATGTATGTTTGCGATTTTCTCGTTAACTAAAATCAATTTTGATCGATTTTGATGTTTTTTCACTGTCGCAATCTACATACTTTCAGGAAAGTTTCATCGTTTTTTATGTACGAAGTAATACGCATAAATGTACACTTACGACACCAATATTTGTAATACTTAATTTATATCGGTTTGTTCGGAGATTACTGGATTTGCGTGATTTTTATATTAATTATAAGTACGATAGTTAATCAAATAAACACATAATTTGTCCAGTAGTTTGGTATTCTCTGCTCATGTCTACTTACCGTAAAAAATATTTTTAACCTACATTATGTCAATAAGTAATTTTAAAAATGATTAGTTTATTTCGCATTTACCTTATATTTGGCGCAAGCTATAACGTCATTGAAAAGAAATAGATGCCTAAGTTTTCGATGCCCATCTGACAGTTCTACAATAAAAGAATTCTTAACGAGCCTTCTTTGTGCACGGTCGGCGTTCTGGAAATACAAAACGTTTTTGAACACACTGTAAAATCAAAACCCGAATTTGCACACGAAGGGTTCCGCATAATCGTACAATATATAACAGTTTTATGTGCAACACTGCAAGTTAATGACGGACAGCGCCATCTACATGTGATTTATTTAATAATTTTTTGTGATGTTTCACGGTTTTCAGATTTTTCCTTTACTTGTGCTATGTCCTACCTACCAGTCTCATGATGGTCAACGGGAAATACCCTATAGGTTTTGATTCACTTGTCTTGACAGTCACGACAGACGGACAGACAGTAGGAGTTTTTCCTTTTGAGATATCATCCATCATCATGATCAACCCATCACCGGCTCACTACAGAGAACGGGTCTCCTCTCAGAGTGAGAAGGGTTTTGGCCATAGTCTACCACGCTAGCCAAGTGCGGATTGGCAGACTTCACACACCTTTGAGAACATTATGGAGAACTCTCAGGGATGCAGGTTTCCTCACGATGTTTTCCTTCACCGTTAAAGCAAGTGATATTGAATTACTTAAAACCCACAAACTCCGAAAAGTTAGAGGTGCGTGCCCGGGATCGAACGCCCGACCTCCGATTGGAAGGCGGATGTCCTAACCACTAGGCTACCACAGCTTTCCTAACTATTTGAGATATAGAACCCTTAAAATATTCTATCAGATAATTGAGTGAATACAATATCATGTGCATCGTGTACAAACCTACACATCACAGATATGTATGCGGGACCCAAAACGTATTACGCTTACCGGAAACATCGATTTTGTTTGTATGATATTGAATTCGTCAAGGAAATGCTGGGTCATGTTGAGCGCCTCCGTCAACATGGCGTGATCGGGGTGGCTGGCCGGTGTGTACTTGATGAGATCCTAGAAATAAACATTTAGACATTCCAGCTAATTTGGTTATAACTACAAATTCTAAATTGCCAAAAATCTTTGCCAAGATATTCTGGCAAGATATCTGGACCACTGGGTCCAGAAGTTTGGTAGAGAATTAGAACTTAGGAAATGGGAATATTATGATGTTATATAACTTGTAATATAGTTGCTAATAGATTTATTTTTTACTGACACCTCCACCGTCGCGCCTTGTTTCGTACCAATGAGCAGGGCGAGCGCGTTTTTTCAGTACGCGCTCGACGAACTTGTGCAGCGGGTCGTTCGTCAAATCAGGCTGGGCACGACACGCGACGTCGCGCATAACATCCGAAAAGTGCTGCCAACTCGCACACAGTATATATTCACGTGCAGGATGAGCGCGTTCTTCTGCACGCATACGATGGGCTTGTGCAGCAGATCGTTGGTAGAAACAGGATGGTCACGACACGCGACGTCGCGCACCATATCCGAGAAACGCAGCTAACTCACGTGCAGGACTAGCGCATTCTTCTGTACGCGCGCGACGGGCTTGTGCAGCAGGTCGTCGAGCGACACGGGCTGCCCGCGACACGCGATCTCGCGCGTCAGGTCCGAGAAGCGCTGCGAGCTCGCACACCGGCGCCGCACCGCATCCGTTGCTCTACCGTAGTTGTGGAGGAACGCTCCGTATACGTTAATGTTTTCGGCCTAGGAAATTTTAAATAAAAACTTTATAAATTGAAAAAATGTTTTAATTAAATAGCCAGTCCGATGCGTTTTAGAAAACCTACAGGCAAAATCTCAAGATTATAGATCCCACAGTCCGATATATACATACACGTCGATATATCTCCATTCCGCCGTCAGGAAATAAAATGAGAAAACAACGTCACTGTGTGCTTCCGCGAGACACACACGAGATAGCAACTGCTTAATACATTTGACTTCTTCATATTGACTGACTAAAGCAGGCTGGAATAGACCGACTTGACCAGACCACGCCTATTGAACAACACAGGATCGAACTGGACCGGATAGAAACGGATCGAACCGAACCTGACTGGATCGATCGGACCGAATCACTTTCACCAAAAAATGCGTCTGTCGATTAGACACCTGTTTTTTTTCACGGAAAGTCACATTTTTAACCACGGAACAGGATATCTGAGACACCATAAAAGGAACTTTCAATTTGTTTTTTACATGAAATATATTAAGGAAAATAAGGCTTACCATCTTTTTAAAATGAATGCCAACAGATAGAGGCTCTTCCCAACTTGCGACGGCATTCTTTAGACCCTCGAGAAAATTTTTATGCAGTTCGTGCAATTCCGATATCTTGTAGAATATTGTACCGAATTCCTCTTCGGTTATCACAGGTTGCGAGGTGGATAGTGTTGCTTTGATAGCATTCATATACTGTTAAACAAACGAAAAGTTTAAACATTTAATGAAGAAAAGGGATTCTCCCAATTGTGATGTATTCGCAACCACAATTTGAGAGACAAACTAAAGTATATGGATGAAAGTTTTTGAATATTGTTATTTTCAAGTGTATTTTTAGGACACCTTTGAGCAATTCGGCAATGAAAGTTTACAAAGTTAGTGATTCTTTCAAACTGTTATAGTTATAGATTTAATCATGCTTAATTTAGTGTGTAACGATAGGTTTGACAAATAATCAAAACAGTTACTACGAGTTTTGAGAGTCTAGCTAAGAAGAAGCTCGATGTGTACAAAAAAATATAACAGATTAATAAAATGATACAAACAAAAAAGACATTCTCACCTTCTCCATAACATAGAGACATTCCACATAGACAGTTTCACTTTCTATAATGCTTGTGACGATACATCGATGCATAGTAAGTCGCTCGGCCTCCGCATTGTTGCTAATATTGGATTCCTGAAAAAATCATACTTTATTGCTAAACTAGCTGAATTCTCCTTGGCTTCGCAGGGGTGGCCTTGTCTATTATTCTGTAGGCTTAATAATATGTCTTATATTACATGGTATATGCGAGTGTAAAATATTTCGTGTGAAATTTCTAAATAATGAAAACAGCAAAAGAAGTTTAGAAACACAAGGAACACCGAACAACAAGCTTAAATGGCTGTACTCGGCCAAAACAGACAAATCTGCATGGTACAACGTTCAAAATGCGATATGTACCGCTCGCCCTCCCCCTACTAACGAAGCAGGAAAAGCGAGCAATACACTCCAACACACAAATTTCCTAGACCACACACAATACGTTTCACTCCGATATCCTGTGCATTCTCAGATGTGGACTCCACGACGCAAAATTGCAAAAAAAATTTACATAGTACAGACATAATATATGACACATAGGTATGTACATGACCCAGATTTGTCAGTTTTGGCTAATTATAGCAAACTAACTTATGCCCGCGACTTCGTCCGCGTGGATTACACAAATTTCAAACGCCTATTTTACGCCCTTAGGGTTTGAATTTAAAAATCCTTTCTTAGGGGATGTCTACCTCATCTATCATAGCTATCTGCATGCCAAATGTCAGCCTGATCCGTCCAGTAGCTTGAGCTATGCGTTTATAGATCAGTCAGTCAATCAGTCACCTATTTCTTTTATACATTGAGATGAAGCTTTTTGTTCCTTGTATATCATGGACTTCCATAAAGTAACCGCCTGCTTCTATACAACAGAAGTTTAGAATATGCGAATACACAGACAAACACAGACTGCTGTTGAGTTTTATACTATTTAGAGATTTCAATTAAAAAATAAGTAAGACTAAATGTTTTCTAAAGATATTCAAATATTTAGATACATGCATATTATAGTTAACCTGAAAACAATTTTATAGAATTTTTCTTTTTGCCAGTAGGTACATTTTACATTGATTTCATAACAATTAACGAGCAATCGCGTTATTGTGCATTAATAAGGCGATTAAGCCATGGTTTGTAAACATACCTAGCTACATTTAAACTAGTGTTCATTTCAAAGCCATTTTTCTTATGGTTGTTACCTAAGTCATAAGTGAGAACATAACATCATGTGGCTATCGTTTATTTGCGTTAGCATTTTCCACTTAACCTTTACCAAAGCGCAATACGACAGTAAGTAATCTATTAAATAATACGTAACATTTGAAAACAAAAATGAAAAGAAACATTTTTGAGTTATAAATAGGTACATAGATTAAATACTTTTAAACACATTACCCAGGAAAGCGATAACGGACTAAACGACTTCAAAGATTTTAATAAGAATAACAAAAGACCATCTAAATTATGCATTTTTAGGGTTCCGTATCTCCAGAGAAAAAAAGACCCCTTATTCTTATAAGGGGTCTTTTTTCTCTGGAGATCTCTTAGTTGCCCGTCTGTCTGTCTGTCAATTGTCTGTTGATTCTCTTGATGGGTATCAATGGAATCAAAAGATATAGGGTACTTCGCGTTGATTTAGAATCATGAAATTTGGCAGCCAGCAGTGTCTTATAGCACAAAATAAAGAGATGATCAAAAAACTGTTTTGTGGTCATTAAAAAAAAAATGTGTTACATATTTCTTGTACGATTGTACGAAACCGACCAACCAAGTTTTTTCTAAACTTTTACAGGTTATGAGATAAATCAAATAGATCTTACTCCGATTCACGATGCAATTATATTCAATGATATCGCTGATATCATAAACGATTTTGAAAACAATTTGGTAAGCTAAAAATGTCACTGTCTTTTTTATTGTACTAACTTATATTAATACATTTTGCAAAATTACAAACTTATATTAACTTGATACTTTTAGAATCCTCAGTTGAATAAAAATCTATTCAGTGATAGCGACAGTGATGAAGATACTGTAGATTTGCTATCAGAATATAACCACTACTTAGATAAAGCACATAAACAGAGAATAAATTACATAGAAAAATCTAAAGGAAAAAACAAAGTCCCGCTAATACATCGTGAAAAATATACAAAGCAGAAACAAAGTGCGCGAAATAAGTATGACGTTTCTAATGATTTCTTCAACAACATGATGTATCCGCAATCCTCATTTCCCGAACCGCTTAACTTATTTATGTCACGTAATGTAAAACTTAACGTGGATAACAAACCTGAATATACAGACCGACCACAAGGATACAAAGAAGGAACACCTAATATTCTTACGCAGATGAATGACGAACACGCGTTGCTTAATCAGATTCCCACCATTTCAAACCTCAATAAACCTATGTCATCATGCTATTGCACAGTTAACCAAATTCCTTGCAAGTGTGGTTGCAAACAATGTTTTATTATGACTGATTCGCTGCCCACTAGAAACTTAAATAGATATGATCATCAGAATATTCTCATAGAAAGCTTTCCTAAAACTTCAAAATATGGACTACAAAATAAAATAAATAATGGTCACGAAGACAAACTTAATATACGCATTAAAATTGATGTTCAATTGCCTAAAATATTATCTGACCTTTTACGTTCAATACAAAAGTATCGCAATCAAGAGAAAACTACAGAAAGAGAAGGTGTACCGTCAAATGAAATTATTTCAGCCGTAAATCTACCATTTACATACCTAAATTTTCCAATTCCAGTAGATTTACATAAAAAAAATTATAACAAGCATGACAATTCTGGCGTGCATAAAATTACTATACATAAAAAAAAGAAAGCGCGTGCTGGCAATAATAGCAAAAAACACACGGGCAAGAAGGTAATAACATTGCATAGTATTAAACAAGACCATCCATTGGAGTACAATATTACCGAAGAAAATAACAGAATCAGCAAGAATAGTTCTGCAAACCCTCAACAATCTTTCAAAGGAATCGAGGAACCCAAACTGCAGACTATCAAACCACAAAATGATGAGATAATAACTAAAAATACTAGTAATACAGTAACTGACCTTCCATTAAAAAATATTAACGATTCGATTAAAACCTTTTATGTAATGGTTAACATAACAAAACAGAACGACAACGATGCAAATGAATCGTTAAAAATAGAAAATAGTATAGAAACAGATTTTGTAGAGAAAGACAACAAAACCACAGTTGAACCGCCACGGTCAAAGCGTGAAGCATTGGAGAAAAATACTTCTGTGACGACTGTTGCATCTCAAACACATAAACAATCTTTTGAGAATAATACAAAAGATCTTAAAAAGTTTAATAAAACAATAGCGGGAGAAATGGAATTATTATATTGGCCAATCGAGACTAAAAATGTTACTCTGGTCAAATCGAAAAATATTACTGCTTTAATAATGGAACGAGAAACGAAAAAAACGAAGCTAAACATGACTTACGATAAAATACGTAGTAACCGAACTATGGCACTCGAACAAGCAATATTTGGAGATGTGGACTGGAATGACGTGGATACTGTTGCCCCTATATTCATGTCCTTTGTGGGAAAATATATTAGAGGTGTTTTAACTTTTTGCTCTCAGAGTTTATGTCACTCTATGAACTGCGCTAAAAAAATATGTCACCATAGAATTTGTACACCAGATAACAGATTCAATCAAAAAGGTCACTGTTCAGGAAACAACGAAACAGGTAACATTTATAATGAAATAATGAATTAATTTAGATTGCCAATGGATTATATAGGTAAACTAGCTTATTCCCGCGACTTCGTCCGCGTGGACTACACACATTTCGAACCCCTAATATATCCCCTTAGAGGTTGAATTTTCAATAATCCTTTCTAAGCGGATGTATACGTCATAATAGCTATCTGCATTCTGCATGCCAAATTTCAGCTCGATCCGTCCAGTAGTTTAAGCTGTGATAGATCAGTCAGTCAGTCAGCTTTTGCTTTTATATATAGAAAAAGATAATGGATTAATTTAGGTTGCCAATGGATTGTATAAATAAACGTTCTCGTTTTTACAGACAGTGTTGCTGCTATGGAATCAATTATGGATTTGCCATCGAATATTGGTTTTGAAATAGTGGACATTTTAAAAGACAAAATGTTGGGGAAATTGTATGGAAAGGCGACTGTCTGTATTATGTCTAAATGTAGCACTTTTACGGCATCTAAGAAATTTTTTCAAAGATCAAAATGTATAAGTAAAGAACTAAATTCATTAGGGCACTGTCCAATTGTGAAAAACATCAAAACTACATAATAGTTACGTAACTTACATCAAACATACCATACCATAGCATTAAGCAAACAAAGGGTTTGTGTTTATAAACATTAAGTATTTTGCCTACTGTTAAAGCTCTGATAAAACTTGGCTTGTTGTTTATCTGTAACCACTACAATGGAATCAGTGAAAGCAATTTTTAAGGAATTTTATTTGCAACGAAAATGTTAGTTGTGTTTTTATTGTTTTTATTTTCTAAAACAGCCCAAGTAAGTTTCGAGTCAAATTATTCTTGAAGAAATACATAAATAATTAAATAAATAAATAAATAAATAAATTATTTCTTGGCCGAGCGAAGAGAGTTGCACCAACGAGCGAGCAACTGTCTCTTGTACTTGTCCGTCCCATCTATCGAAATCGACCCCCGGACCTCCCGAAAAGGAGGCTCGCATCAAAATAATGTATCCTCTTTCAGAAAAAAGACGAAATATATTTTAGCCCATGGTCTTCAATAAAAAGGGCATCACCTAAAATAATAATTGACTTTGATGGTACTGGTCAGCCAGCATTCAAAAATATACGCGAGGATAAATTTTTAAGTTACAAAAAATTTGCTGAATATGTTAAAAGCAGCAAAAATGATAATTTCGTCAGTAAAGATGAATATAAGTCATGGAACTCGACTTATGTTGAGGAGGGAATAAAAAACTTTATAAAGAATAACTTACTGCCGCAAAAGAGATTAAAAGCATTGACGTATTGCAAAAATGATCTGCACTTTTGCAGATTCTTATTTTGCCCAAACATAACGGAAAACTGCATTTTGTGCGAAGTACATACAGAAAGTAATGATAAGAATTCAACTACATGTGAAACTTTTCATACTAGATTTTTGATTGATTACGGACTCTTTGAAAGGCGTTCAAAAAAGAGATTTAACATACACATAAATTGATATTGAAAAGTAAATTTACCAAAGCATAGTTTTCAAATATTTATGAAGTTAACTAAATCATAGAAACTAAATTTAGGGATAATTAAAAGTGCCCTGGTATCTTTCTTCATAACTCATTAGGTAAACATTCCCGAAACTGCCTTATCTCCGAAGAGATAGGGACATAGCGGAGGTAACTATATAAAGATGAAGTGGGACTATTCAAACATTTACTATTTGGAAGTTGCGCTGAGTTACCTGGCATCATGTTCAGTTCTAAGAATCTCGTATCTATTCTTGTTTTATGTGTAGTGCATGGATCTTTAAGTAAACCATATTCACGTAAGTTTTTACTACAATTTTATGTTAAATTATCACATTAAGGACGTGTTTAATATTAATTTATTCTAAAGCACTTATCCCACCGCGGACGAGGAAGCGACTATAGCTATCGACTATTTTCTCGCTCAAGAAACATACAATCGATATAATATGATCCTGTAAAGATATAAATACATTAATAATAATAATTGATCGCGGACTGTGGCGAGAATTCTTCCTCCACTAGTTCGTCGCAGCGACAAGTGCTATCAAAGAAAAAATACACGCTCAGCGACGGGGTCAAAATACTCGCATAGTTTACGCAGGGATTAAAAGTATGTCTCAGCCGCCTATCCAGCGGCCGGGCCCGTCGTACGAGCACACTGGCTCATAGCCCAGTGACTAAACTACCAACCAACAACACAATCGCTTTTCATTGCTCGTTTCTAGTTTTTAGCTCGACTAGTCGCGCTAATCGTCGGCGGTGGGATTAGCCTTAGGATGACATGAAAGTATGTATGTATGTATGTATATACTTTATTGCACCACAGAAACACAAATGACAGGTTACAAAAAGAAATCTTAATAAGTAGGTACAAAAAGGCGGTCTTATCGCTAAATAGCGATCTCTTCCAGACAACCTTAACGCTAGGGAAAAAACGAACAAATGGACAATGGGAGGTGGTGTAAAATAAACCTAAATACCAATAGCTAAATAAACTAAACCATATAATAAGAATATAAAATACATATTGTTAATACACTAATACATACAAATAAAGTATAATAGACATACATAAGACTACATAGATATATATACACATATAGATTTAAATAATAAACTATGCCGTTACTGATGATAGCAAAGAGATAGGTAATGATCTTTGACGTCAATTTTAAATTTGTTAAGGGATTCAGCACATTTCATTCATTCATAATATTTGTATGTACTTCATCCCTTACAGACGACTTATCTGAGGGTCGCGGTGTCGGCTCCACATTATGGGGTTGGATAACGTATCCATTTTCATGGTGGAGCTCTGATGACAGCGAAATACCATTTGAAACTGGCCAAGGGTTTGGATTAAGTCGATTTGACTCGTATAACTCTGTAGAGATAGGAAGGTACAACGTGACTTTATGGTGTAACGATCAGACGTGTACCACAATGAAGTGTGATAGATTCGGTTGCATGAATATCACATGCAATATGTATGACACTGACATCACTGGCGAATGTAGGAGCTTCAACACGAAGGTTAAACCGGAAGAACCGACAACGCCTAAATCTTCCCAAACTTCAAAACCGCTACGAGAACCTGAAATTGAATCGACATCGAAACCCATCGTAACATCAACAGCTCCTACAGTTATAATATCATCTACTGAACACGATAACGTCCAGGGTACTGAAGACCGTCCGTTGGAATTAGAAGCAGTGTTATCATCTACGGTTCCTGAGAAAGTAGACAAAGAATTGGCGGCTGTTTGATCTTTACGCACACTAATACACAGGTAAAATCGAACTCCATTCTCATGTCTTCAACATATTTTTTTCAAACATTAATATTATTATAAAAAGTTGTGTGTAGCCGAAACCGCAATCCATACTAATATTATAAATGCGAAAGTGTGTCTGTCTGTCTGCTAGCTTTTCACGGCTCAACCGTTCAACCGATTTTGACGAAATTTTGTACGGAGGTAGCTTGCAACCAGGGGAAGGACATAGGCTACTTTTTATCTCGGAAAATTTAGGAGTTCCCACATTATTTTCAAAAACCTAAATCCACGCGTACGAAGTCGCGGGCATCAGCTAGTCATTAATATAAAACTTAGCAACTATACTAATACAACTAACAATGCGTAGTAACTAATACGCACAAGACGAGTCATTCCAAAAAAAAATTGCTGCAACTTACTTATAATGCGTAAAAATGACATCTCTCGCGCCATTTTAATTTTACGTATCAAATGTCATATCGATTTTAATTCTCATTTTGAAGGTGAACCGTACTTTTGACCCAGAGTTAAAATAGCGCGTGAAAAGTCATTTTGTACGGACTATACAGCTTGATGTCCAGCGCAAAGAGAATATAATCACTACGGGTCCAGCATCATCTAATTACATTATATACTTCATAAAACACGATTTTTGTTTTTTGAATACGGTATTGCCTATATCATAAATAAATTATTTCTCAGTGATTATTACATAGAGGGTCTTCCAAAATACGTAAAATCCACGTCCTATGTTAGTTTAAAGTGTTTTAACCATTTTAAATTAAGCACGTCAAATCATTGTGACGTCACATGCCAGTATTTCATAGGAGCTCGCATACTAAGCGCGTGTTTTGACGTCTGATAAAAAGATGCTCATTTGACTAGTTGTCAAATATCCGTAGCCCTTCTACATATAATGTTCTAATTTAGTTCAATGTACATAATGATTTATGTTTTGTTTTACAGATGCTAAAGCCCGAAATGATGCCACATACAACTTTCTATCATTGGATTTAGATGAAATTGTCTCAAATTATGTTCAAAACTTTTTTATACAGTATGTGACAAATTTAACTAATCGACTAATTACAAAATTGAACATCGACTCATTTTGTTCCGATGGAATATGCTACTACTCGCGATGTCAAAATTATAACTGTGAAGTGGAGTTTTGTAAGTATTACCTTATCACAGGGGAGAGGACATGTTCGGCCAACAAACCCGTTGATCGGTTTAAATTACATCTCCAAGATACAATTGACAAATTATTTGAAACAAATGAACATAAGTTTAGTAATAAAAGAGATGATAATGAATAAATAAATGTATTTTATTTTGTGTTTTTATTCTAAAAATATATTAACTGCCTTTTCCTTTCCTTCCCTCCTTTTTAGGGTACCTCAAAAGGGGAAAAAGGGGCCCTTATAGGATCACTATGTTGTCTGTCTGTCTGTCGAGTCTATCAAGAAACCTACTTTCCGTTGACCTAGAATCATGATATTTGGTAGGTAGGTAGATTTTATAGCACAAGTAAAGGGAAAAATTCGAAAACCGTCATTTTGTGGTAATATCACAAAAAAAGTGTTTATGAACAAAAAATTAGTAATTTCAACTTTCAAAGTAAGATTAATATACCAAGTGGGGTATCATATGAAACGGCTTTACCTGTACATTCTAAATCAGTTTTTTATTTATTTTTATTTATCGATCGCGCAAATGTCAATAAAACTCGACTGTAGTTCTTTACTAGTATAATCCGTAGAGTTTTCAAGAGAGCTAAAATACATAGAATATCCAGCAATTCTACCATCGGACGGTTTCCTTTTTTCCCTTTAAGGTACGGAACCCTAAAATCCAGTTTGTAAGCAATTTGGCGCAAGTGGACCTAAGTTATGAACTGACCTGGTGTTGAAGCTTTCTTAAAACAGGTGGCGTCGCGCCTGCATCGGTGTCGGAGGAAATAGTCCGCAACAGCAGCGGGGTATCGCTGGAATCAGCTAGTTCCGAGCTGGTCTCGCTGGGTTCCGTGCCTTCCCCCGCTTGTCTGAGACAATTTGAGAGGACATCTCAATTATTCGTTAAAAATATTTCAATAATACCTGCTTTTCTGACTAATGGTTACATTAAAGACAAACGACGTAGGACAAGTCTAGTTGTTAATGAGGATGAAATTTTACTTTGCCAGGATATCCTTGAAAATAATGGACAGCTGATACAGAATTCGAAGGTGTTTAAATATGTACGATGATGTAATGTACATATAACAAAAGTTTGATTCCCGAGTAAAACAATGTTGTCATTCAAGCAGGTTAAATAAATTGGCTGACTAACTACATTATTTTCACTGTGATAATTCACGGTAACTAAACCGTTTTAAATGAGATGCTTCCGTATTTGTATGTATTAATTATTGTAAAAAATGTATGTACAAGTATGACTTCATCTAGCGACGCAATTCAAACTGGCCAAATGTGTGCCGCCGTATTTAAGCCCGAGGGTTGCATTGTATTTATTTAATACTACATTATGCTCGCGACTTCGTCCACGTTGACTAGACAAATTTCCAACTCCTATTTCACCCCCAGGGGTTGACATTTCAAAAATCCTTTCTTAGCGGATGCCTACGTCATAATAGATATCTGCATGCCAAATTTCTGCCCGATCCGTCCAGTAGTTTGAGCTGTGCGTTGATAGATCAGTCAGTCAGTCACCTTTTCCTTTTATATATTTAGATAGATAAATCACAGAGTTACAGGAAGTCTGGTACAAGTGACTTTGTAGCTGCTTTTTATTTTAACTTGAGATCGCTGATTCTGAGTTTGTCGTAATTTTTTCAAATTATGTCGATGTGACCTAAGATTAGTGTGCGCGCACGCATAAGAGCGTACATGTTTGTGAGTACGAGCGTGCGTGCATGCGCGTAGTGTATTTTATATCACCCATTCTAGTGTTCAGCTCGTCAACTGCGAAAAAGCTGCATCAATCATTGCTACAATCCCAATTGTTGTGATTGGTTGAATTTATGGTATTTTTATTTTTTGCTGGTGCCGCTCGACCCGTCCTTGGTACTCGAGCCTGCTCTCTACAGAGAATAGGTTCCCTATAGTACTGTATGAAGTAGTGTATGTTGACGTAGTTGGGCGCGGTGGCGCAGAGCGGCGAGTCGGGCGCGGGCGGCGCGGACGCGGTGCAAGTGCTAAGAGGCAACGTGCTCGTGCCGCTCGACCCGTCCTCGGTACTAGAGCCTGCTCCTTCTACAGAGAATAGGTTCCCTATTGTACTTACTGTATGAAGTAGTGTATGTTGACGTAGTTGGGCGCGGTGGCGCACAGCGGCGAGTCAGGCGCGGGCGGCGCGGACGCGGTGCAAGTGCTCAGCGGCAAGGTGCTCGTGCCGCTCGACCCGTCCTCGGTACTCGAGCCTGCTCCTTCTACAGAGAATAGGTTCCCTATTGTACTTACTGTATGAAGTAGTGTATGTTGACGTAGTTGGGCGCGGTGGCGCACAGCGGCGAGTCAGGCGCGGGCGGCGCGGACGCGGTGCAAGTGCTCAGCGGCAAGGTGCTCGTGCCGCTCGACCCGTCCTCGGTACTCGAGCCTGCTCCTTCTACAGAGAATAGGTTCCCTATTGTACTTACTGTATGAAGTAGTGTATGTTGACGTAGTTGGGCGCGGTGGCGCACAGCGGCGAGTCAGGCGCGGGCGGCGCGGACGCGGTGCAAGTGCTCAGCGGCAAGGTGCTCGTGCCGCTCGACCCGTCCTCGGTACTCGAGCCTGCTCCTTCTACAGAGAATAGGTTCCCTATTGTACTTACTGTATGAAGTAGTGTATGTTGACGTAGTTGGGCGCGGTGGCGCACAGCGGCGAGTCAGGCGCGGGCGGCGCGGACGCGGTGCAAGTGCTCAGCGGCAAGGTGCTCGTGCCGCTCGACCCGTCCTCGGTACTCGAGCCCGCTCCTCCTACAGGAATAAAAATCTATTTTAGAATGTAGGTACATGTAAAGCCCTTTTATATGATACCCCACTTTGCATAGTTATCTTACTTTGAAAGTTGAAAATACTAATTATTTGTTCATGAACACATTTTTTTTGGAATGTAACCACAAATTCACTTATTTCGAATTTTTACCCTTAAGTGTGCTATAAGACCTACCTATCTACCAAATTTCAAATCAGAAATGAGATCTGTAGAAGAACCAAAGTAACCGACATATTATCTCAAAGGCTGAAGTAGGGCAGGGCACATAGTTCGAAAAAACCCGCTGAGCTATGAGCACTGAGCTAAATCAAGATACCTAAAATCAATAAATAGCAATGCAAAAAAAACAGCAATATACAGTTAAACTTATATGAAGTCTCACGGTTTAGCCTACCTGCTTGTATATAAACATATTCGCCGTCATTAATATCGACCGGTACTTGATCGTAATAAGGCTCGTCTTCGGTCGAAGGCACGGCGGCTGGTATGCTTTCCAATGATATAGGAGCGGATTTATCATCGGAAGCTTCTGGCAGGTCGGGTGTTGTGGACGTCACTTCCTCGTCTATGGATCTAGGGGTTGCCGCTCCGCCGGAGCGTTTACGTTCCGACGATAGTGAGTTAATTGATTCGTAACTTTTGACCTGTAGATAAAAATTAATTGTTAATTTTTGTTATTTAAAAATTAATTTGCAGTGTTGTACAGCTGTTGGAGCGATTCATTTTTTGAGACTCCTTGTACGATGGTACGGAGCCCTTCGTGTGCGATTCCGACTCGCACTTGACCGATATGGCTGATAAATAAAGTTGGTTTCAATGAAGTTATAGTACAGGAGACCTCCTCTTATTTTGTTTACGTAAAAATTTATAATACACGCATTCACGCATGTTATCATGTACCTACTTGTATGACTAATTTTATAATTGGTTGATTCACGTTGTTTACAATACGAACATTGAATGAAATACGCATACGGAAAACTGTGAATTAACTCAACAACAGTGTAATTTATTCTATGCACGACAACTAGGCAGAGATAATAAATTTTCATGTTTAATTGACTCATTGTTATTAAAAAAAGATAACAATATACCTAAATATTTAAAGTATATTGTAATAACAATAAATATTGCTCCAATTTTTGTATCCTTGCTTTATCTAAGATGCCAATCTAATAAACTTTGCCGCTTACACAACGCCAACCCGTATAATCTAAATATATAAATGGAAAAGGTGGACTGACTGACTGACTGATCTATCAACGCACGACTCAAATTACTGGATGGATTGGGCTGAAATTTGGCATGCACATAGATATTACGACGTAGACATCAGCTATGAAAGGGTTTTTGAAAATTCAACCCTTAAGGAGTTAAAATAGGGGTTTGCAATTTGTGTAGTTGTGTAAAACGGGGTCTAACGACCCTTTATCTACCAACTACAATTAGTAAACTCCTAGTTGGTAGTCAATGGGTTAACTCGTAAATTAGAAGTCCCAAACTCGATAGCTGATTTCCAAGATGAATAAATTCTAATCAATGACCTTTTCTAGATTAAATCTTTCTCCATATGACTCAAAATTGATCACAAGCAAATGATTCTACTACTCGTGCGCAATAAGTTGAGACCTGGGGGGTGGTGACGCCACAGACGCGTGGTTGTACTGTAGACAAAAATTGAAGCGCGTCGTCGTTGCGTGACGTAAGCAAGTACGAGACTAAGATGTTAAAAAAATGGCGTTGTCTACAGTACAACACGGGAGCTTGAGGGGAAGCTACAGGACAAGCGGGCGGAGGGTTGCATTCCAGGCGAGTCTCAACTTATCGCGCACGGGTAGTAGGTAGAACGTCATGCCATATGAAACTAGAGAATTCCACTCACATTTCCATCATCACAGACAATAGATTTCATCTCAAAGATACCTAGGAAGCATGCACTTGCATAGTTTCATCTTTCTTGGCACAAGCTTACCATGATTATCCATTGTCATCTAAACCACACATGTTAAAGATTTCATCTCAATCAGACAATTGGAAGTAGCAGAAAAATCAGTTACCAATTGCAATGAAATAATAGCTTTAGAAAGGAAAGTAGGCAAGTAAAAAGTATTCGAGGATACTAACTCTCTCACTAATGGATGGTGTGGAGGCTCGACTGCCAATTGATTCCCTTGACTCAGCATTACGAAGTCTCCGTCCTAGGGACGAAGGTGGGCTGTCTTCCGGTAAACCTGTTTCAGGTAACGATGCGCCTCTTTTGCTGAACACTTTTGGTGGTGGCCTACAACAATGTTCAATTTTTATTATAGTAAATTAACAATATTTTAAATATTAAAAGCGCTTATCCAGTTGTAAATTGTACACATAGTATCTCCACACCATACTAAATTGAAAAGCTTAAAAATAATGTTACTCAAAAGCTATGCAGACAAGAATAGTTTTTAGAGATTTTAATACACCTGAATATGCATCATTGTTACATTTGGATTCACTTTATTTTAGAGCTTTGCGGTGGTGGTGTTTATGATATAAGCTGAATGATATATGTCTGAATATTTCAATCTGAATCAAACTAACAATTCGAGATTTAACAGCAATTAATAAAAAGATGTATTTCAGACTGTTAAAAAATCGTATATTCTTACAAGTTATGCATCACGAAAGTTGAAATAACGAGAGAGACGAGAGGTTTCCATTCAGAGATACCCAGGAAGCATGCGCTTGCATAGTTTGATCTTTCTTAACAAAAGCTGTAATACTTTTATTACTTACTTTGGTGGCACTTTCTTTTTAGAAGCTGTCGCCTCTGCAGAACTACTTTCCGACGATTGGGGTGAATCATCTGACTTCTTGGCGGCATTCTCTGCAGCTTTCAAACCATTCACTTCTATAACTGTTACAAAATCACCTGCTTGTGATGCTGGACGGGTTTTATTTGTTGTTCCTAGATCTACTGAAAGATATATTTAAACTATATTTAACAGCTAAATTATATGGATAAAAACCTTTTTTTATTGTAAGAGCATTGTGCTTATAAATATTACAAAACTAGATGCCCGCGACTTCGTCCGCGTGGATTTACGTTTTTCAAAATCCCGCGGGAACTCTTTGATTTTCCGGGATAAAAAGTAGCCTATGTGTTAATTCAGGGTATAATCTATCTTCATTCCAAATTTCAACCAAATCCGACCAGTAGTTTTTGCGTGAAGGAATAACAAACACACACACACACATACATACCTTCGCCTTTATAATAATATTAGTCGGGATAGTCGGGATGATGTACTTTATTACATTTATTTCTGTAATTGACTAAAATATCTTACATAATTACTTATCTGGCCTAGCCCACACAACGCATGTGACGTGTTGTCGGATGTTGGTCATGTGTGTTTTGTGGAAATAAAAATTACTACAATGATGAATAACCACAGAACTGCAGAAAACCATTAGTCTTAAAATTGCATCTAATGAACTTTTACTTGTTTCTAATAAGATTGTGTTAAAATGTGGAACACCCTGATGTGTCCACATTTCCTGGCATATATAACTTAAGTACCTTCAAGAGAAGAGTGAATAGACATTTTCTATGCAAATGAGTTTCAACCTGGACCTTATCTTCGTTTATCTGACAAGATTATCATCATAGGGCAAGCCTATCTTGCATTTAAAAAAATTTACCAAATACAGGTAGGTAGTACAAAAAGAAATATTCAAAAATATTTTACCATTACTATCAATATCAGTTCGTTGTACAATTTCACTATTGCACCGTCTCCGAGCAGCCTCGGCCGCAAGGTTTGAAGAGAGTTCATTTATACATTGATTCACAGAGCTCCTTTCAGCAAAGTTTACTGGTTTGCTTCTTAAGTGGACCTCTTCACATTCCAGGGCTTCTATTGAGTCATCACTCTTTAAACTTGTTTCACTTTTCTTAGATAATGAGTCACAGTCCTTTATGTAACAAAATAAACACAGTAAACTCAAAATCGTTTATAAAATGTTATTGAAAAATCTTACTACAATGTAAAGGATTATTTAAATAATACGAAAGCTTGGGATTGAGTTGCTTAACAGCTTAGATAGTTCTAATAAGTTTAAGTGATTTTGTGAAGTGGTGAGACTAAAAAGGATACCCGGCTGAGTTTGTTCTGGGCTCTTCTCAAACTTCAATCTCAAAGAGTACCTACAATAGTACCTACTTAGAAAAAATGATTTGAATTGAATTGAATAATTGTTTCCCCCTTTTGTCAGCTCATTTTACGTATTTATTGTACTCCATAAATTATCGCCAGATATGTTATTTTTTTGCAAGCATATTTGAACACTGCTCACTTTAATATTAACCTATCCCATCAGCAGTCACCAAGCTTATTTGTTATCCGCACGATTTATTATATCCCATTTATAAATATCATCATCATATTCTCATCGCCAGCTCACTACTAAGCATGGGTTACCTCTCAGAATTAGAAAGATTTGGTCCTAACCTACCACACTGGCAGACTTCACACACTTTGAGAACATTATGAAGAACTCTCAGATATGCAAGTTTCCTTACTGTACTTTAAACTGTGTGATTACTAACTTAGAAATATGATATACAGGCTAAATTATGTCAAAACCAACTAGTGATACCCCCCCCCTCCCCCCCACACACACAACTTCTCTGTGTGGATTTAGGTTTTTAAATGACCATACTATACCAAATCCAGATGATACACATGTCTGTGTATGAAATATATTATACCTATTACAAAATAATACAACCATTCATATTGTGATAACATATTGAGTATTCTTGAGTAGATAGATAACTTGATATTATGTGTACACTTACTATTACTAGTTACTTGATATATAAATAATAACAATACAAGTACAAGCACTCCTCTAGGCAGCATAAGATGCATAGATAACTAGTAAATATGTAATACTATTATATATAAAATGAAGCTAAGGTTTATTTTGTAGTTACCTTTTATGCACAAGAAATTTTTATTTATACAGCTAATACAAGTTAAAACTCAAATTATAGAATAACTACCTGATATTTTTCAAAATCCTGTGGGAACTCTTTGATTTTCTGGGATAAAAACTAGCCTACGTGTTAATCCAGGGTATAATTTCTCTCCATTCCAAATTTCATCCAAATCCGTTCAGCCGTTTTTGCACGATTAAGTAACGAACATCCAAACATCCACACTTTCACATTTATAATATTATTAGGACTAGATGATGCCAGTAAGCTTAGATTATTACATGGATTTAGGTTTTTTTTAAATCAATGACAATATCAATTTTCTAAGGTATCAATATAGTACTTAAAAAGAAATAAAAATAATCCTTACTGTCAACTATCAGGTGACACCAGTTCCATGGTGGGAAACTCATGCAGCAAAATCGCATTCTGACGCTTATGGCAATAGTGCAAACTTTAGATCATTTGTGTTTTGTTACACACAACAATGCAACTGGTTAACCTTTAGACTATGTGATACATATTCAAAAAAATAGACAGGGGTGTTCACAAAACATGGAGACAAACTTTAATTTACTGTCTTAGTATTATAAAATAATATTTGTAAAAAATTTGCAGGTCTCACTGGCAATGATATGATCTTGTTTGGATAATCAAACAATTTGGTTGATTCCCGTAGTTACTGTTATAATTAATTTGAAGTGACTATTTTGGTTTGGTGACACATCAGGGGACTGAAAGTTTATTTTAATGGATATTGTATGCTGAGCACAGGTAGATTAGGTTATTATCGTTTAAAGTTATCTGCGAAAAATGTAATAGTCTGTACTTTTTTAAACAATATTGGCCTGAGACAATGAGTTGGCCAGTTTACAGAGAAACGCCAAATAATTAAAAATTTGGGGTAAAAGTAAAGTATAAAGATTTTCTAGGATTGTATTGCTGAACAAATCGTAAGATAAGCCATTGATTTACCTGCTTGCTATCAGATGTCTTATCATCACTCGTGTCAGGCCCTGAGGGCGGTACCGTTCTACTTCCCTGTATCGCTTTATGCTTCTCGACGTCAGATAGTAAAGTTTCTAAATATTCAACGTAAAATTCTTCCTTTTCCAACTCCTCCCTAAGGATAGCTACTTTCTGTTTATGTTTAGCCAAATTGGCCCTCACATCTTCCTCCCAAGCGGCAGGTAAAGCACTCTCTGGAAAACGTTGCACCCAAACGCGTTGAAAATCCCCGAAGACACTCATCTCTCACAAAACGATTTCATGACAATTTTATGTTACAGTAATATAAAATCACACTATTCCGTAGCGTTAAAAAATACTATAAAATTTATCAGAAAATTCTGACATCGCAAAACCATTTCTTTTTAATTTTTAATTTATTTTACGGCCCTGGATAACATTCTTTTTAATTAAAGAACACAGACCACAGACCAAGCACAGACTACAAACAGTGAATGTACAGATACTACAGATAAAGGAAAAGTCACAGACCAATAACAAAGACCTACAGCTTATCGCTATCCCACTTCTACTAAGGAATTAGAGCGAGAGGTCAGGCACCAGTTGTACCTATTTACATCATGTAAAATGATGAATGAGATGTAATCTCTATGTCTATCTATGGATTACATCATCTTAGATTGGGTAGAATAGATATGGATTTCTACGTGACATTATTGGCGAAGTGCATTCTTCATCCAAGGCTCGGTGTGGCACTACTGAAAGCCATAAAGCAAATTAAGAAGAAGTAGATAGGGATTACATACAGTGCGACAAGGCTCTTTAGGCGCATGGCCAAAATCGGAACGTCTGAGATCGGAACTAACGCCGCCATCTTGTGAAATGTCACGCTTTCCCCTTCTATGCGGTGTTGCTAAGTTAAAAAATCTGAAATTCACTGTTTTTTTAAATATTTGAGCCATTTCATATTATGATATTAGATTCAGCATAAATGTATTTGCATCTTATAGCTATATAGTATATTTAGCACTAGGTAAATATAGTATTTAAGCAGGTAAACATCATAAGTTGCAAGTCGATGGCCTATAAATGGTTTTTATTAAAGTCAAAGTCAAAGTCAAATGATTTATTCAGAATAGGTAATAATTTACGCTTATTGATGGTCTGGTATGGTGTTAGATTTGTAAGATATAGTGGTGATAATTGTAACGCAAACTTTAAACTAAAGCTACGAGGGTTCCAAACGCGCCCAGGTCTGAGAAGAGCCCACAACAAACTCAGCCGGGTATTCTTTTTATTATCACCACTTTACAAAATTATTGAAACTTATTAGAACTATCACAAAGTCGTTAAGCAACTCATTCCCAAGCTTGCTTATCATTTAAATAATCCTTTACATTATAATAGGATTTTTCAATTAGTTTACGTTTTATGAACACTTTGAACTTGTTGTATTAGTCTTTCTCGATTTGGAAACAGGGACGGCTGTCCCAATTTCTCATTCACTTAAAGTTAGATAAACACACTCGATTTTCGACATTGACATTTTCAATATATTCCATAAAATTGAGGAGATTTTATTTGCTGGGTGTTGGCAGCCTTTGTTCTACACCTTAGAGTATTGTGTTCTACACACGTTCTACAACTACGCCCCCCTGTTAATGTCATTCAAGTGCCAATAGAGCCTTGTCTACTTGTCTCATGTCTGCTTTCTGTTTTTAATTTCAAATTAGAATTACCTGCATATTGAAAAAGAATTAGCTTAAACTAAAGAAATCTTTTAATTTGTTATGTTACTAGAGTTTGTGTTTGTAAATGAAGTACTTGTTCAATAATGGATAAAAATCATGTAAAATCAGTCCTAGACGGACTGAAGTCCTCGTCTTCTAAACGTATTCAAGATTCTCTTATAAAAATAAAATCTACCATAATTATAAATGATAGAGGCATTAACTTGTTTCGAGATTGCGGTGGCTTAGAATATTTACTGCCACATTTACGTAAACCAAATGAAAGAATCCTTGATTTATCCTTAAGTATACTTGGTAATATGTGTTTAGATGAAAAGAGCAGCCTATTGGTAAGTACCTACTATTATTAATTAGAATAATACTTCATCTCTCTCCTTTATTGATTATTTATTTTTGTCTGAAGGTGACATAGTTCTATACCACCTATTAATATTTAATACTAATAAAATGTAGCAAAAACATGTAAGATTGTTTTTGCTACATTTTATTAGCATAGTTTTTTATAAATCCTGAGGGAACTCTTCAATTTTCCGGGATAAAAGTAACCTATCTCCGCTATCTTTAATTTTATAATATCCTCTACCCTAAGGTTGCCTGGAAGAGATCACTATTTTAGCGATAAGGTAGCCTATTGTACTTGCAAACAGCTTTGTTAACAGACTTCAAAAAAGGAGGATGTTCTCAATTCGTCGGAATCTTTTTTTTATTTCAATTTTTATGTATCCTATTATGACCGATTTTGAAAATTCTTTTTTTGTTTGAAAGGGTATACTTCAAAGTTGGTCCCATATAAATTTGGTGAAGATCTGATGATCATCTTCGAAAATAGATAATGGAACTCCTCAACGGATAAGAGTAAATTGCTCGCGATCAGTGTAATAACTTAGTAAACAGTAGATTTTTAACCAGGCATAGCACATTTTAATACCATGGGGCCACTAAATTGTGAAAAAAAATTTTTTACAAAAAAAAAACCAACTTCAATACACAAACACTAAAAATTGAAAAATAATTTAATTTATTACCTAATATATTATGTATACAAGAGTTAATATAGTTCCATAATAATATTTTTTGGGGTTGGTGCCAATGAGGTGCCATTGTGGAGTCTCATAAATATATATGAAGTCTATATGATTCACATATATCTAGTGTTTTGGTTTTGGTGTGTTACAATAAAGAATATTTTACTTTTACTTTATCTTCATATATATGGGATGCAAGCTGTACTCTGTACCCAATTATATAGATGATGCCCAGAACTTCCTCTATGTGGATTTAGGTTTTTAAAATCTCTTAGGAACCCACAGATTTTCCAGGACCAAAAGTAGCCTGTCTGCAAGCTTCATCAAAATGCAAGCTTCTTCTTAAAAAAATTGCAACATGAAACGCTAGACAGACAGACACACTTTTACATTTATAATATTACTATGGACATCACACTATACAAAAATAACCCTGAACATAGTAAGTGTATGACTTTTCAGCACAGACATAAATTATGACAATACCTACAATGTTAGCTTTTTAATGATTTTAAGCTTATTTCGTGGATCAATCTCTAGTTTAGATCAAAACCCTCTTTCCTTCTTATTTCTTTCAATATCCAGATTCCTTTTTAGGGTTCCATATTCAAAGGGTGCCACCTGGACCCTATTACTAAGCCGCCGCTGTCCGTCTGTCTGTCAGTGGGCTGTATCTGGTGAACCCGTAATAGGTTGTTGAGGGTTGAAATTTTTATAGAATGTGTATTTCTATTGCCGCTATAACAACAAATTTCAAAATAAATTAAAGTGTTATATTTGATGGCATTTTTAAAAGTATTCTTGTAGTTAAATTATATTATTTATTAGTCTTCTAAGATTCCCTGTTTTCACTGTTTTCTTTGTATTCCTTTCTAAGGATTAACATATTTTTCAAATAGATATTTTTTACACAAATTCCAATAAAAGAGTAATGTTTTTAGGCTTTATGTATGTATGTGAGTTTCTTTGTTCCACTATAACTTCGAAATGCCTGAACAGATTTAGATGTAATGCCACGCCCAAATGGATGGAAACCATAATCAGTGCACCGGGGAGAAAAATTAGATATTAAACAGTCATTCAATTCATTGTAAACTGTCACAAAATTTTAAATTTTAATTGTTTCCCTGTCATTAAAATATCTAAGAAAAATGCATTTTGTTTACTTTGGTGTTTTTTTTCATTAAACTTTAAGTATGATGTTGCAAATTGATGTCAAAATATGTTACTTTGTTTAAAAATAAAATTAAATGTTTTATATTCCCCATTTTTTTGTTTCCACTAATTGTGCTGGTGTGTGTATTTTTGTGGATCGAAGCATAATCTCGGAATTATTTTATCGGTTGGCAGTGTTAAGAGCAGTCATACTAAATTACCGATTTTTAAGGAATTATTCATGTGCGAAGTGCTACAGATATTATGAATAATAACGAAAAAAAAAAACGTTAAAATATTGAAGAACAAGGCTTCCTTTATTATATCTTGAAAGTCGCGATGTGCTTTGATCTTATAGTTACCTACACTAATAACACCTATGCACTTCGAAGTTACCAACTGTGCTGCTAATCGATTCTACAACACGCTGGTATTTATTGGTTGTAAATTTGTTACAGATTGGAAAACTGAATACATTTGGGCCCTTGGTTTCAATATTAAACACCGTATGCCGAGATAGCATCGTGGGCAGAACATCGCGCGTCATTGGTAACCTAGCGCAAAAACAATCTAATGCAGAAAATTTGCACAACTTTGGAGCCGTTAAAGCATTGGTTGAAATTATCGAAAATAGGAATAAGGACACTTCTTACGCCACACTCTCAATGGCCGTAAGAGCGATTCGGTAAATTATAATAAATTCACTACAAGTTAAGATTCTAGTGATTGTATCAGTGTCATCATCAACCGATAGACGTCCACTGCTGGGCATCTCTTGTAGGGATTTACACACGCCGCGGTCTTGCGCTGCCTGAATCCAGCGGCTCCCTGCGACTCGTCTAATGACTTCCGTCCACTTAGTCCAAGGCGTCTTCCCAGACCTGGGCGCGTTTGGAACCCTCGTAGCTTTAGTTTTAAGTTCGCGTAATAATTATCACCACTATATCATCTTACAAATCCAACAACAGACCGAAAAGTGTAATTTATTACCTATTTTGAAAACGGTTTTCATATTGACTTTTGATTTTCACAATTTTGCTGTATGTTTTAGGCAACTATGGATGGTAAAAGATAAACGCAGTGAAATGCTAAGTTTGAACGCCGTGCGTAGTGTATCAATATTGTTAACTACCGAATGCGAGTCTATGGGAATAATAAAGTCTACTACAAACAAAGAAATTGCTGATCCGAAGAAAAGTCAAGAGGATCTTATTGGGGGCATACTCAAGTGCTTAGGGTATTTTACCACATACCCAGTGGCTAGCTGTGCACAACAGGTACCCAATTTACCTAACGATTTATTTTCTTACCTTACCCTACCTTACTTTTCTTTAGGGTAGTTACAACTATCTAATACCTATTGGGCAGCCGCAGGTTTTGGTCTCGTGACCTAAGAAATAACCTACGGTGATACGCCCCTTCGATGGTACTGACGTAACTCTTATGAGACAGAGAGAGAGAGAGAGAGAGAGATAAGAAATAAATGTATGTATGTATGTATGTATATACTTTATTGCACCACAGAAACACAAATGACAGGTTACAAAAAGAAATCTTAATAAGTAGGTACAAAAAGGCGGTAAATAAGAGTTTACGCTATAGAAATAGGTGTTATTAAATAGGTCTCAAATAGAATTGCACTTTATTGCATCGTATCAAGAGTCGCTATTTGAACGTCTGCGGAGTGATTCTTCTATACCTAAAAGTTGCCTGGAAGGAACTAATAAGTATTATGTTTGGAGTTTGAACCATCGTATTTAGCTAGCGTTCGGACTCATTGCGCTATTGACTTATTAAGACTGAGTTAAGTATGAGCTAGTATCACCACCACAGAAATCCTAATTATAAGGCAGTAGAAATGCTGTGCTGAGGACGCGGACGTCGCCAGCGCAACGATGTGTGAGGTAAGCGAACTGATACAATGATGTGTGAGGTAAGCGAACTGATACAACGTGTGAGGTAAGTGAACGATGCGACGCATTTGCAACCTTAACGCGCTAGTCCTACGGCTTAGTTCTGTCTGCACAGCATTGAGCGTAAATGTGTTGCGTGACTGCGTAGTTGTGTTTGTGTATTCAGTAGCGGCGACATGCGTTCTGTATAGTTTACTTTGAAGTGGTACACAACAGTTGTTATGCCTTATTATTAGTATTTCTGTGTTCACCACTCACCGATAGCTCGTAAGAGGTAGGTACCTCAAAAGTAAAAAGAAAACCTTATAGGATCAGGTCGGTCGTGCTGCAACTAGGCTACCTAATATCTACTTCTCTTTGACCTAGAATCATGAAATTTGGCAAGTAGTAATGTCTTATAGCACAAGTAAAGGGAAATATCTGAAAACAGTGAATTTGTGGTCACATCACAAAAAAAATATTTCAACTTTCAAAGTAAGATTAATATACCAAGTGGGGTATCATATGAAACGGCTTTACCTGTACATTCTAAAACAGATTTCGACTGTAGTTCTTCACTAGTAAAATCGGATACTGCACAAAAAAAGTGTATTATTTCTTGGATGATGGTACGGAACCCTTCGTATGCGAGTCCGACTTGCACTTGACCGGTTTCTTTTTATTTTCTATGTTGTAGTTTTTGTAGCTCACAAGTAGAACATTCTGAAACTCATTACTATATGTCTTTTGCAGATCCAAGGTGACGGCAGAGGATACCAATGCCTTGTGGCGCTCACTGAGCACCATGAAGCTGTAGCCCTCAGATGTCTTATGAATCTGTGTTACTTATCTACTTGCCGGCCATCATTGGGCATTGCGGGATTGGTTGAATGTTTGGTAGCCATACTTCAAAAAAATTCAACAGGTAATTTGCTCATTTACCTGCATGCACTGATGATGATTTATAGTACGCCACAGAAAATAATGTACAATGGACCTTTAGAATGAGATTTCGGCTTGACCATGCAAAAAATTACGCCGATCCGTTGCTCGGCTGCGGCGTGATTCAGGGACAAACCAAAAAACACACTTTCGCATTAATAATAATAAGTAGCGATAATTCGCGACAGGTTGCCATAGCAATCAGGGCATGAGGCGGGGGGACGCCCCGTATACCCGCACGTCAGTCGCGCTATCCCGCACCGGATTAACGTGTGTACTGTGCGGGTGTGCGGGGCGTCCCCACCCCAATTGCCATGTCGACCTGTCGCAAACTATACATTATAGCCTCTGTATACTTACTCGATTGTAATATTGTAGATATGTGTTGGTGGCCCGACGGAGCCGCGAAGGCTTTAGCTCAGCTGAGCGGAGAGGCAGTGAATCGGTCTCGATTGCGTCGCTGCGGTGGACTGCCACTTCTCGTTACTGCAGCTCGGGATAATGCACATGCGATGCATGCACTCCTACAATATGTTTTTGATGATACTTGTAAGCACTTGTTATATTACTGGTTCACTAGTTGTCATGTCTATTCCTACGTTGTTACTAACTACAGTTTGTAACGTTTGTAATGAGGTTTTTTGGAAATCTTGTGAGAACTTTTGATTTGATGGAATAAAATTTGATTTGATTTATATTTGATCAAAAACGAACTATTATAGGGCTAGCATGACTAATGCGAGAAGTTTATCTCACAGATTGAAATTTTCTCGACATTAAAATTTATTTCATAGTTCTATTTCGAATTATTAGCTCCCGGTTATAATATTCCGTGGCGGTCTTGATAGGACATGGTAAATAATAAATATTATTAGAATGCCAAGAATAATACTATTTCATAAATAAATAAATGACTTAATTGCAAAGTGAAATGTGATTGTAAAGATATAAATAGAAGATAGTTAAAATACATGTTTATTTTCAGCATTTCAAATACTAATTCACGAGGGACTAGTGGGACTGCTGACTGATAAACTAACAGAATATATTTCAACAATGGAATACGACCATAACTTGGAGATTGGCCAGAGCGGAGCATTGAAACATAAAGAGAAACAGAAAAATGAACCTAGCGTGTATGATAAGGCCTTACAAAATATGACTAATAGTAACAAAGAAAAAGGATTGTTTACGAGACGAAAAAGTATATTGTTATCGGAAACAGGTGATGATCTGAAGGTGGTGATAGAAAGGGACAACATGATTGTTGGGTTTGTGGATGCTATCGACAGCGATGGTTCCGAAGATAGCGATAGTGACGAAGAACCTCCTCAGAGAAAAAGAGGTGTGAAGCGAGGGAGATCGAAAAGTCCTAAAACCTTAAAAAAGGTTGGTTTTACTCTATTTAGAAATTTATATGGCTTCCATTGAGTTTTATAGGAAACTGTTTTTTTTTATTGCTATCAATTTTTAAATATTGCTTAGAATTTCAGAAGATTTAGGTACACTCGTGGGCATTTCCCTCGGCATGACTTCACTACCACAGCAACATTAAATAGCTCGCAAGTATCAGCTTTTTATCACACCTGACACCATTTATTGTAAAAAAGAAAACGGAGTTTGTATTTTGACTACCATCGCCTAACTTGGCAGTCTTACTAGGTGGTTAATAATCCTAGAGGGTATTTTTTTCCAGAAATCGCATCTAATTAAGATGGCAAGTAAGGACTGGTCGGCAGGAGTTTACTGGGAGCCTAAAAGTCATGAGTGGCCATCTCTTTACCAGTCATTCCCTGACAAAAGCTCGAATCGGGACCAAGGGCCTTTATCGCCGGCCTCAGATGGGAACTTTTCAGACATGAGCCCAGACTACCGGGGGTCGAGTAGTAAGAAGAGTCGGTGGGATTGGAGCCCTGACTCGGGCAACAGTACGGGCGAGGGGAGCTCTACGTCGCCTTATTGGACGGATTACCAGTGGAGCCCTAGTAGCTCTGGACCGACGTCGCCGTTTAGCACTAATGATGGTTAGTAGTTTAAGGGTTATGTAGCTTTTGTTGTGACAAATGCATATCAATCGATTGAGATTGTTAAGTTGTCCCAAGTCGGTAACTGGATGGGTGACTAACTTTGGAGATCCGAGTTATGCTTTTCGTGTCTTCCGTGCCTCGTAGAGTACGTTAATACGTTGGTCCAGAACATCTGATAACCGTAATGCAACATGAACATCTGATCTCATAATGGTCAAATATCAATCTCTTAGTCGAGCTATGTGCGGAAGGATCTGGGAAGTGGGAACCTGGAAACCCACCACATCCATAATTATTATTATACTCGTTTACACTTAACAGTACCTTTAATATAACGTTTGGTATTTGGGCCTGGCTTGCTTTCAGAAAGTTTAGATTCTGAGATATCTGGGCGTTATTCGCCAGTCTGCAGCGAAGGTGACGGCGACGAGGAGAAGTCTGCGTCAACTAACGCGGTTACAGAGTTGAAAGCCACCCAGGTCGCTCACGAACTCGATGAACTTATGATGGACGATGAGAGCAATGATGAAGAGTCTCCATCAGAAGGTATTTGATCGCTTTTAAAATACGTTGTTAGAGGACCCGCCTAGCTTCACTCGGGTAAAATTTGATATACCTATAGTACGCGACAGGTTGGAATGGCAATCGGGGAAGGAGCGCTCCGCACACCCGCAAAGCCCCCGCGGTGTGGGCGGTGTGGGCGAGCGCGGATGACGTGCGGGGCAACCGCCCAACTCATACCCTGATTACCATTTCAATCTATCGCGGACTATACACATAAATTACATAAAGTATACACATAAATTATACTGCCTATGTTAGTTCTGGATAAAGTAGCTTTCTAATGGTGAAATAATTTTTTAAATCAGTTCAGTAGTTTCCGAGTTTATCAGTTACAAACAAACAAATCTTTCGTCTTTATAATATTAGCTAGTATATTATGTATGTTTTTGCCAACAGAGAAAAATTATACGATACGTAACAACCATAATATCGGTTAGCCTATATTTCTTTCTTACGACATTGATCTATTTACGGCCAAAATTAACAATCAATCTATTTATTATTTGTCTGGTAATTATTATAGTCTTTTTTGGCAAATAACATTGCTAAGTAACTTATCGACATATTACTGATAGATTTATTTTACTACTAATTTTGGTCATTAGTGTAGCTGTTTATTTGTATAGAAATATATCTATCTATTCTATCTTAAAAAATGGAAATGTAATATTACAAAAATTATAATAAATTAATTATTAAAAAGATCTAGTAATATAAAATATCCTAATTTTCAGACGCGTGCAAATGCAAAATCGATATAAACTCCAAATCGTCAGGCATAGCCTGCGTTATGGTGCTATTATTCCGTGTATCGCACGGCACTTGTACTACATGCGGCAGCATTCGGGATGATCCCGTTCCCAACCATACAATGAACTTGCTGACTGGACGCGAGTGTCTCAATGGACTTCTAGACTACGTAGAGCGATGCAAGCGCCCCATGGGCAGGGCTGCGCGGATACTTGCTAGAGTACTAAGGTATGACATTTTTGAATTGCACTTACGTCATGCGATGTATTCACGACGATTCGGTTCCGAACCATACAATGAACTTGCTGATTGGACGCGAGTGTCTCAAGAAGTAGTCGAGTTTAGTCATGAAATTATTTAGACTTATTTAGCGATGGAGTCTCTCCACATAGTCAAGAAAGTAGTGACTTTCTTGACTATGTGGAGAGACGCCATCACCAAATAGGCCGATCTGCACGGATACTAAGATAAGTTATAGCTTTTTTAGAACTGAAGGTATGTAAAGGTTGGCACTCGCACTATTTGTGAACTTATGCGAAACAGTAGGTACCCTTCCTTAACTTACTATCGGCCACAAGAAGCAAACACTACAAATATAGGTACAGCTACTTGAATATTAGCTAGACCATAGAAGACATGTAACATAGAACTTCAGTTACGTTTTCCCCTGACTTTAACCCAATGGCTTTTTGCACAAGTGAGGCACTGTGTATTCAATGATCCTGGAACCTCCTAAATAAATGCGTATTGCAGTTCTTATCCATTTTTAGAGTTCCGTAGTAAACAAGGAGCCCTTAGTTTCGCCATGTCCGTCCGTCCGTCCTCGGTTAATCTCAGAGACTATTAGTGCTAGAAATCTGTAATTTGGCATGGGTATAAATATTAATCACGCTGACAAAGTGGTGAAATAAAATTTTGATAAATATTTTTTTAGGGTAGCTCCCCTACATGTAAAGTGGGGATGAATTTTTCTCGTCTACCCCAACGTATCGTTGAATAGGTCTTTTGAAAATACTGTGGGTGTTGGAACATCTTTTGTTAGAGTCAAGTGTCCCCCCCCCCCCACTTTATCAGCCAAATGGTAGTATACATAATCAATTTTAAAGGAAAGCTGTCATGGCTAAGTAGGGTTCACTGGTTAAGGAGTTATATCTGTTTTTCGAGGATTGTGACTACGGAACCATACACTTCGCGTGGCCCGCCACGCACTTGGCCGGTTTTTAACTATATATTTTGTTGCAGCAATGACCTTTGTTTAATGAGTATACTAAGGCATAGACTAGCACTAAGGCTGCATCAAATGTCTGTGAGTTCCAAGCACCCACCCAACCAATGCACACAATGTAAACAAGTAAGTATTACGATTTTAATTGAGATGATACTCTGATAACATAGGTAATATATTTATAAATGGATTAAAATGTTTTATATCCTCAGATTTTAAAATTAAGTTCCAAACTATTGACTCAACTGTCGATATTAGCAGAATCAAGTTATGGTATTGGAAAAATCAGCTATCATTTATTAAAAGGCAGCTCATCAATGAAGCTAACTCTTTCTTTGACTTTGCCATACATTGTCAGGTAAGTAAAAATTATAAACTTTAATCTTTTCTGCTAGTTATAATATAATATCAGTACCTAAAAGAAGAGGGAATAGGCACCTTCTAGGCAGGCACGCTCCATCTTGGGCTGCATCATCGTCTGCTGTTTGGAGTGATTGCAGTCAAGTGCAATCATGTAGTCTAAGCAAAGTTAAAAAAATTAAATTGATATTTGGTTTGGTTTCAGGACTGAAAAAGCTTTGAAAAAGTACTTAATAGATTGCAATGGTTTAAATTTATTATTCAGCATAATATCTGAAACCAAAGAAGATGTCCAGGACTGTGTTACAGCTTTAGTGAAACTCGCAAATAATGTGCACATAAAAGATCCAAAATTATTAGAGAAAAGGTACAAGTCAAAAGTTTACGTTAGTTACGATCCTATTCTCGATAATTTGGCTCCTGATGATATTGTAACTTTCCAATTAGACGATTTATCTACAGTCAAAGCAAATAAAATATTTTTGTGCCAGCATTCGGATGTATTTAGTGCTATGTTGATGGGACAGTTCAAGGAATCTGTAGAAAAATGTGTTCGTATTAAAAACGTATCGAAACCTGCACTCGAATATCTCTTTACTCTACTCCAGTGTGGTTTAAATAACCCGAAAAGTGAAATAGAAATATTCCCATTGGCAGAACAGTTGGAAACTAATTTGGAAGTACTTCTTTTGGCAGACAGATTTTTATTTGAAAAGTTGAAAGAGTTATTAAGTAGTGCTATCCTACAATTTCAATTATCGCCTGATACAGCTGATAAAATATACATATGGTCTCTGAGTGATGGCATGGGATTTTTGTGTGTTGAATCAGTAGCTTATCTATTAACTGGACAGATGTCTGAAGATGAGCGTTATAAGTCGTTTGAAAATATCCTCAATCTTGAATACAAAGACCAATGGCTGGAAGATATCAAATCTATGATACTGAGGCAATTGAAAGTAAGCTCAAACTAGGGTTTTATATTATCTAAATGATAAAACAGTTATGATCATTACAAGATAGTGTTTTTATGATTGTTAATCTGTCAGAACTATTTAAAAAGGATACAATGGCACAGATTCCGTTGTCTTTCTCTAAACTTTATTAAAAGTATCTGCATCCTTTTCTTTTTAACAATGCTAAAAAGGAACAGAACATGAACTTTACATTTGAAGAGTGTAAATTTTAGTGCACGCTACAAATTTAAACAGTAGGCTCGCGACTGTGCGCTAAAATCACGGGTTTTACCATCTAAAAATTAAATTTAAAACTGTTAAACTGCGTCTGTCCTTTTCATATTACATTAGTAAGAAGAGGATGCGAATACTCTAAAATTAGGTTGTGCTCAGAATCAGTACCATTGGTATATTTCCATGTATGTACATCTAAGTCTATGATGCTTTATTTGTTACTGTATATAATTTTCTAAAACTTATGGTATTCTTTGTTACCTGTTATTTTAGTAGAAGTGTGGATATTTCATAATTTTAACCATGTAGTTAGTCTATTAAATGTGTAGGGAGTCAGGACAGCAGGACTCAAGTTACAAGTGTCTCGATGTTGTAGTCATTACATGTTTTACGTTGTATATAGGTATATGTTTACTCTATTGGGATAGTATTTTGCAAATCTAAATGTTATATTAAAATAATATTTAGTTTAACTTTTGTTTTTTATGAAGAAGGGAGAAGAATTGTGAATTCCAAAATAGATGTTTCTAAAATTTTATTGGTTAGACCAGAATTGACATTCCAAAATATAATCTTGATGTTAAGGTAACAGTTCACTCTGGTATAACTGAGTATAATGTGTGTATATTTATTATTCGTTATGTATGTGCAAATATTATGTGTAATGAGGAAATAATAAATACTTGTATTCAATAGAAGAAAATAAATGTGAAACAATACATTCTGTATTATTTACATGTTTTAGTACAAAAAGAATCTTTTTATCAAAACCAAGAATTAGGAACCATCGCTTTTTCTCAAACTAATGACAAACTCCAGTTGTCTGTCTGGTACTAACACTTGTGAGGTCATTGCCTTGACATCTTTACTATTTTCACACTTAATATCGAAGTTATTGATAACCTGCAAAAATATGATATAGTTTTACCACTAAACCAGAATTTGCACATTTATAGAACTAATTCTTAACCACTGTTGTGTCCAAAAAATCTAAAATGTTTGTCATCAAATGTCCCTCCATAAAATATAACATTGTGTGGAAATTCAAAGAGTATATAACTTTATATTATTACCTGTCTCACAAGCTCTGTCAGTTGAACTTGTGCTATCTTCTTTCCTATACAAGATCTAGCGCCCATAGCAAATGGTAAAGATGCTGAAGTGGTATGATTGACAATGCTTTCTCTGCGAGGATCATTTCTGTCCCAACGGTAGGGCAAAAACATTTCTGGCTTACTAAAGTTTTGCTCATCACGGCCAGATGTATAAATTGAAGCTATAATTGGAGTCTGTAAGATACGAATTGTTTCTTTTATTAAATTAAATAATAAATTTTATTACTTAGGTAAAACTTTTCTTATTCTAAGACTAATTTCTTCTTTCATGTGGCCATAAGGGTCTTCAAGTTCACTCGGAGCTTCTGGTATTTTCAACTTTCTTCGCAAGGAAGGTGACAGTAAACACAGGTTTTGTACCAAGCCAAAGAGACTCGATGTTGTCCAATAAAGGCACATACATGAAGGAACACTCGCTGCTACTGGAATCATAACTACGGAGAAAATTCTAAAACCATTGGTAAATATATTGTACATTCTAGATGGCTCTCGCAATTTCGACATTCTTTGTATTTCAATAATTGCCAAATTGGTCAAACCAAACATTACTGGTAGTATAAGAGAATGGTCAACTTCTGTCAAGTTTGGAATCCAGCCAAAACCACCAACTTCTAATTCCATAAATGTTACCAGTGCAGATGGATCAGGTCTTTGCATACTAACCAGATTTCTAAGTGCAAATGACATACACACCCAAATGGGTATTTGAAACCATACAACCATTGTTGCTTTCAGTGGATGACAATTATCTCTCTCAATAAGATTTCTCCACTGCTTTTTCATAGATCTTTTAAATAATAACATGGTTTGCTTTTCGTTTAGATTATACATCTTTCTGGCCACAGCTATCTCCTTTTTCATTTCATTAACCATATCTTTTAACTCTAATCCAATGTTTTCAACTTTAGCTAAAATGTAGTTCTGATATATTGTGAGGGGTAGCGTCATAAGTGCGCGAATAAGTATTGTAGTGGTAATGATAGTAACTGACCAATTTAGGCCAGTAGTATCGTGGAAATACAGCAAACCATCTTGCATAAAATTCACTAGACTGCTATTTGCTATGCTGTTATACGTTTGCTCCTGCCATTTCACAATCCCGTCTATCGATATACTTCTTCTATTATAATATGTGCTAGTTGGCGATAATATTGGTTGATTGAACAAAAAATTTTTTGCATGATATGGATACTCATGTCTTCTATCTACCACTATATTGCAGGCAATACTGTATGACCGATAGTTGGGAACTAACAGTTTACTTCTTAAGCCCTTAATAATTTGACAGTAATTCATATTTACTTAGTTTTTTCATTAAACTCCAAAAATTCGTAAATCCACACAGCATATTATTTTAAAATTAAAATTTGAGTTGTTTTAGTTTTGATTTCAAATCACAAATGTCAATATGACAGTTTTTATGTCATTGACAAGCATAGACTAATTTTAATCAGAAGTTGCACAAAGTTAGGCGAATTTAACAGACGATAAAATTAACTATCCGACTTCAAAAAAGGAGAATATTTTCAAACTATTGAAAAAATAATAAATAATATAAAATAATTAGGAACTTACTCCCTGCATAAGTCTATAGTTTCCAAAAACCGTTTCTTTTGGTAATATTCTAGTTAAAAATGGAGCTACTGGATACATTCTCATCACTTCCTTTACCACACATCTTATATAAGTATCGTCCTTCCTTCGAATTTCTTCTATAACACCAGCATTGTTACAAAGCAACAAAAATATCCATAATGTTGTATATGCAGTCTGAAATAGGATAGAAATGTTTTTTTTTAATTTGCATTCTTTATAAATATTTAGTTGATCTGATTACCTACTCATACCTACCGTGTCACCAGCAGCTATAATAAAATCTGCAACTATCCTTGTTATCATTTCATCTTCTAAGTCTTCTTGGAGTAATTTTTTTATCAATCCATTATTTCTGTCTTTGTTTCTGATCATTTCTAAAGCCATTTTTTTAGCTGAAAAGATTTTCGTAACGACGAAATATTACAAACTGGAACTTAATGACTATTTTATCCTCCTATGAAGGAAGGGGACTATAATTCTTACCTAAATGTAGTGATAAATCCACACTTTCCTTGAAATCTCTCCATACTTTCAGATTAAAATATTGACACCATTCTACTGGCCATCCGTACAACATTGTAGTAGCTTGAAATATTTTTTTTACTGAATCCGAAAACATATTTAACATTTCATCGTAGTGTTGACTACGATGTATGGAGTTTTCTCCAAGCAAAACATTTACAAGTACTGAAAATAATTTAAAAAGTTTTTAGAGCACCTATTATAAAATATTACCTATTTCTAACTTCTTACTAGTTATTAGTTACTACTCGTAGACTACTTAGTTCAATTATCATTATTTTAAAGTATAACATACCATTCGTTGATAGTCTATAAAATTCCATTTCGTAATCTTTAATTTTGTAACGGCCCTCAGATCTTTCTTTTAAATCATTTACAAAAGTTTTTATACTTTCTACTATAGGAGCTCTTATCCAATCTTCCGTGCCTTCTCTTAGCAGATGCTTATTCAATATTCGCCGATAATGTAACCATTTTTCACCGTTCATAAAAAACAGACCTCTGTGTGATCCATACAATTTTTCGTACAAAACCCACGGATCAGGTAAAATATGCATCGGACATTTGCCTTCCATATAAACAAAGAGTGATTTCATAATCAAGGGATCGCTTACAAAAACAAGCTCTTTGCTTCCAGCTAGTCGTTCCGCAAAAATGGGGCCTAATTGCTTGTGTCGACCATCTATATATTCGTGCAATCTGAATATAAAGTGTTCATTCATTACGATAGCCGTCTTACATAAAAAAAATTATATAAATAAATAATGTACTCAAAATTACCAACTTCGTTCCACCTCCAGATGCAAGCAAATGTAATCGTGTGCCTATAATTGGTAAAGATTTTGGATTGGGCATATCACTGATACTCAACAAATGATCTTCTTTATTATGTGTTGCTTTAAACCTTTTTGCATTCATTTTTAGTGCCGCCGTTTTCTGAAATCGATGCATTTCGCCTGAAAATTATATAAACTTAAGTAGGTAGATAGGTGCATACATACATACGTACATACATATTAGTTTATTCGATTTTTCAATCTTAGATAGACATAACGATGATGAGCTTAACTGAACTTAACGTTCAGTTAAGCTGAACTCGCTTCGCTCGTGGTTCAACCTTAGAATCCTTCGCTGGCTCGGAATTCAATACAAACTCTCGCGACAAAATAACAAGTTTGCAGCCTTGCATAACAAATAACTATTATAACACACTAGCTAATGCCCAGCGTGCGTTACTATGTATCTCGCGTGCGTGCATGGTACATTGATAGTACTATGTCATAAACCGACACGCAAGTACTGACAACAACTGTACTGTAAAAAGTTAAAAAAAAAACTATCAAGTTTCAACGCATTCAGATACTTATACTGTGCAAATCCAAAGGTAAACGCACAGGCAGACAAACATTAGTTTTATTTTTTAGTTTCATATATTAATCATCGGTTAGGCGATAATAGTAGGTAAATAATATAGGTAATAGGTACAATCAAAATACAATAATAATATTAGTAGGTGTGTCTATAACATACCTGACATAAAATATTCTAATGACTCACCTTAGGTACAAATAGTAGGACTTCGCAAATCGACGTCTTATATTACAATGAAAGACTTTATTGTAAACTGAGACCCATACTCACTGTCACTGGGGAGCGGCGCAAAACATGTAAATATTTTGAATTAAATATCAGATGCTGCTGGCTCATGCATAAAATAATATGGTAATGAAAATGTAACTTTCTGTCCCGCGTCATACAGGTAAACCCATCGGTATACCGTATAGGTAAACGAACACGTGCCGTTTATCGCTTAGATAGGTAGGTATATTATGTAGATAACTAGGTTATAGTAAAGTAAGTATTCTTTTAGCTGACAAGCGAATGGTTATGGGTTCAATTGAAGATTAAATTGTGTTTGAAGGCATTCTGAACCAGTGGTAGATGCATTTGACGATTCAAAAGTACTTATAAAAGTTAAGTTGAATTAAAAAAAATAGTTTAATTTAATTTTAAAACATTTTTATTTATTTATATTTATTTATTGTCATGAACCGTCAAATAAGGTAATTTTAAGCACCTATAACATTCAGAGTACCTACCTAACGTTATAAAGCGTAGGTAATGGTTTACACAGCAACGCCTTGCCAAGGCCGTAGCCAGGTGATTTTGGCGGGTGAGAGAGGAGGGTGGGAAGGGTGTTTGCCAAAACCTCTCATGAGAAAATGGTCAGTAGCGCGAGCGCAGCGGGAGTAATTTTTTTAGTTTTAATTAGTAAGTTAATACAGAATAAAATAATTAAAAGCAAAATTGAGACGAGTGCAGTCATAACAAAATTTTATTTGAGACTAGCTGACCCGCCCCGGCTTCGCTCGGGTGGAGTATTTCGGACTGGGAGTGTCATCGTGAAGCCGTTGCTTGATACCTAAAATATCAATTCACTATCAGAAATTCTAAAATCCCCACGATTTAGGACTTCAGTACTTTGCAGCATCAGGATTGAGGAGTTAGGATCCGAAGTTCAATGATGTAGCCTATGCTTGGTACCTAAATTAATTTTGCATCATCCGCAGTTACTGAAACATTATAGTTTAGGAGTGCTGTACCCTACATCATCAGGGTTGAGGAGTTGGGACTTGAAGTCTGAGAATAAAGTCGTTGCTTGGTACCTACAATATGAATTCACTATGAACACTTCCTGAATCTTGATAACTCAGGCGGGCAGTAACCCTGCAGCATCAGGATTAAGGAGTTGAATCCAGAATTTTTTATGTGACCACTACGAAAACTTTTTTTGATGATTTAAAAAAAAAATGCAAATCGGTCCAGAAACCTCGAAAAAATCGATGTAGAAAACCACCTCCTTTTTGACAGTCGGTTAAAAACCGATGACCTTGAAATATTTACGGAACAATCTTTAAAATATCCCCTTTCTAACAAAAAAAGAATGAATGAAATCGGACTACGCGTTAATGAATTACAACTCAGTATACATTTTAACTTTTATCTCCTACGGAAACCATGCTGAATTTCGGGATAAAAAGTATCCTATATTCTTTCTTATAGTATGACCTCAAATCGTACCAAGTTTCATTGGAATCCATTCAGTAGTTTCAGCGTGATGCGCGGCCGTGATACAGACAGACAGACAGACAGATAGACAGACAGATAGACAGACAGACAAAAATGAAAAAAATGACAGTTTTGGGTTCAGTATCGATTATAGAGTGCCCTCGAAAAAAAAATTCAAAATATCTTTAATGTACAGAATTTGACCTGTTACAGTTTTATTATAAGTATTGATGATTGATGATGATAAGCTTCTTCGTGGTCTTGTCTTCGGCATAAAACCCCATCCAAGTACTTTGAAATGGTATTTGACATCAGTAAAACATCTAATGTTTTATTTCTCTTGAGGAATTTATAAACGAAGAATGCTATTCATCTTACTTTAAAATATATACGTGCTATTATTTAAATCGAACCGTCGCGCGTCGATTCGCTATGTTTGACATGTTTCTAAAGTTACCCGTGCCCGCTGTAAAGTAGGACTTCTCTGTTTACGAACCACTCTGTAATCTGAAATTATAATCTGTGTCAGGCAGCAGTGACTTGTCAAATTTATAAAATCATTCATATTTCACCCAAAGACTACAATATTATACTGATTTCACCGATTTGCTTTGGATTTACTTTTACTGAAAACTATAAATTGTGGTGAAAATAAATATTTAGATTAGAAATAAATCATTTAAAATGACACCAAAAAATAAAACAGAGGAGCCCAAAAAAGAAAGTGCGGAGCCAGCACCTGCACCTAACGATGATCTGGTAAAATATTTTTGTAAGAAACAGAATGTCATCGTAGCAGCAAAATATTAATATAACATAACAATTTTCTTGCAGTCCGAAGAAGATAAACGGCTTCAGGAGGAGCTCAACATGCTTGTGGAGAAGCTTACCGTGAGTTTTCACATCTAAATGTATGATACATAAACTTGATGCCTTAACCAAAAAACACTGCACTGTTTAACAGGGAAACGAGGTGGAGCTTTATTTGCCGGCCCTACAGATGTTGACCAACCTTATAAGAACTTCAACGACGTCTATGACATCGGTGCCTAAGCCATTAAAGTTTCTAAGGGAGCACTATCCTGCATTAAAAGAAGTGTATGAAAAGATTACAGATGAAAAGACAAAGAAATTTTGTGCTGATGTAGTCTCTGTCCTTGCTATGGGCGTCAGTGGCTCTCCTGTAAGTAACTATTACATTTAAATATTTGTTCACATAAAATAAACACTTGTGTGAAATGGATCTCTAAAGTTTGTTTTCATTAAGATTTCATTTCATTTCAATTTGGTTTTTTATTTTTCAATAGACCTAATAAATATTTGATTAGTGCTACTTTTAGAATTTTAAAAATAAAAAACCAAAGGAACGGGAACCATGAGGACAACTCTATTTTTGTTAAGCTGTAGGTCGATGTTGTACAACCTGCATCAATCATGATTACAATCGCAATTGTTATGATTGGCTGAATTTGTGCGATTCTTGTTGCAACAGTGCATTTTTGCCAATTGTGAGTGTTGGTTGGTCAGAGGTGATTGCGATCGTGACATTGTAGCTGTCATTCTACCGCAATCGAGCAGCTGTAGGGCGATTGTATAAAACCTGCATCAATCATTATTACAATCTCAATTGTTCTGATTGGCTGAATTTGGGCGATTCTTGTTGCAACAATGCATTGTGGTCAATAGTGAGCGAGCATAATTATCCAATCAGAAATGATTGCGATCGTGACATTGTAGCTGTCAAACAACCGCGTTAGGGCCACTGGTATTATTATCTTAAAAGTTTGACATTTGTTGCTGTAATTTTAGTCTCTGGGATTAAAAAATAGACTGTACAATATAAAATAGACCAAAACTTTTGACTACTGATAACTTATTTGCAATACCATAGTTTCAGTAGAATAGTATAAATAACAGTAATATTTTACATATGTTTCAGGATGCAGCTGAGAAGAGGGAATGTCTTAAATATTGTTTGCTGGGGACAATGTCTAATGTTGGTGAATGGGGCCATGAATATGTTAGGTAGGCAAGAGTATAATTTTGTACCAGAAACTTTAGTGACAACAGATACAAGTACTGCAATTTTCTCAGTTTCATAACAAAAGTAAAATTATAATGACAAATAATCCATACTCATTTTTTACTATAATTTTATGAATAAATTTAGTAGTATAATTTATAAAATGTGAGAGTGTGTTTGTCTGCTAGCTTTTCACAGCCCATTTGCTTAACCGATTTTGACAATATCTGGTATGGCATAGCTGGCATCCCAGGGATGAACATAGGCTGTGTTTTGTCCTGGAAAATCAAAGTTTTCACAGGATTTTGAAAAAATATAAATTCACCAGGACAAATTTGCAGGCATCACCTATTTGCTGTAGAGGTAGGTTGCATCCCAGGGATGCTTAGGATTTTTATCCCAGAAAAACGAAAGAGTTTTTTTTCACCAAATTTTTCAAAAACCTAATTCCATGAGTTCAAAGGTGTGGGGTGGGCATCATGTAGTAAATAATTTGAAATAAAATAAATAAATGAGTAAAAAAATAACAAACAAACAGGCAACTTGAAGGTGAGATAGCAGAGGAATGGAACATAGAGAACATGAACACTCTAATGGCGCTAGTGCGTGATGTGGTCACCTTTGACATGCAGCACTCTGCTGAGATTCAAGCGTGTGACCTGCTCATGGAGATTGACCGCTTGGATTTGCTGGCTCAACATATGGACCAGAGCAACTATCCCCGAGTTTGCCTTTACTTGATTGGGTAAGATTAATTAGTGCTTATAGTAATTATTATACACTGTTGCGTTTTGTTCTTGTTAAAATTTGCACTATTTTGATACTTTTTTACAATCAAATTAGACCATTGGGATTTACTATGTATTTAATTGCAGCTGTGCCAGTTATGTGGTTGAACCAGAGTCAACACAAATTCTTCAAGGTGTACTGGATACATATTTGCGTTTTAAGGAGTACCCTCGCGCTCTACTTGTTGCTATGCAGTTACATGACAAAGCTAAATGTGAAGAAGTCTTCAATGCTTGCAGTGATACGTACGTATATATAATGAACTAGCTTATGCCCGCGACTTCGTCCACATGGTCTACACAAATTTGGAACCCCTATTTTACCCCCTTAGGGGTTGAAGTTTCAAAAATCCTTAGTGGATGTCTATGTCATAATAGCTATCTACATGCCAAATTACAACCCAATCTATCCAGTAGTTTGAGTTGTGCGTTGATAGATCAGTCAGTCAGTCACCTTTTCGTTTTCTAATACATATTATGACAATTTTTTAAAGCTTTTTACCATCATCAGCCCTAGCTCCAGTAAACTCCATCAAAATTCTATTATTTACCTTTATTTTCTAGACTTAAACAAAACTATTTTGTATTGTGGTTAACCCGAACAAACAATAGAAAATTTAGCGAACCAATACATCTATTTTCTTCTACATTCCAGTTTTTATAGGGATATGTAATAAATTTTTTGATAACATTTACATTCTATGCATTTTCATCTTGGAATGCACAGTAACAATTTGTTCATAACTCAACTGTCATTTGGCCACAAAAGTTTACAAGTTTGTTAGTGATTCTCTTAAATTTCATATAGACCTTGCCCAGACTCCAGAAGGGGTGAATTTTCCGCGAATCGTTTCGTGTGAATTCATATGCGCGTTCGCGAGGTACTAGGCGCCAACAAATCGCGTCGCGTCGTTAGGAGGTCCGCTTCGACAGTCTTTTGAAAAAAAAAAAACCACAAGAAATGTCCAACGAATTTAATTTGGAAATTCACACACACGGAACTTTTACTTCACGCGAATACAGTAGTTTCAGTGTTAACTATTCAATATGGAAATGTGGACTGCTTCGCCGCCTCGCGGATTGTTCGCTTTATATAAATTGAAATGCTGAAGCAGCGAATTAACACGTCATGTTAAAATTATTAATTTATAACATTTCCCCCCTTTAGACGAAGCTTTAATTTAAAATAAAGCGTAGTAAAAAAAAGAAACGGAAAAGGAGAGAAATGGTAAAATATTCTACATAATTTAATTATTTGAAAGATTTCTTTGCACTGATGCACTAAGATTTCGAAGGTCTACAGATGCGTTATCTTCATCATCTGTTATCTGTGACATTTCAATAGAACTTTGGGCTTTGTTTTCTTTATGCGAAATCTTTTTGCGATTACATTGGAAAAAAAATTGAATGCAGAATTTGTTACAATTACGTTGTTTAAAACATCTGATAATCTTATAACATAAAAATAGAAAAATTAACGAAATAATTATATAAGTAAAAGCAGAATAATACGAGCTATATTTTATAAAATGAGATTCCTCTTGGATCCTGTTGATTTGCAACTCAAGATCGTTGAATTGGTTTATCGAATTTTTTAAGGAATCTAAATTAATATTACTTAGGTTAATAGGTGATAGAAGAGGAATCGTTTTGTTAACAATCTCTTGGTTGCAGCAGTTATCATTAGTTATATCAAAATTAATATTAAAGTTATTATTATCAATAGTTAAATTTGAAATGGTAGACGGTATAAATTGAATCGTTTTAAAGTAACCAATGCAACCTTTGTTCAGTTTTAATATTCCAGTGCCAGATATAGAATAATCCTTAAAGTTATCATTACAATTGATAGTTAGTTTGCTTGTTTTGACTGTACAAATATCCATTGATTATTTTTTAATTTATGCCATATGTCAATAAGACCATATAGGATTTTCGGTTCACATTCCCTTGGTAAAGATAGAGTCACTTCAGTTAAAAGTTTTGTCTCGCATGAAGGATTCGAATTTACAGAATAAATTGACTCTAATTTACAGATGGAATTTTCACTATTTAAAATAGTACAATCTCTTAAAGTATCTAATAATACGTAATTTAATCTATCGTCAGTTATAGCTAAATAGGGTTTAGTAGGTTTGATTAAGGCAAAACTTTTGGATTGTCCTTCGTAATGAGGAGTCGGGAGCGGGATTGTTTTATAGACGTTATACTTAACGGGAGAGACAAGAGGGATCTGTATTACAAATACTATCTTATTGCTATAGAAATAGGAGACTAACTTAGATATATCTATAATGGTATGTATATTTTCTATACTTAGTGCTACAGGAAAATCTAAACCTTTATTGATTGAGTTTCTGTGTTTAGACAGTTCATCATACAGTTTTACAGGACTTAGAACAGAAGGATGTAGAGCATTAACTTTTGAAAACAAAATTGCGTTTATTACAGTATCGAGAAAATTTGAGATAGCTAGTAAAGAGCTTTCGATTATATTAACTAAGCTATTAAATCTAGTTAAATACATTAATTTTTCATTATCACTAGTAACATAAGACAATATATCGTTTAATTTATTAATCTGAGAGTTTAACTTTATCTCATTTTGATTTAACCTAGAAATAGTAGAATTAAAAGTATTAATAGACGACTTAACTATATGAATATTATCTTTCATTAAATGAAATATCTCAGATTCAGATCTCTGACAAGAGCTAATTGCAGCATCATATTTTCGGGCATCTTCAGCATCTAAAGTGCCAAAGAAAAACTTAAGGATTTCACCACCAAATTCTAAAGATCTTTTGAATCTAGCAGGATTTTCGCTTGAGATAATATGAGATAGAGATTGAGCCTTGAGATAATTGGATTCTAGAAGTACTTCAATTGGACTAAAAACATTTTTGCAGCTAGAGTACTCTTCTGGTTGCAACTTAGCACAAACTAGAGAGGTTTTAACAATCAACCGGTCAACTTTGTCAAGCTGTGGTTCCAATGAGACGGTGTTGAGATGCGTGATTACTCTCCAATAATCATTGTAGAAATAAATTTTTGTAATGGGGTCGAAATATATTCCAGGGCTATGCGTTATGGGTGTAATCATTGGCTCAGACGAGACGTAGGAGAAAAATCTGAAAAGAATGATAAGCTTAAGTTACAGCGAGCTTAATTAAATTAGTATGATACTTAACATGTTTTCTATTTATTAATAAAGTAACATTATGTTTTCCATTTATTTTAACGATTTTGTAAGGGCCTTTCCATATTGGAGATAAGGCTTTACGAAGTCTGTGATGGTATTTTAAATATACCATGTCACCAACTTTATATTCTATGTTAGGATTAGAACTTGAATCATAGATTTGTTTTGAAGATTCTTTACTTGATCTAATATACTCTAAAGCTTTTTCGCGGCTTACTTTCATTCTATACTGAAGCGCACGGACATACTCGTGGTATGTAACATTATTATCTGTGTCGTAGAGAGAATTAGGAAGGGTTGGTTTCTGTCCAAACAGAAGTTCAAACGGAGTAAATTGAGTAGTAGTATGAGGAGTTGTATTATACGCGAGAACAGCTGTTGCTAGGTAGCAATGCCAATCATTTTGATTTTCGTTTACAAAGGATTTTAGGTATTCTTTAAGAGTAGCGTGGCTGCGTTCCAGCGCACCGTTAGTTTGGGGATGGTAAGGGCTAGAAAGTAAGGGTTTGATTTTGAAAATATCGGTAACTTGTTTAAACAGTTCTGATGTAAAAGTCATGGCTTGATCAGTAAGGATCATTTTAGGAATAGCGAATAAGGACATAAAGTGGACCAGATTACGGGCTACTTCTTCACTTGTTGAAGAAATCATAGGATAGACACATAGGAATTTGGTAAGATCATCTTGCAGAGTCAGAATGAACTTGAACTTTTGGAAACCTGCTTCAGGTAAGACACCAACTATGTCCAGAGCTAATCGTTCAAAAGGCTTTGTGCTCGTGGATGTAATAACCATAGGAGCTTTATTGCAGGCTCGTAAAGGTTTGTTAACTTGGCATAGTTTGCAAGACTTCACATAGCGTTCTATGTCAGTTCTCATTCCTTTCCAGTAGTATGAGGCTTTAATTCGACTATACATCCTATTCACACCAGGATGTCCTGCTATGGGAGTGTCGTGATTCTCTTTGAGAATTGTAGGAACTTCAGCTGGAGTTGGAAATATTATTTGATTTTTATAAATATGTATTTTGATATCAGTGTTATGAAATACGTAGGAAATCATATTATAAATTTTGGTATAGGATAATTTAGTAAAAGGTTCAGAGAAATCGGAGATAGCTATTTCATCAATGCTAGGGTGATGTGATATAAGTTCATCACGAAGCATCATCAAAGTGTCGTAAATGGAGCGAAAAGTTGTCTCATCGTAATGATGAACCTTGGTAAAAAGAAAATAATATGTTTTATTATTTTTTGTAACTGACCTTACCGAACATTGTTCACGTTCGGCTTCTAACAATGAAGCGGTGTCGGTTATCTGAGATAATAATTCCTCACAATGTGGCATTGAGTTGTCGAAATCTAGAGAAACGGGGCATGCAATAATTTTGCATTTGGAAAGATGTAAAGCTTGTGAGTGTTCTTCAATTTTTGTGTTAGAATCTGGTAAAGAGTTTGTGAGTTGTTTCTTAAAATATGCCTCGTAGGAAAGCTTAGTAAGATTATCTGTATTTATAGCATGAATTGGGATGCGAGACAGAGCGTCTGCATTTGAATTTAATTTTCCAGGTTTGTAAATAATCTCGTAATCGTATTCCTCAAGTTTGAGGCGCCAACGGACGAGTTTGGAACCAGGATCTTTGACGTTGAAGAGCCATACTAAGGGCCGATGATCTGTTACGATTTTGAATTTAGTGCCGTAGAGATATGGTCGGAAAGTTTTAACGGCGAATAAAATAGAAACTAACTCCTTTTCTGTGGTCGAGTAATTTCCTTCTTGTTTGTTTAAGGTTCTAGAAGCATAGGCTATTGGTTTGTCCTTGCCGACAGGGCCTTGAGATAGCACTGCGCCAACGGCGTAGTTGCTGGCGTCTGTGGTAACGATAAATGGTTGAGAAAAATCAGGGTATTGGAGAAGAGGAGCTGAGGTTAACTTTTCCTTCAGGAGGTTAAAAGCTTGGTCTTGTTCTATAGACCAATGAAAAGTGACATCCTTTTTGAGTAAAGATGTTAGAGGTTTTGTGATCTTGGAGAAATTGTCAATAAATCGGCGGTAATAACCAACGAGACCGAGGAATGATTTTACTTCTTTAGGATTTTTAGGAATTGGGAAATCACAGACTGATTTAATTTTTTCTGGGTTTGGAGAGACACCTTTATCCGTTATAATGTGACCTAGATAGGTGACTTCCTTTCTAAGGAATTCACATTTATCCGGTTGTAATTTGAGATTATAATCTCTGAAACGGTTGAATACCATTTTCAGTTTTTCACAATGTGATTTGAGATCTGCACTATAGATGATACAGTCATCTAAATAGACATAGCAATGTAAACCTTGAAGACCTGATAATACTGTGTTCATAAGACGTTGAAAAGTACTGGGAGCGTTCTTAAGTCCGAACGGCATCCTAGTGAATTCGTAGTGGCCTGTTGAACCATTTGTGTTGACTACAGTAAAGCCAGTTTTAGGTGCATCTGAAGGATTCAGCGGAATTTGATGGAAACCGGAGACTAAGTCCAGTGTGCTAAAATATTTGGAATGACCTAGTTGATCTAGGATATCTGTGATCAAGGGAATAGGATATACTTCGGATACAGTGACGTCATTGAGGCGGCGGTAGTCGATAACTATTCGCCATTTCTTTTTCCCGGATGCGTCCATTTTTTTGGGAACCACCCAAACGGGAGCATTCCATGGAGAGATAGACGGTTTAATAATTTTCTGTTGTAGCATTTTCTGGATTTGGGAATCGACTTCGTTTTTATGACATTCGGGAAAACGGTAAGATTTTACATTAATAGGAGAGCTATTACCCGTGTCAATAGAGTGTTGAATAGCGTTAGTATGAGTTAGAGTGTCTCCTTCGAGATAAAATATATCAGAGTATTCAGAACAGCACTCTAAGAGAACTTTTCTCTCCTCATCGTTAAGATGTGAGTGTCTTATAAGACTTAGAACACGATCGAGTCGATTTGATGAAGAATTAGAAACGTGGTTGACAATTTCGGGGGATTGAGACACTTGGCGTAGTTCAGAGAAGTCTATAGGAGTTAAATGAACCTTGAAGTCTTGGATTTCTATTTGAGATTCAGTGGTATTTAAAACAGAGACATTGACTTTATAATTAGGCTTCAAACTTACTATACAGTTTGCTATATATACACCTTCGGATATAGAGTGATCTAATATGAGTGCGTCTTTTAAATGACGTAACTCGAACTTGTCATTTGACACAGTGCATTCAACAATAGCTTCGGAGCGAGCCGGTATTATATATCTAGGGCTCGAATAATGAATTGGTAAAGTGTAATTTGAGATAGTAAGGGATTTAGTATTATAATCGATATTAGTATGGAAAAAATGTAGAAAATCGGTACCTAAGATACCGTCTGATTCCAGATTCAGAGCGTCAGTTATGACGTGGAATTTAAAAGAAATGGTGTGGTCGTTTATAATAAGGTTAAGCACAACTGTTCCTAAAGTTTCGCTATAGGAATCCTTATCGTTTATGCCTTTGAGTTTTATAATTTCTTGAGACAATTGGGGCTCTGCTGGTAAACACGAGCGCTTAATAATGCTGACACTTGCGCCTGTGTCAACTAAGAAACAGAGAGGTTTTTTATTACATTCTATTTGTAAAAATGCATGAGGTAAGGACACCAACTTTTTCAGGGTGCTTGTTTCGAAGATCGGGACGTCTTTAAGAGGCAATGAGCTTTTGCTTGCGTCGCTTTGGGGGTCATTTTGAATGACTTTAGAGTTTGTAAGACTCAGTTGATCCTTTGAAGGAAACTGAGATTTAAAGGATTTTGTAGTATAAGAGCTAGTATAAGAATTAGAATGAGATATAGTATTATTTGAGCAATCTTCTTTGGAATGCTTTGTATTCGATTTTGTAGGAATCAGTGAGGATTTAGGATATGATTCAGCGATATTTTGGCAGTCTTTTGGTGATTGCCGGGATATAAAAGATTTGGTATAAGATTCAGTGTGACTCGGACAGTCATGTAGCGATTGCCGAGATATAAACGATTTGGGAGAATTAGTATAAAAGGATTTAGTAGTTCGAGTGCCATTTTGGATTGTTGATTTCGGCAGGCACGCATCCGAAATCAGTTTAAGTTTTTTGATTCAGGGACGTAACTATTCGTCACTTCATTTAAGGATTCAGAGTATTCATACATGTTAACATTAGCACTGTTACTATGAGAGGGACCCGACGGAGGGTGAGAGTTCATCCGACGCTGATTATTATTATATTGGCGCTTACGACATTCTGAGATAAGATGTCCTTTGTGTTTACAATAGGCACAGGTTTTGACGAAATTTGAGTCCTTTGATGAACTTTGACTTGTTTCTGCATAATATTGAGGGTTAGCGGGAGGAATATGGAAAGATGATCTCTGTGTAAAATCGTGCTTTTTCTTAAAGCACTCTGAGAAACTATGATTGGTCTTCTTACATAAGGAACAAAATTTAGTTGGATGTTTTGGTTGAGTAATTTTTACAAGTTTGAAAATTTTTTCTTCTTCGACTGCTAGAGAAATTGCTTCATTAAGTGTCGAAGGGTTTCTGCAGCGGACAATATTAGAAATATTAGGGTTAAGACCTAATTGGAATAAGCTTAAGGCGAGTTCTTCCATAGCTGTGATTTTGCCTAGAAGGAGATTACGATCAGTGCATGAATTTTGAATATCAGCTTGAAGTCGAGTTAGGCATGCTTCGAGTCTGATAGAATATTGTGTCACACTTTCGGACTGGCCCTGTTTACAGTTTTGGAGATCAAGTAGCAGATGGGACGAGTGTTTTTTCTCGCCAAACGTGCTTTTTAAATATGATTTTAATTCATCCCAATTATTGAAATTTTTAAGGCTGCAGGCTAATTGTGCTTTGCCCTCAAGTTGGGAGATTATATATTTACATAAGATATTTTGCTGGTCGGGAGCAGCTAAACTAATTGCGTTATCGCAGTTAGTTAGGAACGCGGCAAGAGTTTCCCGATTCCCATCATAAGACCTTACGAATTTAGTGAGTATAGAGAGAGTCACTTTTGCGTCCGAACTTTCTGACTTTAAACTCATTTTTGATCACTGAAACTGAGATATGGAGAAAAAAAAAGGATTTATATTTAAAATACAGTACGAAAATATACAATTAAGACAATTTACGCTTTTTATACAAAATAATATAAACTACTTACAGGATAACGGCAAACATCACGATTTATTTTTCACAAAAAGGTTTTCACTTTGATGTCACTACACTGAAAGTTAAATTAGGTCGATGCGTTTGCGACACGTGAAGGCTTTGAACTGTACGGAATGCGTCTCGTATTTCACGCGGCGACGATATCGAGTAGGTTTCTGAAGATATTGAAGAAATTGTATTTCGTAATTTTGAAGGCTTAAAATTTATTTCACTGATGTTTTTGAGTGAGTCCAGGATATTCGCGTTCTTCGTGTGAGATGCGGGCTCAGTCTGGCAGGCTGAGACTTATCGTCGATCTTGAGTAGAACCGGTGCTTAGTGGTTGTGATGCGGGCTCAACCCTGGGGGCGAGGCTTATCGTCGATCACGACTGCGATGACCTCAGGATTCTTTGGATGCTAAGGGTGCGTGAACCTTCTCAGCATCCCACTTCTGACACCAATTGTTAGGAGGTCCGCTTCGACAGTCTTTTGAAAAAAAAAAACCACAAGAAATGTCCAACGAATTTAATTTGGAAATTCACACACACGGAACTTTTACTTCACGCGAATACAGTAGTTTCAGTGTTAACTATTCAATATGGAAATGTGGACTGCTTCGCCGCCTCGCGGATTGTTCGCTTTATATAAATTGAAATGCTGAAGCAGCGAATTAACACGTCATGTTAAAATTATTAATTTATAACAGTGCGTCGTGTGTCGTAAATCGCGTGTAGTACGCCCAAGTCGAGATACTAGAGACTCCTTGGTGGCGTCCAGTGTACCCGCGAACTTAACTAGATATCAATAGCATAGAATTCGACATTTCTGGACCAGCTAGGTGATTCTTTAACTCAGTGTCTAACACTAAGTGTTAGCCACCGAGGTTGGTTGGTTCTACATTGTTGCTTCACTGGGTGACACTAAAATATTTTTTCGTAGAAAACCTTCACCTGATTAAAAAATGAGCTTGGTGGCTATCAATCAGTGTTAGAAACTGAGATAGCGAATCACCCTGCTGGTCATAGTTGTAAACACTTGACATGTTGGTAACCTACAAAAAATGCCTTAAAAAGCGGTTGTGGTGTTTATCTTTTTTTTAATTGGTTTAAGCCTAATCAAAAAGCAGTTGTGCTATATGCTGGCCAGACAATATGTGCCTTTAGACTTGGACGATGAAGATTTACGGACAATACTGTTGAATGCTCATATCAATGATCATTTCCTGAGCTTGGGTCGAGAGGTGAGAACTAATAATTAATTGAAATAATAAAAATAAAAAATCATGTTTATAAGCAATATACTCATCATCATCATCTAAACCCATCGTCGGCCACTACTGAGGACAGGTCTTCCGTCAATATAAAAAGGGGTTATTGTTAGTCCACCATGCTGGTGGAGTGTGGGTTGGCAGACTTGACACACTTTTAAGAACATTAAGAAAAGCAGGTTTTCTCTTGATATTTTTCTTCACTGCTTCACAAGCTAGTGATATTAATTAATTGCTTAAAAAAACGCAAATAATTCCGAAAAGTTAAAGGTGCTTATGATCAAACTGTGTACCACCAAAGAGTGTCTTGACTGAGAGATAAGGTTCTTGAGCTTTTATCAAACTTACAACACCTTACCTTTAACAAACGCGCGTTTTGTATGTAATAGTGAAACCTTATAAACAGTTCACGTACTTTTCAAGTTTAATCAATGATATAAGATGTTTATTAAACTTAAAACCAATGGAGAACGTGGTTTTTACGTGTTTCAAATTATTTTATACATAGGCAACATCTCTATTCTGTCCTATATACAATTTTTGATGTTAGATTTGATTCTAGCTGGATATCATGGAGCCTAAAACCCCTGAAGAGGTATACAAAACTTGGCTAGAGTCTGCCGGATCGGCTCTAAGACCATCCCTATTAGCAGAACACCCTGTAGATTCTGCTAGACAAAACCTATCTGCAACCTTTGTTAACGCTTTCGTAAATGCTGGTTTCGGAAAAGACAAGCTGGTTACAACTGAGGATGGAAACAAATGGATGTATAAGAACAAAGACCATGGTATGTTAGATTTGTTATAAACATTTTTATTATTAAGATTTTTAAGATTCCATATCTCAAGAGAAAAAACCCTTTATAAGATAACTTCATTGTCTAGTATATTTTATGTCATATATTAAGTAATAATTACTAAGTATATTAAGTAATTATTTATCGTGTCTAGGTATGCTGTCAGCAGCCGCATCTCTCGGTATGATCCACCTTTGGGATGTGGACGGTGGTCTGACCCCCATAGACAAGTACCTTTACACAGCTGAAGAGCATATAAAGGCTGGAGCATTGCTAGCTCTAGGACTTGTCAACTGTGGTGTGCGGAATGAGTGTGATCCTGCACTTGCTCTTCTGTCTGACTATGTTCTGCATGCAAGTGCCAACTTGAGGATTGGAAGTGTTCTAGGTGAGTTGTTGTCCCAATTATTGGGATAGTGCCTGTGCTACAAATAAATTATTTCTTAGTAATCATTAAATACAGGGTCTTCCAAAGTTCGTAAAATCCACGTTCATTGTTAGTTTTAAGTTTTAAATTATCGATTTAACTAAAAAAGGACGTCAAAGGTTTATGACGTCACATCTATGTATTTCAAAATAGTTCCCATACCAACCACGCATTTTGACGTTTGATAAAAAGTTGCTGATTTGACTATAGGCACCATCCCTCTTGTGTTATCGTAATTCTAACTACAAAGTGGCTGATATATTATTTAGTTAGCGTCACATGAAGTTGTTTACAAAAAGACGTGTCCGTACATCAGCGTACGATAAAATCACACACGCATAATATAATCCTACTTTTGCATTTATAATATTAGCATGGATTGTGAGTTTTGGAACATTTTAGAACATACGTGTGATCGTTCCCAGGTCTCGGCATAGCGTACGCAGGCACGCAACGCGAGGACGTCTTGTCCCACCTGCTGCCCGTGCTATCAGACACGGCCGCCCCCCCTGAAATCTGCGCGCTGGCAGCCATCGCTTGCGGTCTGATTGCTGTTGGCTCTTGTAATGGAGATGTGAGTTCATTTGTTCTTCTAGACAAAACCTGTCTATCTGTTTCTCGAAATTTTGTCTACTTTTTGGTAGCACTTCATAGTATATACTGATAGTTATTTAAGACAAGCGAAATATCGACCCTTTTTCCTCGTCTATTTTCTAAAGTGAAACCACTATGCAAAATTTCAGGTTTCTAGGTCGAAAGGTCTAGGGCTTTAATGAGTCAGTCGGTAAGTGAGTCAAGTCAGTCGATTTTTTTAGGGTAGAGTATCTGTTTTTTACGGTTTTGTCTGTTTATAATTTTATTCTTCCTGTAGCTTGTGCTTTTGTAATAATTCAAAACTTATTTTTGACAGGTCACTTGTGCTATAATCCAACGCCTCATTGAAGAGAACAAAGATCTGCATTCATCTACTTATGCTCGGTTCCTACACTTAGGTCTAGGATTGTGCTTCTTAGGTAAGTCTTTGTAATTTGTATCATTCAATTTGGTACGATTTTTTATGCTGTCAACGCTACCGTCATTTCAAATTTTATGGTAACCATTTTGGTTTTCTACAAACAAAACTTTACCATAACACGTTTTAGACGAATCTATAGACACCTCCATTGATTAAAATCGATCTGGCTATTGTGATCAGGTTTGGCATTGTATAAAACAAATGTTCAAAATAAGTGCTTTAAATATGCTTAAGAAACAGTTTAAACTTGTTTTTTAGCGTGTTTAAATTATAAATGTTCTGTTATTAAATTTTTAAACACTTTTTTATGCTTCGAAGTTATAAAGAATCCCACACATTACGTACCCAAATTGGTGTGAAAAATATATCCCTGTTTTTGTTGTGGCGCGTTAATAAAGCCTTGTCTGTTGTCAGGTTGCAAGGAGCGCACGGAGGCGACAATGGCCGCGCTGGAAGTGCTGCCGGAGCCGCAGCAGTCACTGTGCCAGACCACTCTGTCCATGTGCGCCTACGCGGCCACCGGCGATGTGCTCGTCGTGCAACAGATGCTGCACATCTGCTCCAAACACTATGACACCGATGTACGGCGCGGTGTAGTTTGAGGGCTGCATGTTTTGGACAGGTTGCAAGGAGTGCTGGTCTCCAGCACTCCTTGGAACCTGTCACCTGGAACATGAATGATAGCAGAATATTTTGTGCTCACATTATATCTATATATATAAAAGGAAAAGATGACTGACTGACTGATCTATCAACGCACAGCTCAAACTACTGGACGGATTGGACTGAAATTTGGCGTGCAGATAGCTATTATAACGTAGGCATCCGCTAAGAAAGGATTTTTGAAAATTCAACCCCTAAGGGGGTGAAATAGGTGTTTGAAATTTGTGTAGCCAACGCGGTCGAAGTCGCGAGCATAAGCTAGTTGCAAATAAAACAGTTGACGCTAGAGGTCAACGAATGTTGTGTAGATAGGCCACTCGGATCAATGCCGCGTCGTGGTGCATTGACCGTTGACAGTTTTAGACGTAGAATGGGGCCGACTCTCTTGTACACAATCTCTAAACTAAAGTTTCTTGCGGAAAAAGATAGCACTAGATTTAGACCTGTTTAGAGATTGTGTACAAGAGAATTGCCCCATTGTGGGTTTAAAAAATCACTAAAACTACAAGATAAGGTATTGGTTATTGTGGCATTGGATTGTGTTTAGGTAGTATAATAATAACGCTAAGTTTTAGCTAGCATTCTGGTTACATTCAGTATAACAATTTGAGGCTGCACATATGAAACACGAATTATTTGTTGTTCTATCGTATATCGGTTTTATTGCCAGATTTTGGTTAACTATACCTTTTCTTATTTAGAATGAACAATCGTCAGCAGAAGACACAGCTTTCAAAAAACAGGACAAAAAAGAATCTAAAGAAAGCAGCAGCAGTAGCAGCTCCTCTAGTACTTCCAAGGACGATAAAAATAAAAGTATGTATATTGTTGCAAAGTAACACCTACTTGGCACTTTAGCCTGTCTTTTTCTTGCTATAGTTGGTTAAATGACAAAACTACACTTGATTTATTGTTACAGGCAAATCAAAAGAGAGCAAGAGTAAGGAAAAGGACAAGGAAAAGGAAGCTAATAAGGAATTATCATCAGTACAGGCAGTGGCGACACTGGGTGTAGCAGTGATTGCTTTGGGTGAAGAAACGGGTGCCGAGATGTGCACACGCATCTTCGGTCAGCTGGTACGGATATAGCCAATTTCTCCCCCCTTATTTTAATTATTAATTTAATCTAAAACAAGAAGTTACGTTATAGCAAGATAAAATAAGTATTGTCACATATCCATCCATCCTACCGTTGTTATCATTTATAATAAATTATTACTATAATAAGACTTTATTTAACGGAAAGTTTCGGATGCTAAAATGAACTTCAGAAGTTTAGATCCAAAAATAGGCTACTTGACAATTTTTTTAAGTTGGTCTTAAATGGTTAATATTTGTCCTATTATATCAAAAAAATTAACACTATATTTTTTTGCGCCCTAAAAACCGTAAAACTTTAATTTAAAAAAATATTTTTCTTAGACAGGTGAAAACACTGTCGGCCCATATAACCCACAGTTATACTGTTGTTTACAAATGCATGACGTCAGAGCACAGATAATCTATCGGCCAAACATGGCCGACAGTGTTTTCACCTGTCTAAGAAAAATATTTTTTTAAATTAAAGTTTTACGGTTTTTAGGGCGCAAAAAAATATAGTGTTAATTTTTTTGATATAATAGGACAAATATTAACCATTTAAGACCAACTTAAAAAAATTGTCAAGTAGCCTATTAAGACGAGAATATTTTACGGCTTACCACCCCGAATAATAACCGACAATGGAACTCCATTTGTGTCTCTAGTTATGAAACATTACATTTATGTATTGTGTTGACGTTTTTGGTTTATATTTTATTATTTTGAAAAAGGGTCGGTATGGCGAGCCGGCGGTGCGACGCGCGGTGCCGCTCGCGATCGCGCTGTGCTCCGTGTCCAATCCGCAGCTGTCAGTGATCGACGTGCTCAACAAGTACTCGCACGACTCCGACAATGACGTCGCCTACAACTCCATCTTTGCCATGGGGCTCGTCGGCGCCGGCACCAACAACGCCAGGTATTTTTCCATCCTGCTCCAACTCCAGCTCGTGAAGTTCCAGTGAAAAGAACAAGAAAGAGGGTAGATCGGTAGTACCCATGACAGCTCGAACTTCACGTCTCGCAGCACTGCAGTCCCGTCGTGCCCACGACTCTTGCAACAGAGTCGAAATATCGGCAGTTAAAAATCGCCCTATTAATCGTGGTATGTACCCATTTTATAGAATACAATATGCCAGGTATTTTTTGTTTTATATAATGCGCCAGGTAGGGCTTCTTCGTTCTGCTCTACGACAATCGTTCGAAGAGAGCGCCAGCTGCACAGGGTAGGCCTAAGGGGTGAGTGCACTCTCAGTCGGTCTACACTCTAGAGTCTAGAGGCATATTCTCAGATCACGGCGGATTTGGAACCCTCATAGCTTTAGTTTTAAGTTAATGTGGCTAATTCCGTTGTACACAATCTCTAAACTAAACTAAAATGGCACGTCTAAATCTATTGCTATCCCTTTCATAATTATGCTTGCGGAAAAGGATAGCACTAGATTTAGACCTGTTAATTTAGTTTAGTTTAGAGATTGTGTACAAGAGAATCGGCCCCATTATCAATATTATTACGGCACTACATTCTAAAACTCGTTTTTAAATTCAGCAATAAAATTGAGATTCAAAAAGTGTAACCACTTGAATAAATGCCTGACTTAGACTGAGTAATCACATAATAATAATATGTGACTTACAAAACATTCTAACTCTGCCAGTATTTGAGGTCCACTGCCAGGAATGATACTAATGAAGCCAGGCATCTAATCCTATATCAGATAAGATATGACGCATACTACATATTATTAAGAGTGTAACCCCACTAAAGCTCCAGAATTTTGGAAACTGCATTTATCTTCTCTGAAACTTTTTGAACTCATTATGGAAGAACTCAATGGGTGCTAAATCGTGTATAATTAATTCCAAAATCATCACAGGTTGGCGACGATGCTCCGCGCGCTAGCGTTGTATCACGGCAAATCGCCCGTGCACCTGTTCATGGTGCGCCTGGCTCAAGGGCTGTGCCACGCTGGTAAGGGCACGGTGACGCTGTGTCCCGCTCACGCCGACCGGCGCCTCGTCAACCAGCCTGCGCTAGCTGGTCTACTGGTTGTGCTTACCGCCTTCCTAGACTGCAAGAACAGTAAGTTTTGCACCTCACTAAACTAATAATCCATACTAATATTATAAATGCGAAAGTGTGTCTGTCTGTCTGCTAGCCTTTCACGGCCCATCCGTTAAACCGATTTTGACGAAATTTGGTACAGCGATAGATTCCATCCCAGGGAAGGACGTAGGCATATAATTTTTATCCCGAAAAATCAAAGAGTTCTCACGGGATTTTTAAAAACCTAAATCCACGCGGACGAAGTCGCGGGCATCATCTAGTTCTTAATAAACTTACTAATTCAGCACACCAGTCAGATTATTATTGATATACTAGCTGACCTGTCTGAAAGTGTGTCTATAAAGGAACCTTTTGCTGTCAACATTTCGAGTTTCTAACTGCAGCGTTTTAGCTGGTTTTAGGCGGTGCATTGATAGAGAAGCAGTCAGTCAGGACAAGTGTTTTTATATTTGTTGATGATATGATAATTTTTTCACGTCATCTATCAATAATCTGAATGGTATGTCAAACACATCTATCCTCGGTTTTGGTCAATATCTACCGTAACAACTTTAATCCTCATATTATTCGTATCCAAAGTAAACATTGATATTAAAGTGTAATTTTTTTATTTTTTTTACAGTAATCCTTGGCAAATCCCATTATCTTTTGTACGTACTTGCAACAGCGATGCAACCCCGTTGGCTCGTCACTCTTGACAAAAATCTTCAGCCCATTAATGTTAGCGTACGCGTCGGACAGGTAAGCAGAACTTGTATACCTACTACAATTTAAAAATAATGATACAGTACGCGCCAGAAAATAATGTACATCGACCTTTAGAATGAGATTTCGGCTTTGTAGAGCATTGTCTCTGTTACTCATACCTATGTAATGTTTTGTCGGTCTCAACGACAGAGCCAATGCTCTACAAAAAACCGCTGTCGCTTTCTAAAGGTACATATTTACAGATGTGCATTATTTTCTGCCACATACTGTTACATATATAATACGCGACACATCACAACACAACAAAGCCACAGTGGTTCAGGAGAGCACATTCTGATAGGAGAGCAGCCAAATACGTGCCTGACTATGACCTGCACAAACTGCCATGACTTCAGATTGGACTACTTGCTTTGTGATCACAGAGTGTGTGATGACTGGTATATCTTTAGATTTTATGAGTCTATTCTGCTTTCAGGCTGTTGATGTGATAGGCAAAGCTGGAACCCCCAAAACTATTGCTGGTTCACACACACACACCACACCAGTGTTGCTATCATTTGGTGAACGAGCAGAACTAGCAACTGACGAGTACATCCCACTGTCACCTGTCATGGAAGGGTTTGTTATTCTCAAGAAGAACGAGGACAGCATCATGGCCTCCGTTCAGTAGAGATCTATCATTCACACAATATATTAATAATAATTAGTATTAACCTTTTAATGTAATTTCCTTTGTCTTAAATAAACATAATTAAATCAGTTTTGATTGTTATTCAACAACACCTACGTTCAGACTGAGAGTATATAGAATTTGTGATCACCTCAAAAATGTAGGGCACAGAGTACATTGGTTAATTGGTATACTAATGTAGGCAGGGGAGATAACTACATTAATAACCATCAACCATTATAATTTAGTGTAATGCGCAAAAATGACTTCTCACTTATAGTATAGTACACAAGTATAATAAACTGATGCCACAGTGCTGTTGTCACAGTTCTGAACAATGAAGCTAATTTTGTATTCAGAACTGTAACTAGCTAACCAATAAAAAATAAGTTAGGAGGGTTAAAATAATGCAAAATACTAGAAAAAATATATTTATATACCTAATATTAAGTAATCTTACAGGTATTTCTAAGTTATAATGCATCATTTTTTTTTGGACTTGATATCGAATATTCAGTATCTTTCTGATTGGTTTCATTCTCTTCGTCACTTGACTCATCACTACTAGCCGATTCCTTGCAATCTTTACTGTCTGTAGTTTTAGGCTTTTTCTCTTTGGTCTTTGCTTTTTGTTTTCTCTTTAACCTCTTAGCCCTCTTCTTGGCTGTTTTTTCTTCTGCTTTCTTTTTATTTTCTTCTATTTTACTGTGATATTCATCATCTAGTTTTTCCTGGAATAAAACATGAATTCTTAGTGGCTGACCTTAAGAGGTGTGCTAATGCTTGCTGCAAGGAGATGAAGTCAGGATTACAAATTAACTTTTATATTGAAAGAATATAGCTTGAACTTCAAGACAATCATCCTTTTGGAATGTAATAGAATATGCAGGGTGTAAAGGAAATAATGCTTAACAAAAACTGAAAACAGGCATTCAGTCATTGAAATTTTTCATGTCTTTTCTTGATTTAAACAATATTTTTTGCAATTTTTTAAAGTAGTTTTCAACATGGAATCACCTATGTGATCTATAGATCCCAAATTATTTTGTAAATAAAAAAAATTTACAAGAAAAATAAATACCGACTTCAATACCTAGCCACAAACACTAAAAATTAAAAAATAATTTAATCTATTACCTAATTTATTATGTAACAAGAGTTAATATAGTTCCATGATAATAGTTTTTATTTTTTTTGTAAAAAAAAAATTATTTCACAATTTTTAGTGTCCCCATGGTATTAAAATATGCTATGCCTGGTTAAAAATCTACTGTTTACTAAGCTATTACACTGTTCGCGAGCAATTTACTCTTATCCGTTGAGGAGTTCCATTATCTACATATCTTCAAAGATGTTCATCAGATCTTTACCAAATTTAAATGGGACCAACTTTGAACTATAACCCTTTCAAACAAAAAAAGAATTTTCAAAATCGGTCCAGGCGTCTTCGAGTAATCGGGACATAAAACATTTAAAAAAAAACCAACGAATTGAGAACCTTCTCCTTTTTTAAAAGTCGGTTAAAAACAATAAAATGATATTTAACACAATAAGCAATGTAAATTAAAACTTTCATAAATGTGAGATATCAGCTGTTGCATGTCCCATAGTGGCCATGGAGCTACGAATCAGCTTGGCTTATAATGCCTATAGAAGCTTCAATTTTGATGACAATATAGTTACTTATAGTTATAAATACTATTATGATATTGAAAAATATTACGTGAGATACCTTGTCACTCTTTTCTTGTATGAACTTTTGCCTAGCATATTCTTTTCTTCTTAGATGTCTGTAAACATGGAATTCTCCAGAACCAGCACCAGCACTTGATCCCATTACATTACGGACAAAATCTGGCGGTGGACCCAGTGATTTTTGCTTAGGTCCATCTGGTATCACAACCGGTTTGTCCTATGAAACAATTATTATATTACTAGACTACTGAGACTTCTAATAATGCTCAATCTTTTATTACATTAACCTGACAGTAGCTAAAGTTACTAATATTAACAAAACCTTGTGGGATAACGGATAAATACTAAAACAATTAGTGTTTGTTGTCATTCTTACTGGATTTTTCATCAGCTTTTCAAGTTTTAACCTCTGAAGATCCGTCGCATTTTTAATTACGATTGGTTTCTTTTCTTCGTCCTTTTCTTTTGTGCTCATGATTATTTTTATTCTCTAATGATTTGAAATAGTTAGTAAAGTAAAGTATAGGTATTACAAATAATTGTCATGATGAGGTTTAAATTGTTTTTAACACAAGTAAACAAACACCATGACCGACCGTATATATTGATAAAAGTATATAATGTACTCTGTGCACCGACCTGACCAGAAAAAACATTATTTTTTTACAATTTATTTTACGGCCCTGGATAACAGTCCTTTAAGGCCTTTCAACCTTTCCAACTATAAAGGAGTGAATTCACAGACTACAGTGTATAAAGGGAGAGTATATAAATACTTAGTTCAACAATTATTTAGGTATAACAAATCATTTTCTAGATCTACTAAAAAAAGATGGGTATTTTGCAATAAAATTTAAGAGGTTCCATAGCATCAAATTATAATTATATCAACCATTAATCGATTTCAGACTTCGATGTTTTTACTCGACTTCGATTATGGAACATGACAATTCTAGCATATATTTTACTCTTTGGTTATCAAGTACACAGCCCTAATTTCACCTTGTGGAGGTCAAACCGTACTCGGCATTCGGCAACCGGCGAAAGCAATTTCCAATTTGCAAAGGTTAAAGAAGTCAACTCGAAGAAATCTTCAGTTATTCATAAAAGTAAGTCTTAAAAACTTATAAAGAATATCTTGATGATAATTAGATACCCGATTTTTAGTTTTAAGTTTTGGGTTAAAATTAATTTTATTAGGTAATCTAATCTCTGATGATCTTTTGTTAGTCAATACTCATTAGTATAAATCATCCTAAAACAAAATAAAAACAATCTTCATTGATTTCATATAGAACTAGGTACCTACCTACCCCCTATTTGTAAATGATTCGCCATTTAAATTCGTTGTTTAATGTCATTCACAGGTATTCATTTCAAATAAACACCAAAATGCCGATCAAATCGATCAAGGCTCGTCAAATCTTCGACTCCCGTGGCAACCCTACAGTGGAAGTTGATCTGGTAATTTTCTAGTTCTATTAACCTATTTTTTTCTAAATATCTTCATGCCTGCCTACCGCGGTTGTTTGACAGCTACAATGTCACGATCGCAATCATCTCTGATTGGTTAATGCTCGCTCACTATTGGCCACAATGCATTGTTGCATAAAGAATCGCACAAATTCAGCCAATCAGAACAATTGAGATTGTAATAATGATTGATGCAGGTTTTAGACAATCGCCCTAATGATTTATAATGTTATGTCTCTATTTCAGTAGTTTAGAGAATATGTTGAATAATTTCCCCCCAAATCATTACTTAGTAGATAATGATACTAAAATATGTAATATCAGTAACAATGATTTTTATGCATAATAGTTTTTGATTTATTGTGTAAAATGTCGAAAAAATATACCTGTAGTACAGAACCCTCGGTGCGCGGGTCTGACTCGCACTTTCGGATTTTTTTATAGGTCACCGAGCTTGGCCTCTTCCGTGCAGCAGTACCGTCTGGAGCCTCCACCGGTGTCCATGAAGCTCTGGAGCTCAGAGACAATGTGAAGGGGGAATACCACGGCAAAGGTGTACTCACTGCCATTAAGAATATCAACTCTGTCATTGCCCCGGAACTTTTGAAACAAAACTTAGAAGTCACACAACAAAAAGAGGTGAATCTTTTCTCTACTATTATAAAATTGTTAATTTATTTGTAAACTAGCTGATGCCTGCGACTTTGTTCGCGTGGAATTACGGTCTTTAAAAATTCCGTGGGAACTCTTTGATTTTCCGGGATAAAAAGTAGCATATGTCACTCTCCAGGTCTTTATCGTGATTTTTTGCATGGGTATACCCATGCAAAAAATCACGTCAATCCGTTGCACTGTTGCGACGTGATTGAAGGACAAACTAACAAACAAACACACTTTCGCATTTATAATATGGGCACTTATTGCAAACACTTACCTTTTGTATTTCCAAATAGCTAGGTACTACTCAGATTAAATTACTACTTTTAACTTTGATCAAAATAGGCTCACCAGAATCTTGAGACATCTTGATCAGAATTAAGCGTGCCTGCCTGTCAATATTGATCACTCTCTATCAAAATTCCTCTTCCCCCTGGACCTCGATTGTTAGCAGACGTGTCCCTAGCCTCTGTAATTTCACACCGAAAATAAAATTCGATAGTAATAAATCGGTTCAGATTACTAGGAGTGCAACAGTAGTTGACGGTGGACAGTTTTAAACATCAAGACTCCGTGTGTGTGTGCCAACAATGGACAACTGATACGTAAGACTCTCACACATTCGTACCCGTATTGTTATAAACATGTGCATGCATTAATTCTGCCTCATGTGCAAGAGTGTACATTGGTATAAGGAGACCGAAAGTGTAGTACAGGCGTAGTAGTGTGCGTGCTGTACGTATGTGAGAAGTCCGTACATAGTTCACAAGTCTGTGCGTCTATGCGACCCTAGTACTAATTACGCAAAATTGACAATTTAATTTGGTAGTTTGTTAGTGTTTCTTGTATTATTGAAATTCTGTGAACTTTGTTAATTTTCTTAGATTATATGAATATAATCTTGATGCAAAACTGCTTGCTATATTATGCGATCCTGGTACTCGAAGTGAAATATTGACAAAGATTATAACAGCATAGATAGGACAGAGTGGACAGACCATTGATATATAAAAACATAGATAGGACTTGAATAAAATATAATATGACAATGAACAAGTCGTTATCAGATCCCAATATAGATGATATTTGTCAAAGGGATACTACACCGCCAAATTTTATGTCAATTCGACACAAAAGAAAACGGGATGAGGACATAACTTCAGAATTATGCATTTTTCGGGAAGAAATGAAAAATATGATTAAATCTCTGTTTTCGGTGCAAGAACAAGAATTAAAGAAAATATCACCCACTCTTAAGGATATTCAAGTAACGAATCGTAATATTGAGAATACTATTGCATTTTTGACCAGTCAGAATGAGGAGTTTAAAGCAAAAATCGACAAATTGGAATCACAGGCTAAAGAAGATAGGAAATATATTAATACTCTAGAAGAAAAAATAGAGGACATACAAAGAACAAGTAGAAAAGCCAATTTTGAAATAAAAAATGTACCCAAAAAAGTCAACGAAACAAAAGAGGACCTTATAGAAATGGTCAGCTGCTTGTCCAAATGTGTTGACAGCAGCATAACAGCTAATGACATTAATGATATTTACAGAGTACGCGGGAAGAAAGATGGTATTAAGAACACACCAATAGTAGTTGAAACCTCCTCTACTATACTAAAGGCCGAACTTTTAAAAAGGTGTAAAAGCTACAACGTTAAATACAATTCAAAACTATGTGCCAAAAACCTGGGACACCGTACTGCAGAAGACACTCCTATTTTTGTGTCGGATCATCTTACCCCTAAAGGGGCCCATCTCTTTTTTCTGGCACGCGAGCTCATAAAGACGAAGGCATACAGATTTTGCTGGACAGCCTACGGCAAAGTACTAATAAGAAAGGATGAAAATTCCCCAATTATCACAATAAAAAATGAAGCTCAAATTCCGTATCTTTTGCAAGGACCGTGACTATATAGGGGTATCTTCAAGATTAAGCTAAATTTTAAAAGTCAATTTGTAAACAGTATGATTTATCTAACAATACTAACCTTAGCTTTAATTGTTCTATGTTCTACTAATACCTATTCTCAGTTTACACAAATATTATACTTATACATCTCACATACACCTACACATCATGATACACAACCACAGACCACCTTGAATTCTCTGAATTCTCTGTTTACACAACCTAACCCACATAGTACAATAAAAACATACCTGCAATACGCGAAATATAATAACACTGATATAATAATTTCTTCCAAAAAAATGTTATCAACGATTGCTGCATTCAGTCTTCCTTTATTATATTATGGATAGTACCTTAGAAACTCAAACGGATCTAGACAATTCAGAAATATCACAAGCAGTGCAATGTGATATTATAGACCTACCTAATCACATTTGCGTAAATAACAAGGATTTTACGGTCATTACTCAAAACATTAGAAGCATCTACTCGAACTTTGATGATTTCCAGGTGACCTTGTCCCAGTTGAATTTTCAACCTGATGTTTTAATATTAACTGAATGCTGGCTCAGCCAGGAAAAACCTATACCACAACTTGCTTATTACACCTCTTATAAAACTACAATACATTTAAACCAGAATGATGGAGTTATAGCCTATATTAAAAACACAATTAATGCTCTTGTTAAAGAAATTAGATTAGTACATGCATCATGCTTACAACTAACTTTAAAAAATAACAATATTATTTTAGGCATCTATCGCTCACCATCTAACAACAATGCTGATTGTTTTATTGAATCTCTTAACTCATATTTAGATAAAATAAAAACCTATAATAACATAACTATAACTGGTGACATAAATATAAATATTATTTCAAAACCTCTAGAACATACCTATGAACGTAATAATAGAATCAATTACCTTAATATGATTTCTCATCACGGATTACTTCCTGGACACTTATTACCAACTAGAGAAGATAATTGCCTGGACCATTTTCTTCTAAAGTTAGAAAAAACTAAACGTGCCGCATTTATAGCTGTACTCGACACTACTATTACTGATCATTCTACGCTACTTCTACATTTAACAAACATCAATAATGAAACAAGATGCCCAAAAATCAAGACCATAACAAATTTAGATGAAGCACTAAAGAGTCTTGCGAGTAATAATATCTCTCTACTACTTAATTGTGATGACCCAGAAATATTAATCGACCATTTAACAAATAAAATCAAAGATTCTCTTGATGAAAATACTAAAACTATACTTATTCCTAAATGTAAGTGAGTAATTAAACCCTGGATTACTCCAGGAATCTTGCGCTGCATAAGGCACAGACATAAATTACAGAAAAATCTTCGTTCTGACCCTACTAATGAAACCTTGAAAAGCACGTACAAAAGATATCGCAATTTTTGCAATAATTTGATTAAAAAACTGAAACGCAACTTTGAGAAAGAACAATTAGCTAAATCGACAAAAAATTATAAAGCTCTTTGGAAGAATATTAAAAGTTTTACTCATCTGAATAACACAAACAATAATAATACAGATACAGAAGTGTTAAGTCCTCTCCAATTGAGTCTGTTAATCAGGTTAATTCATATTTTGCCAGTATTGGAAAAAGATTGGCTGAAAACATTATTCAAAATAATCCTCAACAGTTATCACCTAGGTTTGCTAGCTCGTCTTACTCCCACTTTTCATCTTTTGGCCTCCTTGACACAGATCCTGAAGAGGTTAATGCTGTACTTATGAATTTAAAAACCGGTAGTGCACCAGGTTGGGACAATATTTCAACGGAGTTCTTGAAATTGGCTAACAGCATCATTGCTCCTGTAATTGCGCATTTCGTTAATCTGTGCTTCAATAAAGGTATTTTCCCTGCGATCTTAAAAAAATCTATTATAACGCCTGTGCATAAGAGTGGTAACAGCGATGACGTCAACAATTATAGACCGATCTCGGTTTTACCAGCTATCTCAAAAATTTTGGAAAAGTTAATTAACGTTAGACTAATTAACTATTTAGATCAACGTAATATTATATCTAACTCCCAATTTGGATTCAGACGAGGCAAATCTACAGAAGATGCTGTCACAGCTCTTAGCACTCTGATTGTAGACCAGTTAGATGGTAAAAATAAATGTCTCACGGTCTTTCTTGACCTCAAAAAAGCGTTTGACACCGTCTCTGTGCCCATTCTTATGCACAAACTAGAATCCATTGGTATAAGAGATAAGACCTTGTCTTTATTTTGGAGCTACCTAAGTGGGCGTACCCAGATGGTTAAGATAGATAAGTACATAAGTCAAGAGATAGACATTAGCTACGGTGTGCCACAGGGTAGTGTTCTGGGCCCAACCTTATTTATGATATATATCAATGAACTATGCAATATGAAGATACCGAATGGGAATGTTATCTCGTACGCAGATGACACTGCCATTGTATTCACCGGTAATTCTTGGGAAGATGTTTGTAATCATACCGAACAAGGGCTCATGAAAATTGCTAAGTGGCTTAACTTGAATCTCTTAACCCTAAATACAGAAAAAAACAAATTATATGTGTTTTACCATATGTGAACGTTCCCAACCAGTCTCTAATTTTAAAATAAAGATCCATACATGTGCACAATTGGACAATAATGTAGACTGTAACTGTCCGGTTTTAAAAAAAGTTTCCACTATCAAATACCTTGGTGTGATGCTAGATTATCGTATGACGTGGTACTCACATATAGATTTAGTCTCAAATAGAATAAGGAAATTAATATGGATTTTTAAAAACCTTTGACATATAGCTTCCAAAAATATTTTGACCACTGTATATCTAACTCTTGTACAATCCATTATATCTTACTGCATAACTGTCTGGGGCGGAGCAGCCAAAACAAAGCTTCTTGAGCTAGAGAGAGCCCAACGCTCTCTTTTAAAAGTTATGCTCTTTAAACCTTATATGTTTTCTACTACTCAGCTCTACTCTGACTCGGGCTTACTTACGGTCAGAAAGCTATACGTTTTAAGCATAGTCTTAAAGAAGCACAAATCTTTACCTTTTTCACCTTCCAATAAAAGAAATAGATTTATTGTAGCAAAAACATCTCGAACCAGAACTGCTTTTGCTCGGAATCAATATTCCATACAATCAAGTTATCTATATAACGTGATTAACAGGAAGCTTAAAACATATCCACTAAAATTCAATGCTTGCAAAGAAATTTTGAAACAGTATCTGTTATCACTAAACTATGATGAAGTGAAATTGCTTTTGATACGTACCATATAACAACTATTGTAGTACTTACTAGGTTTATTTGACTATTTTGTTTAATACTCACATAATATAAGCATAGACCACGCGCGCACACACACACACACACACACACACACACACACACACACACACACACACACACACACACACATACACTTCACCACCACTATCTATCCATACACTTACTAACTCACACACGTTTGCTTGATATCGCTGATGAAAATATTGTTAAGGAAGAGCGGTGTCTTCTGACACAGGAGTAGTTCGCCTACTCCTAAAAGAAGGCTCCAACCTCCTACAGCTACTGTAAACTTAAGTTATTTGAAATAAATTATTTGAAATATTTGAAAATTTTCTTGAATTTGAATTTTTGTTAATGAATTTATTCAGTCTTCACACCAAACTGCTTTTACATTTATAGTGTACTAGCTGATGCCCGCGACTTTGTTCGCGTGGAATGAGGTTTTTAAAAATCCTGTGGCAACTCTTCAATTTTTCGGGATAAGAAGTAGCCTATGTCCTTCACCGGGATGCAAGCTATCTCTCTGTACCTCGTCGTAATTTCGTCTGTAATTTCGTCTAAATCGGTTGAACCGTTGAGCCGTGAAAAGCTAGCAGACAGACAGACAGACACACTTTTGCATTTATAATATTAGTATGGATTATATCAGGGGCCTCCAAACGTTTTAGCCTAGGGGCCATACTGATACCTCCCTTAGCCCTTAGCCCAAAGGGCCAAGATCTATCTAAAAACATTTGACCCTTATTGTTTTGTATGACTTTCCTAAAGTCATAAAGAGCCATAGAGAAGAAAAGAAGAAGAACAGTGTAGTCATAATAAACTGTGGCCGACTGAATAACAGGCATTTTCATCTCGCTATCATGGGCAGGTTCATGGCTCACAGGTTGTAGTTGATAGAAACAGTTGATCTATGTGATGATTTTTAAGTCAACTTACTTAAAATAAAATGTAATTATTCCAGATTGATCAATTCATGATTAACCTGGATGGCACAGAGAACAAGTCAAAGTTTGGTGCCAATGCCATTCTGGGTGTTTCCCTGGCAGTTGCCAAAGCTGGTGCAGCTAAGAAGGGTGTTCCCTTGTACAAACATTTGGCAGATTTGTCTGGCAACAGCAACATAGTGCTGCCAGTGCCTGCATTTAACGTTATCAATGGCGGCTCCCACGCGGGTAACAAACTGGCCATGCAAGAGTTCATGATCTTGCCCACAGGTAAGAATTTTTTTAAAGTTTTATTATTATTTATATATTTATATTAGGAGAATTCCCAGGCATGCAGGTTTCCTACAATGTTAAAGTGACTGATATTTAATGACTGAACACACATATAATCCGCTGAAATCCAAATAGCAGGCTGAAGCCTTGCCACTAAAGCTTTAAAGCTAATTCCATAAAAATATTAAAATAAATCCTATTTTGTTTTTCAATTCGATTCAATTTTATTTTATGGCGCGCGGCTGCACCAAACGGGCGCAATTTACTTCGCCAATGTCATGTGGAATTGAAGAGACATGATACGAATGGTTGGTGATAGCTGGGAAGTTTGACTATCTTTTAATTTGGATAATTTATAAGTAGCAGGTTTTTTCAAAGAATAATATGTTATTTTATAGGGTTAGTTTCTGGCCTGGAACAACACAATTATTATACTATTTTGTTTTTATTTAGGTGCATCATCATTCAGTGAGGCGATGCGCATGGGTTCGGAAGTGTACCACCACCTCAAAAAGATCATCAAGGAGAAGTTTGGTCTGGACTCCACCGCGGTCGGGGACGAGGGTGGCTTTGCCCCTAACATCCAGAACAACAAGGATGCACTGTTCCTCATTCAGGACGCTATTCAGCAAGCTGGCTATACTGGCAAGGTAAAAACAATACAAATACCTATTAATATTACAAATGCGAGAGTGTTTGTTTGGTGTGGCGAGGTTGAAACAATCACTAAGTAGTAATATTACAATTGTGAAAGTGTGTTTGTTTGTTGTGACAAGGTTGAAGCAGTACAAATCTGACTAATATTAGAAATGCGAAAGTACTTTTGTTTGTTGGTTTATCCTTTAATCACGATGCAACAGAGTGATGATGATGATGATGATGATGATCAACATGATTTTCTGCATGATATATGTAGTTAAAGACCTAGAAGTGACATAGGCTACTTTTTATACTGGAAAATCAATGAGTTCCCACAGGATTTCTAAAAACATCCAAATTCCATGCCAGTATCATTATTGTAATCTTTCGTTGAACAGTATGGTATAATAACATTGTAAATTGAAAACTTAAAAAGAGCAACCGCCGAGTTTCTTACTGGTTCTTCTCGGTAGGAAGGGCATTCCGAACCAGTGGTAAGTTAAACTACCTGACGATTCAAAAGCACTTGTAAAAGTTTACTTGAATGAAAATATATTCCATTCTTTCTAAATAATATGTTGCAGATTGAAATTGGTATGGATGTGGCAGCTTCCGAGTTCTTCAAGAACGGCACCTATGATCTGGACTTCAAGAACCCCAAATCCAACCCAGCTGACTACTTGTCATCTGAGAAGTTGGCTGAGGTCTACTTGGACTTCATCAAGGACTTCCCCATGGTTTCCATTGAGGATCCCTTCGACCAGGACGACTGGGCGGCCTGGGCGAACCTCACCTCCCGTACTCCCATTCAGATTGTGGGCGATGATCTTACTGTAAGAAAAATAATAATTCACTGCTAAAGATGTTGCCATGATGTTTAGTACCTAAGTTAGTAAATGTTTCACATTGAATTCAAAGCCATCGCACGATATGAGTTACCTGTTATAACTGACCGCTATTATATAAAATATAATATGTGTTACATATTTACGTATATTATGTAATATTACATAATGGAGGTCAGAAAATGTGTTGTTGTTAATCTTGTCAACTAAAGTGCTTAATAAACCTTACATTTGATAGGTAACAAACCCAAAACGTATCACCACAGCAGTTGAGAAGAAAGCTTGCAACTGTCTGTTGCTGAAGGTGAACCAGATCGGCAGCGTCACAGAGTCCATCGATGCACACTTGCTGGCCAAGAAGAATGGATGGGGCACTATGGTTTCTCATAGGTAACAAATATATTTTTCATGTCACGTCATGTAGGTACAAAAAACTGGCCAAGTGCGAGTCAGGCTGCGCAACGAGGGTTCCGTACTATAGTCGTATATTTTCGACATTTTGCAGGATAATTCAAAAACAATGATGTACAAAAATAACTAAAAATCTGTTTTTGAATGCACAGGTGAAGCCCTTTCATTTGATACCCCACTTGATATAAATTGAAAATACTAATTTTTAGTTCATGACCACAATTTTTTTGTGTTGATGTAACCACAAAGTCACGGTTTTCAGATTTTTCCCCTAATGTCTGCTATAAGACCTACCTACCTCCCAAATGTCATGATTCTAGGTCAACGGGAAGTACCTTGTAGATTTCTTGACAGACAGACAGACAACAAAGTGATCCTATAAGGGTTTTGTTTTTCCTTTTGAGATACGGAACCCTAAAAATGATATTAAAATTGAGAACTTCATCAATTCTTTTCTAACTCTCCAGGTCTGGTGAAACTGAAGACACGTTCATCGCTGATTTGGTAGTTGGCCTGTCCACTGGTCAGATCAAGACGGGAGCTCCGTGCCGTTCCGAACGCCTCGCCAAGTACAACCAGATCCTGCGTATTGAGGAGGAGCTCGGCGCTGCTGCCAAATACGCGGGAAAGAACTTCCGCAATCCTGTTTAAATGCATTATGCATCTAATATTATACTCCAACTAAAATCAAGTAAAAAGGAAACTAAATTCTTAGCACATAAAGAAAGTCATTTACATTTTACATCTCCTTATTTTGAAATACTGTGTAAACATTATAGAAAAATATATTGTCGTACGAGTATGTAGTAACTGTGTTTTAAAGTATTCTTAATATTTTTTATTTATTTTAAATTTATTATTTTTGATTCTGGATTGAGTATGTGTCAAGTCAAAAGTGCGATTCTTGTTAATTTTAAGGGAAAGTGAAATTATAAACTATTATTTAAATATACTGTTAATATAAGTACGTAGTTTGTGTTTTTATTTTGTTTAAGGGAAATTATTTCATACAGAACAGCATGCTGATTCGCTAAGTTGCAGTGTTTAAAATGATGAATGCATTGGGGCCATCAAACGGCGACTGAGCTCGTGCAGTCGTGCATCAACCATTATAATCGCAATTGTGATTGGCAGCAGCAATAATGCATTGTATAAAGGGCTTCCGAGACGAACAAGCAGGTATAGTTCGCGACATGGCAATCTGGGTATGAGATGGGGACGCCCCGCACAGCTGACAGCCCCCGCCCTAACCCGGTGTGGGATAGCGTGGGTGTGCGGGGCGTCCCCCCGCCTCATACCCCGATTACCATGTCGACCTGTTGCGAACTAACTATAGATTTTTGCTTGAGCCAAGCATTTTGACCGTTTAGTGTTTGCTTCTCATTTCGAATGTGATCGTGGTAGTTACATAGATGTAGTCCAGACTCCAGAGGTGGTCAAACAAAGTGATTTTTATCAAATACAGGTGATTTTATTTACCAGTGTTCTGAGGCATTTACGCCTTGACTCAAGCAAAAATCTACGTGTTTGACGTCAAGCCGCTTGACCGTCTCGGAAGCTCTTTAGCGTGCTTGACGGTGATTGATGCGATTTTATATTTTTGCTTGACGAGACGTTGTTTCGCTTGATCAAACTGCTTGATACGACCGTCAAGCAGCATTATCAAGCAAAACAAAACTATTTGACCGCCTTGACCGTCTCGGATTCAATGTCGGAAGCCCCCAAGTTTGGTCTGAGCTTGAGGAGTGGGTCTGAGCCCAGAGGGATTCCGACACGGTCAAGCTCGCAGATTTCTTTTGTTTGATCAAGCAAACGGAACTTTTCTCATAATGTCTCGAACAATGTCGCAGCAGTACGTCGGATTCTGCTGTCCTAATCACACTTTCAGAGTTAAAAAAGCACTTGACTTATAAGTGCCTACCTCGCACTGCACCCCTCCGTCCCGCCTGCGGGCGTCCCTGCGGTCTTCTCTGTGCACTGTCCGAATGTCGCGTACACAGATCACTATATACTACTAGTCGCGTATAGCGCGTCTTTTATTTCTGGTCGGTGTAGCGCATACCTATACATCGATGGTCGCGTCAAGCAAAAATATGAAATCTCATCAACCCCGCATCAATACGTAAATGCTTCACTCAAGCATCAAGCAAACTTTGTAAACGTTCTAAATGTTTGATTCAGACTCATGGCTTGACCCGCTTGACCTAATAGTGTGTGTGTTACAAAGCACTTACAAAGAACTTCCATGTACAGAAATTGTAGTTACCTCATTACAGTATAATATTGTAGTCTTTGCTCATTAGTAGTACTTCCAACTTCTTTGAGTTACCTTGATTCTTATTCTGAGGTAATTACTCTGGGAAGCTCAGACCACCGTGCAACTGAGCAGAAACAAGACCAACAACCAAGTGTCAGATGTCAATGTTATTGGTCTGTGTCAGTGTCATAGAATAGTCACGAATAGTCAAGTGTCAACTTATCGAAAAATCAAAATTTTCTGGGGCTCTTAACTCTTATCTTTATCAAATTGCTGAAAAAGTGATAAGAATAAAATTGTTTAGTATTTTATCTCGACATCATCATCATATCATGCGAATAACTGCAGTTCTTGCTCGTGTTCCGGTCATCAAATTCCGGAAGGGACAAGCGCCGTCTCATGGGTCTGCAGCCCCTGGAAGCTCCGCGGGTGCTCCTGCCGCGACATCTGGGGCCTCAGCAGCACCAGTAAATACACATTTTATGATACTAACCATCACAGATTCTCTCTATCATTAAATTTAATCAAATCTTTCTCATTATGCAAACGCCAACTAAGGTTGCCAAAATTTTATTAATTCGAATTATGTTCAAATTACATTGTTGTAAGATCATCAAAATAAGTAATTGTAATTAAGTAGTAACTATTCTATATAATAAGTAACTAAACATTTTATTGTGGGCCGTTCCTTCTAATTCATATGATGCGTATACATGAGTATACTAGTTTGACCAGCTAACCTTCACTACACTTTTACCTGTAAAATATGCTTTTGACCTATACAACCGGCTATGGATTTTTTCTATCCACCCATGCATACAAAACTTGCAGTGTGTAACATGATTCCAGTCTGTAAACTTTAATAAATATTTTGTTATTTCAATTGTTTTGCAGGGTCGTGTGCAAGTGCAATCCACAGCTGCCATGAGTAGTGCTCCTATTTCCGACATAGATCTTCCTCCTCGCTACAGAAGACAACCTCTGTCACAGGAAGAGATTGACCACATCAATGGTGGTGGAGTCGTTTAGTGTTACCAGTTAATTCTTGTAGATATAGAGTTCTTAGCAAATATCGTTATTATACATAGACATCATTTATTTATATAAGTCCCACATTTCATCGATATTATGTATAATTTAATTTAAAGCATTTAATAAAAGTTGATTTAAAATTGAAATCAATATAAAATTGTTATCATGCTTGTTGTTACAAAATAAAACATCTTTTGTTGTTGAATAAAGTTATTTGATTTTAATTTTAATTATCAAAGAGTGGTCACAAGCGATTTTCAGTTTCTTTGTTAATATTTCAGGAAACAAAACAACCTGCTATACAAAAACAACCAGTTCTTGATGTGAAAATCCCAAGCAGTATATATGTTCAGTATGGTAAGAAGAGAGATATAATATCCTTTAAAATTGTACTACAAAAACTTGAAAAACCTAATTGAAACTGCATTATATGAAAAAAATATTTTATTGATATCATTTTGAAATATAATTTTTCTTAAATTACTTAATTGAGTTTTTTCTCACATAAATTTAAACATTACACATAAGTTTAATTAGTTTTTTGGCGTATAATCAACATAGAGAATATATAAAATGTAAGCTAAACTTATGACTACACTAGCGGCACGCTATGATGGCCGGTTTGACACATTACAATAGTGATGTGGAATGTCAATTTATTCTCGAACAAAAAACAATTAAGTTTTGTTTTTGTACCTGATTAAATAGGTTTAATAAAACAAAAATGTATATGTTTATTTAATTTATTTGAACGAACTGAATATTTGAACGAAAATGAATATACATACTTTATATGCACACAAGAAACATATGAATACAAAAGATACCGAAAAAGGTGCCACAAAAGGCCATAATTAATCAGATTCGTCCATACTACTATTTTCACTGTCGTCACTGCTATCATCACATACATTAATAATTATATGTTCGTTTTCTATAATATTATCTATTTTCACATCTCTTTCATAATCTTCCCTTATTAATTTAACAGTTCTATTCACAACCTTTTCCCAGTCTCCTTTAGTCACATGTTCACAAGCTTCTTCTAATAATTTTAGCATTTTTTTTGTGGTAAATGGGGGTTCTGTATTGTGTCTTGCAGCATATCCCTTAATTTGAGCCCACACCAACTCAATCGCATTATACTCACAATGGTAAGGCGGTAACCGTATAACTCTGTGCCCATGTTCTAATGCTATTTCGTCAATGACGTATCGGATCTTGGTTGGTTTGTTTTCTTTTAAAAGACGTACTAATTCCGCTTTTAACATATTCATGTTTGCATCTACGCCATTTTTACGAAGCCATGCGACGATATCAGCTTTCTTTTGGGATTGGGCAGGTGGCTTGTCAATTTGCATCGAGTGGTATGGGGCGTTGTCCATAATTATAATAGATGGTTCAGGGAGGCTACACAACATTGAGGTAAACCATTCAGTAAACTTTTCTCCATTCATGTCTTCATGATAGTCTCCAGTGGTTTTTGACGCAAAAGCCATGAGAGAACCTTCGACAAACCCGTTGATGGTTCCGGCGTGACAAATTATAAGTCGCGATCCTTTTCCTACAGGAACTTTGGAAGTAGATGCTGCTGTGTCATCGTTCCAAGAACGGCCTACAGTATGGTTAGCATTAAGCCATGTTTCATCCAAGAACACAACATTTTGCCAATTTTTGATTTCTTTCACTTGCCGTAAAAAAGTATACCTTGCCATCGCTATATCAAATCTTTCCATCAATATTTTGCGTTTGTTACATTTTTTGTATCGAAATCCAATGGTCTTCAAAATCTTCGTTAAAGAACTTTCCCCACCGAAGAATAATCCAGCTTCCTTCAGTGAATGCACCAACTTTTTTCTTGTTGGATACTCCTTCTGTAAATAGTAGCCGTAAACATGTCTTCGGATAGCATCGGCATCAAAGCTATCGATGCCTACGACTGGTTTTGCTCGTTTTCTCTTTTTTGGTGTGTGAAGTTTATTTTCTTCTGTGCCAGTCTCGCCATATTTTTTTTTAGTTATCCGTCTAACAGTTCGTTGTCCAATATTAAGCGCATCAGCTACGCGTTCAACCACTGACGTTATAGGTAAAATTGGCCCTCCATTTTGAGCTTCACGATCGAAATAGTTACGAAGGCGTATTAGGAACTCACGTGTCTGACTATTTAGAACAGTTCTCTGCGTACGTTCGGTCATATCGACGAAATCCACAACAAAGGGCTTGAACAGAGTCCAAATTAACGAGCAAGGGTCAACAGTAATGCAGTATCAATATTTGAAATCCAAAGCCAGGTCAAAACTATATCACAATCGCATTGCACTGACAGTTTATACTTTTCGAAGCAACGTCAATTCGAAACTGCTTTGTTTTGCATTGAGCATTGACGCGAGTTTGCCGGAGGTAGTAGTTGTGCTAGCCAGCGATCCTATGTGACGATCGTATTAGATTCCATTTTTAAAAATTTATTGATATTTTTTTGCGATTTCAGAGGTTTGTCCACATAGTGAAAATTGTTCATATTCACAAGTACATTCACCCCTTAAATGGTGCAAACTGATTTTTCTACACTTGTATACATTTAAGAAATCAATTTAATAAATAAATTTTGAGTCCTAAACCTAAAACTACATTCGATAAAATTTATGAATCTCTGCACATCACTATCGTCAATAAAGTAATACAATTATTTCCTTCAAAGTCGTTATCAATTAATACGGAACTTCATGAGCGGACAAACGTCAAACCGGCCATCATAGCGTGCCGCTAGTTTAGGAACAGTCTAATAATATCTAACATTGAGCTTTTCGTTCTGGATGGACCACATATGTGCAGCCGGCCCATCATAAGCACCATCGATGTTGGTGTCGAATTTTATGATCCCAAACTTTCCAAACTGTCTCTTCCACTCAGTTGATTGTGGTAAAGTGAGTAGCGCTTTGCTTATCGCATTTTTTATACTATCTGAAATGAAACATGAGAAATCACATTATAATCAAATCATATGAAACACTTCCACACTTTCAGTATATTATTGATTCGAAACAGTGAAGTGAAATATTTCTGTTATGAAAAATGATGTAGGTACATTACGATAACCGGCTATATCGCCTTGAAGATATTTTACCAGATGACTGGATTGTATGTAATTGTTTAGTGGTCTTATGAAGGGCAAAAATGTCTACAATAGCATCTAAAATGTCTATCACAAAATTGTTCTTCTATGGTGTAAACACTTTTGGAAAATAAGACAAATTGGAGAATAAAATAGGTTGAAATTGCAATCGGGAAGAGAATGCCCCGCACACCCGCTAAGCCCCCGTGCTTATCCGGTGCGGGCGGGGTGACATGTGGGCATGCAGGGCGTCCTCCCGTCACATACCCCGATTGCCATCTATTATATATAATATTTTCCAAAAATGAAGAAACATGTTATCGCGACTTCTCACTCGTCCAGTATGTACCTACCATGGACTACAGAAAGTACCTACTTACCTATAATATAAGTGTCGAAATTTGGTATTCTAAGAAGTAATTACTAAGTTAACTAAGTATAGGTATCGCTTTTTTCACTAAACCAATTTTGATAAAAATTGTGAGTATCCAATAAGTACATAATGTTTTACATTTTAATTATTACGAGTAACGAAGGTTAAATGAATGGTGTTATAGTCGTTTTCGTTTTTAGGCGCCGAAACTATAACTTAAATTAAAGACATTAAACAAGTGCGCTACGCTATCGTATCTTCTACCTGGCAATCTGGAATTCACCACAATAGGATAAGGCGGTAAACGTCCTAGTGTCTCTAGGGTAATGATCTCTTTGCCGCCGTCCTGCATATACTTTTTCGAGTAGAGAAGAGTTGTTGAATCGACTGCTGCCCAATCGGCTTGTTTGGACAACACCATTTGCGCCGACGCCAAATGAGATCCAGATTCTGTAATAATTACGAGAAGGAATATTTTTTTGCTGTTTTTCTTCTTTTATCTATTTTTATTATATATTTATCTACCTAGGTACATACTTAGTTACTTATATTATAAAGAGGAAAGATTTGATTGAAATCGATAAACTCTGAAACTACTGAACCGATTTTAATAATTCTGTCACCATTAGACAGCTACTTTATCCAGAAGTAATATAGATTATTATATTATTAGGTATGTAGGTAGGTACGTATTAGGTAGGTATATCAAATTTCACCCGAGTTAAGCCGGGCGGATCAGCTAGTTTTACATACGTAAATAACAAATAGAGCAGGTTCATAGTAATGTAGCTCAACGAACGAGATTTGATTCTTCTACCATAAAGGATTTTAATTGAGGCTTGAAATGTTCATAAACGTAATAGGTAGGTATTACCTACATATTTATATAGGTGCACTTACGTATTTACTAAGTAACTATGTACCTACTTAGTTAATTTATAAAAGTTTGGTTCGGTATATTTAAATAACTAGCTTATGCTCGCGACTTCGTCCGCGTGGACTAAACAAATTTCAAGCCCCTATTTTACCTCGGGGTTGAATTTTCAAAAATCCTTTCTTAGCGGATGCCTACGTCATAATAGGTATCTGCATGCCAAATTTCAGCTCGATCCGTCTAGTAATTTTAACTGTGCGTTGATAGATCAATCAGTCAGTTACCTTTTCCTTTTATATATTTAGATTTGAGTGGTAGGTACCTACACATTGTTTATACTAGGTATTAAATATGTCCAATGTAAAAAAGAATTTAAAAAAATAGTAAAATATAATAAAGGCTCATGATTTTTATATACATACTTAGAAGAGAGATCCAAAGAAAGAGGCGTTCTCTCCCTTTTCTTTTAACGTTTTTAACACAATTTTGCTGCCGCTTAGTGATTCCTCATCACTGTATGCAAAATTGCACCCTCTAAGGTCCAGTAAGGTGTTAACATTGTGTGCTCTGAAAGGTAACGTCATTTAGGTATTAGCACTCTGCACTGGTCTATTACATTTGTACGAAACGAGAAATTAAACTGTGTACCTATTACCTAGTAATAAAATATAAAGGCCTATAGTATTATGAGGTTGGAATTTGATTGAGTAATAAATAGAAGTTAGAACCATCCGTCGTTATCAGGGACTTGACGTGGTTGATAACAATTAATCTATATAACTACTTACATATTTACTTTTAGGTAAAACTATAAAAATACATGCACCTATTGTAATATTAAACAATAGAGGTCAAATGTTCGTTAATTAGTTGCCTGTAGGTACTTAGAACGTTTAAAATGCTGAACTGATTTTAGTGAAACTTACATGAGATCTTAGATAATATCAATCACCTTGTCGAGCGATGTGAGTCTATGAGTATACAACGTAGAAGATCAAGTAGGTTTGTAGAAGGTGTAACAATACTTAAACTATGATTTTTCCTCAGAATAATTAGCTATTAACAATTTATTTACTGCGTAGGTTGGCGAACGTATGTACTTACCTACCCGTATAGTGAGGAGCTATCTAGAAAAAACTAGGTTGTTACAAGAATAGAAAAAAAATCCTCCTCTTCGTTCACACGTCGAAACGGGAATCCACTAAAATTCAAAGAAGTTTGAACACATGACTTGCAACGGAAATGTGATATAATGAGCTGTACGAATCAGTTTTAGTACACTTCGAAGTTTAGGTACTGCCGGCCGTGGCTCGTGTACTAATTAAAAAAATACACGAGTATGCGCGCGTTCTGTAAGACGTCCAGCTTTGATTGTTGCTGTTCAAACCTTATTGGGAGCTGATGCATATTGAATTGGTACCTAGCTAGCTAATACCTATGCCTAATAAAATTAAGTACAGAACGCGGCAGAAAATAATGTGAGTAGGTACATGTAGAGCGTTGTCTTTGCCACTCATACCTATGTGACGTTTTGTCCGTTTCAACGACAGAGACAATGCTCTACGAAACCGCTATCTCTTTCTAAAGATCGATGTATATTATTTTCTACCACATACTGTACCTATATATGGTTTACGAAGAAACCAATCAGTGTAAAAAGGTAACGTGGGTGGAATTGAAGAACTCACTTTTTATCGCAGTGTATGATAACGTCCGAGAAGTAGCCCGGCTTATTCTCCACATTCATCTGATGGGCAAAAACCGGAGTGACCGGTAACAACTCAACAAATTCATTTTTCTTGTCGCGCAACTTCATGTACGCAGCTGCCGTCGTGAACGCTGTGAATGAATAAAAAATTACTATGTTGATCCATAATATTATGTTAATTTGTTTAATAACATACTTAGGTCATGGCCACCATGAACGTCGGTTTATGTAATTAATTATCTACCTACAATAGTATTGTATTACATAACTAATGAATAGGTAACTATTCATAATTATAGAGTTGGAGCAAAGGGCGCGCTTGACGTTCGACGACAACTCGAGCGCGACGCTTATATGGATCTAATTTCTGGTATCTCAAAGAAAGAAGTTCCTTACTCGAAAGTTTTATAAATAACGACCTCTTGCGTACTATACTATTATACTGTATACCTACTGTTTCACTGAAACGGCTCGTGAGGTAGGGCACGGGTTGCGGGAGGGTGACCGTTGAGCAAGGCAGAATGAACGATTTGTCGAGAACAAGATAATTTTACTTTCTGGAATAAACTAGGTAGGTACCTACCTAGACTGTGAGTGTCCTAGGGATTGAATAGTAATGATTTATATGTGTGTGCTATACATTTTACTATAATTATGCAAAATAAATGATAATAATTAATTATTATCAACTTAATAACATGGTTTTCAAGATATTTACTTCTATACCTATTTCAAAAATATAGGTAAGCTATAGGCTGAAAGAAACATTATTTTAATTACAATCTAAAAGCTGTTATCAACTATTAACAAATTAACTTTATCAACATTGATATAATATACTTACCTATGAATACATAATATTATGTATTTGTCAACATAGCATTTAACTAATTAGCCATATGAATAAGAAGTATGTAAAATAATACATAACTATAGTCATTATAGCCACTATAGGTGCACTGCGGATAAAGTACCAAGGAATGGTAGGAAAGTAGCTCGGTATTTACGTAGGTAGCTGGTACCTATATGAACTGAAGGGACAATGAATTATGAAAGTAATGGAATTTAGAATCTCACATACCCAGGTCAATCTTGTTATTGGTGAACGGGTCTGGACGCCCGGGTATCGGCCCGGGACTTCGGCTCTCGTATTGTAAGACCGCATGGCAGTCTACAGCGTCCTCTAACAGTTCCAGAATCAACTCGTACAGTTCCACTGGATGTGTGGGGCACATATAAGTAGCCACACGTAGTTCTAACTTTCCCACCGACATTTTGCAGCAAAACAGTAATTAAATAAACCAAACTTCACCCCGGTCGTTGATATAATGAACTACTTAATGATTAAAATGAAATTTACTTATAAGTACACGCTAAGTACCTAGTGTTTACAAGTTTAATTCTTATAATAAGCAATAAGAAACGATAACATTGCACGCTTTATTCACATTGTCTCCAGTTTCTATCAAACCGGCCATTCGCCGCTGGTCTGCGAGTTGTGACGTAGGCAAGAGGGTCATGTTCACGCGTCTGTAGCATGATTTGTGATGCATCAATATTATTATCTACCGTCCAACCATATTATGATTGGCAGTAAAATTGTATCCAAAAGGAAGGTACCTACATAGATAATTATTATAAGGATTAGTCATGGGTAAGTATTTTGTAAACGGAGCCTAGCGGTTAAAGACAGTCATCAGGTCTCTGTTCGGGGGGTCGGGGGTTCGATCCCGGGTACGCAGTTATGTGCGTTAAATACATAGGTTTTAATCACTTGCTTTAACGGTGAAAGAAAACATCGTTAGCAAATCTGAGTTCTCTATAATGTTTTCAAATGAGAGTGAAGTCTGCCAATCCGCATTTGGCAAACGCGATGTGGTGGACTATGGCCTTTCTCTGAGACTTCTATCTGAAAGGGAACCTGTGTTCAGTAGTGGGACGGCCATAAGTTGAGATGGTGACGATGATGAACCTTATGAATGAACCCAATTAACTCCGAAAGATGAGAGGAGTCCCGTACTTAGTAGTGAGTCTGCAATGGGTTTGATGTATTTTCTGTTTTCACATTACCTAGAGCTGGGAGTGCGCTTTAAATAATATTTTTATTTTACTCAAGGCTGCACCACGCAATGCACCAGCGCGCGCGGACACCAATTCTTAAACTTTCAAAGACAAAGGTTTCTGGGTTCAAGCCCGACTGGGTCAATTTGCGAATTTTGAAACCGAGATACTTACGGTATAATTTAGGCGCCGGCTGCCGCTCCGCTGCTACAATAAATCCTAAAGTCGCACCATCAATCTAGTTACCGCTACAATACGTGGCAGAAAATATGTACGCCTTTAGAATGACATTTCGGCTTTGTAGAGCGTTGTCTCTGTCACTCATACCTATATGACGTTTTGTTGGTCTCAACGACAGAGACATAGCTCTACAAAACTGCTATCTCCTTATGAAGGTCGATGAACATTATTTTCTGCCGCGTACTGAACGGAGTACCGACCAATAGGTATGATGCCGATTGCAGAGTAACTATTGTAGTAGTGTTTTAGGTACGTTAGCAGTCCCAGTATTTTATTTGATACACAGGAATTTGTTCTGAGATTTGATATAAAGGGGTCTGTAGCTACCAATACTATTGGTATGATTAAATAATATCACGACCACACAACATGGTAAGTGATCACCGAGCAAAACTGTAATGTCCTCGAGACGTCCACCCCAGCCAGAACTAAGCTGATTCTTAAGTAGCTCTCCATAGTACCTAGAAGATTACATAGGTAGATTGTATCATCTCAGCGATGACCTAAGGAATGACCTACTTAGAACATAATATCAGAGACTGAGAGACATGCTAATAATATTTGCTCTGAGAACGTAGTTCCTATGTCGATGATAGTAGGTCACTAGTAGTGCTAGTAGGTAAAAATTGAGGTTTAAATCAAATCTAATGGATGTTAAAGTGGCTTTGCACTCGAAATTGTAGAGTTTCTATTTCAGTATACTATTTCAGTCTTTTTTTTTTTTTCTTCGTGGGAGGAAAAAATCCCTACGGACTTCTGCCTGCTGGCAGGGTGTGTCCGAGTCGCACGGACTAAAATAACCTCCCCAGGAACTGCGTAAGCATTACTTCGTGCTGACCTCCTAAATTTCTAACTTCTTCTTTTTCCCGCTCTTCTCTTCTTATCATTATAGCCCGCAGCATTTGGCTATATCGTTGCCAGGCGTCCTCGCTCGACAGCATGCGCGCTACAAGGTTGCGGGCATTCACATTTCACACCCTCCGCGGTACTCTGTGAGTCTCTGTGCCTCCGCGTCTGTCGCACAGAATACATTGTCTGTCGATCCTAGCGCTTTTGACCTTAGATCGGCACAATCTATGTTTCAGTCTATATTACTCAAGATATTACTTTACTCTATGGTGATTATGATTATATAGGTACCTATTCTTTTGTTAGTTTTTTTGTTTGTATCGTGTTGTGCACAGAGTACATTATATATCTGGATTGGTGGAGATTCTAAAAATTATCAAATATCGTGCTATATCGAAAAATATGGGTAAAGATGATGTTTCCACTAAGAAACGCCGTAAATTAAATACATCAACGTCCAACGACGCTTCCAAGTTGACCCCGGCTGATGTTTATAAGGTTAGAATTTAAAGCAATACATCCTTGATCCTATTATAGTGCCCTTTATTGGTTCCTGCTGCCGCTTACTTAGTTCTCATCCAGATCCGCGGTGTCTACTGTCCAGTGTCCACATACCAGAGTGGTATCATATACCTAGGTAACTAGGTCCACACTCCACATACCAGAGTTGTATATAAAAGATTTTACACTTTTTATGTGCAATATCGGATGATGCGATGTGTCCCCTAGCTGCAATTATTTTTATGTAATTCATCAGTCTTGCTTGCATGTTTGCAAGTGAATAAACAGATAATATTTTTGTATATATGCTGCCATGTTGACCCAAGCAGCAAGCCTTGCCCAAGCCCAAGACTAACTTATTGGGTGACCGAACTTTGAAGGTGGTAGATTTGGCTTCTTTTTTACTTCCCTTCTGTATTAGGACACAAGCTATGCTATCTGATTTGTTAACCTAAAAAGTAGAAATTATTGAAACCTGAACCGGAAGGAGCCCATGTTTGAAGTCAAATGGCAATTATTACTCCATTTAATAGTATTTGGTTAGATATTTAAATAGGTTTACACTTTACAATGATATCAGATCTGCTATAGTCCAAGCAGAAGATTAAATAAATTTTCTACTAAAGACCTTTCGCTTACAGAAAGTTGTTGAGTTTGAAGAAACTGAGGCTCAAATTCGCTCTGCTGAAAAAGATGCTGCTTTGTTTAAAAAGATCTGTCAAGATGTGCGCCAGATATTTTCTGATGTTGCTGAATTAAAGGCCAAGGGTACTGATGAGGTGAATAGGTTACCGATTTAAAAATTATTGAAATTTGATAAATGTTGTATATTATTTGCATATAATTCTTTTCTTCAGGCAAAAGAAAAAATAAATGCTAAAAGAATAGAAGCATCCTTACAGTTGGTTGCTTTAAAAAAACTAAATAGACTTGAAAAAGTCCGGACAAGAGCTGGCAGAGATGCCTTGCACAAAGAAAAGCAAAGAGTGGACTCTACACACTTACTATTGCAGAATTTACTATATGAAGCTGACCATCTTGACAAAGAAGTAACAAAATGCCTACAGTTTAAATCAAAAGATGAAGAAATTGAACTAGTTCCATTAAAAGACTTTTATAAAGATGCACCAATAGAGATTTCACGCCCAGTAAGTTTGATTGATTAGTGTTAATTATATGTATGTATATTTCTATATTCCGATTAATCATAAAGGCAAAGTAAAGAATTATAGTCCAATTTGAATGTACATCAAGCTATAAAGATTTAAAAATAAAAGATGTATCAAATATAACTGAATTTATTATAAATACAGTCAAACCCAGTACAGTCAAAAAGAGTAGTTTATTACCTATTTTGAATAAATCATTTGACTGACCCATTTACAATAAACAACATTTTATGAGATATAATGACCCAAAGCATGAGTCCTGGCTATTTGTTTGGCTTTTGTGAACTAAGAAGCATGGTCTCTTTAGTGTTGTTACTTGTTATAACATATTTTTATTGTATAATAATATAATTATATTATCAAGTGGCTCAACTCAGCCTTTTGTCAGAGTTTGCCCAACTAGTTTTGATAATAACTGAGTTTTTCATGTTTCTTTTAGGAAGTGACAAAAACAGATGAGCATCAGCTGCAGTTAGCAAGGCTTGAATGGGAGCTAAAACAGCGCAGAGAGCTGGCTGGAGTATGTAGTGAACTGGTAGCTTCAAAAGAGCGTGTGGCGGCCGCCATAGCTGCTGCTCGGTCAAGGCTAGATGCTCTTGCTCCACATTTGCGAGATGTGCTCAAGGCCACCAAGCCTCTACAAGAGTGCTTGGCTCTTAGGCTAGATGAGAAACGTGATGAGACACAAGCTGCAGCTCTTTTACCTCCACCGTTATTCTTGCTCTATGCCAATGCTGGTGCTTATTCAGATGCCCTTGGAGCTAAGAATGTTACTGTTGGTAAGTTGATAAATTAAGCTTAATCAAATATTTCCTTTTTTAACCGACTTCAAAAAAAGGAGGAGGTTCTCAATTCGTCGGAATCTTTTTTTTTTTTTTTTTTTTTTTTTTTTTTTTTATTTTTTATGTATGTTCCCCGATTACTCAAAAACGCCTGGACCGATTTTGAAAATTCTTTTTTTGTTTGAAAGGGTATACTTCAAAGTTGGTCCCATTTCAATTTGGTGAAGATCTGATGAACATCTTCGAAGATAGATACTGGAACTCCTCAACGGATAAGAGTAAATTGCTCGCGATCAGTGTAATAGCTTAGTAAACAGTAGATTTTTAACCAGTCATAGCATAATTCCATGGGGCCACTAAAAATTGTGAAATAAAAAATTTTTACAAAAAAAATAAAAACCGACTTCGTTACATAAACACTAAAAATTGAAAAATAATTTAATTTATTACCGAATATATTATGTATACAAGAGTTAATATAGTTCCATAATAATATTTTTTGGGGTCGGTGCCAATGAGGTGCCATTGTGGAGTCCCATAAAAATATGAAGTTTAGACGATTCGCGCAGCTAAAGCTAATTGGCACCGGCACCAAAAAGTATTATTATGGAACTATATTAACTCTTGTATACATAATATATTCGGTAATAAATTAAATTATTTTTCAATTTTTAGTGTTTATGTAACGAAGTCGGTTTTTATTTTTTTTGTAAAAATTTTTTATTAAACAAAGATTTCTGAGAATGTCTGAAATAAAAAAAAGCTTTGATATGTACCTCAGAATGCAAGGGAATAGCCATCTACAAACAAGCGAATTAACAAAGAAAATGAAATACATCTTTGTGCCAAATTATATCATATAATATCAAGCTTGATTCAGTGGTTTGGCAGTGTAAAATAACAAGTAGACAGATATTCTTATAATATTAATGTGTATCTTTCTATTTTGTTTAGTTTCCTTAAAATTCATTTTAATTTCAGCTATAGCCGGAGATGAAGATGAAGCGAAAAGGCTGGATCAGCTTACAAATGAAGAGCGTGAAGTAGTTGTTTCTAACGATTCAGATTCAGATCAGGACAACAATGATGAAGATCATAGAGACAGCAAAAAGAAAAGACATCATAGAACTGCCAAAATATCCAAGGAGGAGAGAGCGGAGGCCAAGAAGAAGGAGGTACTCAAAAAACATCCCCTAAATGTTCATGTAACTGTAAAGAATTCTGATGAAACTGCAGTCGACTTGATCTTTTCCTACATGATACATCTAAAGATTGTTGTGGTTAAATTTATTATGAATGTCTCAAAGCCTATAACAGGAGTGTCTGCAGCTGATGTCTTGAATGGTGATTGCATTTTGAATGAGTTGTATGTTGGCGATGCGGGCTGTGATTCACCACACCCAGCCACTGCCTACTTGTTGAATGTTGCCGGTATATCTGAACACTTTACACACTTCATCTCAGAAGTTGGAAGGCCATACATATGGGCTCAAAGAATGTGTGGTTTAGATTTCATGGCTGTTATTTCTGATAAAGAAAAAACGAATAAAAACATTCTGCCCAGTCAAAGCCTCAGTGTTGCAAGTGTGGAAAATTTTATTTTTACTTTGAAAAAGAGGCTAAAAGCTCGAGTAGAATTAATGAAAGAACTTCAAGATTTGGAATCTGGTAAAATTTTACCCAACAAAGGTGTGACATGTCCTGTGAGGTTATCTGGATCATTGACCCAGTGGCAATCAATAACTTGGCTTGAATATCACCAAGCGCCATCAACATCGTTTTTGATATCAGAAGGCTTGGTGTCTGACGTGAATATGTTATATCGTGCAATTATTACTAGACAATCTGCAAAGCTTGTCGCTTTAGTGGCTGTGAGCAGTGATTACCCAAAGAAGGCACCTTTATTTACATTGACATTACATTGGAATGGAACTCATAATGCTCTCTCAAATGATGATATTAGAGACATAGAAAGAGTGATAAATACAAACTGGGACACAAGTGAAAAGATCCAGTGTACTTTATCATCACAGATGATGAAATTACTGACATGTCTGGATGTGCTTCTAGAGACCATGGGGTCACCCGAGTTTCCCCCTGATAAGGTAATATTACAAGCTGTCCGTGGACGTAATAGGATGAAGCCATACAAATTCTTAAAGCAAGGTGCAGGAGTTTTTGTACAATACTAAACTTTGTGAATCCATGTCTAGAAATGAAATTAAATATTCCAAATGTGAAGTGATTTTTTACTATAAAATAGAAATAATATTGAAATAGAGATGTTGAAAATAAGTATTTATTAAAACAAAAACAAACTAGCTTTATATTACAACAGTCTTTATTCTTATTTCGGTAAAGCATTGACTTTCTGCCAAAAATACACAATGATGATCACAATTTGGCAATATAATGAAATTTGTTGTGAGTATATAGACAAATAATTTTATACTGATTTTTTCAAAAAATACTTAAAACATTTTTCAACTTAACCTAAAAATGCCATATTGTTGGTCAATAATGAGATCTCTATCATGTCCACCTTGAGATATATTAATTCACATTTTTCACTTTATATATCACTACAAATAAGTATGTAATAATAAAATGTAATACATGTTATGAGATAGTTTTGAAAATCCATTCTACACTTCTATCAGTTTTTTTTACATTTTTATTATATTATAATTAAACTCTCTAAAGTGTCAATGGCGGGTGAAGGAATATTTGTATGTCTATTTAAAGTAAAAAGTGCTCGGCGGTCAGCTGAAGCTGAATAATTCTGAAAGTGTACAATAATATAAAAGTAAAATTAGGACTATTTCAATAATTACAACCATTAATTAATTTGTAGGGACAGTGTCATGACACAATTATCTACTTAAAATTTATATTTAAGCTGTACTAAAATCTTTTCACTAACACTTTCTAGGTGTTTCTAGAATATACTACCACTTGCAAGAAAACATCGATACATACAGTTAAAAAAATATAACTCACTATTGCGATCTCGGTAATCTTCATATTATAATAGTTAAACAACAGTGTGTATGATGATTTCTTTGTATTGATATTGTTCACTAATAATAATCCTTTTATACACTTTTTTTCAATCGTTTTTTCGCTGCAAGTCTTTTGTAAAACAAAATAAAATCACTTCTCGTCTTGCGTTTCGTGTGTACTTATTTCTAGGTAAAGATGCCTTATTGCATTATGAGATCCCGGCCTCTAATTTCACATCCATGATTTTTCGCGGCCCTTTGAGGCAGTTGAGCCGCCTTTGTACTGCGTCCCTGTCTGCAAGATTAATTTATTTAATTTAAATTATAGGTACATAATTTTATTTTTAAATTACAAAATTAAGTCAGTTTTGCTGTGGATCGTGAGGTCCCAGGTCAGACCAAAAAGGTGAGAGTGTATGTACCTGTAGATACGTATGTTACGCGAGAGTGTACCTGAGGCTGTGAACACAGCTGTTGTGCACTATAATACCCTTTCAAATTACAGCGGTAGGCCCTCAGTAAAATATTATTTTAATGAACAGTGACATATACTTGTGAAAGTAGTGTGGTGGTATAGAGTAAAGCACCAGTGTGTGTATGTGTGTGTGAAGGAGCGTGGTATAAATGAAGGGTGACGTACACTTGGAGAGTGTGGTGCGGTGGTGCGGGTGCAGCGGGTGGCGCTGCACGAGCGAGTGCAGCAGCACTTGCGCGGACATGTAGCGCCGCTCGCACTCTTTCACGTCGCCGAATAGCTCCTCGATTGCGGCCATTTGGCACTAAGGACAAAATTAGATTAACGTCGACAGATTAAAGTTGAAAATGCACTAGAGGATGGACTAATCAAACAGTAATATGTATTCGCTTTCAGTAAGTAACATAACACATAATTTCAATTCCTTAAACGTACCAATTCGATGGCGTGTTCGTAGAGGATTTTATCACAAACTGCTGGCGTCACTCCCGCCTCATGGAGCCTTCGTGACTCGTTCACGATCCACTTGTACTTTCCGTTCATTAGTGAGACAACTGCAATAGAAAAATATCGCTTAAAATTCTTCTACAAAATTAATTAGGAGGGTGTGAGATATGTATAATGGAAATCAGTCATGATAGTTTAAACGCTAAATTAATTAAAATTTCCAAGATTTATCATGTCTATCTCTATCTTTGGCAACATCTCGATAAACTGATTGGCCTGTTCCTACAATCGCACGCCTCCACCTCAATGGAAGATTCATTCGGGTGAGCGTGTTATTTTTGTGCGTATTACGTGCGTTTACTGCGTACGAACTTTCATGCAATAACGATTTTTTTTGTTCTCAAACGTTAAACTTATCATACGAATGAGTCATGAGTTTTCGTATGATAAGTTTAACGTCCATAAACGTTTCTTTTTTATACAGGTTGGGATTAACACGCTAGCAAAAACTTAGCTCTATTATCATACTACCTAAACACAATCCAATATCAATAACCATTTACGTTATACTTTTAGAGATTTAGTATTTTTCAAACTCGCAAAGTATAGCGTGCAAAACTCGGGGTCAATGGCCTCGCTTACGACGCGGCATCTATCTATGCAACGTTCGTTGACCTCTAGCGTCTGTTTTATTTGCAATACATTGCGAACTTTTAAAAATTACTAGTTTTTTTTGCGGTATCTAATCAGTAACCATTAGTAATATCACCTGTCTTCGTTTTTGGTGGTGTTCTGATAACACCCTGTATATAAGGGCGGTGCACAAGGCGAAGCAAGCTCTAAAGTCCCGGTGCACCTCGTCCTGCGTAGTAACTGAACGTTTTTCGAGTTGTGTCACATGTAGTGTACGTACCGTTGCGCACTTGCGGCGTGGGCTGCAGCGTGCGCGAGCGGTAGTGCGCGGCGGCGAGGCGCAGGCCGGCCGCCAGCGCCTGCATGGCCTGCACCAGCAGCCCCAGCCGCACGCTCTCGTTGCTCCTTTCTGCAAATCATATGTAATGAATAATGATTGAGTTTTATTTTCAACTAGATGATGCCCGCAACTTCGTCCGCGTGGATGTAGGTTTTTAAAAATCCCGTTGGAACCTTTTCATTTTCCTAATGCCTATGCCCTTCCCTAGCTAACTTTGTACCAAATTTCATCAAAATCGGTTAAACTGTTGGGCTGTGCAAAGCTTGCAGACAGACAGACGGACACACTTTCGCATTTATAATAATAAGCATGGATATTCAACATAAACACCTATTCAGCCTGTGAATGTTTCCTCTTGAATAGGCCTTCGCTAAGACTAGGTTCTCATTTGTATCATTTGGGATCAAATATTACCATCAGAGGCGTCCATGAGCGCGGCGAGCGGCGCGCCGCACGACACTGCGAGGTCGGACAGCAGCTCCGCCAGCATCAGCACAAAGTTGAGCTGCGAGAACACTTTGCTGTGCTCCTCCTGAATAAACAAAATATTTTGTTCATATACTTCCACAGGCCGAGGAAACCGTCAATTAATACCCAGTAAGTCTGTAAGCTGCGGTCAGCGGTTCGATCCTGGGCACGCACCTCTAACTTTTCGGAGTTATGTTTGTTTTAAGTAATTAAAAATCACTTGCTTTAACGCTGAAGCAAAACATCGCGAGGAAACCTGCATGCCTGAGAGTTCTCCATAATATTCTCAAAGCTGTGTGTGAAGTCTGCCAATCCGCACTTGGCCAGCCCTTCTCACTCTGAGAGGAGACCCGTGCTCTGTAGTCTGTAGTGTAGTGTGTAGTCGTGATCAACCCATCGAGGCTCACTAGCCTCGATGGGTTGATCATGAGAATAATGATGAAGTCTGAACTGAAAAGTGCGTCGCGTTCGGCGTGATTCATGCACCATCGTCATGCGAGTCGTGCGGTGCGTGGACTCACCGCGAGGATGGTCTCCTCCTGCAGGTTGGGGATGTAGACGGGCGGGTCGTGGTGCAGCTTGATGCCGCGCAGCAGCGCGTCGGGCAAAGCGCCGCGCTTGGGCGACGACTCCCCGCTCGCCTTCAGCGCGGCCAGCGTCACCGGCGGCGACGACCCTGCGATACGTCCAAATGATGAACCAACGCAATAGCGTTTTATGCCGACTTGTCTCACGACTCAAAATAAGACGCCAGATAGAAACGAGTGCTTTCGAACTTCAAGACACTCTCCCGGTTTTTTGCGGTCTTTAAAAATATAGTAGCTTATGACATGTTGTAGATATTTTTTATATCCGTATTTTCACGGGTTCGGATCGGATAAGTGCGTGATGAAGCGATGTAACCATACTAATTATATCAATAGCGTACCTGATCTCCTATATGAGGGACTATTCGTTGGAGAGACCTGCCATAGCGAGGGCGGTGGGGAGCTCCCAGAGGCGCTTCGTCTGCGAGTCGAAGGGGGAGTCCCCATTGTGAACGGTACCTGTAAATCCTATTTATTAACAAAATACATATAAAAATATTAGTTTCGATCAAAAATAGGGTTCTATATTATGGAAAAAATTACGCACGAAAAGAATTTATAAAACACTGGCTAAATTGACGGGTCTAAATCCATCCCTTTCTACGGGGAGCATTATGAAAGTGATAGCAATACCTACGTTAAGACTTGATGACTTGACTAAGATTGTGTACAACAGATTCCAGTTCCCCCAGTTCCCGGCAGCCCTGCTATTCCCGATTACGGTAAGATGGTGGGGAGCGGGTGGATGAGGAAGGCTGAGGACCGTGTTTGGTGGCGTGCTCTTGGAAAGGCCTATGTCCAGCAGTGGACGCAAACAGGCTGATGGATTGGATTGGTACAACAGAATGGACTAATTGCGAATCACATGAAACTAACGCTTTTGTTATGTAAACTTAGAATATTATTCGTAGTTTAAACCTGGGTATCCATTAATGTTAACAAATCTTATGTACCGATCGATGTCGGTTTTGGTATGAACACAAATGCTGACCGTGTTCATAGAAGTCTTTCGTAGTCTTCTAATATTGTTCGCAGGATAGGGTTCGCTAACATTAAGGGTCCGTTCAGATAGATCGGTGCGGAGAGCAGAGCAAATGATCGTATTTAAAATTAAGTTCTAGGTCATTGACTTAAGGTTCATTTTTAAATTTATTTTATTTAAAGACAACAGGATGCCCGATGATCACTGCAATGGACATAATATTATACATAGTACAAGTACGCTGGAAGAGGTGTGCCATACAAAATGGCAGTTATTTTTTATGCGGATTCGAAGCGCTCCACCGAGCGTACCGCGAATTACAATTGACACCTGTAGGGCGATTGCCTAAAACCTGCATCAATCATTATTACAATTTCAATTGTTGTAATTGGCTGAATTTGTGCGATTCTTGTTGCAACAATGCATTTTAGCCAATAGTGAGCGAGCGTCAACCAATTAGAGGTGATTGCGATCGTGACAGTGTAGCTGTCGTTCTCCCGCAATCGCGCAGTTGGTGTCAAATCTGTTGACAGATGTCTCATTACTAAAAAGTTTCGAGTACGCTCGCATGACGCCAAAACGGCGAAACTCAAGTTGCTCCAAGTCCAACGTACTTGTATTTTTTATTCAGAGGTATTTTATGATATTTTGTAGGTAGAGATCAGTGCAGAGGACGCTTTCCCAATGCGCTCAGTATGAAAATTGTGAAACATTTAAGAGAGCTGATTCTCTTTCGCGCGCTTGAGCTGTCAACTGGTCTGGTTGATGTGCTCTTCCATGCACCAGCTGCGGACTGGCTCTATCTGAAAGGACCCGAATGGATGCCTAGCTTTATAAGGTCGCAAGTTGGGTAGTTTTCGTCAGTTAGAGCGATCGATGGTGTATGCGGGTTACTCACAGTGGGCGGCGAGAGCGAGCCGATGTTGGTGTTTCGGTTGTGGTTAGAGCGCAGAACGTCGATGGGCTGCGAGCGCGGCACGCTGCTCGCGCTAGTCGGGTTCTGTCCAAACCACCACAAACACTACGTTATCTGAATGTTAGTGACAAAGCCTATGTCTATGCAAATATGGATTCGAACAACGATCTCTAACTACTACACACTAGATTGGCCATTCCAAACAAGATCTTTTTGATGCGAATATGCCTTTACTTATCACTTGATCGCCAGTAGTGTCCGAACGAACCTTCGACTTCAGTCACCTTCGAGTTTAGGCAGAAGGTGGTTAAACCAATTTCTTAATTTTTATTTCTTTGCCAGAAATCGACCTTCGGTTGGACACTTATGGCCAGTATCATGTTTGGTGTGAACTGGACTTTTGTTCAGAATAGCCGTTCCATACTTTAATTCAATGGACACGAATGATAACTCACACAAGCAATGATTAACAAGCTTTTTCACATTACTTAATATTTACATAAATATAATAGTCTTTTAGAAGCGACAAATCATCCCTGTACAATACACGAAGCCATTCAGTTTGACCCCGTTTTTCGTTCGATATCTTTTCATATTGAATGAATTTGAGTAAATCAAAATTCTTATCATATTTTTAAGTAAAACCTTGATTCATTAACATGTAACACATTCCCTCTCAGATAAAATCTGCCACACCCCTACCGGCTACAGCATTGTGGTTCACTGGGAACCCTATAAGGGTCAGTCGCACACTGACCAACAAAATGCTAGAACAATTTTCATAATGACTATTTATATTTATGACTAAATCACAACTAAGGACCCACGATACGATACCTTTAGCACACACGATACCTTTAGCATTAGCGATTTTGCGACTGCATTGATACTGCATAGCGTTTTGGCTTTCTGCGTTCGATCGCTGTATTCGCACGTTTTAGGGTCCAGAGTTCGTTTCACTTCACTTCCAGTGTGGGCTGCGCTTTAGTTGTGATTTAGATAATAGATAATTTATCACTAAAAGTTGGTCGAGCATTTTGCTGCACAGTGTGCGTTGACCCTAAGGCGGCGTCTAACCGCGGCCACAGCCTCCCACAAGTAAAGCCAACAAAACTACCACCTCTTTCAACTTTAATCAAGGTAAGTACATACCTACTACCACTTTTATAAGTCGCATGGGTAAAATTTGCTAGCGCAGAAAAGCGCAATCTAACGTCGAATAAAACCAAATGTACACCAATGAAATACAGATCTTATTGCTTGACGTTAAGATTTTTAAGAACAACAGAGACTTCTGGTATCTCGCTCATAATTCGCGCGTACAAAACGTGGCGCGTCGCGTAGGCAACAACCAATAGCGGACGGATGCGCGCTATTATTGGCTGAGATATTTTTGCGTCATTCAAAAATAACATTTCTGCGCAGGTACATCGGTTTAACTTTTAAAAGTGGTAGTACTGTAAATGAATGCGAAGCAACTCACCCTTGTTGGTAGTGCATTGGACGTATTCTCGTTTTGTTGCTGGTTGACGGGCTGTGCGGGCAGGTCGCTCGTGTGGACGGGGTCGGGCTGCGCGGCCGGCAGCGCGAGCGACCGCGGCCGCGACGCCGCCTCGGACGCGGACGAGCCGTGCGACGTGTGCGAGCCCTCCGTCGAGGCGCTGTCTGCCTCTACTACCACGAAGTCCTCCGCGCCCGGCCACAAGTCGGATGAATCTGCTGTAACCAAGGGCGGTTGCCGTTACTAAACTTCTAACGTTAAACCAAAATAATAAACAAAAATTGTCAAAACATTTCGTTATGTTAATCAGAAGGTAGTTACCTAATATTAACAGTAGCGGAATCATCATGTTATATCAATATGATTTAACGTTATGATATTTTTATCTTTACTTAACGACTAGCTTATAATTTTTTTTAAATACATATTATCAAAAAAAACCGGCCTAGTGCGAGTCAGACTCGCGCACTGAGAGTTCCGTACTACAATCGTATTTTATTGACATTTTGCACGATAAATCAAAAACCATTATGCCTAAAAATAAATAAAAATCTGTTTTAGAATGTACAAACTAAAGCCCTTTCATATGATACTCCACTTGATATAGTTATCTTACTTCGAAAATTGAAAATACAAATTTTTAGTTCATGACCACAATTTAATTTTTTTTTGTGTGATGTAACCACAAATTCGCGGTTTTCAGATTTTTTCCCGAATGTCTGCTATAAGACCTACCTACCTGCCAAATTCCATGATTCTAGGTCAACGGGAAGTACCCTGTAAGTTTCTTGACAGACCGACAGACAGACAGACAACAAAGTGATCCTATAAGGGTTCCGTTTTTCCTTTTGAGGTACGGAACCCTAAAAATTGCGGAACCGGCAGGATTCGAACCTACGTCTTCTGGTGATTTCTCGCGACTTCGTCCGCGTCATCTACAAAAATTTCAAGTCCCTATTTTACCCCCTTGGGAATTGAATTTTCAAAAATCCTTTCTTAGCGGATGTCTTACGTCATAATCTATCTGCATGCCCAGCCTGATCCGTCCAGTAATTTGAGCTGTGCGTTGATAGATCAGTCAGTCAGTCAGTCTTCATAGAAGAAGAAGAAGAAGATATATTATTTTGTATTTCATTAGTGTAGCAACAGATTTCTGATATTCAGCAGGAGACAGATAAGGTTTAGTTGTGTTGTATAATATACGTACTCTAACACACATTTATATTTAAACAGGTGACAAATACAATAACACATTGTAGACAAAGTGCGATGTATGGCATTACATTCATATTTATCGGAGCTGACAAAGCGATTAGTGTAAAAATAATTATCACGAGATGCGTTAAAATTAAAATACGATTAATTTGGCTGTGGAATAAAGCTGATTAAATATCTAGCACGTTCGGCGTGTAGTGTGTACCTACTGAAGACGTCATTCAAATTGTACTTAGGAACTAAGGAGTTTTTTTTAGATAAATACTATCTCAAAACCGGTACCGGTACCGGTACCGGTACCGGTAAACCGGTACTATCTCAATTATTATTTTAACAACTTTACAGGGTGAAAGACAAACTTGTTTCCTTCAGCTAAATAGTGTTTGTATGCGCCTGCCAGTTAGGTAAAGCCTCGCTAGTATACATTATAGTGTGTGCTTATCTTTTTGATCCAAACTAGTATACTATATAGTTGCTCGATGACTGCAATGAGCTTAAGAATGCAGTAAATGTACTGTACATAGAAGGTATGACGCGCGCCACTCTTCTCCACTCCTCACGCGCCATTTTAACTTTTTGTGTTAAATTTCATGTCAAAAGTACGATTTTAGTCCTTATTTTAAAGGTGGACTGCACTTTTGACATGAAAGTTGACTCATAAGCTTAAAATGAGGCGTGAGGAGTCATTTTGTACGGATTATACGTATGCATAACGTATTTTGAAACAATTCAACAATATGTATGAATTAGTAAATAAAATATCTATTAGTATTGATAGTATTTTAGTGTGTATTTAAAAGATATGAAACATGTCACCTAATTGAACACGCAGCCTAGCTATTGTTCTCTTGAGCACTGAATACATAATTACTATTCCGCCGTATTAGAAAGGCGGCAAAACAAAAAGCGCTATGTATGACTACGATGTCTACGATCGCTGTGAGACGAACAGTTGTGCGACATTGTTCTTGCGCCAACTTGCTAAATCTCTCGTAGCTAATTATGTTATTTATAGATTTTACCTATTTATGTCGTAAAGCAGCGCTGATACGTAACGTTAACGATACGGTAACGGGTCATGTTGGTGTTTATGGACGGTCGTTTATGTAGGAATGTTTTTGAATGAGTACGGATTTGAAATTGTTTAGCATAATAAGAGCTAACGCAGACAACCATTTTTTAACTACGACCGAGCTTTATCCGACAATGGCTGATTTGAGACGGTGAGAATGGTTGCCCGATTTTAGGCTGACTCCACCTAGGTACACTGTATTGCTATCGATTTCATAATGCTTCCCGCGGAAAAGGATAGCACTAGATTTAGACCTGTCAATTTAGTTAGTTTAAGGATTGTGTACAACAGAACTAGCCACAATGTCTTGTGTGTTAGACCGTTTTCACTCGTATGTTCCAGACGATCTTCGTCAAAAATTGAGACGGCGAAAGTTGATAATTACATACATACGCGGATTTTAGAGGACATGTGCCATATATGCATATCTGCGTTATAGAAGTAAAATGTCTCTTGTTCTTTTTGTTGTACCTACTATTATCGGTCGTGAGTGATGGCCGTAAAATTTTATATTTAGACTATTTTAATGATGTTTTGTCTTCTATAAATATATAGAATAATACTTCCAATATTGATAACTTAATATGTAGCGTAAAAAATACAGAAAATGATCACTTAATAGCATAAGCAGAGGGAAGCTTGATTGAATTATTAGTGTAATAAAATCGATATGCGCCGACGTCGCCAGCATCGGCGAAGGTTATCGTGCCACTCTAAATAGAACATAACACTGCAATTTAACCATATTTAAGTGTAGGTAGGTATATCACACACTTTTAGGTACATTACACGGCTCCAAGACTTCGGATCTTGCGGCCGACGCACAAGAGTATTTTTTTCAAGAGAAAATTACGGTGCTTGCTCTTCAAGCAAATTCGTCTACAAAAATCCGTCACGTGTCATTGAACACTACGAGCTTTTATGTATTAAAAGATATTATATAACTTTTGATAACGACAAATCCATACTAATATTATAAATGCGAAATTAACATTAAAACTTAAATCCACGCAAACGAAGTCGTGTTCATCATCTAGTTGCAAATAAAAAGACAAATTATATTAAAGAAAAAAGAAAAAATGCTTATGCTTAGGACACGCATGTGCGTAGCGGTAGACTACATAGACAGATACTGAACTGGTGTTTAGGCACCTTTCGGTTATCGGCAGCCCGTTATCATTCAAAAGAATTGTATATAGGTAAAAATAGGGAAATCCGTTAAAATAACTTACTGGATGACGAGGGCTGTGGCTTCTTGGCCGGTTGCGCGACCTTTTGCGGCACCGACAAAGGCGCGCGTGGTGCAGACGCCGGGACAGCACTGTTAGAACTCGTTTCTGCCAAACAAACATTCCCAATATGAATACATTTTATCAAGTGTCAAGCCATTTTACTTTCAGTTTTGTACTATTTGTTTTAAAAAAATGCTTAATTTATTTTCGAGATATGCGAGCCTGTTTGGATGCCGCTTGTTTGGATTTCGTTTGATGATTTAATGGCTAACGGCCTAAATTAACAAATAAATCAATCTATCTTTACTAATCTGTCGATAAGTTACTTAACAACATACTATCGAATCGGTATGGTCTTTAGTTTCAAGTTTCAATCATTCCTGAACAAAAGCTCTTCCTCTTTTATATGTGCATTCAGTACATAGCACTTCGAGACATATCTATCTAAAGAAAATCTAAAAAATCTCACAATTTTTATGAGATTCATATTATTTATCAGCGAACAAGAGCCGTACGTGACAAGATTAGATGATACGACACAAAAGCGGCAGGTGATAGTGCTAGTCCTTTAAATTTTTGAACCGAGTTGTGGGTAAACTTTATACATAACCCACAAAACCGAAGCCATGCGAATCAAGCATTGTGGTATTTATTCAAAAAATGATGGCCACATTGCAATAAAAAATAATAGACAAAATCATTAGGCCACCCCATGCAAGAAACCATCTCCTAATTATGTCACACGTTGATGCAGGAGGGAGGGTCTAACTAATGAAACACACTCATTGATGGAAGGATCACCTTTGTGATATCTACGTCAAACTAAGTATTATATTCAATCATAATAGTATGGAACATTATTATTCATGCAATCATCTGTACGGGTTATAAAATGATAAGTGATATAACAAATGATTACTTAAATGAAACCTACCATACCTATCATAGGGTCGATAGGAGATAAACAGACGTGAGTTTGCGTGACGTAATTAATGGATGGTCCCAGAGATCAAGCAAAATTACTGTAAATAGTTTAAGTAATACCCTGGCTGTCCCAAGATTCCTCAAGGATACAGTGAGTTTCGACACAGCCTTCGATATCGCTCTCCAATATGTCAGGCAGATCAGAGTCCAAACCTGAACAATATTCGTTTACCGTAACCACATCATTATTAACACAACATCTATAAAAACCGACTTCGTTACACAAACACTAAAAATTGAAAAATAATTTAATTTATTACCGAATATATTATGTATACAAGAGTTAATATAGCTCCATAATAATACTTTTTGGTGCCGGTGCCAATTAGCTTTAGCTGCGCGAATCGTCTAGACTTCATATTTTTATGGGACTCCACCATGGCACCTCATTGGCACCGACCCCAAAAAATATTATTATGGAACTATATTAACTCTTGTATACATAATATATTCGGTAATAAATTAAATTATTTTTCAATTTTTAGTGTTTGTGTAACGAAGTCGGTTTTTATTTTATTTGTAAAAAAAATTTATTTCACAATTTTTAGTGGCCCCATGGAATTATGCTATGACTGGTTAAAAGTCTACTGTTTACTAAGCTATTACACTGATCGCGAGCAATTTACTCTTATCCGTTGAGGAGTTCCAGTATCTATCTTCGAAGATGTTCATCAGATCTTCACCAAATTGAAATGGGACCAACTTGAAGTATATATTTTCAAAATCGGTCTTGGCGTTTTCGAGTAATCGGGGAACATACATAAAAAATAAAAAAAAAATAAAAAAAAGATTCCTCCTTTTTTTGAAGTCGGTTAAAAAAGGGGTTACAGGGATGTCGCCTGTGTCAAAAATAAATTATTTTTTCATGATTAAAAAATAATCTTCCAAAAATAGGTAAAAAGACTAAAAACTAAAAATCTACGTCCTCTGTTAGTTTTAAGTTTAATAACCATTTTAAATTATCGATTAAACTAGAAAAGGACTTCAAATATTTTTTACAATCGCGCTATACGCGCGTTTAGACGTTTGATAACGAGTAGCTGATTTGATTTGTTGGCATTTGGCAACATCCCTAGTATGTAGTATGTTCAAAAATTCATGGACTAGAAAGCGTGATAATATGTAAATGTATGTAAACAATAGCTGCTGCGTAGTAGAAGTGTGCTAATGTAAACAACGAGCTAGACTGAATTGTACTTTGTGAATTTGTAATATGGTTCAGATTTGATTGTAGATGATCTATTTTCTCAGTATTGTTAAAGTATCCAGGATTTAAAGAGATGAAGTGATATAGTATCTTTAAGCTCAGTATAGACTATTGAAGTTAAGACAAATTGTAAGGTCAGTGCACTCAGAGAGGAAAACTTATTAGATACAATTTTTTTGTGCACTGACATCATCCAATTCAGTATTTATAGAAAGGTTAATCACACTTCTCGACGTTTTTACGTGTCATACTTTTTGTTCATTTCATTTTTTACTAAAGTTAATACTAAAAAATATTAAGACTTAAGTATCTACTTATAAAATACTAGATGATGCCCGCGACTTCGTCCGCGAGGATCGTGTGGGAACTCTTGGGTTTTCCGGGATCAAAAGTATCCTAAGAGCTTTCCCGGGATGCAAGCTATCTCTGTACCAAATTTAATCGAAATCGTTTATACGGATGGACCGTGAAAAGCTAGCAGACAGGCAGACAGACAGACAAACACTTTCGCAAAGGTAAAACTAATATAATCTCCACTTAAATTTTTGAATTTGTTTCGAACAACTCAGGTTAAGCCATATTTTATGAAGCCAGACAAACACTAAAGTCATCAATGAGTAATATTTTAGCAGTAAAGGACTACTTTATTAAAATCGGTCAAGTGAAAACTGGAGATACGCGCGAAATAAATGGAACTATTTAACTTATTAACTTTTATTTAATACATACCTACTTAAGTAGATTTTAGGGTTCCGTACCTCAAAGGGAAAAAGGAATCCTTATAGGATCACTTTGTTGTCTATCTGTCCGTCATGTCTATCAAGAAAACCTATTCCTATTCCTGTTGACCTAGAATCATGAAATTTAATGGGTAGGTAGGCCTTATAGCACAAGTAAAGGAATAAATCGGAAAGCCGTGAATTTGTGGATACATCACAAAAAATGGGTTCATGAACAAATAGTTAGTGTTTTCATTTTTCAAAGTAAAATAACTATACCATATGAAAGGGCTTTACCTGTACATTGTCATACAGATTTTTATTTATTTTTATGCATTTTTTGTTTTTTTGTGCAAAATGTCGAAAAAATACGAATGTAGTACGGAACCCTTGGTGCGCGAGTCTGACTCGCACTTGGCCGGTTTTCATTTGTAAATGTACCTATCATGCATCGGTGCATCACGGACCAAGGTTTACAGGAAATTATCTTTTGTTGTTATTTGTTTCATACCAAGATTCAAGGCTATTAACAGCTTTAAGTCCATGTACGAGTTATAAAATGAATTTATATTGATTTGTTTGACACTTATGGGAAAGTTTCAGATTTTGTATTACAACAGTAACGTAGGTGTCACGCGACTCGGTCGTACGAAGTGGCATTGCAATTTGCATCGCATTTGCAATTTTATAGTTGACTGTTACAGATTTCGAAAAATAAAAAAACCGGCCAAGTGCGAGTCAGGCTCCGCAACGAACGTTCCGTACTACAGTCGTATTTCTTCGACATTTTGCACGATAATTCAAAAACTATGATGCATAAAAATCTGTTTTAGAATGCACAAATGAAGACCTTTCATATGATACCCACTTGATATAATTATCTTACTTCGAAAATTGAAAATACTAATTATTATTAGTTCATGACCACAATTTAATTTTTTTTGTGTAATGTTACCACAAATTTACGGTTTTCAGATTTTTCCCCGAATGTCTGCTACAAGACCAACCTACCTGCCAAATTTCATGATTCTAAGTCAACGGGAAGTACCCTGTAGGTTTCTTGACAGACAGACCGACAGACAGACAGACAAACAGACAGAGAGACAACAAAGTGATCCTATAAGGGTTCCGTTTTTCCTTTTGAGATACGGAACCCTAAAAATAGACATTAGGTACGTATAAAAAATTATAAATGACTCAATCGGAAAGATTCGAATCCGAAAATAAAAGAAATGTAACATATTTAAATATCTTTGATGGAAGCAGTAGGTATGCAGCAACTAACGGTAGACATAATTTTTATGTGAAATCATGATAATTTATTTAGCTTAAGCTGCCTCGACTTGGATCTTTTTTAGGGTTCCGTAGCCGAATGGCAAAAAACGGAACCCTTATAGATTCGTCATGTCTGTCTGTCCGTATGTCACAGCCACTTTTTTCCGAAACTATAAGAGCTATACTGTTGAAACTTGGTAAGTAGATGTATTCTGTGAACCGCATTAAGATTTTTACACAAAAATAGTAAAAAAACAATAAATTTTGGGGTTCCCCATACTTAGCACTGAAACTCAAAATATTGAGGTTTCTAGTATAATTTTTTTCTAAACTGAATAGTTTGCGCGAGATACACTTCCAAAGTTGTAAAATGTATGGTCCCCCCCCCCCCTGTAACTTCTAAAATAACAGAATGATAAAACTAAAAAATATATATGATGTTGAACGAGATCTAGTAAGTAGTTTTTGATTTATCGTGCAAAATGTCGATAAAATACGATGGTACTACGGAACCCTCAGTGCGCGAGTCTGATACGCACTTGGCCGGTTTTTTTAATTCATTATAGGCGCACGCTTAACCACGATCATACCTGATGGGAAGTGTTGATGTGGCCCAATTAGATACGCGTTTGCCTAGAAGGTGCCTATTCACTTTTGTTTTAAAGATACCAAGATTATAATTGGCAGGAAACACTGATCTCGGAAGAGTATTCCAGACTCTAGCCATACGTATAAGGAATGATGACGCAAAGCGTTTCGTACGCGTAAATGAAATTGAGAATATGATGCCCAAAGTAACCCACTTTGTACCCTCACATATACGTAGTTCATGCGAATACAGAATATAATGAGTCATCAACGCACGTGCGCTGCTGGTAAAGGTGTAGATACATTGAAGTAATAAAATAAATAAAGCTTAACTTTTAAAATGCCAATAAACAACAATTACCCGCTTACTTAATCAGAAACGTCAGGGCTATCATTGGTGCTTTATTTTGATAAATTATTCAAGTTATGCAACGTCGTTTAAATCACAAAATGTTTTGTTCTTTTTATATAACATTTCACAGCGATTCTTAGGCTATTTGGACCGCGTTATGTAGAAAGCAGCCAAATAATTTACTATAAAATATTTTGTATGTTAAGTCATTACTCAAATCAACAACTATGGCTTATGGGCTTTAAGGGATAATAATCTACGTTACTTTTATCACGGAAAATAAAGAATTACTACGAAATTTTAAAAAAAACGTACATAAATCGATGCGCAAGTGGGTGACAAAAGCAAGTAAATAATAATATATGTAATATTGTAAATCTCTTGAACGAACATTTAACTAAGTGTCCGCTAGCTACTATAAATTGTGGCTAATTTTGTAAACAATCTCTTAACTAAATTGACATGTCTAAATGTAATGGTATCCTTTTCCTCTGGGAGCATTAAGAAAGGTATAGCAACAGATTTAGACCTGTCATTTTAGTTTATTAACTTGCTGCGGTGTTTACGAAGTGCAAGTGGCTTGCAAGGGCGGACTTGCTGCAACTTTTATTTCTATTCAACACTTAGCATTAGAATCTTAGTCTTATTGGTCAAGGGGTAGAGTTAATATGTATAATTAATGATAGTTACAATGACTCATCGCGTTCTTAATACGCATATAACCGTATATTAATATGGCACCTGGAGGTAAGCTCTAACGCTATTGAGTGGGCATTAGCACTATTAACTACATAGCTATCATTCAAGACCTAAAAACACAAGACCTTTCAATTCTGAGATGGAATCAGTTTTTTGTGAAAGCTAAGCTGCTGTCTAAATTTTCAAATGTTTGTAATGCCATTTATATTAATATTTTTTGTTAGAAATTTGACCCCTTACTGACTCTCGTTTCATAGTTCTAAAAATTGTAACCAAGCTGTTTTTTTCTTATTTCTTGTCATAAATACTAAAAAATAAGTTATAAAAACTAGACACGGCTTCGACCGCGGGGTTTCAGGTTTTATAGAATCCTGTGAAAACTCTTTAATATCCGGGATAAAAAATAGCTTATGTCCGTCTTCGGGATGCTAGCTATCTCTGTTCCTTTCGCCAAAATCGGTTAAACGGATGGACCGTGAAAAGCTAGCAGACAGACAGACACACTTTCGCATTTATAATATTAAGGATGGAATAATGGATGTATAACTTGAGATCAGATTGCAACGACCTTTCTCATGATTTGAAGTGCAAATTCTATTCATTCAGACGAAATCTCCCACCATTGTAACTTTTGTGATTAAACATGTAAGTATAGTCCGCGACAGGTCGAGATCTCAATCGAGGTATGAGACAGGGGCGGACGCCCCGCACAGGTTACTGGTTAGCGCGGGGGATGTGCGGGTGTGCGGGGCGTTCCCTCCCCGATTGCCATCTAGACCTGTCGCGTACTATACATGTTGGGGTTAAAAGTTGTGTATAGTTTTAAAGGAGATGTTAGTTGTGTAATGGAAATAATTAGTACTATAGTGAGGATACAGAAATTTATAGAACAGGATAAAGGAAAATATGAAGACAACAAACGGGCCACAGATTTTATCTACCACCCTTGGCTATGCCCTTGCGCTTGCGTCACACAATACTCGAATATAAGCCAAAGTGTTCTTATTTTACTTTAACGAATAAGTTTTCAAACAAACTAGCGCTGTTTAGAGTTGAGTTTATTATTGGTCTGCACTAATCTGTAAAGATGAAATATCCCACCATATTTCGCACTATATCCATCATATTACGCTGACTCCAGTAAACGATTTTCTTAAAAACTTAAGACTCAAATCGTTGGAATTAAATGAAACCATATTATGTTCATGACGACCCTTTCTATATTTCCCTTTAACCTGCGGATAGATCCAGATAAAAACTACCGGCCAAAATAAATAAAATCAATCTATCCGTAATCATTCGGTAAGTTACTTAAAGGTGTTGTTAATTGTCAAAAAAGATCATACTATTTTGGACAAATAACAACGTTGCTAAGAAACCTATCGACCGATACAGATAGGATTGGTCATTATTAATTTCGGCCGTTCATTGAAGTAAAATTTTATTGCATTATCACTAACTAGTGATGGAGGTAGTCCGCGGCCGTTGTAAGAAGGGGTGGTTGAAGAACACCTCGAAGGGCATTCGTTCCCGCGCGTTTCGCCGCAGCAGCCCGATCAGCAGGTTGCACAGCTCTGGACTCGTGCCTGCTGGCATTCTGCAATACAATTAAATATATGTAGTATTCGCAAGCCGGTGTTTATAAATTATCATCATCAACCCACCGCCGGCTTACGAGCACGAGTATCTTTTTAGAATGAAAGGGGTTTGGCTTTAGTCCACTGCGCTGGCCAAGTGCGGATTGGCAGACTTCACACAGCTTTCAGAACAATAAGAGGAACTCTAAGGCTTTCTCACGATATGTTCCTTCATCGTTAAAGCAAGTTTTAGACGCACATAACTCGGAAAAGTTCGAGGTTCGTGCTGGGGATCGAATTCTCAGCCTTCCAATTAGGAGGCCAACGTCTTAACCACTAGGTTATCACCGCGTGGCTACTTACAAATACTTATAAACTTATCAAAAATTACAGATCGCTGGCAACATAAAGGCTAAGCTCCGCCATACCTCAACCGATTCAGAGCGACGCGACGCAGGGTGTACATTTTGTACACATGATTAGAACTCACAAAAAATATATATCGATGTTTGCTTGAAATGCTGTTCTGTTATCATATTTTTTTAAATAATGCATCCATCGACCTAATAAATTCGTAGCGAGATGTCCGTCAGTTACCCATTAGGCCGACGCGCGCGACGAGGGGACCGTCAGAACTTAGTTATTAAGCAATTAGAAGTACTCTACTTACTAAATGGATTTAATTGTAATACAAATGGTCTGGCTGCTAGTCCTTAATATGAGACCTTGGCAAAACGATTTCTAGAACTATAAGTCTATGAAATTCATATAATATGTTAGCAACTGCGAAAACGCGATAGTAGTTATGTACAAAAAATCTGCCCATTATAACTCGTATTATACATCTATAATCTTACTCTAAATATATAAAAGAGAAATACCACTCACTCACTGACTGACGGACTGACTAATCACGAAATCTCAGAAGCTATAAAGACTACAAACTTGAAATTTGGAAGGTAGGTTCTTTCTAGGACGTAGGTGTCAGCTAAGAAACGGTTTTGAAAAATTCCCCCCCTAAGGGTGCGAAAGGGGGGTCGAAGGTTGTATGAAAGTCCTATGTTTTTGGAGTTAGAGACGTGAAAATCGACATTTAGGTTATTAGTTTTAAATATTAAAAATCTGTATAATTCAATTTGGGAAATTACCCCTTAAGGGTGGTAAAATAGGGGGCAATGTTTTTATAGAAAAGTTTTAACAATTGTTATTTTTACTTAAAATTTGAAATATAGGCTATTTCTAGGGGGTAGGTATCAGATAAGAAAGGATCTAACTAAATTCCCCCCTAAAGGTGTAAAATGGGGGTGGAAGGGTTATATGAAAATCCTATGTTTTTGAAGTTAGAGATATGAAAATTGGCATTTAGGTATTCTAGGTGAGATTGAGTGAGTAGGTAAGTGAGGCCTTTTGCAGCGGGAAAATGTCAGATTTCATGTGAAACCAGTACGCGGACGAAGTCGCGGGCATCTGCTAGTAAACTATAATATTTCATTAATTTCATCTGAAACTGGGAACGGATACTCGGTTCGTGAGGCTTATAATAAACACGGGCGTTGAAACCAAATACAGATGCTCGTGTACGCAGGGCCTTTTCCGGAACAAGCAAACATACAAACAAATATATATATATATATATATATATATATACACACTAAGTAGCTTACTGCCGCGACTCCGTCCGCGTGGACTACACAAATTTCAACACTCTATTTTAGCCATTTAAGGGTTGAATTTTCAAAAATCCTTTCTTAGCGGATGCCTAGTGTCTACGTCATAATAGCTATCTGCATACCAAATTTCAGCCCGATCCGTCCAGTAGTTTGAGCTGTGCGTTGATAGATCAGTAAGTCAGTCAGTCAGCATTTCCTTTTATATATAGGTGTCATACTTCGAGTATGTGGTGGAGAAAAAAACTACTAGTCCACAATTTATTTTCTTTAGTTGCCATTCATTCACAACCTGTCATCTCTATCCACAGATCAAGATTTGGCAGCGCATTGTCTTCGCGACGGAGTTGCTAACCATTAAAAAGATATAATAGGATTGATATTAACAAATATTGGTATTAAGGCCAATTAATATTATCAGCAAAAATTCAGACGTGCGCCGGAATGCACTCTGCTCATACATATTGTACCTACTAGACATTGCAGACTGTCACAATGTTCTCGGATCAGGCGTATGCTGCTGATGTTTGCAGTGGGCACAAAGTTTTTTGACAGATAATTTCTAATAATATGCGGCCAGCCTAAATGTAGAGTTTTATCACACAATACCTCGTACACATCTCGTATAGCTTATTAGTCCGCAACCCCAAGTCAACGAACCTTTAGCTTATTTTAATTACTTATGTTATGTGACGAGTATCTAATATAATATGTGCATAATTAAACAACTTTTATGAACAAAGGAATATTATAGCGTTTTATCAATTTATCTCTCACATTTAGGACTTCGCGAACATCTCACGGAGTTAACAGATGACATAATTTTGTAACGCAACAGTTAAACAAGGAAGCCGCGCCTAATTCGAACCACTCTGTAACAGACCTTGAACATGGCCACTGATTGCGTAGGTAATATTCAGAAAAAAAAACGAGCAAAAAGCATCACCTTATAGCATTATTCCACACCTGTTAACACTACGTAAAATAATGACAAAAAATTTAGTAAATATTAATTTGAATTATCTGCTTAAGCTATAAGTGCCGCACTGCCGTCTGAAGTATTTGGGTAGGACGGGTCAAAAAAATAATAGTTTTAATTAAATTCAGTTCGAGAGACCTCGATCTTGTCAGATAATAATAAAAAAGAAGCAAAGCGAGGCTGGTACCTATTGTTACTTGAAATGTAAAGCAAACGTAGTTTGAATTTAATTACTATTTATATTCTGGACTAAATGTAGGCGAATTGATGAATTTTATTATATAGAGGATTAATACCTTAGTAATAAGAATTCTTAATAAAAAAGATTTGTAGAATAATGCGAAACAAGAGAGACTGAAAATACAACAAGTAAGTTTTTGAAGACGAATTCACGCTTTGAATAATATTTTAGCACAGCAGCAATAACCATGACACAGGAAGTAAGAAGGTAAGAAGATTACTTACTTGGGCTGTAGATCGACGCTGTTCTCATAGAATGCTTTGAGTTCGTGGGGCGTCGTGGCCTGGAAGGGCGCCTTGCCGGTCAGGCACTGGTACACTATCGTACCCAGACTCCACAGATCTGCTTTAGCGTCGTACTTTAGTGACATAATAACTTCGGGCGCCTGAAAAATTGCTCATATTAAGAAATGTTGACGAGTGAAAGTTTGAGAAAGCCTGTTAAACAAGGTTGTACCAGTTAGTACTGATCAAAATCTAAATCTTAGTTCCTTAACGAGAATTTCTAAAGATATTATATAACAGATCAATTCATCAGATAGATCATTAGAGATCAGACTAATGTAATACATTAAGCATAAAGCAACTGTTATAATCCATACTAATATTATAAAGGCGAAAGTGTGTCTGTCTCTCTGCCTGCCTGCTAGCTTTTCACAGCCCAACAGTTTAACCGATTTCGATGAAATTTGGCACAGAGTTAGCTTACATTCCGGGGTAGCACATCCCGTAAAATCAAAGAGTTCCCACGGGGTTTCAAAAACTAAAATCCATGCGAACGAAGTCACGGGCGTCATGTAGTTATTAAATAAAACGAAGTAATGTGATATATAATAATAATATAATTACCATATACATAGGTGATCCGCACAATGTAACAGCCATGTTTCCTTCTTCTAGAAACCTCGCGAAGCCAAAGTCCGCTATTAAAAAAACAATAAGATACTTAAATAATTCAACCATCACACTGTTAAATCAATAAAAAAGCATACGCCTCCAGTAGAAAAGGTGTTATCAAGAAAATGAAAATCCGTCATTAACCAACGCAGTAGTCGCGGAACCTCACCTTATAGAATTAGTTCAAAAACATAAAAGGACGAAATAAGTGAATCATTTCAATAAGGCACATAATCTGAATTTATAAAAGGAAAAGCTGACTGCCTGACTGATCTATCAACGCACAGCTGAGACTATTGGACGGATCTGGCTCTAAATTTGGCATGCAAATACCTATTATGACGTAGACAATAGACATCCACTACGAAAGGATTTTTGAAAATTCAATCCCTAAAGGGGTAAAACAGGGGTTTGAAATTTATATAGTCCACGTGGAATAACCCACGTTTCCACTACTCGTTTGTCGGAGGTTCCAGTGGCAGAACATTTCATATGAAGCTATTCACATTTGTCGGAAACCGATTTTGTGTCAAAATGTACTGCCACTGGTACATCAAGCGATAAACGACAAACGGCAAATGGGAACGGGGGTTAAGTCGCGGGCATAAGCTAGTTTGAAGATAATGTAGAATTTATTTCTGTGAAGTTATAATGACACGTTACGAACATTAATCATCATAATGTCATTACTCGGAAAAACTAAAGGATCTTCCTTTACGTAAATGAAAATGCACTAAGGCGGAATATGCTAACTGGGATTGTCTTAACTGTTCAGACTCATGTCCTTAATTGGCTTTTAAACTGTATTGAACTGGGACGCTAATCGTTTAGTGATATGGCTTTTCCGATGGGACGATCCCTCTAAAACTCCAAGAATCGGTCAAGTGAGAGTTTCCTACCATTGCATAAGAAATAACACTTTTTTTTTTAATTTTCATGGCGGCCATTTTGTAATTTTATTATTTGTTGTTATAGCGGTAATAGAAATGTACATATTCTGTAAAAAATTCAAATCTCTACCTATTACGGTTCACGAGATACAGCCCGCTGACAGACAGACGAACGGACGGACAGCGGAGTTTTAGTAATAGGGTCCGAGCTCGCGTTGGCACCCTTCGGATACGAAACCCTAAAAACCTTTACAGAGGTTTTCTAAAGACCATGAGCACTTTTGGCTCCGCAACAGTTCTATCACACACATTATAACTACTAGTATCTAAGAAAAGTCTGATGAATGGCTTATGGGCTAAAGATGCTATGAAGATATCGAGACCCTTACCAATTTTAAGGGTAATCTCAGTAGGGTGCGGCGTTCGCGGTGGCATGACACTGTGTGTAAGGAGGATGTTCTGCGGCTTGAGGTCCCGGTGGACAATACCCTTGGCGTGTATCGCGCGCATCGCTTCCGCCAGCTGTCGGAGGAACGTCCGGATGGTGCCCTCACTGAGCAGTCTGTTCGCTTGTAGGTAATCCGCCAGGTCACCTCCATTGCAATACTGCATAAAACAAAAATAAATTGAGTTAATCTTTGCTTCAGTTTTATTTTTTGTGTATCTTTGTGGTTAACTTTAATAGTATTTCACGTTATTGCATTATTATTTGCTTATTTTATCATTCGAAAATAGTAATAAATCATGCTACTACTTCAAGTACATATTTAAGCATAGACAATTCGTCATTTTTGCGACTAAGTATTTTCTTCGATCTGTAAAAATTGATATGAGTCTTTTATCAATATGAATAATAAAAATAGGTATTATTCATATTATGATAAAAATACTTATTACATAGAAGATAAAATATGTATTTCTGAGTATGCCAATTTCATTTCATAGAATATTTTCGTAAGTGCACGTCTAAATAACATTAAAACGATAATTAAAAATTTGGAATCTATTATCACGCCAATTGTATTTTAATTGCCTACTAGTCTATATTCAGGTCTATGTAACTTTTTTCAACTGTTCTATAACGATGAGTTACCGAATTTCTAATAACCTATACATTTTCGCCGTTTATTCGTACAATGTTATCAAGTTTGATTCGCGATAAGCAGCGCCATGCCGCAGGTAATCTTATCACTGAGTGATAATGGTTGTGTCAGTTGAGTTTGTGTTTCACGGCCCGACGATACTAGTACCTGGCAAGTAGTAGCTCCTGAAACTAGTCGCCAAACCAAAACATCTTGTGGCAGTAGATGACAATGAAGACGAGATCTTTTTACCCAGTATTACTGGCACTTTTTGCGTGAGTATTCAATTTTCTTATGCAATAAATCATTAAGAGGTGATAATAGTCATAGATATGTGGTGTTACTAAATCGTTCGAATACAAAGGTTATAAAGCAGAAAAAAAATACAAATGTATCATAATTCGTCATGTCATATATCTGTATACTTAATTAGACACAATACACTTAAACCTTTATTAAAGTAAACCAAATTTACTATCTTATGAATACGAGTAGGTAGATGGAATCAAAACTAAGGCTGTGTTGGGGTGCTATTTATAAAATGGTGATAAATCACGACATACGCAGATTTTGTAAACTGGCTATAACTAAGACATCTCTGAATAAAATAATGAAATCTGTGGATAACAATAAAATGATTAACAGGACTTTCTCTTATATCAAGTTTTTATTTTCAAGATCATTCATTCACTGAAACTGTTACACCCTTGCAGTTATCACGTTTCTTATCTTTGTACTTAGAAATTCTACGTCAGCTCGTTACGATAAACAAAATATTATATCTGTTTCGTGTTAGCAGTCACGTGTTAACATGTTAAAATTATTTTCAGAATTGGAAGCGTGTTATGCCAAAACGCAGAAGAATTGCCTATTGCTGTTGAGACTAACAACCAGTTTCCTCCAGAATATTCTGAATTCGATGGTAACAGCGAAGACAGTTTATCTACGGCTGCGGAACCCATTCAAACAACTCCAGGATCTACAACAACTGATGTACCTGCGTCATCATTAGCCGAAGAAGATGAGCAAGTTATTGATGAAGGTAGTGAAATAACAGCTGCAGAACCCACGGAAACTACGTTAGAACCAACAATAACAGATGTAGCTGCGGAATCTGTAGCTGCGGAATCATCTGATACTACATCAGGGACTACAATTGCAGATGTACCTGCATCATCAATGTCAAATGACGATAAGCAAGATACTAAAATTGAAGACAGTGAAATTACGGTCACAGAATCTACTCAAACAACGCCAGAGTCTACAGTAGTGGAAGTAGCTGTTCCAGCAGTGGCAAGTGATAGTGAACAAGTTAGTAAAAATGAAGGCAGTGAAACTACGACCGCACAATCTACTGAAACAACGTCAGGGTCTACAATAGCAGATATTGGTCCGCCTGATTTGACAATCAAAGATGAGCAAGATACTACCTATGGAGATAGTGAAACCACGGCTACGCAACCCTCTGAACTAACATTAGAATCCTCAAGTGCAGATGTAGGTAAACTAGTGTTGGCTAACGATGATGAGCTTGTGACTAATACTGAAGACAGTGAAACTACGACAGCAGAACCCACACATACAACGTCAGGATCTACAACATCAGATGAGGTTGCTCCTACTATGACAGTTAGAACAGATCAAGTTAACAGTAATGAAGGCAGTGAAACGACAGTTGTAGAACCCACTGAATCAACGCCGGAATCTCCGAATATAGTTATGGATGCTTCAAAATTATCAGATGTAGAGTCTCCATGTCCAGAACCATGTATATGTATTACAGAAGGAGATTCAAGCGATTATATAGTTGATTGTTCGGGTCATGGTCTTACCGATTTGCCGGCACCAATAGACCCTAAAACAACGAGTTTAAAATTACAAAATAACCAATTAACAGTAATACCTAAAGGGATTTCAGAACTAAAGCACTTGAAAAATCTAAATGCAAACGATAACCTGATTTCGGAGTTAGAATCTGGAGTAAGTATTCACTTATATCTAGAGAGCTTCTCGTTTTACAACGTGTAAAATATCTTTATAGGATTACTAGCTGCTGCCCGCGACTTCGTCCGCGTGGATTTAGTGTTTAAAATCCCGTGGGAACTCTTTCATTTTCCAGGATAATTATTTTAATAAAAAAAACCGGCCATGTGCGAGTCAGGCTCGCGCAATGAGGGTTCCGTACTACAGTCGTATTTTTTCGACATTTTGCACGATAATTCAAAAACTATGATGCATAAAAATAAATAAAAATCTGTTTTAGAATGTACAGATGAAGACCTTTCATATGATACCCCACTTGATAGAGTCACTCACTTCGAAAGTTGAAAATACTAATTATTAGTTCATGACCACAATTTTTTTTTGTATGATCTAACCCTAAATTCACGGTTTTAAGATTTTTCAGATTTTTCAGACAGACAGACAGACAGACAAAGTGATCCTATAAGGGTTCCGTTTTTCTTTTTGAGGTACGGCCGGTGCTTGACACCTAAAATATCAATTCACCATCAGAAATTCCCGAATCCCCACGGCTTAGGAGTTCAGTACCTTGCAGCATCAGGATTGAGGAGTTGGGATCCGAAGTTCAATGATGTAGTCTATGCTTGGCGCCAAAAATAATATTGCATCATCCGCAGTTCCTAAATCACTATAGTTTAGGAGTGCTGTACCCTACATCATCAGAGTTGAGGAGTTGGGACTTGGAGTTCAAGCATAAACTCGTTGCTTGGTACCTACAATATTAATTCACTATAAACACTTCCTGAATCTTGATAACTTAGGCGGGCAGTAACCCTGCAACATGAGGATTGAGTTGGATCCAAGAACTTTTATGGGACCACCACGGAAACATCCCCTGTTGATTAGAAAAGTCGGTCCAGAAACCTCGAAAAAATCGGTGTACATACATTAAAAAAATCGGGCCGAATTGAGAACCGCCTCCTTTTTGGAAGTCGATTAAAAAATAGCCTATGTCACTCCCCAGGTCTTCGTGGTCGTGGTCAATCCGTTGCTCCGTTACGACGTGATTGAATTACAAATCAACAACCAATAAACCAACAAACAAACACACTTTCGCATTTATAATATGGGTACTGGGTAGTGATCTCTATATGTATATAAAAATGAATCGCTGAATGTATTGCTGATCGCAAATCTCGAGAATAGCTGAACCGATTTCGCTAATTCTTTTTTCATAATATTCCTTGAAGTACGGGGATGGTTCTTACGAAGAGAAAAATTAAAAAAAAATCCTGAAAAAGAATCGACTGTTAGGCGGTACGAAGTTCGTCGGGGCAGCTAGTTAATAATAATTTGAACTAGTAATTAAAGTTTTAAGGGTTCCGTACCTCAAAAGGAAAAAGGAACCATTGTATAGGATCACTTTGTTGTCTGTCTGTTTTTAATCTTATTAGTAGTGCTTCTTTAAAATTACGATTATGTATAAGCTATTTGGTCTTATTATTTTTATTTTAGTTTTATTATTATTATTTTCAGTCAGTCAGCGAGCTACCAGAACTAGTGTCACTAAAATTGGCAAATAATCGTTTTCAAGAATATCCAAAAGATTTAGAAAACGCTTTAAGTTTAGATACACTTGAGGAACTGGACTTGGCTGGCAACGACTTAAAAACTGTAAGTTTTCAGTTTTCTTAACATTATTTTACAGTTAAGGGCATTTGCCCCTTTTTTATGAAAATCGTGATAGCAAGGCCACAATTAGTAGGTACGCTATCAAGTTATTGTAAAGATTGAAGGACGTATGGCCTAGTCATGACAAAGTAGGTATATCAATCGATTGCGATTGTTAAGCAACGTTGACCCAAGTCGGTAATTGGATGGGTGACCGACTTTGGAGGTTTAGACCTCCAAAGTCGGCCTTAAAGTAGGGCCTTTTCGTTTCCTGCCTCGGAGAGCACGTGAAGCTGTCGGTTCCAGATATTATCACCAAAATCTGAAAATAACTGTAAAACCTAACAATTGGAATCTCTTTAGTCAACTTGTAAGCCGTAGGATCCGGTAACCCACCGCATTATTTTGTAAACCAATTCTTTATCGTATTTAATCATTTTATTAATAAGATTAATATTTAAGCCAAATTGTTTTGATTTTCAGACACCTGATATTTTCTTGAATTTAAAAGCACTCAGAACAATCACCTTGCCAGAAATTTCGTCTGAATTAGTGGCACAGATATGTTCTTCAAAGGAAACATTAGTAACCATTTGTACAGAATCTTGTTCAGAACATTCATTCGTGTGTAAAGATGTATCTCTACACAGTAAAGATAGCTCACTTGACGCCACATTACCCGGTATGATTCCATATTTATCTGAAATTATTAAAGAGGACACCAAAAACATAGACGACAGCCTTGCAAACTCCGAAAAAGAAATCAGCGATACACCTCCAGACCTAAGTGCACCAGAGATATCATCCAACTCAAGGAGAAAAGAACCTTCGGAAATATCACCGAAGGCTCCCGAGACGCCATCTGAATGCAAAGACAATTTGCCTGTCAATGACTTTTCTCTTCGAACTGCAGTCAATAATGCCCCACAAGAAAATGTAGCATTGCAAAGTATAGTAATAGACAATTCTAAAGAGTCCTCTAACAATGAAACCGATGTGAAGGTTGGCGCAAAAACCACTGAAACAAAAAGCAGTGGCGTAGACAAGAGTGTGATTGCCGTTGTTGTAGCTGGTATGGTAATAATAGTAGCTGTTATAGCAATAAAGAAAAATTGGGGTTCTATAAGAAAAAGGTTTAGTTCAACACCGAGGGCTAATGACAGATCAGATAGAAATGCGAATGGTACAACTGTTCCGCCTGAAGAAGTTCCCCTGCAGGATAAATCACCTGTTTAATATATTATCAGTAAAATATTTATTTTTACCACTCTTTGGATTAACTATGAAGTGAATTGTTTCGATCTGAATGACAAATATTTATATTTTGATCAAAAATGGTGACGTAAGGACTAAAGTTTAAAAAATAAGGTTATTTTTCGTGCAGCAGTTTTATTATGTTAAATATTAAGACAAAAGTAGAATAAGTTTTATTAAGGTAGTTGTAATGTACATACATCTTCAACTGTACTACATAAATTATTAAAATTCATAAATTTTCTTTTTCTACAAGTGTTGCAAAAAATACGTAAATAAAAATATTACATAAATTATAATAATATTTTATAGAGTGGGAACTCACGGAGCGGTTTGCACCTGTGCCCGCCGCGGTTGCGAGAGATCTGTTTTATTTCTATATACTCATGAGACCGCTTGTTTGACCCGCAAACACCCGCTCACTCCGCGGGAATAAATCGCGTCGTGAAAATTGCTATCTACATTTCCATGTATTTCGTGTTCGTACGAATACTCGTACTGTACGCGGCCCACAACCGCGGCGAGCGCGGGTGAAAACCGCTCCGTGAGTTCCCACTCAAGTGTCTGGAACTTATCTATACCTAGTCTTTCCGATGCTTTCAACCTCTAAGCTCTAACTAAAGTCCCTTTAAACAACGGTTAACGGGATGTCCCTTTGTCTCGCTATTTAGTAAAATCTTGCGGCCGCGGGCTAAGCGTGCCGAAGCTGCATACAAAATTACCCTTTTATTATATTATGTTTACCCTCATAATTTCAACTAATCTCACTGCCTGGACACGGCTCTCCTCTCAGAATGAGAAGGGTTTAGTTAGGTCATAGTTCACTACGCTGGCTAAGTGCTCATCACATTATTCATAACAAATTCGCGATGCGTTTGTTGACACGGTTCCTGACGAGAAGATGCGTAAGTATTCAGGGCGTTACACATTAAGATAATATCATATCGCGAATTGTTTACTAAGCTTTTAAGCATAAAATATAGAGAGAAAAGAATCACTAATGGACTAAGAGCCAGAAACCATGGTACCTGTTATACCTATTCATCGATAAGAGGGGAAGTAGATTTTGAGTAATATAAATCTGACATGTAATGTTATTCGCAATACGCGTCGGTCGCAACAAAGCGGTAAAGAAAAAGGCTTACAAAATATACACCGACGGATGCGTGCTTGACTGCCTGCCTGTCTGACCGCGACATCCCGTAATGTTCCGTTACTCCGCAACGAACGGTAACGTTTGACTTGGTCAATGTTGCTTTCTTATTAGGCAACGTTATGGGTCAAAAAGAGCTCAAAGATGATGGATTTATAATAAAGAAATGAAATAAAAATCTTTTTTATTCAAGTAAACTTTCACAAGTGCTTTCAAATCGTCGGATGCATCTACCACTGGTTCATCTACACTAATGAACTTCGTTCACGTGGATAATAGGTTTTTGAGAATCCCGTGGAAACTGTTTGATTTTCCGGGATAAAAAGTATAGCTTATGCCACTCTCCAGGTCTTTAACCGTACGCATACCCATGAAAAAAGTCACGTCAATCCATCTCCTCCGTTGCGACGTAATGGAAGGACAAACCAACAAACAAACACATTTTCCCAATTATGATATCAATGGAGTGATGTATCATGTATCACTCACAATAGTTTAAACGCTAAAATACATTTATTACGTAAACCAGCAAAGTCGTAGGTAGGTAGGTAGTCGTAGGTAGGTAGGTAGGTCGTAGATTTAGCTAATATGACATGCCTGATGAATGATGTTGTAGGCGTCGCGTCCGCTTTCTTCTTATTTATAAACAAAAAGTGCTAATCATGTGTTAACCGGTCCTTGAACTTTACCAACCCAGATGATAGGGCTTCATTGGGACATCGTATTGCGAAGGCTATTGACCTAAACATTGTCAGGTCTACGACCGATGCATTGCGCAGTGGAATTAAGGTGGTTTGTTCCACATACATATCAACGACCGCCTTTTGATTATAATCAAGACTTGCGATTTGTGACTCAAGGTTACTGTCCTCGATTTAGTTTTGCTTTTGTTTATAATTCACAATTACACTCGCCTAGTTTATACACCCTTTTTATACATATAGGTACGAATTATGTATTTGTACGAGATATATTTTAGATATGAAGAGATATAGAGATTTCAAAGTGCTGGAATGGGGACCTTGCATGAGAAAGCGCAGCATTGTCAGATCCTTTCACTAGCTAGCTAGGACAGACGACACCAGACGAGTGGCAGGTAGCCGCCGCTGGATTCAGGCGACACAAAACCACGGCGTGTGGAAGTCCCTAACAGCAACAAGAAACATACATCCAATTCTGCAAGATTCATGCAGTCTGCGGGATCTAGTACATAATGAGTGGTAGATGTGTGCTGTGGATGTGCCGAGTATCTTCCAGCGCGCTTCAGAATTGTTCTGGCGCTTTTTGATACCTAATTATGCGGCCGCCGAACAGAGATTGCCTCTTTGGAACAAAGGCATTGTACAGAAAAGGAGAACGGAATTACAAAAAGTTATTTTATAGAAATTTGATATCAGATTGGTTGTACTTAATATTGATAATGGCAATTTAGTATTTAACTGATCCACACTAATATTATAAAGAGGTAATTTTGGATGTAGGGGGAAATCTCCGGAATCTCTCCGGATCCGATTCTAAAACATATTTTACAAATAGTCTACATTCACCACATAGTCCGCTCTACATTGTCCTCTACATGCTATAAATTATATCTAGCGGACGAAGCCGCGGAAAAACCTAGTAAATAATAATTTAAATGATTATAAATATCTGAAAATAACTAAAATTACATTTGAATGCCCTAGATTTTCCAATTAACCAGGCTTATTGCAAAAGGCCGCCGCTCTTTGCCAAAGCCGGATTTCCAATTAGCCAACAACGGTAAATACAAGATTAGACAATTTTAAAATTGAGAGCGATAGTAGTTGGATAGAAAGCTGATAAGATTGTGGTTTCCGGCGCGTCACTTTCCTACTCGATAAGTTTCTGCAGAGAAACCAACCTGACGCCTGACGCAATCGCACACGTTTAATAGTTCAGACAGGTTATCAAGCTAACGTTCGAGATACCTAAAGCCGGAATTTTCAAAAGATTTGGTATAGTAAATTTTTCATTTGCAGGATAATTCAAAAACTATGATACATAAAAATAAATAAAAATCTGTTTTAGACAAGACCTTTCATATGATACCCCACTTGATAATATAGTTATCTTATTACTTATAAAATTGAAAATGCTAATTATTAGTTCATGACCACAATTTAATTTTTTTTGTGTGGTGTAACCACAAATTCACGGTTTTCAGATTTTTCCCCAAATGTCCGCTATAAGATCTACCTACCAGCCAAATTTCATGGTCATGGTCATTTCATTTCTAGGTCAACGGGAAGTACCCTGTGGGTTTCTTGACAGACACGACGGACAGATAGACAGACAGACTACAAAGTGAACCTATAACTACTAACTTCAACTAACCATAATCCATACTCTTAGAAAAATTACTTTTATAACACATAAGTACACATAAATGCGAAAATCAATCTTTTTATTTTAGAATTCTTTTCGATTTGTGCCTGTGCATTTTGTTCGACCTGTGCATTCTAAAACAGATATTTATTTTTATTTTTATGCATCATAGTTTTTGAATTATCGTGCAAAATGTCGAAAAAATAAGACTGCAGTACGGAACCCTCATTGCGCAAGCCTGACTCGCAATTGGCCGGTTTTTTATTATTGTACTGCCAGATACCTACACGGAAGTGGGAATGCGCGCTGGTTATAGATATTAGTATGTAGTTATAGTATATAGAATGTAGTTTTCCATTGAATGAAGTATAGGTATAGTAGTGCTTAAATTGTAAGAAAAACGAACCAGTGTGTCGTCTATTGTTATTCTAGTCTTTACCCAGTTTTGAAATGAAACAAAGCCTTTGTTAATTAGGTAAAATATACTGTTGTGAGATATTACGCTGTTTTGTAACGGCACCATGCCAATGGAATAGTGGACGTATTTATCAACGTTGCATAAGATTACCATGATGAAAGAAGGTACAGACTTATGCCATATTGGCGACCCGGCAATGTTTTACTGAATGCAATATAATTATCCTCCGCTTTGAAACTTCAATCAAGGGCAAAGAAAACGTCGGAAATACGACTGACAACAAAATCAAAAATTCATCTTCAATAATTTGACTAATACCTATTTATTCCTTGTTTGGATTGAACGAGAAGAGAAAATCCAAACGTCAAATCCAAAAAAAATTAAATGGTGAGGAGGAAAGAAAAAACAAAAATTGTGATAAGATAACTTGGCCCTTCAAAAACAGATATAATATATGAACACAAAATAAAATAAAATGTTGAAGAAAAAGGAAAATTGATATACATGCGTACAATAAATGATACCTACTTAAGGAAACATAGCTCGTAATACTAATACTCCGTAGTTAACATTTCGCAGAACCTACCTATATCACGCAAATCAAATTATTTCCAACACTGTTGCTACATGAACTACTGCGCAAGCTTGAAGTAAAACTCTAGCTTTGCAGAGAGGTATTATTATAACTGTAATTAGTCTCCTCTATAGAATAGTGTTCACATAGCCTGCTATTAACACAGTTACTCATTAATTCATACAAGCTTCTTGTGTGTTTTTCTTCCTCCGTGATGTGATCAATTTAAACATAACTGTAAAATTATCTATAATAACACTTCTATGATCTTGATGAAGCCGTGATAGCCTAGTGATTATGACGTCTGCCTCTCCGTCTATGACGTCTCCTATTCAGGAGGTCAGGGGGTTCGATCCTGGGCACACACCTCTAACTTTTCAGATTTATGTACATTTTAAGCACTTTAAGAAATTAAATTTCTACGTGACATTGGCGAAGTGCATTGTGCTCGGTGTGGCACTACTGAAAGCCATAAAGCAAATTAAGAAGAAGAAGGAAGAAATGAAATATCACTCGCTTTAACGGTGAAGGAAAACATCGTGAGGAAACCTGCATGCCTGAGTATTCTCAATAATGTTGTGAAGTCTGCCAATCCGTGGCCAGCGTGGTGGACTATGGCCAAACCCCTCTCATACTGAGAGGTGATCCGTGCTCTGTAGTGAGCCGGCTATGGGTTGCTCATGATGACGATGATGATGATTGTTGGAACTGGCTGTAAACTAAATTGTTTATATTTAAATATGTTCTTATTCTTATTTTTTCTAAGACATTTTTGTTTTACATTCGATGACATATTCACTCACTTCAAATATATATCTCAAACAGGACGTCCAAGTTTTTCTTTTTACTGATATTTTTCCTATAAAATCTAAATATCCCAACACGTTATCAGCACGAAGGGCTCTAGGTGGAAAAATAAAAGTGGAAAAGTGATATTAATTGTCCATAGTTGCTTTATTTGTTGCGAACAAGAAAAATCGTATTTAGATATTTTCCTTTCCAAATGTCAAAAATAGAGAAGGATATCCCACTTGGAAATTGAAAATGATTAAATTATTTGCTACATGAGAACCTGTGGTTTCCTATTGATGGGTATCCAGAAGGAGATACGACCGCTGCATCAATGAAGGTGATTCTGTTCGTCATGCTTTCGCCCTGTGGTGGACTGTACAGTGTACATAGTTGATTGTACTGTTAATATTCCACCCAAGATGAATAGTGAAGATATCTCGTACGAGGTGCACTCTGACCGTCTGAGCAAGTATCAGCTCTGGCATAATAATATGGTTAGGACACTTATGTCGCATAGGCATGAATCAATTGAACTTGAAGAATCATCAGGTAGTTTAGGTCTTAGTTTTTTCTCATGTAATTTTTTTTTTCTTGTTCCTGTGTGTTTATATTTTATGTTAAGTTTTTTTTGTAAGACAATTTAGTTTAAAGGGGGATGTTGGAACTGGCTGTAAACTAAATTGTTTATATTTAAATATGTTCTTATTCTTATTTTTTCTAAGACATTTTTGTTTTACATTCGATGACATATTCACTCACTTCAAATATATATCTCAAACAGGACGTCCAAGTTTTTCTTTTTACTGATATTTTTCCTATAAAATCTAAATATCCCAACAATGATATTGATTTCTGAGTAACTATAGGCAATAGAATTATTGTGTTTTGTAGAATTATATGAAAGAATATTAACTTTTTGTACGTCCGTATGTTTCGTATGTAAGTTTCTATGTATGTATCTTAGTTAACCTAGTCTCCCTCCCGTTATGAATATCCACAATAAAACTGCATTATTGAAATTCATAATGTTAAAAAAGCCATCGCTTTATATTTTAATGTATTACGAATTCAATTACCAAACACCTGTCCAATTACAAAAATTGTAAGAAATCAAGAAAAATTTTATGCTTAAGAAAATGCGAGAAATTCTTCGAAAAACCAGTTTTTAAAACTGCAGCTAATTTATAACTGAAGTTAAACGGATGGACCGTGAAAAGTTACAGATAGACAGATAGGTATATACTTTAGCATTTAATATTAGTATGGATTTAATGCTGGACATTGAAGGTAAGCAGTTTGATCGACGTGCGATTTGCAGCGCCTGAGAAAATGAAACTTGAATAAAAGATGAGGTCACTTACCGTTACGTCACAGTTATTATGGTCTACAAGTTATATTATATTATTATTTATGATTGCTTAGTATCTAATATTGTATGTAATATGGTCGATATAATTAGATATTTTATTGTGCAGTAATAGTCGTTCTGTCGTGTACACGAGCACACCATGTCGAAACAAGAAAAAGGTCAAAAACCAAGCCAAGTACGAGTTGTACTCGCAGACGAAGGGGTCCGTACCATTATCCTTAAAAACAAGAAAAAATCACGTTTTTTTGTATGGGTACCCCCTGAAAATATTTATTTTATTCTGTTTTTTAGTATTTGTTGTTATGACACCTACGTCCTAGAAGAAACCTACCTTCCAAATTTCGAGTTGGTAGGATTTATAGTTTCTGATATTTCGTGATTAGTCAGTGAGTGGTATTTGGCTTTTATATATTTAAACGTGGATTTTGGTTTTAATAATCCCGTGGGAACTCTTTGATTTTCCGGGATAAAAAGTAGCCTATGCCCCGGGATGAAAGCTATCGCTGTACCAAATTTTTTTCAAAACCGGTTGAACGGATGGGCCGTGAAAGGCTAGCAGACAGACAGACAGACGGACGGACAGACAGACAGACACACTTTCGCATTTATAATATTAGTATGGATTAGTCTGCAGATTTTACATATTTTTGCCTAGCGTTACTCTTAAACTATAATTTACGTTCTAGAGATATAAATAATTAAAATACTGATTTTTCGAATTATATTTGTCGAGAATATAAGGCGTCGCGACAATGTATTAATATTTAAGGATAGATAGAAGATAGGTAGGTATTATTTTATACTTACCTATTTTATTAATTAAAACCTATTTATTTAAATTCCGTGATTCAGTTTTTCCACAAAAAAGATAAGAAATTACTGTATACCTACAGGGATACCTTAACTTCGCAACGCCTCTAGTTCACTCTGACGCCACCCAGAGAATAAATTAATAGAAGGTACCTAGTACCTACGACGTAGCAACGCGACGCGCTGTTAATTTAGGCACGCGACGCAAAACTCGTCCTGCTCTTCCGGTTCGACTAATCAATATAATATTAGCTCAGTATCAAGAGACACAGTAGTCTGACGGTTTTGATCTCGTGGTAGTGATAACCTTTCAACATAGGCAGAGTGAACCCTAATTATGTAGGCCAGTTCGGGTACGCTCTTTCACCCGCACTTACCGCACGATTGCTGAGTCTAGATGGCTTCGTAGAACCTCTGTAATACTATTCTTACTTTGTGATATTAGTTCGCATTAATATTTAACAATCAGTTACTTAATATAACCTCAACAAAGTCATTGAAACAAACCCTATGTTCTGTTATCTACGAAAACTTTTAAGAAAAAGTAATGGCTACTAAAATAAATGTAAATTGAGAATGTATTAAATAATATTATAATTCTTTGAAAAAATTAAAGCGATAAAGCAGAAGCTTTTTGAAATACGGGTGGAAATTGGAAAACTTAACTTAGTCGCAATTATAAGAAACGCGTTGCAGACTGCAGCCCGCAAAAAAATTGTTCAGAGAATGACCATATAATAGAATGCGTAGTACTTACTACATATAGGGCGTTGATTTGAATGGTAAATAATGTTCTAATTAGTGAATACAATGATGTGCTAATTTCTGAGTCATGATGACAACCCTGCCAGCGATATTACTTACCTACTGCGAACAAACGGAACCCGTGGCAATGGCCAATGAACTTTTCTTTGGCTTCTTTAAATAAAATATAACAATTTGCTGAACTGTTTTAGTTTTTGACGCAACTAAGGACACTACGAGTAGGAATACGTTCGGTTGTCTTGCCCTTGATATTCTATTAATATACTTATAACGCTGTACTAAACTTACATTTTAAATTGGTAAAACATTCCGAATTTGATCGTTATTTATTATCATTGACGATTCAGAAAGTGTAGTCAGGTATACTTAATATTAAGTTTCAGTTTCTAGATTTCATTAGATTCATGCTTTTGCAAATCGCAACATTTATTCACAACCTCAATAAATTCAACAGACCATTGAATCTTAATTAGATTCAGGTATTAAGAATTAGGCCACGCATACACGTGGAGATGGAGTCACGACTTTAATATCGAATCGTGTCGTGTTTTTTGTTTACACGCGATGTTACATTATAGCTCGTTATATCAGCAACGAATTTGCGACTTATTGGGCACAAAACCAAGACTAAATGGCGTGAGTAATGTAGTATTATGTAACCATCACGTCCGTCCGCTGAGTTATCTCTAGACTTTATAGAAGTCTAAATTATAATAACAAGCCAATGTATTATGTAAGCCTGATGTTGAAATCCTAAGATCGACGGGTAGAAGCCAGAAACAGAATATCATTGATGACGGCTTAGCTGCCATAGGGCATACTGTGGTGTATCTACAATGTACCTACGTCTTTGTGAGAATTTAAACAAGTCCACGACGAAAAATCTCTTGTTTGCGCCGGTCCTAAAAATAATCGTCTAAAATGTCATGAGCGGTTCGAGGCCAGGGTGTCATTGATGATAATTAAGTATTTATTTAGCTTGCAGTCGAGGAATGTCTTCGCAAGTTTATTTGGTGTGTGCGTAGGTGCTTTACAAATCCAAATTTGTACTTTAAAGCTTTGGCCTCTAAGCAAATAAACTTGGTATAATTTAATGTTGGAAGAGCTTAGTTAAAAGACTAACAAGATCGAAGAAACCGCAAAGTACCTAGTACCTACATAAGTATAAAACATGTTTAACACATAAAATAATAGTGTAAAAGTACCTACTCATAATAAATATAACTATGTTGTCATAAATTATAAGCAAAATTGCGCAACAACATTGTATTAACTGTTTGTTTACATGCAATGCTGCATGGAGGATCCGCTTTCGCAGGCTTTCGCCTTGCTTTGTAAAGTATGAGTGACGCATATTACGATTTGCGCGTCGCGTCGGTAATTGGTAGTCATTTGCGCACAATTATCTAGTAGATCCGCGCTCGCGGCTCATGCACAACCCCACACGAGGCTGACGCAACACGTGTGCTATACCTACCAGCAAAACGTGTCTCGCGTCTCCTTCCAGCTAGCGCTTCGGTAGCCCGAGCGCGACCCATATAAACGAATTCTTATTTCAATACATACTAACTTACTAAGCAATCAAACTCTAGAGGTGATAGCCTAGTGATTAAGCCGTCGGCCTCCTTTTGGGGAGGCCGACGGCTTAATCACTATATATATATTTACTAATAAATCGAACAAAAATACTTTTCTTCTGGACATTAATATTATTAAAATCCTACATAAGTAGCTACATAATGTAAAATACAGGTTTCAATCAAAAATATGATATAGTTTTTAAGTTATACAGCGAAAAACTTTAAATATTAACAAGCAGTTCGTATTCGGATTTCGGGTTAAGAATAGCATAATTTTTTTGTTCCACTTTTCCCACAAAGCTACACATAACGAGTGAACTTTCTTTTTTAACGGTTAAGTATGTCGGTCAATATAACGTGTAAAATTTAACTCCTCACGCGCCATTTTAACTTTTTGGGTCAAATTTCATGTCAAAAGTACGATTTAAGTCCTTATTTTAAAGGTGAACCGTACTTTTAACATGACAGTTGACCCATAGAGTTAAATTGGCGCGTGAGGAGGCATTTTTTACGGACTATACATGCTTTTATGTTCTGTCAGTCGAAATAAAAATATACCCGAAACTTCATATATGCTCGAAACTTCAGTCTAGTGTTGACGTCACTAAAATGGTGGCCACGTGCATAAGAAATTTGCGGGACTTATCACAAAGAATTTAGCGACATTAATTAGTTACGTGGTAAGTTACAATCTACAAAATATGCAATGGCCTATACCTACTAAAAATTCATATTTCCCGTATAATTTGCGTAATGAGTGTCTGCTACCTTATCTATGTACCTGAGTGTTAACTGACATTGTTTCGATTAATTGTTTGATAAAACGCATACAAAAAACTCTATTAAATTAAATTAATTGCTAATCGTTTTATTAAAAGTATTTCCGGTATCTTCGCTTTATTTACATTACATAAAGTTTTATCAGCCCGAGATAACGTGCACAGAAGTTTCGAAGTATAAACTGTACACACGAAATGATATAAAGGTTAGTAGGCCAAACGGCGACATAGTTCAGAAAGGGTACCTACTACCTATATTATCAACGTGGTAAATGGTAGGTAATAATTAAGAATGAGATAACTCCCGCTGTCTACGAAACGGTATCAGCTTTCCGACTAATCTTTTGATTGTTTATGTAGCATTGACCTATTACAGTATTTGGATTGTCGGTCAAATCATTAAAATTCGCAACGCAATAGCATAATTTATTCATGGCTAAATTGTATCTGTTCATGTTATCTCGTATTTATCTTGAGCTATAAACGAATTGAGTTGGTTTGCGAGTCGAGCAAGCTTCGGACTAGGACATGCGTCGCGACAAACGGCACGCTCGTCCCGCGTGGTTATGTTCACACGCACAACTGATTTCCTTATCTCACAATATAGACTATACAAATACATACAGTCTAGTATATTATGTTGTGAAACAGCAAATCTATCTAATACATTAGTCATGTCACCATTGTAGACGTAGGACGTAAAACCCCTATACAAAATTTGTGATCGAGCAACTGATACGCTTGATGATAGAGTATAAACCCTACCCGCTAATTTTATTTCAGAAATGTAGATAATCTAAAGCTCCCTGAATAATAATATTCTCTGTTCCACAGACATCCGAGCTAACATTGCCAGCGATTCTAATCAGTAAACGTGTTCCAACGAAACTCCTTATGACCTTGCTTCAGAATCATCGAATGTAGGGCGTTAGCCATTGTGTAGCACATGAGTGTTGGTGCTCCGTAGCAGTAAAGTCTTAACCATTAAACTGAATTAGTTAGTATGTACCTATAAAAGGGCTATTTTAAAAAAAATGTGTATCTATGAAGCTATCAAAATTAGTACCTATCACAATGGACATCAGGGTGTAAACAAAAATGAGTTGCATAGATAGTTGCTACACATAGACGTCGTTTTATGCAATACATACTTCCATACTGTGTGTCGGCCTGTCTGTCTGCTAGTTTTTCAGGGCCCATCGGTTTAACAGATTTTGACGGAATTTGGTACAAAGATAGCTTGCATCCCGGGGAAGGATATAGGCTACGTTTGATACAGGAAAAAAAGATTTTCAACAGGATTTTTAAAAATCGAAACTTACGTGTGTTATGATAATATGTATGATATTAATTTGTAGTATACCAACTTCCACAAGTCGAAAGTTTGTTGAAAGTTAAAGTGATGTAAAGTTCAATTAACAACGCACAATACCTTTAATCATACTTTTAAGCCATGACCTGGTAAATGTTCAAATTGCATAATATCGATTACGAATCTCATTTTAATGCAAACATGCTGCATGCATATATTCGTTTGATTAGCTCAATGACAAATTGAGAAGGCTTAACAGTTAAAATGCAAAATCGTACTAAAAAATGTTGATTTAATAAAATAGTTTTCTATGATAATCCTGTAAACCGTGTATAGTCCGTACAAAATGACTCATCACGCGCCATTTTAACTCTATGGATCAACTGTCCTGTTAAAAGTATTGTTCACCTTTAAAATAACGACGAAAATCGTACTTTTGACATGAAATTTGACACAAAAATTTAAAATGGCACGTGACGAGTTAAATTTTACGCGTTATACAGCCGTGGTAATCAAAATGGCAGTAATCAAAAGAATTTCGATTAAAAAAAAAACAGTTAAAGCTCTGCACTTCATTTTCATCGAGCACAGAGGCATGAAAACACTGTAGATAGGTAGGAAGTAAAATTGTTTGATAAAACCTACATCCGGGCACCCGGACGAACTTCCGGACATTCACCTATTTGGTACAGAGGTAGCTTGCATACCAGTGACGGGTATAGGCTAATTTTTATTCCGGAAAAATAAAGAGTTTTCAAAACGCAAATCCTCGAGGACGTACGGCAGTTGCGGGCATCATTTTTATCATCATCATCCAAATACCAATGGGTAGATTCGAGACCTCCTAGTTCCTACGAGTAGATGGTGAACAAAGATTCTCCGAGGTTTAAATAATAAAATTGCACATTACATCGAAGTTGTCAAACTAAAGGATGATTTATGCTAACACGTGGCAGGCACGAGCCGTGCCACTTACGAGGCACGGATTCAAAACATCACGAACATTTTGTGTGTGGTGTCACCGCCGGCCGTGTGGCGTCCGTGCACGGACACCGCATGGTGAAGCACAAACTGCTTCATATAAAATGTTCGTGATGTTTTGAATCCGTGCTTCGTCCGCGCCTCGTACGTGGCACGGCTCGTGCCCGCCACGTGTTGGCATAAAAATCATCCCTAAACCGACATGCGATGTCGCGTTATCGCCGGATGGATTAAGGGCAAGGCCAGTGGGTTACGGACAGCACCTAATGCTCGTTAACAACTATACCATTTCCTGGTAATTGTTGAAGTACCGAATTAAACAAAGCGATCGGACCAGTTCGGCATTGTGTGGTAATTTTATTGTTCCGGTTATATTTTACTTGCTTTAATGAAAATTTAATACTTATCTTAACAAAATTAAGTTAGTTAAGTGCGTTTGTCTTCAATTTTAATCACAAAGGCACACATTCCTTAAAATTATTTAAAGTGTTTTAAGGAAAAACATTTATCCTGAATGTTCATAAAATGCTACTGTAAACTTAAAAATAATAATTAATTATTATTTTATTGTTTACGATAAGATATTATGCTCTTAAAACGTTAAATATTTGTCAATGTAATAAATTATATGTGTACTTACATAATAATATAATCTATACACTTGACGTGATGCATTGTAATTTTTATCAAAGGGGAACTGACTAAGTAGCATAATATTATCAACGTATATAACTCAAACCGCTCAGTCTAAAAACTTAATATTAAGCACGTTAAAACGGATTTTCAGAAATACCATCCGAGCAAAGCCGGGGTGCTAATAAACTTTTTACCTCAGGTACGTTCATCATCATCATCATCAAACGATAGACGTCCACTGCTGGACATAAGAAAAGAATAGAATAGAATAGAATGGAATAGAATAGAATAGATTTTTTATTCAAATAAACTTTTACAAGTGCTTTTGAATCGTCAACTAGTTTAATTTACTGGTTCGGAATGCCGTTCCTACCCAGAAGATCCAGCAAGAAACTCGGCGGTTGCTCTTTTCAAGAGCATAAGTCTCTTGAAGGGACTTCCACACGCCACGGTCTTGCGCCGCCTGAATGCAGTGGCTCCCTGCGTGTCATCCGTCCACCTAGTGAGGGGTCTTTCAACGCTGCGCCTTCCGTCGCCATTCCAGCACCTTGAAACCCCAACGTCTATCGGTTTTCCGATGTGCCCTGCCTATTGCCACTTTAGCTTCGCAACCCGTTCAGTTATGTACGTCGGTTACACTAATTTTCCTACGGATCTCCTCATTTCTGATTTGATCACGTCGTAGAAAAACTCCATGCCCCGCTTAGTGATCCTGAGCTTTCTTATGGGGCCCATAGTTAGCGACCGTGTATCGGATCCATATCTCATCAATGGCAACGCGCACTGTTCGAAGACTTTAGCCTTCAAACACTGTGGAATTTTGGACAAGAAGACATCTCGAAGCTTCCTGAACGCTGCTCAGGCGAGTTGGATTCGACGGCTGACCTCTTTCTCGAAATTATACCTACCTACCTAACTGGATTGTGTCCTAGGTATACATACTCGACGTCTACAATTTCGAGTGCAGGGGCGTTATTTACAACTTTACTACTACTACCACCACCACCACTATTACCACCACCACTACTACCAACGTTTACAGAAGATGTGGCGCGGGCAAATCAATTCCTAGACCTGTAAAGTTACCGTGCCCGCTCTACAGTAACGAGAAACGACGAAATATAATATGCTCGGTCTTTGGAGAAGACATTATGTAGTAAGTATGTGTTCGCCACTTCTAACCTTATACTAATACTAGCTGATGCCCGCAACTTCATTCGCGTGAATTAAGGTTCTTAAAAATCCCGTGGGAACTCTTTGATTTTCCGGGATAAATAGTAGCGTTACTCTTCGTCCTTTCAACTATCTCTATACGAAAAATCAAGTCGATTGGTTGCTTAGTTAGGGCGCGAAGGAAGGACAAACAAACAAACAAACACTGCTCAAGCGCTGAACCCTGAACCAAGCCCTGAACCTATGACGTTTGACATATTGTTTGAAACAGACATAGATCATAGATTATAGACACAGGGTAGGCACTTTTTATCCCCGGAAATAAAAGGGATCCCACGGGATTAAAAAAACTTTAATCAACTCGGACGAGTCAAGTGTTCATTAGTTGCCCGTAATCCATACTATGCATACTAATATTATTATTAATTATAGCAAAAAGTGCCTGTCCGTTAGCTTTTCACAGCCCATCTGGTTAATTAATGATTTTGATGTTGGTTCTAAAATAGCTTGCATCTCGGTGAAAAATACTGGTGACCACTTTTTATCCCGGAAAATTAAAGATTTTCCACGGAATTTTCTAAAACACCTAAATCCACGAGGATAAAGTCGCGGGCATCATCTAGATTCTAGTATTATAAACCGCGGTCCGCGTCTTGTCTACTCAGAAAATAAAAGAATTGATTGATCAGTTGAAAGCGAAACACTTACCTCCATCACTACATAGACATACGCCGGACTGTCCATGCAGTCGTGCATGGCGACAAGGTTCGTGTGATGCAGCGCCGTCAGCTCGCGCAGGATTTTTATCTCTTTCACGAGGATCTCCGATGCCTTTTGTATACCCTTTTTTGTGACCACTTTCACTGCCACCGATTGCGACGGATTCTGGGGACAAAAAGAAGAGTTGTCATACAATCTGGGTTAAAGATAGGACAAGCAAGAGTTAAAATGATGATTGATGAAAACGGGATGATTGCATTAACCTAAAATAGTCAGAAGATTTAAAATTGAAAGTTGACAATTTGGGATGTAAATAAAATCAACCCCTTTGCAACAAAGTAGGCAGTTTTGATTTTTTGTTTAATTACCAATAATTCAATACTACAGTGTTTACAATTTATAAAATGCGATTGATACTGGCATGAAATAACTTGATAGAACGAACCTAGACTCAATATCAAGAAACAGGTTCTCTTCAGAGAAGGTAAGGATTTGGGAGAAAGAGTAATTGTTCCTTAGAGCCACGGGCCAGCCGCTCTTAGTGAATCAGACGTAGAGTACCCCAGAAGAAGTACAGTGAGCTCAAGTTAGCCAAGAGACGGTGAGAAGGCTTCTAGCTGACAACATACAGTCGGTGGCTAGCTTAAGTTATTTCGTGAGCACCGAATTTCCCGTTTGAGATTTGTAAGACATTTTGTCATGGACACAAGCGAACTGAGGTTTCTCTACTTTCTCTGAAGCTTTGATTTTACTATGTGGCGAGGAACTGGCATCGGAGTGCTACGAAGTCCAAAAAAAGTCGATTTTCTTGTATAAAAAGTATAATATGTCCGTCTCCGGGATATAAAGATAACTCTGTACCAAATTTTAATAAAATCAGTTAAACGGATGAGCCGTGAAAAGCTAGCACAGAGACAGGACACACTTTCGCTTTTCTAATACTAGTATGGAATAATGGATTACGAACAAATGCTGTCTTCGGTCTTTGATCATTATACAACATTGCAGAATATTGCACAATTATATAACAAGCAGATGCGTGTATAACGGTGATAGGTAGCTGCATGTAGTAAAAAATATGGCAGCGCGACAGTAATGAACAAATCGGAAAGAGGAGGAAAGGAATTCTTATAAACTTACGTAACTAGAACGCGAGCTAGCGAGCAGAATTCCATACAAAAATAATCTTCCTGTTTCGTTTTATCATTTCAAAGGGCGAAGCACCTACGCAAAAGCTGAAGATGTTGAGCTTTGACGTACTTATGGTTATTGGTTACCAGTCTTAAGGTGACGCAGTACGCTCGACCGAAATTGGCAGCGCACGTGGGTAATCTGTTTGCTTTTCACTTGACATTGGTATGAGAAAGGTGAGAGACACGATGATTTTCACCGAAATCAAGCGCGCGAAATGGGTTTAGGAAAAGTATTTTTGAGAAAAAAATACTAAATGTATGTTTGCAAAATAAAGACATTTCTACTAATAAATAAATAAACTATGTCTAATGTTAAATTGTTTTAGAATTTTCGCACTCCTAATCTTATTTATTTGCGCCTAAAATTGTCACAAATTTAGTGGGCAAATAGGAATATTTCAAGGCTCGTAACTTTAATATCAATATTTTTTTCAATGTTTTATATATCAATAAACCTAGATTACTTACAAGATAAATCGATAGAATACTTAGTTTTGAGCGTACAATATCAAATATTGTTGTAATTACCCTCCTACGTTTGTATGGAGCGACCTTAAATGCGGAAGTTAAATGAAGATTTTTATACGCACTACGTGCATAGTATAGTGGAAAACAAATTGTTTTAAATACTTCCTAAATCCAAACTAATATAAAATTTACAATATTCGATTCGATATATTATTAGACTAGATGATGCCCGCGACTTCGTACGCGTGGATTTTAGGTTTTTAAAAATCCCGTGGGAACTCTTTGATTTTCCGGGATAAAAAGTAGCCTATGTCCTTCTCCGGGATGCAAGCTATATCCGTACAAAATTTCGTCAAAATCGGTTGTACGGATCGGCCGTGAAAGGCTAGCAGACAGACAGACAGACACACTTTCACATTTATAATATTAGTATGGAAGTATGGATATAGACATCGCATTTAATGCTAAAATATGTAATGTTGCTAAAATAGTCTGTCTGCTAGCTTTTCGTAGACGTTTGGTACAGAGATAGCTTACATTCCTGAGTAGGACATAGCTAGGCTACTTTTGGTTCTGATTGGATTTTTAAAAAAGCAAAATCATCAACGTTGAAGACACGGGCTTCATTTACTTGGTACAGAGATAACTTGCACCCTGAAGACGGAAATATAGACTATTTTTATCCTATGGAACTGAAGAGTTCCAACGGAATTTATAAAAACCTACATCCACGTGGACGACGTCACGGGTATCGTCTAGTTAAGTAAATAATAATTTAGAAAAATGACCGTCAGGAAATATGGAAGACTAAATGGGCTATTCCGTATAGTTGAGAAATGCTTCTATAGGGACTGCTGATTTTTACCAGAATATTCTTACAAATTCTAGGGTACAGGTTTCATTGCTTCTATAGAAATGCGACTTAGCAACTTAGTTAATAATGGGGTGTTGCTAGGCAGAAGCAAACACACCTGTATAAATTAAGTAACTCACTACTTATTAAATAATACGATTTTTTAATGTAAATTTAATTTTAAATACATTTTAAATACTGGTGAAAGTATACTGGTAAGTACCTGCAGCCTAATATAACGCTCAGACAGCTGCAGTTGTTTAGTTTTAAGGCTATTTTAGTGTGGAGGCGGCGTTGATGCGATTTTATTTGCTTACATCTAGAAGGGAAGGCGCGCGGTGGTGCGATGCATTGGGCTAACATTAGCCCGCCCTACATTCCGCACAGGCTCAGGCACCGATTACTGCTTGACCTGATTTCGACATAGGTAGGTAGATAAGTACCTACCTACGCCACATCGTATCATCACTATAGGCCATTCCAACGATATCAGTTAGGTTATGATCAGCTTAACATACCTACCAACTACCAGTGAAATACCAACCAACAATTAGATTTTAAAAGCTACCCAAATGACGACATACCTATTCGCTTATCAGCAAAGTTTTAACGTATGCGTATAGTTATACAAATGTAACTCGCAGATATTTATCTTACCTGATAACTATGTATGTACCTTACCTAACTACCGACCGATAAAAATTATAATATGTGAATAATAAGCATGGGTCCCATCTATGAAGAATATGCAAATGAAACACGTGGACGGACGCGAGCATTTTATTTATTTATTTATTCGTACCAGTAACACTAAAAAGAAAAATATAGGTGGTTCCTCTGGAGCTGCAAATGTTCATGGGCGGCGGTAATGACTTAACATCAGGTGACCCGCCTGCTCGTTTGCTCACCATTTTTATTTAATAAAACCATAGGGTTTATGGACTGATGCCATACCTAAGCGGGTACATTACGTTTGAATCTATGTTGTGTTTATATTTTGTAAGTTGGTGGTACATATTTCGGTTGACACATCACATCGCATCGCATTCGCACGAGTTGTCAGTCTATGATAATATCGCCCTTGGAGTGCACTGCGCGTGTCGTATAGGTATTGTGCAGCGACGCGACGCTTTGTCTCGTACGTTAGACACAAAGCGCTGAAACCGAACTCCAAACCAGTCGCCATTTGACCACTGTACTATTCTCACTAAGACCGACGACCTTTACGAAAAGTAACAACTACTTCCTACAATTTTTGTAAGAGGCAGGCAATAGACTTATTTTATAGTAGAGTATATCATATCACTGGAGGCAGGTATTTGTGTTGATGTCATCTAACAACTTTGAATCCTGACAACTAATCACACAGTTTTTGAAATGGGATTTTTACCTAACATAAATGGGATTATTTACGTAAAACTTGATTCAAAGTAAACTGTTACCCTCAAAGGCTTCAGATAGAGAACATCGAGCCTACCTGGGTTTCACAATTTGAGTGGGGCAAGGATATCTTGCGATGCAACAACCTATAAAATACCGCGTGGATTGCTAGAGGGAACGGTAAATTATAATGCACGCCAGTAAATTAAAGACACGTGCAAATAAATCGAGTTGTATTAAACCTACTTTGGGCATAATAAATATAGAGGTACAAACAAGTATGGCAGCTGGGCTGACAACAGCTGCATAGAAACTAGCACTAATTCAGTTCAGTCCTATCTTATGTGACAAAGCCTATGCCATTACCGTAATAGACAGCTGCTTATGTATTAGTTACCTTATGTATAAATTCTAGCAAACAATGGAGCATGAATATAATCACACCAGTATTATAAACCGAGCGAAGCGACGTCTGCGAGTCTGGTTGAATTAACATTGTCCACCAGTCTGTCTGTCCATCTGGCACAGCCTTATTTAACTTCTGAATTAATGAACATAATTACTTCAAATTCACAAATAATGGCTCAACGCCAAAAAGTATATACTTAAAAAATAATCAAAAACATTATTTTAAGCAAATGGAATATAAAAAACTTTTTTAGCTTTACATTCTTGTGGGATATTGTTGAAAAGATTTTTTTTTAAAATTTTAATTCAATTTATGATTTTGTTTTAGAATGCAGGTGAAGACCTTTCATATGATACCCCACTTGATATAGTTATCTTACTTCGAAAATTGAAAATACTAATTATTAGTTCATGACCACAATTTTTTTTTGTGTTATGTTACCACATATTCACGGTTTTCTGATTTTTCCCCGGGTGTCAGCTATAAGGCCTACCTACCTGCCAAATTTCATGATTCTAGGTCAACGGGATGTACCCTGTAGGTTTCTTGACAGACAGACAGACAGACAGACAACAAAGTGTATAAATAAGGGTCCGTTTTTCTTTTGAGGTATGGAACCCTAAAAACACACTGTATAACTCTTGGATGAGATAGGTCTTTACTATTTAATTCTGTTTAAATTTAGAATTAAAATAGTATGCTTGTCTCATTATAAGTTAAATAAAAATTTTGAATAAGTTACTATTAAGTAATTTAATAAAGTAATTTCATAAAATATAATATTAAAATATTTTTTTACTGCTTTAACATTACAAGATAAGATTTTTAAAAATCTAGAAAAAGTAATTTGTAAAAATTAGTTTAGCACTATGAATAATACAGGTAGTAAAAGTAAGTGACTGATTATATTTTATTATTGCTTTGATGGATGGTTAATTAATATGCAAGATGCTTTAATTTTATGAGGTATTGTAGTTTATATTTTACTGATAGGTATCAATTACTCATTTTATTTTAAATGATTTGTATCACTTCGTAAAACTACACTTAGTGTTAATTAGATTCTTAAGTAATTTGTAAAAAATTAGAAACATATTGACTGAGCTGACATTAAAATACACATATTCATCTCAAATGGCTAAGTCTAAAAATATGGGATTCCTCATGTAGATTTTCTCTATCATGTACACTGTACAGTGTACACCCCCACTAAGAATGATTTAACTTAACCCACAAAAAATGATTTCTGGTTGCAAAACTCAAAAAGTTATAAGTGCATGTTTTGTGGTCAACTGAAAATAGTAAATACTTGTGTATAATGTATTTCTCAAAACTATTAAGATACACAGGAAAATATTTAGTCTTAAGGATTATTATATAAAAACACTTTTATTGATACAGATTACCAAAAGGTTGTTGCTAAACTTGTCTGTATAATAATAGGCATATTTAAATAATGACTATATATATAATGATATAGGTAATGACTTAAATAATATAGGTAGCGACATCACTAAAACACAACAGAAATAGTAAGTACATTCACAAGGCTATCTCATACTACTTATCTAAAGCAAGGTTTTGTTGTATTTATTATTTGTAAATATTATTGGGATGTTTTGATCGTTGCCTACGTCTTGCTTCTCGCGTCTTTATAATGACGTTTCCAACACACACAGCAGAAACAATTAATCGATATCGCCCTAAACATACTAATTATTCATCTCACACTATTATTAAATTATTATTAAAATGATATTTCATATTAATTTAGAATGTTATGATTATAAAATCGATCATAAAGTGGAAAGTAAATTGCATAGTTAGGTACCTTTCTTTTCCTTCCTTTGTATACCATGGCGAAGGCTCCATGTCCTATTATATCTTGCTTGGTGAATTCGTATTCACCCACTTGAATAACTTCCATTTTCACTAGGGCTTTTGCTTTAACCACTGACATTTTGAGTCTTTATAAAACTACACTCTAAGACAAAGATCGATATCACAAATTTAGAAAACTCGTTTATATGGAACTTGACTAAGTGCTACATTCTGATTTTGAGCTCCTAATCACTTCCTTTTCGTCGCCACGTCCAGGTTACTTTACACTAACACCAGCATTAAACTTTCATTGTTCCAGTTCTAAACACAACATACAATGAACGCAAAACGTAAAGAAGTGATTTTATTTTATTTCTGACTTGTGTTGTGGTGTTGTGTTTGATTTTGCGAAGCAGTGTTGCCAGGGCCCTTCAGTGCAATAGCTACTAATAGTCTATGGAAATCAAAAGTTTGTAAAAAGTACGGTGATTACGGTTCACTCACCTCAACTCACCTTTTTGGTACATGAAAAATAAAAATAAATGAATAAAATCGTACTTTTGACATGTCATTTGACACAAAAAGTTAGAATAATGTTAGAATGGCACATAAAGAGTCATTTTTTACGCATTATAGCTGTGTTACATTTTTGTTTTTTCTTACCCCGGCTCCACACGTTGGGCAAACAGCGTTGGGGCCAATTGCGAAATTAGCAATGGCCCCAACACTCACGCCAACGTTGGGAATTGGCGATTCTGTGTCGGTTTTTTCAAAGCTCTTTCAAAGGAATCTGCGGCTGCGCCAACCACCCGCCAACGTTTGCGATCCATCCATACGTTGGTGCCAACGTCAGTCTTGTTCACAGAGTACTTTTTAATATATGAAAGTCTTGTTGAATAGATAGAATGATAGAAAACACAATATATACCAGATTGGCGAAGTGCATTGTGCTGCACAGAGTACATTATATATTGTTGTGCTGGTCTGGCAGTTGGCACTACAAAAACAAGAAAGAAAGAAGAAAAGGTTTGTGACTGCCTGCTGTCGTTGCTGCTGCGTGAGCATAATATTTTTCTTCTAAAGTCTGAATTAAACGGTGGATAATTTTAATGTAGTACCTACCTAGTTAAATAGTTTTTACTTTTATTAATAGAAATGCTCTTTTGGCCCGTGGCCAAAATCGGAACTCACGCCGCCATCTTGTGAAGTGTCACGCTGCGCTGCGCAGTAGGGCGATTGTTTAAAACCTGCATCAATCATTATTACAATCTCAATTGTTTTGATTGGCTGAATTCGTGCGATTCTTGTTGCAACAATGCATTGTGGCCAATAGTGAGCGAGCATTAACCAATCAGAGATGATTGCGATCGTGACATTGTAGCTGTCAATATGCGGTGTTGCCAAGGAAAAAATATGTAATTCACGGTTTTTGTTAAATATAAGAGTCGTTCCATATACATAACATCATGATATATCCTGATAAATATACCTACAGCATAAATGTGTCTGCACTCTGCATCTTATAGCTTTATTTAGCACTAGGTTAATATAGTATTTGAGCAGGTCAACATGATAAGTTGGAAGTCCATGGCCTAATAAATGGTTTTTATTATTCTTTGTCGACTTGGAAACAGGGACAGCTTTCCCAATTTCTCATTCAGTTAAAATTAGACAAAACCTACTCGAGTTTCAACATTGACATTTTCAAGCTCAGATTAGGAATCAAGGTAGATTAGGCATTAAAATAATGTATAATTCCTGTATTCTTACTCTCTGTAAATCTATTAACAATAAAGTTATTTTAAATTAAATTAAATTAAAATAATAATACCTTGTTAGAGCAAGCTAGGTGTATAGAAAAGCTCTGAAGAGTGATAGAGATATAAACACAGTTTTTTTGTCTGTCTTAGTTTACTTTTTTTTGTTGGTAACGTCTTAGTTCGTGCCCGACAAACCTCTGTGATAGTAATTTATTGCGAATATTACGAGTTTTTATTTAGTTTTCTGTTTTAAATTTAGTATTGAAGGTGTGTAGAAGCCATTTATGGTGCATTGCTGTGTAAAAGTTAAAACAACCTAATTATGAAACAACCTTTCATACGTCAGTATTACCCTATATTCAATGTACTCTGTGGTTAGTATTATTTCTTTTGTTGTTTTGTCCCTTTCGAGTTAGTTAATTGAGTTTTCAATATGTTGGGAGCATAGATTATCTACTATATACTAGAAAGTTGGGAGCCTTTGTTCTACAACTACGCCCTCCTGTCAATGTCATTCAAGTGCCAAAAGCATAATCCGTAGACAAAAGAGCCTTGTCGTACAGTAGGTAAGGTACGTATTTTTTAATGTTTAACAGACTTCCTAAAAGGTCGTTCTCAATTCAGCGTTTTTTTAAAATGTAGGTATGTACACCGATTTTTTTTAAAATACATAAAACGAAGCGCCATCTCATTATATTAATTGAGAAACAATATTCCTTGCAATATTCTCACATTCATGAATAGTACAGTATCCGGCAGGAAGTATTGTACGTCGACCTTTAGAAAGAGATAGTGGTATCGTAAAGCGTGGTCTCTGTCGTTGAGACCGACAAAACGTCGCATAGTTATGACTTATGAGTGACAGAGACAATGCTATACAAAGCTGAAATCTCTTTCTAAAGGTTGATGTACAATATTTCCTGGCCGGCTACTGTATATTCCTTGGTACTAGGGTTACTGCCCTTTTAAATAAAATAAAAATGCAATAGTACTTTTACTGTAAAAGTATTTTGTTTTATTTATTTATGACAAAAGCTGGTAAAATAAATAAATGATTGACGAAAATTCATTTCTATTTCGCATGAATAAAAAACATACAGATTAGCATTCACATTGGGAACCGAAACAGAATCAGTGAACAATAGCTCCCTGGGTAATGAAACTATCTCTTTTGGTCTCCCAAATCTTCAATACTATCTTCATCAATCTGAAAATAAAACAAACATAAAAATATTCATAATATCAGTTGAAAAAATAAGAGTATTTTTATTCTGATAATTGTCTTGATTCTCACATTTTTAACATTTTATCTGTTTGTTTCATAGGAATTTACTTTAATATTTTTTTATAAAATTTAAACTGTATATCATAAAAATCTTGGTTATCTATACTATACTTAATATTATAAAGAGGATAGATGTTTGTAATCGATAAACTCTGAAACTACTGAACCAATATTAATAATTCTTTCACCATTAGAAAGCTACATTATTCAGAAGTAACATAAGCTATAAATTGCATGGACGAAGTCAGGGCAAAGACTAGTTTTTTATATAAAATAAAAATAATTAAGTAACCCATGAATACTGAGGCATTTGTAAAGTTAAGGGGATCTTATGTTTAATTCTACATATTGTATTTGGCAATTCATCATAACAATTACACCAAATTGAGAACCTCTTCCTTTTTGGAAATTAGATAAAAATGTCACTTAAAAATGGCTTTAATTGATTTTTCAGTAACTGGCCATAAGTTTATACTGTTAATGCGCTTATATGTTTCTTTCTTTCTTTCTTCTCTTCACTTAGATGTCAAAGTGTGGAAAAGAAACCCAGGAAGAAGAGAAAGAAAGAGGTAATAGGTTTTTGTTGTTCTTCTTTGGTAATAGGTTATGAAAATGTTTAATATTGTTATTTATAATGGCAATATGCTTTACCTCTGGCCACTTTTCAGGTATAACATCAAATAGATCATCCTTCACATCCCCTTGGATTACTATCTCATCGTCACCAGTAACAGATGATCCACAAGCGAATTTTGTGCCAAAGAACTTAGCTGCTACTTTCAAGTCTATATCTGTAACATTAAAAATATATCATGAATATTTTTTATAACCTATAAATACTTTAGTTTTGCATGTTGACATACAAAGGAAGCTGTGATTGCTGGTCCTAACCATTAGGTTAGATTGGGGGGTTTGATCCTGGGCATGCACCCCTAACTTTTTGGAGTTACGTGCGTTGTGTAATTTAAATATCACTTGCTTTAAGGGTGAAGGAAAACATTGTGAGGAAACCTGCATGCCTTAGTTCTCCATAATGTTCTCAGCGTGGTAGACTATGGCCAGAACCCATCTTACTCTGAGAGGAGAACCATGCTCTGTAGTTGAGCCCATAATGAGTTGATCATGATGATACAAATTACATCTTCAGAATTATAGAAATCTATTTAAAATAACAATCGAACATTAAAAAATGATTCTATATAGAAATGAATGTCTCTGTTTGCTACCTTTGCACTCACATAATGATAATTGTTCATCTGATTGAGTGTTTACAGTGAAATGAAACTTTGTTCAGTTGTTGTGGGCATTAAGGTTTCTGACATTATAGTATCATCAATGTATAATGATACTATAATGTCAGGTGTGCGAGTCACATTGCAATGCATGCCAGTCATTAGTTGAAATTCTTTCTAGCTATTAAAAGAAGGTTTTAAATGTGAGAACACAGATTTAGATTACTTAATTAATACGAAATCCTACTAATTAGTATTGCATTCAATAGTACTTATCTTATTTAGTGTAATATATAACTATCCCTAGCCTGTGAAAGTGTTAGATATCCAGATTTTATTAAATTGTATGTTAAAATTAGCAACTACATAAAAATGCCTTACCAAAGGTACTTAAACCAGACACTACCGTGACTGATTTCTTTTTGCCCCGAGGAGCTCGGGAGACTTGAACTAACTTGGGAACATCTTCCTTTTTCTTAGACTTTAGCATACCCTTTCCGCCTCGCTTTTGGCGTTTTTTTTCTTCCTCACCACCAGCATTATCTTCTTCATCTGAAGAAGTTATCAACAATTAGCTGGAAGTTTTACTGAGATAACCTCACATTTTCGAATGGAACCACTGACTAACCTATCTTTACTTTCTCAAACTCTGTTGGCAAATTTTTCTCTAACCACTGTTTACACTTATCGTATTCAGGATAATATTCGCAATATTCTATCGGCATAGAACAATTTCCACAGTACTGAACCTTTACCGGGTACGTTACTCCTTCTCGAGGCCCTAACGACAGATCTCTGTCCGCCATTATAGGTTGTAATATTTGAAATTTTGAGCAGCCTATCGCATAATATCCAACTTAAATAGGTGCTTTTACACTACAATTTTTATGAAAACGATTAAGTAAATTATTTTTCGATTAAATTTAGCAATAGAGATGACCCACGGTCGTTTTACGGTTTTACGTTTACCAATGACAATGACATGACAATCAATTTGACAGATTTGACAATTGACATAAATCAACGTCCAATGTCAAATTCCGACAGTCAATATTGCCAACATAGATCTATGGATCTCTGGCCTCAGGTAGTAGTAGTAGCAATTATTATAATTAGTATTTTCAATTTTCAAAGTAAGAAGTACCAAGTGGGGTATCATATGAAAGGGGTTTACCTGTATGTTCTATAATAGATTTTTATTTATTTTTATGCATAATAGTTTTTGATTTATCGTGCAAAATGACGAAAAAATAATAGAATACGGAACCCTCGGTGCGCGAGTCTGACATGGCCGGGTTTTTATTTACAGAAATTGAACCTGCCTGTTATAATAATAAATTCGGGGCCAAAGCACGCATTAAATGCCTTTAGCAGAAACTACTACGAAGGTATACAAACATTTATAGTATTATCCTATTTTGTAGCAAATAATATTGAATTTACCTAATGACATATATGTAGGTAAGTATATAGTAGATTATTAACCAAGGGGATAAAGCAGTGTCTTCTGTCGCGGGTGACGATTTAAATCGCGAGCGTAACGAAGGACTCGAGGTTTACTCCCGAGCGTAGCGAGGGATTTAAGTTCACCCAAGACTAAGCCAGCTTTATCACCGAGGAAAATACTCTACTTTTCGTACCATTTGCGCAAAAATTAACACAATAATAATATAATTTTTTTACTGGTACATAAACAATATACATCTTCATATGAATTAAAACTTTGTCTCTTTTATTAATTTTTTACTGATTCCTCGCAATTGGAAGAAAAGTACTATACAATTCTCGGCCGAAATTAGCGATTACCAACCTCGCTTAGTTTAAAAGGACGCGGCTGGCGCCTCGTCCTTTCAAAATCACTTCAGAAGTCCTCGGCTTCGCCTCGGCCTACCAATATAGTACTCGGCCAATAATCGCTTTATTTCAGACCTAGAATGTATTATAACTCTATGTGTACTATTTTCATGGTCTGTGATGTAGGTGGTAGGAAAGTAGCCTATGTAATGAAACATAAAATGATTGCATACTTTACGTATCAATTTATTGTATTAATATTAATTCAAAATTCACATTATATAAACTTTGGTAAGTATTAAAATATATACCAATATATAATTATTTGTAGACAAATGCGTAATTCATTAAAAACTTAAAATCGTAATAGGTAAATCTTAAAAAAATATTTACAAATATCAGATCGATTAAAATAAAATAATAAAATGTTTCAAGTAAGTATTTTCTGTACAAATTAGTGGCATTTATTATTATAGCAACAGATAATTTTATTAATTTATAAAAAACTAGATGCTTACTGCTCGCGATTTCATCCACGTCAAACTTCTTTTTTAAATCCCGCGGGTGGTACCCTTGATTTGCGGGATAAAAAAGGCCTATGTCAGTCTCGAGATGATGCACTCTCTGTAGGTACTTAACTACAAAATTTTGTGAAAATCGGTAAAGTGGATGAGTCATGTAAACACAAAGATAAAGACAGACTATGCAGTTAAATAGGCAAAATGATACCTACTTAGATAGACAGACACACTTTAGCGTATACAATATTAGTACCTATGGTTATGGATTTTAAAAGAATTTCCTCACATTACGTGGGTAGTGGCTGATTCTGTTGTACACAATCTCTTAACTATAATGGCAGGTGTATTGCTATCTCTTTCATAATACTCGCTGCAGAAGATAATAGAACTAGATGATAAATCAGGATTCTTACACAATAATCACTAGAGGCCCCAAGAAAATACAGTTTGTTTTATGAGCTTACATGGAAATGTTCTAGAAAATCAAAATTTTTATACAGGTAGTAACTAGTAGGTACCTACGTAAACAGAATACCAAATAAGTAAGTAATTAAGTATGATTTAAAATTGATGAATTTTATATTATGCATAGATATTAGGTAGGTACGAATGTGACTCAAAAAGTGAAAAATATAAATGGTACCTATTGGTTTATGCCGAAAACCATTGATCGGTACAATACGGCAACATAACAGTAGGTAAGTTCTAAGTGTTTTTAAAATTCTAAAATAGTGATGGTACCTATCTATATTATTTATTTCCTCTAAAACACTATATCCCACCTTTAAAAGTAGGTTCTATCTGTGGGCTTAACTCGTTACACAAGTATACCTACATAACAATTTTATAAATTACCTAAGGTGAGACAATCCATAATTTTTCTATTCGAAAATTTTACTAACGTATCAAGTACCTCTACCTAAATACATGCTAGAAATAAGGAGTCGTGTTCATGGCGTGCTAGTCATAGAGACATAAAACACTTACTGCTTCATCCTTATCATTATCAACCCATTTCCGGCTTACTACTGAGCAAGGATTTGAAGGTCAAACCCCTCTCATTCTGAGACGAGACGGTTAAAGCAAGTGATACTTAATTGCTTAAAACGCACATAACTCCGAGAAGCTAGAGGTGCTTGCCCGGGATTGAATCCCGGAGCCCCCGGAGGCCAACGTCTTAACCACTAGACTTTCACCGCTAACCCAAGTTGAAATAGCTCAATGCTCGTTTTTGTTCTTAGCAGTTAGTAATGGTTACCCTAGTTTAGAACTCTGTGCACGTCACTGTTCGTATTTAATCTTATAGTAAATCAAAGGGTTTACTGAAAATTACTACTGATCAGCGCAAAATAATGCCTGCCTGCCAAATTGATCAACAAATTAGTTGATCAGGCATTATCTTGCATTAATCTTCAATGGAGTTCCTGCCACTCTACCATTCTACTAAGTAGCTTTATTAATTAATAAAGCTAGTATTGTAGAAGAAGCATTGAAGATTGAACGGGGTCTTAAGTATACACAGAGGAGACTTTTTCTCACTATGTGAGACATTTTAAAACTATTGATAAATATTACGAAAATTATTCTCTGCGCACACTTATCGTTTCCTAGATGTGTAAAGGAAATTTCGATAAAATATAATTCTCATCATAATTTTTTCCTCAAATTTTTCATCTCAGGTTCACTCACACATTTTTATTTTTTTTGAGTTTAATTTTCAACATTATTTTTACGTGCTATTTATGTGTAGAGGTAGGTGCCTAAGAAGGTACCTAGTTACGCATGTTTGTTGGTGTAATTCAAACTTAGCTGCCTAAGTTTATTTTCAAAACATCACTAGATTTCAAATCTTAAAAATCTGTACCTACATATTTATAACGCTTACATTTTGTGGTTCTATGCTATACCTACCTTCATATAAGTTCTAATTTCTAGTTTAATAACAAACTACAATACATACCTAACTACTTATATTACCTTAATGATAATTTTTGGATTTTTCTAAGCCTTCATTTCAATCTCGGCTAAAAGTAATAAAACGTCCTAATTGAATTTTAAATGTGTTTCTACTCTACCTCAGTAACTTAACAAAGCCTTGGCTAGGTAGTAGGTAGGCACCTGCTTAATCTAGATTTTGTCAACCGAGACTGAAAAGGAGACAAACACTGAAAACGTATTTAAAACACTAATCTTGCAGTCTGTTCTCTATACATCGATAATACTGTCGTGTTTCTTATCGGAAGCTTTGAGTTTTTCTTGCATTTGTGTTAACATGTCTTGCATACGTCGAATCTGGAAGTAAATTAATAATACATTAAGAAGTAAGTGGGTACCTACAGCTAAGGCTAACAGTCAACAGCTCTATTAATAGCAGTTTGTAAACACCTCGAGGACTGGGGTGGGTGCCTGTCCACAAAGCGGAGCAGAGAGGAACGGAGTGGAGATATGATAGCATACCAATAGGCTACTTGACTCATATCTAATTTCGTCCAATAAATGATTATTTATTATAGTATTTTGCTTAAGACAACGAAATATATCAATAACAATTTTTAAAAACGCAGAAAACGCTGTCAGCCATGATGTGATGTCATTAAATATGTAAACAAAGAAATGTCATCCCTATGTCACGCGGGGACTAACGTAGTATCGATATATATAAAATTTAAAGTCCTGACTAACTTATATATCAACGCACAGCCTAAACATCTAAACAGCTGGTCCTAGATACATGAAATTTGGTGGGTGTGTTCTTTGTAGGTAAAGAGAAGGTATCCACTAGGAAAGGATTTTTTGAAATTCCACCCCTGAGTGGGTTAAATGGGGGTTTGAAATTTATGAAGTCCACGCGGGCGAAGTCACGAGCATAAGCTAGTTTTTATATATTTCTAAAAACTCATAGTAAACGTAAAAAAATATCGTTTTCTCTTTATAAATTGAATAAGTTATTAAGTAAGACTTACAACAAACTGATCTTTGCAAAAATAAATTTGGGAATTTATAGAAGTCATGTTTATTAAACTTTGGGAGGTTATGCTGTTGTTTACAAATGCATGACGGCAGAGCACAGATAATCTATGGGCCAAACATGGCCGACAGTGTTTTCACCTGTCTAAGAAAAAATTTTTAAATTAAAGTTTTACGGTTTTTAGGGCGCAAAAAAATATAGTGTTAATTTTTTTGATCTAATAGGACAAATATTAACCATTTAAGACCAACTTAAAAAAAGTGTCAACTAGCCTATTAGATTATTGATAAATGATGTGATCATTTTATGTCGTCATTTTTCAAAAAACTGATTGGTTGACTGACTGCTAGAACAGAGCTCAGTTTCAAAGAGACATAACACATGCACCTAAAATGTACAGTTATCTAGTAACTATCATGTATTTTCTATTAGCAAAATATTAAAGTTTCATTCTGCGAGATTATTTATATGAGTGGTCCCTATCTAAGTATCTAAGATCAAAGATGAATAGGTATTTAGATGTTATAGGTACAAATTCGTTACGTGGACTATCTATGTAGAATGTAGATTAAATAGGTACATGCATCAGACTGCAGACAAAAGAAATACCTAACCTATTTAAGATGAGTGTGTCGTTAATATTATTAAACTTTGCGACTTCATGACTCGGCATCTGACCTTAATAAACTGTAACCATGCGGCAACATCCCAAAAGATTTGTCCTACTTTATATTAGATATTATGTCAGGTCACATAAATGAAATCTACCTAGATGAGTTGTATGTTTATATTATTCTGTTAATGAAAAATGCTCAAAACCTTTTTAAAATATGCGCATTCTGAAAACCATGCATTTGAGCCGTAATAGGTATTGTGTTGAATTAGATCTTACGTACGAAGTCCACGGTAGCCCTAACATGAAAACACTTTAAGTATTGTTACATTGTGTTATAAAAAATCTTCTTAAAACCTGTTAAAGACTGTTAATTTATTTAAAAATACATCATTAACCATACCATATTATCTTAAGTATATAGGTATGTAGTATATATTTTAATAACTAAATTATTATACTTATTTAAATATTACCTCCTCATCCTTTTGTAGTAATAGGCGATCCGTGTCCGTGAAAACTAAGTCGGCGTTGTTACCCATAGAGTCTCTTTTCAGTTTCCTAGAAAGGAACATACCTATCTAATATATAAGTAACACTCATTGTATCCTAAGATAGCTGATCTCCGCATCTTCGTTCGCATGGACTTAAGTTTTTTTAAATCCTAAGCATATTAGGTATATTATCAGCTTTCGGTTTGCAAACTATCTCTGTACCAAATTTTGCCAAAATCGATTATTTATCAATGGGTTGTCAAAAGGTAACAACTAAATACACAGACAGACAGACAGACAGACAGACAGACGTAATATCAGATAGTAAGTAACATACCTACAGAAAATATAATTGATAGACAATAGTTATCATCCACTTACGCAGCAGGTAAGTATAAGTTTTCAGTGTTAGGCAGGTAGGTAAGTAAATATTATAAGTTATCAGTTCTCAGTCTAAAAGAAACAGAGAATGGGACCAGAAAGCATAGTTATTACTTAAAAAACTTTTTACTTTGCGCAAGAGCTGCTAAAGCCATAACGAAGAAGCGAATTTTTAATATTTAAAATACAGTTTGCACATTTAGATTTTGCGTTCAGCTCTTGCACTTCTTGCGCGTCGTCTGATGTCTCATAGTGAGCGATCATCTTATTTCTCACCCTCGCTCCCGCATGGCGTGCTGCGATATTTGCGAAATGCACTGAGCGCGGAAGTTCTCGTAGTGCACGTCCTGCGTCACGTCCTTCAGGTCTTGCATATGCGTCGAGATCAGCATCGTGCGCAGCTTTGTGAAATCCGAGTGCCGCGGGTTCTCCACTGGTCATCAAAGTTTTTTTCTGAATTAAATATTGAACAATTTTCGCATTGTTCTTGTTATATAGGTATAGGATTTGTTTTAGACTTTAGTTAAGTGTAAACTTTGTCCGACAAAAAAAGGAAACATTTGAAAAATTGTTTTTCACATTAAATTTTCAATCAAAATGATATTATGCTTCAAAATCTAAGCACAGAAAGTTAGTCAATTTCAAAAATAATAATTTTCTTATACTTAGTCGGTCAGTCAAACCTGTTATATTGATATTCATTCAGAAAATCCTCTGCGCACACTTATCGACTAGATATCGTTTCCAACCTGTATATTATATACTTAGAGATTAGTTTTGAAGTAGGCCGAAGTGAAAGCACTGGATTACCGTCGACGATCCCCCAGGGGTACTGCCGGCCGCGCACGCGCTTGCCGCCGACCTCCAGGACGGTGTCCGAAGCCACCACAGCGAATGGTGCCGCCGCTTTCAACTCCCGGTCTTGTTGTTTGAACTCTTCGTCCTCATCGCTGTCGCATTCCGGGAATTGGTACACCTTAAGGGAAAATACCTATGTCAAACTTCGGCGTTTGAACTTTAAAGTCTTAGACTAGCAACACGGAGGTGATTATGAAAATGTTACTAGACGAAATGTATTAAAAAGCTGAAATATTTAAATGACGGCATAAAAGTTTTCCACCTCGTGAAGGAACTTTTTGAAATTACTTCCACTCCTACTAAGTTAATCAATCTTTTTTTATATATAGACTTAATATACCTACAGCCGAACGAACCTTCAAGGTTTGGCTTATACCATTGATGTCCGAAACCACCCCTTAGACGGTCGCATCAGCTTTACAAGGTTCATAGTAAAGCCAGCGGCTAAGCCTTCAATAGGCTAGTTGACACTTTTTTTAAGTTGGTCTTAAATGGTTAATATATTTTGTCCTATTAGATCAAAAAAAATTAACACTATATTTTTTTGCGCCCTAAAAACCGTAAAACTTTAATTTAAAAATATATTTTTCTTAGACAGCTGAAAACACTGTCGGCCATGTTTGGCCTATAGATTATCTGTGCTCTGACGTCATCCATTTGTAAACAACAGCATAACCTCCCAAAGTTTAATAAACATGACTTCTATACTAGTTTACATGAAAAATATAGTAAATATCGTTATTGTATCATCCGAGAATGTAAAAACGCATCGATAAAGACCACAGAAAAGTTGTGGATTAGAGTGCCCAGTGAAATAAATATACGTAACACGCGAAGACTTGCTTAAAGGGATCCTATATGACTAACGACTTCAACCCAAATTTATTTTTGCAAAGATCACTTTGTTGTAAGTCTTAATTAATAACTTATTCAATTTATAAAGAGAAAACGATATTTTTTTACGTTTACTATAAGTTTTTAGAAATATATAAAAACTAGCTTATGCTCGTGACTTCGCCCGCGTGGACTTCATAAATTTCAAACCTCCATTTAACCCACTCAGGGGTGGAATTTCAAAAAATCCTTTCCTAGTGGATACCTTCTCTTTACCTACAAAGAACACACCCACCAAATTTCATGTATCTAGGACCAGCTGTTTAGATGTTTAGGCTGTGCGTTGATATATAAGTTAGTCAGGACTCTAAATTTTATATATATGGATACTACGTTAGTCCCCGCGTGACATAGGGATGACATTTCTTTGTTTACATATTTAATGACGTCACATCATGGCTGACAGCGTTTTCTGCGTTTCAAATAAAAATAAAAACTGTATTTTTTTAAATTGGATTTATATATCCATCCTGCGTTTTTAATAATTGTTATTGATATATTTCGTTGTCTTAAGCAAAATACTATAATAAATGATCATTTATTGGACGAAATTAGATATGAGTCAAGTAGCCTATTACTAAACTGCAGCGGTTTCCGCCGCCGGCTTTACAACCGCCGGCCTTAAAAAATATTTGTTCTTAGAACGTTTTTTTATTTTTTTTGACATACCTATTTACCTTACCATTTTCAAAATGATTTAATTAATTTTGAATGGTTAGCGAGCCTACGAAATAGTACAACAACCTATACAAATGTTCAGGAAATTTTTAATGAACAGTGGAGCGCCATTACGCCGTGTTTATCATTGACTAAATACTCATACATGTACAGACGAATCTTAATAATGTGCACAAAATATGAAGTAGGGTGTAACAACTTTTTGGACAAAAATGAAAATATAATTATTTGGCATGTACCGTTTCTCCAACCAACAGAACCAACAGTATATCATCTTAAAACAAAAGTAGGTACCTAATAAGTATAAGAAAAATCAAAATTGTTCGGTACTTGTATTTGATGCTCGTCCAGATCGTTCAGTATTCGCGTCTTGAGCCTCTTCACCTCTGCCGTGGTGAGCGAGTCCGCCTTCGCTATCACCACCACGATGTTCACCTTCCGGTGCAGCCGTCTCATCATCTCCAAGTCGACTTGACGCAAGCTGTTTACAATATTTAACTGTTAAGAGAAGTAAGGCTGCGATTACACCTGGAAGTTTTACTCACGGAAGTATACCTAGCTTACATGATTAACTTACGACAAATTTACGAATGTAAACATAAGTACTATACTATAGCTTTGTAGAGTTGTCAACCAAATACGTAAGCTTACGTGAGTAAAACTCACGGTGACGGGTGTAATCGCGGCGTAACCCTAGCGCGCTTCATACAAACGTATAGTACGCGACAGGTCGAAATGGCAATCGAGGAGGGAACGCCTTGCTCACCCGCGCTAACACGGTTCGGGCGAGAGCGGGTGACGTGTCGGTGCGCGGGGCGTCTCCCGTCCTCATACCACGATCGCCATCTCGACCTGTCGGAGACTAATTCTCATCTTGAACATTTACACGCAACTCAATGATATTTTGCAGACACGTTTTAGAAACAAATAATCTGTGTCTGTGGTTAGCAGTTTCCGTTTTGGTCACTCAGAATGATTAACGCCTACTAAATTTTTGTTTTTGTTATTTAGTTATATGGGCTTATCTCACAGAAAGAGCCCTACATTAATTTCTCTCAGTGGATAGAGTATTACTTCGATCAATGTCAAATGTAGATTATATTGATCTAAGATTTTCAATCACACAGGCGGCTGATTGAAGCTATTTATCTGGGTCACTGTGAAGGAGAAATAAAAAGACGGAGCAACTTACTAAATGCTTTAATAGCCTAAACTAAACGAATAGACTCATAAATGAATAGAGCAATATCGCAATCGTGCATATAATAACCAACGCATTGATTGAATGATCGTTATTATCTTTGGAACTATGAATCAATCGAAGAGCTGTAGATCGCTATCAGTAACATTACCACAACGAGGTTTTATTGACGAATATCGCACTTTACTACATGGAAATAAATACGACTATAATTTTCTGAAGCGTACCTACCTACTTAATGGAATTTGTTGTAGGTCATACATCGATTCTTCAAATGTTCAAGATTTACTAACCTATTGTTGAAAACTGATCTATGTGAACACGTTTAGTTATCATTTCGTCCATCTCTATTCTGAAATATGAATTACGTAAAAAAATGAATAAAAAAAATTAAAGACCTACAAAAAGGTAATTGTTAACAAAAACAAAATATGTGTTTATTGGCTTACTGGTACAGATAGTTGTAGAAATTAGAGGTACCTAATACCTGGAGTCCCTAAAAATACAGAGCTGTTATACAGATGTCACGTGAAACGAAGAATGAACAGCTAAGTCTTTGGTATATTTGCTAGTAAAAGGAACGGACCAAACACCTGATCATTTATAAGAGACATGGGGTCTGTGGAAGTATGTACGTACCTATGAGCCCAAGGTGGTACAAAATACAAGCAGCAATGAACTCTATTGTCCTGCATATGCCGTCGGTTCAAACCACTCTCGTCTGTGAAGTACTGCCGGAACTGCTCGTCTACGTACGCTGAGCAGACTCTCCACGAATCCTCGCAGTTTATAGCATCCCCGAACCCTGGAGTATCTACTATTGTCAGTCGCAGCTTTACACCACGTTCTTCGATCTCCATGGTCTTCTTTTCGATTGTTGTTGTTTTTTCTATTCTATCTGTTTGAAGAAGTTAATTTGAAAACATTATCAAATGCTTGGAAATTATTGTACTTGTTTAGGAAGCGTAATAATTATGATGATAAAATAATTAAACGGCTCTCTAGAGTTGACCTAAATAATAATAATGAAGTAGAATGTAGATAATTTTCGGCTCGTTTAAAGTATAAAATTGGAGTTGATAACTTATTGCAAGGTTATATAGCAGATGTACAGCAGTCATTAAGTTCTACTTTACGGTAAGGTTTTATTGTGTAATGTTATTTTCTCGTTAACATAGTTATTAAAAAAAAATGGTCAACCCTCACCTTGGACATCGGATATTTTTCTGTTTTTGTAAAGATCTCCTAGAAATAGGCTGTTGATTAGTGTTGATTTCCCCAGGCCCGATTCGCCAACAACCATCAGCGTGAAGTCAAACCCTCTTTTGACTGATTTGCGATGTACTTGTTCCGGTAGAGTCGCGAATCCTATGTAATCACGTTCACCACGTTCTCTTTCTGGTAACAACAATAGGTTAACTATTAAAGTAGGTACCTACCTACCTAAGTTTTTAAGCCTAATGGACTTTATACAGGTAATGCATAATCAAAAAAAGTTTGCGCCTAAACTTTAATCAGTTAAGGGAAACGCTGGTATAGTCGTCAGTGTACCGATACCCGTCAGATTGTAAAAAATGGTCAGCTATTAATTTCTCGCAAAAACTAAATGAAAACTTTTTATGGCAACATATTTGTGATAGTATTTTCCATAAATTAGTATAACAACATTTAGTCCAAACCATAATAGAGTTGGAGAAAAACGTATTCAAAGTTAGCATTTTCAAAATTTGTGTTTTTTGCCAGGTTTAGTTACTCAATCGTAGTCCTACATGCTAGTATTCGAAGAAAGTTTTGAAACATCTGTTGGCCACTGTGGTAAATCTGATTATTTTATACAACAGTCAAGTTAATTTTCTAACGAAATAATCTATAAAACTGTGTTACTTTTATTATTATTTTTGATTTAACGCATGTGACATCTATTGGTACTTTGAAATCCCTACTTGACCCAATACTCGTCAAAATTCATACTATTTTGACGGTTACTGGGACACACTAGAAAAATGAACGTAATACCGACACTGTTCAATTTTAAACCTTATTGCAACGTGATAAGAGTTTCAGTTGCGGTACACAGACAGTGACAGTTTTGGACAGTTAATCTGTACTTGAATTGACCTTTAAATTGAAGATGCAATGTTTTTATTTTTAAACCTGACTACGACGAAGTTAAAGTTTTATAATTATGCAATGTTTGCAATGCAATCTTCAACAGCCACACAGATACGGGAATATATATTTGACCAAGCGAAGTGAGGTCTCTGAGTCTACTTGAGTGAAATGGCACTTGTCCGTCTGTCCATCAGAGCCTTATAACTTCTGAATTACTGAACGTAATTACTTCAAATTTAAACGTAAAATGGAAACTGACGGCCTTCAGACGAATATTGCATACAAAAATATAAAAGCTTTATTTCAGCGGGGCTCTCATATGAAATAGGGAGTTTTAAAGTGGCGATTGAATTCGATGCTATATGTCAAAAACGGCGACATATTAGAAACTGAAACTTGTGTATAATTTCAGTTATATCGTGTACTTGAACAACAAAAATTAAAATCAGATATATGTTATAAAGAAACGAAATTATTTCATTTTTAATGGGCATCAGTATTTTTAACATAACTTTACAATAATCTTAATATATTATATGGCACTGTTATGGGATAATAGAGTTATGGGATACCACGAGTTCTTAGTTCGGAGAGGACCACCGACCACTAGTTTATATATACCTAGCTACCTAACATCCTCATGATCAATCCATTGCTCACTACAGAGCACGGGACTCCTCTCAGAATGAGAAGGGTTTTGGCCATAGTCTGCCACACTGGCCAAGTGTAGATTGGCAGACTTCACAAACCTTTGAAAACATTATGAAGAATTCTTAGGTGTGCCTGTTTCCTCACGATGTTTTCCTTCACCGTTAAAGCAAGTGATTTAATGATTTTAAGCTTATTTCGTGGTTTAACGACATATTATTATGTAGATAACGGCTACATTCCACGATTATTTTGTTAATTTTATTTGTCGATATCTCGACCCAATTGCACGATCTTTGCAATTGGGTCTGGGCGATGGAGAGACTCTGAGCTTTTTTATGAAGTTCATAGTTAGCAATCATGTCTCGGAACCATATGTCAACAGGTATATATACCTACTCGTCTACAATGTCGAGTGCAGAGCTCTTAATGATTACTGGGTGGGGCAGGAAATGAGCCTTAGTCATGATTTCTGTCTTACTCATGTCCATTTCTAGGCCCACCTGTTCTGAAGCTCTGCTGTCATTGAGCATTGCATTAAGGTCTTCCAGAGTCTCTGCAATAATAACTATACATTGTCATAGGCAAATAAAAGGTGAGTGATGTACTCGCTATTAGTGTTAATGCCAAGTCCGTTCCAATCCTGAAGCTTAAAACAGTCTTCTAAACCAGCGGTAAAGAGCTTCGGGGGAGCTTCCTTCCCTGGTCCTCAATGCGGACTAACATCGTGGCGGTTTTCGTACAAGCACTTCAGCACTTGAATATGCCAGTTGTCGATTTGGCACCTCTATGGCGATCTCAATACAGCCTATGTTTCCAAGGAATCGAAGGCTTTTTCATAATCCAAAAACGTTAAACAAAGTGGCCGATTATATTCTTCAGTCTTCTATATAACTTGCCGCAGCGTGTGGATGTGATCCAGGTCCTGAAGCCTTTTCGGTATTTTTTGCTATCGCATTGAGTGGAGTTTCAAATGAAAGAGCGAGAAAATTTGGGGTTCATAAATATAAATATTAAAATATAACAAGCAACAGAAAAACAATTTTAAAAAGATGCCTATTTGACTAGTAGTCATCATCCCTATTTGAACAATAGGTATCTAAAAACAACTTGAACAATATAGTAGGTAATGCTACCTAATACTCGTAGGTGGACCCCCCACTACGTGGACGGACGATATCATTCATTTGGATTCAAGTGGCGCAAGACGTGTGGAAGTCCCTACAAAAGACTTATGTCCAGCAGTGGACGTCTATCGGTTGATGATGATGATATATCATAGACAACGTAAACGGCCAAGGACGAGGCGCGGATTTCCCGCCATGGCTTGAAAGCCCAGAATCCAATAGTTTTCCATTTAAAACGACTAGTTAAATTTATATTTTAAACATTTTCTCAGCTCGAGTAGGGTTGTAAAAAAAATCACAACTTGAAAATGAAATTAAAATAAACCTTATGTCTAAGGCAATAGAGTTTAAATTATTGGTAAAAATTGACGAGTTCTGGGACGCATTGACGATAATTAGGACAAATCTGACGGATACTGGTACAAATCACTCATTTTTGTATTTTCTAATTATTTAATAACATTAATGAAACTTATTAATTCCAAAATTATATTTAATAAATACATTATAATATCTGCTTTCTTGTCATGTAATTTGTTTTGTTCTAAATTAAATAACAGCGACGTGGCAAAGCTGCAAAGTCAGCTAAATTGAGAAACCGACGAGTATTGGGACATTTCCCTTATTGATCAAAGCCTGTGTCATGTTCTCTACTTCTCATCTAAATACATATGATAATTTCTAAGAGGTGTTTAAACTTTAAATACATCAAAAAACTTTGTTTATACATCGTAAACATAGATATGCTAGTACATAATATGAGGTAGATACATTTCTATTTGAACTAATGCGGAAGCGCGACTCGGCGACATCCTGTACATAATCGTCCAGCATTGGACCGCTTCTCTTGAATGTACAAGACGTGAAAGCGAGGCGGGTAAAATGGCCATGCAAATTAGGTTCTTTGTGCAGATGCAGGTACAGGGTACGGAGCACGGAGTCCGCCGCGCCGACTGCAACGAGCGTAACGAAGTGGAACAGTTCGAGTTCCCAGTAGCTACCTACCTATATCTAGTGTCCGTGTCCCTGGAAGGTGTATGGGTGTACCCAACATTGAGGACACCGAGCGGAAACGTCGAACGTGCTCATCAACTGTTTTATGTTGTCGCTATAATTAGGAAAACTGTTTTGTATGGTGCGAACTGCAGTTGTTTCGGTTGAAGTATTTTTAATATTACGGTATGCTATTTAAATATCTAGGTCTACTGCATAGAACAGGGAGTTCATGACCTTGTGGTAGAGTCGGCAAGGTGTTGGGATGCTCAAATCACGGGTTGGAAAAGTTACAGTTGGCATTAAATGTCTTTAGGAAAAGTTCAATTAATTTCACATTGCTTTTTATCATTTATGCATAAGATGTAAAAAATCCAATCCTACCGACTGGTATTTAAGTTGAAAATTAAAGTACCTAACCCAAAAACAGTTTCTTTAGAAGTGTGGTACCTACCTAAGTACCTAAAACAAAAAGATGTAACGATGAGCTTTTCTGGTGAAATAGAAATAGAAAGATTTTTTTAGTCTAGTTGAGAATGCCTTTCCTACGGGGGGAATGTTGTTCCTTCCGTCCTATGGAATTCCACACTTTTGTAGACAGAGACACCTAATTTAGAGAACGAATGAGTGACAAGACAATAAATTATTACTTTGGAAATACCTACCTAAGTAGTTGCACACAGTAAGTGTTAGTTGTATATTATATATGGTTCTCATTCCCATGGTAGGTAGGTATAGTAAACAATACAAAAGTATATCAAGTAAGTAACTAAGTATCTAACTTCGCTGTTTTATTGCAAAAATTACTTACAGATTACGAATACAAAAAGTAAACACTATTGTTGTTTATAATGACTGGAGAAAATTTATGGTGTGATTCAATGGAAGATATATATTTTGCAAACAATCTGCGCGAGAGTGGATAAATATTTATCTGCCACGTTGTACCTATGTTGTTTCAAGTGTTTACTATCTATAAATAATAAGTACTACTCTAATTAATATTACCACAGTATAAAGAATGGATAATCCTTACTTGTGATTTTCAGAGATGAGATTGCGACGAACGAGACAAAACTTACAAAGCCATACTTAAGCCATGAAAACGGCCCCTCGGAAAATTTTCTCTAGCTAGGTTGGTACCTACTTACTTTGCCTTTTGATAAGGAGATATGTGCCCACTATGTACGTACATAAAAATCAAGTTCCCAATAAAAGTACAAGTGTACAAGTTCTAGTCCTAGAGTTGTTCCTTGCTTTAGCCCTTGTAGTTACCTACTTGCTGAATTTGATATATGTAATACTAGCTGACCCAGCGAACTTCGTTCCGCCTAACAGTCGATTCAAATTTTTTTTTTTTAAATATCAATTCACTATCAGAAATTCTAAAATCCCCACGATTTAGGACTTCAGTATTTTGCAGCATCAGGATTGAGGAGTTAGGATCCGAAGTTCAATGATGTAGCCTATGCTTGGTACCTAAAATAATTTTGCAGCATCCGCAGTTCCTGAAACATTATAGTTTAGGAGTGCTGTACCCTACATCATCAGGGTTTAAGAGTTGAGACTTGAAGTCTGAGAATAAAGTCGTTGCTTCGTACCTACAATATGAATTCACTATGAACACTTCCTGAATCTTGATAACTCAGGCGGGCAGTAACCCTGCAGCATCTGGATTAAGGAGTTGAATCCAGAATTTTTATGTGACCACCACGAAAACTTTTTTTGTTGATTAAAAAAAAAATTTGCAAATCGGTTCAGAAATCTCGAAAAAATCGATGTAGAAAAAAGAACCACCTCCTTTTTGACAGTCGGTTAAAAGCCGATGACCTTGAAATATATACGGAACAATTTTTAAAATATCCCCTTTCTAATAAAAAAAGAATGAATGAAATCGGACTACGCGTTAATGAATTACAACTCAGTATACATTTTAACTTTCATCCCCTCTCCTACGGGAACCATGCTGAATTTCGGGATAAAAAGTATCCTATATTCTTCCTCATAGTATGACCTGAAATCGTACCAAGTTTCATTGGAATCCATTCAGTAGTTTCAGCGTGATGCGCGGCCGTGATACAGACAGACAGACAGACAGACAGACAGACAGATAGACAGACAGACAGACAAAAATGAAAAAAATTACAGTTTTGGGTTCAGTATCGATTATAGAGTGCCCTCGAAAAAAAAATTTCAAAATATCTTCAATGTACAGAATTTGACCTGTTACAGTTTTATTATAAGTATAATATTATATATATATATATATATATTGATATTATAGCTATTAGCTAGCACTTTTTTCAACGTTAATCAGTATTCCGTATTTATGGTTAGTAAAGTGCCTGCGTAAATATAACAGACGATAACACATTACCTTTTAAATAAAGTAAATACTATAGTAATTTACTTAAGGAAATCGACTTATATTGGCGAAGTACGAACTTACTTACGTATTTTTATAACAGTTGTAAGAGGTGACTTCTTTTTGACATCGTTACTATCTGAGTTCTCTGAATCCTTATCACAAATATTAATGTCTAAGATTGCGTATGATTCGCTCTCCTCCATTGTAGGGTGTGTTGGAATACTTTCGACGAATCAGTAGCAGTGCAATTTTCCGGCTACTTATGTTGTCATATCACAGATTTCTGTTGACTAAAGCCGATCGAAGAACTGAATAATTATTTGATGAATGCACTTTATTGTTTAGTGCGTAGGTATAGTAAATAATAATGCGTATTTGGCTATCGCGGAAATGTATCTTTGATCGGCGCACGCGCCGGCACTCGCGCGCTACCGGTAGAGCGCTCGCGGTAAAACTGTGCTCGTCGGTAGATTATGTGAAGCAACAATTTATGCGTATATTGTCACTAGAAGATTTGAATAGGCGTTAAATTACGTCATTCATTAACTACACTTGAATTGAATTAATTTCTAGGGGGATTACGAAATCTTCACACAGCTGTTGTAAGCATACGTACTTACACAGCTATACAACCTGTTTAATATATTATCTTTGCCTTCACTAAGCTAAGTAATCGAGAACCTTTGTCAGAGATACGTAAAATGAACAGCTCTAATAAAATGATAGTTTATTAATATTGTGGGTACGTAGATATGCCAAAATGTAGTTAAACCCACAAGAACAAAGTCACAGCAGTCTACGACCGCACACAAAAACAACGATCTACGTAGAAATTATACCATTTTATGAATATAACAGCCGTTATCATTTAAATATTTATGAAACAAAATCACCGTTCATATCAATAGTTTAGAGAAACCCAATTTTAGATTTTTAAATAAGTAAGTATTTTAGGGCGTTTCTTTGTGTATTTAGCACAAACCAATAAGTTTAAAGTTTCATAAATTATTATCTACACAATCTCACAATGTGTATAATATTAGTTATTGTGAAAAATTATATAACAATCAGATTAACTTACCATTCATTTTTATACAGAAGTATCGTTATATGCTTAGAACAAATAAAGTGAAAATTTTCATTAATTTTCACGATGATTTCTTTTTCAATTCAATGCTATCATTCTTCATTCTTCTCATTGTGAACATTTTTGGGCCTCTTATTAACTACTTATTACCTATCTAAAACTATCGATCTATTTTCACAATTTTCTTCAAGACGTCTGCCTTCGGTTTTCGGCCGCCGAAAGTTTCTTTTTAACTGAGATCTCATCTTCTTAATGTATTTATGGTAATCATTTAAAATGCCAGACGAAAGTCACTTGAAAGTCTTTAGTGTCTGCTCAAAATTGTTAACTGTACAGTTACGATAGTATGTCGATATTTCTAATCTAAACACCAAAAGGAGAGAAAAAAAATCGCGCGATTACTAGATAAATTATCACGACACTAATCCTAATAAATTGTAAAATCTAAAAGAGTAGTAAAAAATCGGAGTAAAATAAAATCACATTGTTTGTGCGCCGTCCTGTGCGTGTGCGTTACGTAATGTGAGGGCCCGGGAGAGCTCGCGCCCTACGCTCGCCCTCGCCGGGCGCATGTGCGGTCTTGCGCAGGAGGAACTTTTCCATAGGGGTGGAAGCTGATCAATACTGCAAGCCCAAAGGCGACTGCGCGATTCCTAACCGCCCCCCGCGTAACGACTGTGATTTTCCTGAACTTCCTTCGTCGCTGCCCCAGATGCATAAAGCGCGTCCCAATAAATTCAAGGTCGCTGCCTACGTATTTGATGCATCTGTATCTACTATCTACCTACCCCCGCGTTAGCTCAAGAGAAAGACTGTGTACTCTAAGTCTACATAGAGATGATAATTTTTATTTACCAAGTTTAGCCTGTTTGGTAGGGTAGAGAATTCAGGTTGCTCGTTCCATATATCCATCATTGCTAATAAAAAATATAAAATTATAAATGCGAAAGTGTGTCTGTCTGTCTGCTAGCCTTTCACGGCCCGTCCGTTCAACCGATTTTGACGAAATTTGGTACAGCGATAGCTTGCATCCCGGGGAAGGAGGCTACTTTTTATCCCGGAAAATCAAAGAGTTCCCACGGGATTTTTAAAAACCTAAATCCACGCGGACGAAGTCGCGGGCATCATCTAGTAAAAAATATATAACTAATCTATTTTATTATGGAAAATGAATTAATACTTTTTATTATAATTTGCATCTATCGCATCTGTTACTTTACATACGATCTAATATTTATGGTTTAAGCTTTAACAAGTAAGACGTAATTAAGTCCTCTTAAAATTTTATTTTACTATTCATAATTTAACGAAACTGTATCTATATTCAGGGTAGCTGCATTTTCTTAAGACTAAGCTGAAGAAATAAGGCTGCCTTTCCAGAGATGTGATGCGTTGCTTAGCTAGGGATGTGTGTCACACCCACTAGCAGGATCGCTTGATTTTCATGGTTGAAAGGGGTTCAACGAAGCGAATAATGCGAGCTAAGGGTGTGAGCTACGGATGCGCGATTGGTGTAGGTAACTTTGGGAAGTATGGACCACCACACCCAATGACTAGGCGTAGGTAGTAGGTACCTATATATTTCGCGCATAGCTTACCTCGCGCAAAGCGCATCTTAATAGCACATCTTACCCACCCCGCCACATAGCTTGGGTAGGAATAGACACATTCGTTACTTTAACCTCGCTCACCGCTTAGCTTAGCGACATGATATATCGCACATAATATTACAATGAACCAGAAGCTTAATTTGCTATAATCCGCTGAAATAAACCAAATCTGTATGGTGCAACATGCAGCATGCGATATGCACCCCCCCGCCCTTTGCTAAACATGCAGCAAAAGCCAGCCACCAAGCAAACAATACGCACCACCACCTCACAGCACCACACAAATCCCAAAACACACTCGACCCATGTTTCGCTCCGACATCGGAGCATCCTCGGGAGAATGTAGAGTCTACATTGTAGACCTTACAATCCACACATACCATACCATACAGATTTGATCTGTTTCAGCGGATCATAGAAAATTAAGCTTCTGCTGGTTCATTGTATATCATGGATTTCCGCAAAATAGCGCCCTGCTTCTATACAACATATCGCACATATTGTCTGGTGGAAAGACAACCTAAACCTAGCTGTAAAGCTGTCGAGTCTACACATTTAATTGGTAAGAGAATTCTTTGGAGATAGAGTTTCTTTACCTTGACCTGCACGTGTCTATGGCAGTGTTGAAGAACTTGAAGAGCTTTGAAGACATATGTATCTACTTTAGTAACTAGTGACAAGCGAAACACGAAAGCGCGGTGTGGAGATTTCCAAACAAGATTTTTGTATAGCCCACAGACCACCCTGTCGGTGGTTTAGCCCAAGATGCGCGAACGAACAAGTATAGGAGTTACGTCTTCGTAACTCAAACTTGTAGAGATGAACGGAGGCAGTATGTAAAAACAAACACAGGTAAACATGAACTACCTACTTACTAAAATTATAACCTTTCCAATAGAGTAAATAAAGTTTATATTATATAATATCAGAAGTGGGATCCACAAGAAATAGTTACATTAGCCAGCAAGAAATATTTTACAACGACCTGAGTGAGATTTCGGCTTTGTAGAGCGTTGTCTCTGTCACTCATACCTTTTGTCGGTCTAAACGACAGATACAACGCTCTACGAAACCACTATCTCTTTCTAAACGTCGATGTACAATATTTTCTGCCGGGAACTGTACAACATATTCACCGTAACCTAAAAATACCCATATATACCTACAATAGAACTTTTTGATTAGACAATTTAAAAAATTAAGCCTAAGTACTTAGTTCGCAATATACCACCTCTCTTCTTTATCATGTTAATCAGCAGTAGGATTCGACGAAAATAGAACTCTTTCACCCTGACCTATATATGTGGGTTGCGAAGCCTCGAAGCCAGTGTAAGAGTAAACGAGGCCCTGAGAGAGAAAATTACGAATCTATTTGTGGAAGACTACCATAAATCCTTATTATTTCTAACGAGCAGAATATCCATATTATAACGGTTTAAAAATGTTTCTCGGGAGCTGAGTACATATTAACATGGTTACTTACGTGTAGTCCATGCACATTGCACACCTACTTTAAATGGAAATATTTTTATTCAAATAGACTTTTAGCAAGGAAGTACTTTTGAATAATTGTCAAATGTATATATATATACCACTGATTCGCAACGCCTTTCCTACCGAGAGAAACCAACAAGAAAGACGGCGGTTGCTCTTTTTACGGGCAGTATATGACTCTGCAGCACTGGCAGTATCAAAATCAATGACATTTAGAAATATTAAATTAGGATTTTTCAATAGAGTTAGTACTTACCTATATACCTATAGTAGGTACGCGACAGGTCGAGATCGCAATCGAGGAAGGAACGCCCCGCATAGCTCCCGCGCTAACCCGGTGCGGGCGAGTGTAGGTGTGCAGGGCGTCCCCCCGCTTCATACCTACTCCAATTGCCATCTCAACCTAAAAACAAAAGGCAGTCACTGAAAATCAGCGTTGGGGCGTCTGGTACCTCAGATATTTGCTATAGAGGTTTGTGTCTGAGGGGCCTGACGTCTTAACACAAGCTAAGTGGGCCTACCTGTTCGAGGTGTTGCACTGCTGAACAGGACGATATTGCCTACACCATGTACCACCTATATGATACCTCGAATAAACATTATTCTATTCTATTCTATAAAAATCCCGTGGGAACTCTTTGACTTTCCGGGATATACAGGTTGGCCGGGAATGTGACGTCTAAAAGAAAAATTTAAATACCTTATATTAAGAGGTATCCAAATCACCCCTATGTATGTTCAGGGATTTTCAGTAGTTTAAGAGATATGAATTTTTTAATGATGTTTTTCATAATTTACATCCGTCAGTGGTTTTTATTTTTTTTCTCTTTCTGTAGAACGTTCTTGGACATTTCTTTTCATGGTAATTAGTAACCATGAACTCAACTATCGCTTAAAAAATTACGGTTTACTTAAAAAATACGGACAGACAGACAAATAGCGGAGCCGTTGTACCTACGCCTCCCTTTAGTACCCTTTGGGTACGTAGGTACGGATTGTTAAAAAAATATGCAACATTAAAACTATTAAGGTACGAGCACTGAGGGCAATAACCCAAACAGCGTAACCTTTTAACTTATTAAGTTTCACTTAGAATTTTCTCATATTAAATATCGAACAGTCGTGCAAGAAACTCTATCCGCGGGAAAAGTGCCAGATGAGACGAAACGCGGGAATGCTACGTCATCTCAAGGGTCCACAGGCAAGTTTTGCAAAGTCACATCTATATTGAGAGATGTAGAGGAGAAAATGCGGCATTTGAAAATACGTCGTGTCTCTCTGCTAACGAATAAACCTTATTCCTTGGAATTAGAAGCAGTTTTAGATGTGTTGTTTTGAGAGAAAGCACTTTACGGTCGTGTGGCGGGTTTGATGACGCAGATGTTGTCATGCTCATGGTTAGCAGCAGCCAGTACGAATACTGGGCTCTGCTGACAGTCGAGTCTCGTTCGTTCGCCAACAACGACCTTTCGTGGTCTTCATTTTCCTGTTGATATAACTTACGAAACTTCGCGATCGTACTCCTTTCACATGTAACTAAATAACTTAGGTAATAAATATACTTAAGTCAATTTTAAATGTCTACAAAAAGTAATTGATTAGTTCGCATCGGACGGAGCCGTTTAAGTTTAAGGTAAGCTAGTTTATTTATCTCTGGTATCAACTATAATTTTTCTTTTTAATAGATATTAAATAATTGAACTAAGTGAATTACTCAAATAAAATCTATTGTTAATCGCGCTATTAAACGTGTATTCTTACTTCTGTTAAAATGTAAAACGGTTTTGAGTATGATTTTGGTGTAAAATATGTAACAACTAACAAGACGTACGAGTAAGTTGTACATCCTTATTCACCTTATTAAGAACTATTAAACTATTTTTCTAGCTTAAAAACTATTTTTTGAGAAACAAAATATGAACTCGTGATAGAGTAGGTAATTAAATGGTAGAGTCTCAACGAAAAAAACTTCACTTCTTATTGGCAACACTGTAGGTACAGGTACGCTACTAATCAAATACAAATCTACTATTATTATTATTATAAATGCATAAGTGTCTGTCTGTCTATCTGCTAGCACACGGCCTTAACGAAATTTTGACAGAGTTATTAGGCTGCATTCCTGGGAAGGAGATAGGCTAAGTACTTTTGGTCCTGGAAAATTAAATGGTTCCCACGGAAATTTCAAAACCTAAATCAACCTGGACAAAGTTGCGGTCTAGGTTACAGAGATAGTTTGCATCGGAGACGGACGCAGACTACTTTTATATCGGAAAATTAGAGTTCTCACGAAATGTTTAAAAACCTAAATCCACGCGGACGACATCGCGGATTGACATTAGCTAATACTAATCTAAGAAGATTAAAGCAAGTAGATTCTCTAACGTAGATATTTTGTTCTAAAAATAACTGCATCTTGAGGAAAAAAAAATTAAAAATACTTATGATTGATGATTCATTAAAGTAAGGTGCTGTAGCTAAAGCTGGAAAACCCCAAAAGCCAATAATGTTGCCTTTGTTGTTATCATAACAGGATACGTAGGTATCATGATACATAATTTAAAAATCAAAACTTTCACTGAACGTAAAGTAACTGTACCAACTGCCGTGACGATATAGAATATGAAACGCATTTTTGCAGACATTGTTTACTTACTCTCTTTTGATTAATTATCAATCGTCGGAAAAATTTAGGAGGCTACGTTCGCTATCCAAGTTAGAGGTGTAGTGTTCCCAGTTCCCACAGAAGTGTTCCATTAGATTGAGTACCTATGTACCTACCTATTTTTATTTAAGTAGGTAGATTGAATTCCTATTTTCATATCAATTTTAGTGACTAATTTTGTTCTGATTCCTATACCTAATTTAATAAATGCCTCCTACTTAATATGTATGGATGTTAAGTATAGCTGTTATACTTACTAAGTGTATATAAGTAGGTAGTCTAGGTATTATTAATGCGAAAGTGTGACTGTCTGTCTGCTAGCTTTTCATGGCCCATTGGTTTAGGCAATTTCGACAACAACAAGGACAGCTGGCATCCCTGGGATGGACATAGGCATTTTTTGTCCCGAAAAAGAGTTCCCACGGGATTCTTGAAACATCAAAATCCACGTGGTTGAAGTTGCGGGCATCATCTTTTTGGCACCTACAAAGATAAGTTACGTCCTGGAGACAGACATGGGATAATTTTTACATATTTCGGAAAATCAAAGACTTTGAAAAATTAAATCCACGCGGACGAAATTGCGGGCATCATATAGTATATTTATATAAATACTAAGAGGTACCTATCGGAACTTAATTGTCTAGCTCTAGACATAACATTAATTATGAACACGCACGGGCTTCCTTAATTTATCTATCGTTGGATAATAGCTATTTCCTAGGAACTTTAATTCAATTATGAAAATAAGTTTGGTAAGAGTTAAGACGTCGCGTCGGTCTTAAGACTTAACTCTTACCTTTTTAACTTTAACTCGTTTTTTTTTACTATTTCTACTTATAACAGTTTGTATTCTAATGCTATGTACAAAAAGTCAGAACTTTAAATTGTTTGGTAACGTGATAACGTGACTATAGCCGCGGCCAAAGCCCCATCAGATCACCAGACAGAAACTAATTAGAATTTGAAAATTGAAAGTAATAATTAAATATGAAAATTAAAAATCAATACAATATAATGAAATAAAATTACACGTAACATCTAAACTACCGTAACGAGGCAGGGCGCCCACAGAACGCTGGCTGCGTTACCTCGTTGAGTGGCCAGACTAATAAGCTGACCCAGGTAACTACCAGCTCCCCGGTCCCCCGTGGACTCCGCGAGACGGGATGACAGGACCTTAAAAAAGGATCTAGCATCCTCGCTCCACGAACCCATGATCTCCACCCCAAAAGGCACATTTGAAATTGAATTCCTAAATTGCTACTGCCGGGAATCGAATTCGGGACCTCCCACATATTATAAGACCACAAGTCACAACGCTCACTACGGCGCCAGTGAGGTCATCAACAGTTCAACGGAACTCTAGTTTGAATTTTTGAAAATGAAAGTTCATTGAGTTTCGTCACAATAAGGTTAATGTGTCAATGCCAAACAGCGGAAAGAAAGTTAAAACTGCCACAACCCGCCATAATGGATTCAAGAGCGAAAATGCACTCAATATGTATAGTACGCGACAGGTTGAGATGGCATTCGGGGTGGGGACGCCCCCAACAACGCACAGCCCCTGCGCTAACCCAGTGCGGGCGAGCGCGGAGACGTGTGGGTGTGCGGAGCGTCCCCCCGCCTCATACCCCGATTGACATCCCGACATGTCGCCAACTATAGGTACCTGGGTGACTACGTAGCGCTATATGTAGGTATTCTGTAGGTTAGCCTGAGATTAGAGAGGGTGTACTGTAAGAGAATGATAGAAATCTGACTAACTCTCTTTAGGTTCAATCACAATATAAAGTTGTCTGTGATTTTTGCTCGTCAGTCGTCACAAAAACAGACAAAGAACTTATTGCTTGTATTCCTTCAATCTTATAAAAAATATAGATATGCCTATCTCTCCCACGTAGGAAAATTGATGGAAATCTGTGTAAAAAATGTTGAAGTAATTTGTTATTATTCTAGAAAATAAGATATCTTTACTTGTAAACAAACGTGTCTTTAAAACCGTAAGTAACAATTACTATGGTACCTACTGACAGTGAACCGTAGTAATTTCAAGTTTCGACGTAGGGCCGATGCACTGCCATGTCCACTGCCGAGCTGGAACGGTAGCCCACTGACCTTCAATATGGGACCGGTTATCCCCGTGGCTTCACTGATCGAATCATTATGCCATTAAAAAGAAAGCCCCAAGTTTGTGATGATCGTTGGCAATAAAATCTTGAAATTAACATTTTTAGGGTTCCGTACCACAAAAGGAAAAACCGGTCAAGTGCGAGTCGGACTCGCACACGAAGGGTTCCGTTATCCGTACCATCGTGCAAGCAAGATTTTTATTTCTTATTTTGATAGCGGTAATTTTGAATTTGTTTTATTTTGTTGTTAAGTACCTATTGCGGCTAAAGAATTAGGTATACTTTCTGTGAAAAATTTAACTCTCTACCTAGGTATACCTATTACCTACACAAGATCCTGAGATACAGCCCGCTGATAGACGCACAGACGACGAACAGACGGACAGAGAAAATCGCACCCATAAGGGTCCCATTTTTACCATTTTGGTACGGAACCCTAAAAATAATGTTTTGGGCTCTATATCGCGGTAATTAAGATTTGCTTTGATCAAATTTTTTAAAATAATATTGAATGTATATAGAATTCGTGTAGTTACAGTTTTATAATATACCTACCTAAGTTAAATAATAAAGGTACATAATGTAGGTATAGTGATAGAGATTGCGCAGCCGGATCCTAGACGGGTTTTAAATTCTAATCGAAGTAGATATCGTTAGATATTATTTTGTTTTAGTTGTGTAGGACATCGATGCTTGTAAGTTGTAGGTAATGTAGGAATGCAGAGGATATCGTTGAAAAATTAATGATCGCGGTTCTACACAAAAATAGACGGTCCAGCACCCCAGCTTTTTAGCGTTCCGTACCCAAATGGTAAAACGGGACCCTATTACTACGGGATACTAAGACTCCGCTGTCCGTCAAAGTCAAAGTCAAATGATTTATTGAAAATAGGTAATATTTTTTTTTTTTTTTTTTTTTTTTTTTTTAACACCATTTTTTTTTTTGTAATACAATAAAACTTAAAGCTAGCCTTATCTAATTACTATATAAATCATGACCGCGTGGAATGGTGCCAAGAATACTGGCTGCATTTCCGCGCTGGACAGATCCGCTGCGCAAAAAATGAGCCAGCCCTTCTGTCACCAGTTGAGGCTATTAATCGCGGTGAAATGTCTCGTAAAAAATTTTTACGAGATAATAAATTACTCTTTTTGATGGTCAGATGTTGTTGGATTTCTAAGATATAGTGGTGATAGTTATTACGCAAACTTAAAAATATAGCTACGAGGATTCCAAACGCACCCAGGTCTGAGAAGAGCCCACAACAAACTCAGCCGGGTATTCTTTTTAGTATCACCACTTAACAAAATTATTGAAACTTATTAGAACTATCACAAGCCGCATTCCCAAGCTTGCTTATCATTTAAATAATCCTTTACATTGTAATAGGATTTTTCAATTAGTTTACGTTTTATGAAAACTTTGAACTTGTTGAGAGACATCTCCAATATGTCTTCTGGAAGCTTATAATAAAAACTTATAGATTTTCCAATAAATGAATTGCTAACTTTATTTAGCCTGAAGGTGGAGGTGGATAGGAGGTGGCATTACAAGTTTATTTTTATTTCTAGTATTTACATTATGACAGTCACTTTTTTTCTTGAATTTATTTATGTTTTTATGGACATACCTACAATAAATTTACTGTCTGTCTGTCTGTCAGGCTGTATCTCATGAACCGTGATAGTTAGACAGTTGAAATTTTCTCAGATGATGTATTTCTTTTGCCGCTATAACAACAAATACTAAAAACAGAATAAAATAGATATTTAAGGGAGCTCCCATACAACAAACGTAATTTTTTTTTTGCTCGTTTTTATACATAATGGTAAGTACGGAACCCTTTGTGCGCGAGTCCGACTAGGAGTAGGTACGACAACTGTGCAACGGGTGGGATGGGGTTTGAACCGCCGACTTTTCAGATTTCAGTCCGCTCCTTTAACCGTTGAGCTATTGAGGCTTACTTTTGTTTGAACACGCACGTTACATAACACATTAGGATATACAAACTGAAATTGAACACCTTCTCTTACCAATACAGATGACTGAAGGTAGGTATAGGTAAGAACCAAGAACTAATAATTCCATTAGCTATGGGAAGAAGGAAATATAACAAAAACCCAAGTGGGTTGGTAGGTACTATTGCACTGCTGTTCCGTATAAAAAGAAAATCTTTAATTTATAAAAAGTAAAACAGAAAATATTATGTTCAAACAAACTTTCTTTTGCGGTTTAACTTTATAAGTATAACAAGTAAATAACAAAGGTTTAAGCAAACCGACTAACATATTTACTAGCTACTCAGTAAAATATATTAGCCGTTGCCCGCGACTTCGTCCGCGTCCCGCGGGAACTGTCTTTTCCCGTGGATTTCCCAAAAAATTCTTTCATACAAACCTTGTCCTGACAATCATTACAAACCCAACAAAAAAAGAATTATCCAATTCGGTGCTGTCGTTCGGAAGTTATGATACACTAGCTTATGCTCGCGACTTCGTACGACCCCGTGGACTACACAAATTTCAAACACCTATTTCATCCTCTTAGGGGTTGAATTTAAAAAAATCCTTTCTTAGCGGATGCCAACGTCATAATAGCTATCTGCATGCCAAATTTCAGCCCGATCCGTCCAGTAGTTTGAGCTGTGCGTTAATAGATCAGTCAGTCAGTCACCTTTTGCTTTTATATATTTAGATTTCGGCGATTCATTTTTATGTAAGTATATAGAAGAAGATAGATTTTAATACCTTTGAATTTTAGTGAAACTTTCAAAAACCGAGCCTAGAGGTCTAGACTCTAAGGTAAAATGTTAGAAGATCTAAGCATAGGTTTTAATCATATTATAGCCTATCTAAATATTTTTCATCATAAATACCTAACTTTTCAATTTTCTAGATGGACCGGTATAAAAGTTTTAATATCCGCAAGGCGTTTCTTTTTGTCGTCATTCTTGGAGCAACGTATGGACAATTTGCAACTGGTGCAAGTTTCCCTGGTGAGTGTACAATTTTAAATTTTAATACATTAATACATAGGTATCTAAAACTTTCCCGCTTTAAAAAATAATCCACAATTATATTCCCAAAATTTTCAGCAGTTTATCCAAACTGAACGAAAAACACTTTTGCGTAAAAATTCGCACTAAGTAATATTACAAATGCGAAAATGTGTCTGTCTGTTACCTTTTCATTGTTCAATCACTGAACCTATCTCAATTACTTTGGTATAGGGGTTGAATTTTCAAAAATCCTTTAATATATATATAAAATATATATAAAAATAGCTATCTGCATGCCTTTCAGGCCGATCCGTCCAGTAGTTTGAGCTGTGCGTTGATAGATCAGTCAGTCAGTCAGTCACCTTTTCCTTTTATGTATTTAGATAAGGAAGGTCTGCCACGTGCTGACTCTCTCTCTATAATACGTAATATTATGTACTACGTTATGTACGCAGCTACCTACGCATCTATAAGATACCTAAGCTAAGCTACGTACGTACGTAGGTACGTAGCTTAAAGCTACGTACGAAACCTCGCAAGCTTTCAAGTAAGCTTTTTATCTTGTTTTTCCAGAAGATGACGTATCAACAGTCACAGGCGAAGTGGAGCCGCGGGAAAGTGATCCAGTGCTAGAGTCCAAATACCATGACCATGATGAGATGACGAGATACCTTCGCGCGGTCTCCGCTCGGTACCCGGCTCTTACCGCTTTGTATTCCATTGGCAAATCCGTACAAGGTACAAACTAAACTACCATAACTAAAAGGATTCGTTAGGGAAAAAAAGTCATTCTAGGAAAAAAGGGATAGGCACCTATAAGACAGGTAATTGTTATCATCCTGTCTGGGGAATTCGATAGGTAATAGGTAAATGCACGGATTGGAGATTCACTCATCTGTGGGTAAATAGGAAGGCACAATATTTTATCGTATTTTTCGCTCAGTACAACACAATGTACACTTCCTCGCCAGTCTACATTGTTGAGGAAGTGTTGTTATCAACTTTGGTCATACAGCGGGTAGGTATTTGTCTGTATAAAGCTCACGGTAAACCTAAAGCTAACCCCAAAACTCAATACCTACACCTGTATTAAATTTAAAGGCGTAAGTCTATGTACCTAAATAATTATTTATACTTAAATCACTTTTATATAACAAATTTTATACCTACAGTGTTTTCCACACTATTAAAGGAAAACCCAGTAGGCAATTACCTACTAACAGTTTACCTATATTACGTTAGGTAACTAGGTACCACGATCTCGGAAGTAAGAACTAACGAGTTCGGAGTTACATTACATACAAATGAACTTATTAGGTACTTAGGTATAGTAGGTACGCGACAGGTCGAGAAGGCAGTCGAGGGGGAAACGCCCCGTACAGCTCCCGCGCTAACCTAGTGCGGGCGAGCGCGGAAGACGTGCGGGTGTGCGGGGCGTCCCCCCGCCTCATACCCCGACTGCCATCTCGACCTGTTGCGTAGGTACTATAGTAAGAAATAACTCCGTCTAAATCTATGACAGGTCGCGACTTATGGGTGATGGTGGTGTCAGCATCGCCATACGAGCATATGATCGGCAAGCCAGACGTCAAGTACGTGGCCAACATACACGGCAACGAAGCGGTCGGGCGCGAGATGTTATTGCATCTGATACGGGTAACTATACTGTAACTCGAAACATTACATATTATAGCGCCTAGCGGTGATAGCCTAGTGGCCAATACGTTAGTCTCCTATCAAAAAGTTCTCATGAACACATTTTAATATATATTTTTTGTGATGTAACCAAAAAATTCACGGTTTTTGGATTTTTCTTTTCTTGTGCTATAAGACCTACCTATATCTGCCTCACGATTCTAGGTCAACGCGAAGTAGGTAGGTACCTACCCTATAAGTTTTCTTGACAGATACGACAGACAGACAGACAGACAATAAAGTGATCCTATAATGGGTCCCTTTTTCCTGTTGAGGTACGGAACCCTAATAAATTGATAGAAAATAAGAGAAAAACTCATAACCTGGGAACTGTTTAGTAGGTATACTTAATATGTAGAGTCACGGTTAATCTAACACTTAGATGTAATCTCGTTATATTTCAGTACTTGGTGACTTCATACGACACGGATTCTTACATAAAATGGTTGTTAGACAACACGAGGATCCACTTGATGCCGTCCATGAACCCGGATGGATTCCTCGTCTCCCGCGAAGGACAGTGTGACACAATCCATGGCCGGTATGTTTCTATTTTCATATATTTGTTCATTGATGATTCTTTTATGTGGCTATCTATAAGCCGGTGCAATAGATCGTGTTGGATAAATTATAGCAAATTTTAAAATAAGACATACTCAGGATAGGTAGGAAGTCCTGCAAATTGCTAATGCGTGTGACCGCCATTTAAGTGATGTCAGCACTAGATTGAAGTTTCGAGCTGATGGTAGGTATATTTTTATTTCGGCTGACGTCATTTCGATGTTAATAAGACATGGTTCCAGCGCAATAGCAATTTGTAGGACTTTTATATATGAAACTTTCTACCACAACTTACTTAAGTTCCTAATGGGGGTTTCACCAAAATCCCTTAATGAAATCACACATCATCAAAATAAAACCTCCAATCAAGTTGGTAGGTACTTATGCAGTAAGATTCAAAGTCAAAGCCATTTATACACAACAGGTAGGTACCATTTTACACTTTCACAATTATTTATCATCATTACATCAATCAGTAATGGTGACGATTAATCTACATCTACACTAATATTATAAAGAGGAAAACTTTGTTTGTTTGTTTGTTTGTTTGTTTGTTTGTTTGTTTGTTTGTACTGAATAGGCTCAAAAACTACTGGACCGATTTTAAAAATTCTTTCACCATTCGAAAGCTACATTATCCACGAGTAACATAGGCTATATTTTATTTTGGAAAAAAATAGGGTTCCGTAAGATATTTGAGTTTTTCGGACACAAGGTGTAAAAAATCAACCAGAAAAGTTACTTATTTTGCGTACGCTGCCTAAACTATAAAAGATAGAACCATAAAATGTTCTAATTAATTGTAGATCTTATAAATATCTACAAAAAAGTCCGCGACACACTATACCCATCTATGTCGAGTGAGGCACAGCAACCATTTTTTTATTTAAAAATCTTGAATTTTTTTTGGACTACATTTAAACGCGTTTATTTTACTCATGCTATTAATCCTTATCAAAATAAATGATTTCATCACTAAGAACAGTTTATGGAGATAATATTTGGTCTTTGAATGATTAAAATTGGACGTTTGGTTTTGAAGTTATGGCGAAATTAAAATATTACGATTTCTGCTGCACGGCCCGTTGTATTATATAAAGAGGTAATGTCGTTAAGTTTGTTTGTAGGGGGTAATCTTTAGAACTACTGAACCGATTTTAAAAATTCTTTCACCAGTAGAAAGCTACATTATTCCTGAGTGACATAGGCTATACGGGATCTTTAAAAACCTAAATCTACGCGGGCGAAGCCGCGGGGATCAGCTAGTTATAATATAAACTCAAAACTAAAGCTACTAGGTTCCAAACGCGCTCTGTTCCGAGAAGAGTCCACGACAAACCGCACAAACCTGAATTAGACTCATATCTTTCTACCATGATTGAATTTTCAGGACTTCTAGTTTTAGATGTGAAGGCCCATAACCTATTTATGATTAGGAGGTGGATCACCCAATAAACTCAATCTTGATAAATACATAAAATATAATTTATTATATTAACAGAAAGACATTACTTTTTCCAATGATAACGACAACTCATAAGTGACAGACTTACAAATATAGAACGCTATTTTATTCTTTCTTCACTTTAGATGTAATGAGTTAACATACGAGTATATCACGTTCTAATATAGTACCTATTCCCAAAACAATAAAATCCGTTCTACCTACTGTAAAACTAAATTAGATCCGTTATAAATAAGTATATTACGAAATAGGTACATAGTACAAAGTTGCAAAATACGTTTAATGTTTATTGTGATGTTATAATAGTACCGGTTATAATAGGTCGGTACCGGAACAAATAGCAACACAGATCGAGTTGGACTACAATAACTGAAATTAGGTAGGGACATTTGTTCCGTTACTAAAATATACTTACAGTACGCGGCAGAAAGTAATGTACATCGGACATTAGAATGACATTTCGGATTTGTAGAGCGTTGTCTCTGTCGCTCAACCTATATGACGTTTTGTCGGTCTCAACGACAGAGACAACGCTCTACAAATCTGCTATCTCCTTCTAAAGGTCGATGTACATTACTTTCTGCCTCGTACTGTACAAACTTATCTATAATACTTAGGTACGTTAGTAACGGCTTACGACATGCTCTCCGAGGAACAAATTTTTCTTACGTGACCGCGATCTTATCTGATGGTTTGCAATAGAACGGCTAAGATCTATAGAGATCTTAGCCGTTAGGCACTAGAGGGCACTTTAACTTTGTTCAGACTTAAGTTTCGGTTAAAACGAGGCAGGCAAAGCCAAAGTGTACTCTATAGAGCTCAGCCTAAAGATGGAAGCGGGCTTACCTGAAAGGCAAATGGCAGCCTAACCCGGCTCCGTATTAGAACGAGAACTATTAGTACATAATACACCATGTAGGCACCTGCATTACATATAAGAGTAGATAGCCACATTTTACTTGCCACAGACACAACGCTCGGCGATTCGACCTGAACCGCAACTTCCCGGACTTCTTCAAGGCGAACACGAAGCAGCCGCAGCCGGAGACGGACGCCGTCAAGGAGTGGATCAGCAAGATACAGTTCGTGCTGTCGGGGTCGCTGCACGGCGGCGCCCTCGTTGCCTCTTACCCGTTCGACAACACTCCTAGTGCTAGTAAATATACCTATCTTCTTTTATGACTTAGCGACTAGCGTTGTCCCACCAAGGTGTGATTTGTTTTCCTACATTAGTTATGCCGCCCACTTTGTCCGTTCATGAGCATCCGATTCTTTGAGTCGATTGGCTCTCAAGTCTGCGCTCACGATATCCAGCCAGGCGCTTTCTTGACCTTTCGCGGAGCTCCAAGGGAGATGTTGAGACATACTTATGTTACCGACGTATGGTTCGCGACAGGTCGAAAGGGCATTCGGGGTATGAGGCGGGCGACGTCCACGGCCCAACACCCGCGCTCACCCGCACCGGGTTAGTGCGGGGGCTGTGCGGGTATGCGAGGCGTTCCCGCCCCGATTGCCATCTCAACCTGTCGCACACTATAGGTAACTTTGTGGTTTCCGTGCTACATCCAAGATGGGCCTCTTGGAAACTCATCACCGATGTCACAGACATGAGCCTATCGCGGATGTGATCACTGCGTTGTCGGTCGCGACGTGTGACATTGAACATCCACCGTAGCATTTCTATCTCCATGACTTGTGCGACTAACTCATCTGTGCCCATGGTTATCAGACACGATTTTACTTAATGAACAGCATTTCCTTTATCATATTATGCATGTACCTATAAATATGTATTCGGTGCATTGACTTATCGATGATTCGGTGATGTTTTATTGTTTCACGCTATCAGGAATATGCCAGTCATCGGTATTGTGTTCGGGTGAAGTATTTATCTTACCTAAATCAATTTACATTTTTTAAAAAGATTTCATAAGTATTTCCTATGGAATCTGAATGGTGAAATCTATCTTCAGTAAAATATCAAACTTTTAGACCTGAATCGAATTCGAATATGTATACTCGTAGATATCGACAGATTATTGTTTTTGTGCCATAAGCCATTACGGCATGATGTTGATTTCGAACTAGATTTCAGCGGCTTTTAATAGAAATCGGCAAGTCTATTTCCTAAGTAGGCAAGTACCTGCCTATCTTTCTTCGATTTTGTAAAGAATCAGGAGGCAATGTAATAAACAGAACTTTTTTGCTTTAATTACATTACATTAATAAGATCTTTTCCCCACATATCCCCTAAACGCAGTGTTCCAAAGCTACGCGCACACGCCGTCCATCGCGCCGGACGACGACGTGTTCCGACACCTCGCGCTCGTGTACTCCAACAACCACGCCAAGATGTCCCGCGGCGTGTCCTGCAAGTCCGGCTCGCAGCGCTTCGACAATGGCATCACTAATGGAGCCGCGTGGTACCCGCTCACAGGTACCTACCTACTTATTTGTCCTCAAGATTGTTATGGTCCAAAAAAAATCAGAAATAGCTCAGGTGGCCTTTGGATGGCAATGATTGGTGTGCCTCTGAGGTATGAAATCCGCAACGAGAAAATACAATAGTAAATTTTTAAAAACCGAAACTAACGCGGAAAGTCCCGGGCATCACCTAGTATATAATAATAATTAAATAGCAGTGAGGTGTTAACAGGTTGTGTCAGTCGTAGAACCGATAGCCCATCTAGCCCCACTAGCCTTAGATTTTTTACAAACTTAGTCTCGATAGCGATCAAAATAATTAAACAAACGGGTAAATTCACTTACAATTTTTATTGAAAAAATAAAATAGAGATATCTCGAAGTATGGAAATGGCGTCATTATTGGTTATCCTATAATTCCTACTTGCCTGCATCATTTTGTGACGGTTCACATTTATCTAATTCATTATGATTAGATAAAAAATCAATTTACGTATAAACAACAAGGAACAACAAATAAATAAATAACTTTAGGATTAAAATAATGATTAATCGTCAATTATTAAAACATGGAATTGATAGATACTACCTTACTGCAATTTACAGGCGGAATGCAAGACTACAACTATCTATGGCATGGATGTATGGAAATCACATTGGAAATATCTTGTTGCAAATATCCACCAGCGCACGAACTTCCCAAATACTGGCAAGACAATAAACAGGTAAGAATCGGCTTGTATGTAGAGATCTCATTTAAGAAACAAAAATAAAATACCCAATATTATTAGCGAGGAAGATGAATATTTAGAAATCCCAGAGTTCCAATTACCTGACTGGATTGCAATCGGACCACAAGCTATCCTAGGCCCCGCATTACCCGTAGTCGAAGATAATTCGTGCCCGCCTTGTCCGAGGTCGTCTTCTTGTTCGTGTAGCACTAAACCACGACCCAGTATATTGTTCTGGCCGCTGAATGTTATGATTTCGTCTAGGAAATTAACATGAGCAACGGCAATGCCGGCTTCAATGTTTTCAAACCTTACATTTCCGAAATCACCAACATGACGCACGTTGTGAACTCTATCACCATGAGATCTCCCATGAGGATCGAAGTGTGCTCCCGTGGCATCACATGTGATCGTGTTACCAAACTCGTGGATGTGAAAACCGTACAGTCCCGGTTGTAACCCAAATCCAATCAACAGTCCCTGAACGTGTATAGTTCCATTTTCTATCTCTAAGAAAGTTATGGTTCCGTTGACCCTTTCTGAGTTAAGATTCGCTATTGCCGCTCGAGGCGTTGTTGTTGCACTTTGACTTTGAATCAACACCGCGTTGGAGAGCAATATTGCGACTAAGTGAAAAAATACCATTATGAGGCCTTCGTGTTAGTAACTTGGAATATCCAAAATAATAGAGAAAGCAAGACCGAGGTAAAATATTTATACCACCAGATTAGATAAATTGTTATCTGGAGGAAACAGAAAAAATAGATAGATACACTGATAGGTATTTAATTATACTTAGTCACATGCAAGTATACCTAGATAGAAAAAATGTAATTGGTGGGTACGGTCACTTCCACGACATGACGAGATATAAGAGGTCTCCATAGAAAACTTTATTATGATCTGATAAATGGTAGGTAGTTCTTGATTTTAGTATACTATACATAGATAGGCCTTCGCAGATAAGGTGCTTAGTAAACTTTCTCTGGTAAAAAAAGTCTGGTCTCTGGTTTATTTGGTAAATTAAACTAGTTGCCGATTCAAAAGCACTTGTAAAAGTTTACTTGAATAAAAATATATTCTATTCTATTCAATTCTGCTTCGCGCTTTAGTGACTCAGTTAGGAAGGGTCAATCAAGCCTAGTGCTATAGAAAATCTAAATTAGAAAAAGCTATTTCCCGAAGTTCCGACCATGACTAAAAGCCAGGGGATCACTTGTTTTCACTAGAATTCACGGCTGCTATTGCTTGAATTCAGGTTGCTATCTGAAATAAAAAATAAGGAGGGCGGAGGCAACGTATTATTCCATCGCAAACTAAAAAGCTCTAAGCTTTTTAGGGTTCCGTACCCAAAAAGTAAAACGAGACCCTATGACTCCGCTGTCCGTCCATCTGTCTGTCCGTCTGTCACCAGGCTGTATCTCATGAACCGTGATAGTTAGACAGTTGAAATTTTCACAGATGATGTATTTCTGTTGCCGCTATAACAACAAATACTAAAAACAGAATAAAATAAATATTTAAGGGGGCTCCCATACAACAAACGTGATTTTTTTTGCTCGTCTTTGCTCGATATTGATAACGGTAACAGGTAGACGCTTGAAATACTCACAGATTATTTAGTTATATATTCACTGTAAAAATAAAAAATAAAATTATAATAAAACAAAATATTGAAGGCCCCTCTCATACAATAAACGTGATTTTTTTTTTGGCCGTTTTTATAGATAATGGTACGGAACCCTTCGTGCGCGAGTCCGACTCGCACTTGGCCGGTTTTTTTTATTCACTAGATGAGAAGTGATGACGTGGCGTAAGATAGAACGCGTGTGCCTATATTAGAAGATGCCTATATTTAATCTTGTTTTAAAGATACCCGGATTGTCATTGGTAAGAAACAAAGATCGTGGAAGAGTAGGTATAACAAACCCCAGCCATGCACAAATTAGGAATGATAACGCAAAGCGTTTCTGCATGTAGACTGAAGATGGAATGCCAACGACATCGGTTTAAAAAAATTCTCAAAAAGAACATAATAGTTCACTTACAATAAGATTAATTATGTATTACATAAGAAACTCACCCGGCGTCTTGTGTATCGGTGGTAAAATGGTGAACAGGGGACGAGTTTGAAAAGCTCCTGCGCATATTCTCGGAAACATTGCCAGTGAAATTTAGATTGCACACATTTCCCGATTCCGAAACTACAGGTAAAAGTATAAAATCTTACTCTTTTGATATTTTGTTGCAGTCGCTGATAAAGTATTTAGCAGAAGCACATCGGGGGGCCCATGGATTTGTTATGGATGAGAACGGCAACCCCGTAGAGCGGGCATCCGTGCGCGTTAAGGGCCGGGACGTCACGTATCATACTACAAAATATGGCGAATTTTGGCGCATTTTGCTTCCTGGGACATACAGACTTGAGGTAGGGATATCAATATTTAAAATAAGGTTTGCCTGCTTTTTGTCAATTTCTTGGTTTTGATAAACTATTATAATATAGATGGTCACTTAAAGTCTTAATGAGAATAACGAATGTTCGTGATAGGATTAATAATGGATGATTCACCTTTCCGTTGATCTACTTGTAGCAGGGTCTCAAGACATAACCGAGCGAGGTAATGACAATCCGCATTTGCAAAATAATAATAAATATCCTCTGACTTGATACGTTATGAAATTCAAATTGCTAAACTTCCAACTGCTTACAGGTTTCGGGAGAAGGGTATTTGCCTCAAGAAGTAGAGTTCTTCGTCATAGACAGCCACCCTACTTTACTAAATGTTACTCTGCATTCAGCTAAGGTGAGTTCATTACATTTTGGGATATACGTGCTGTACCAAATATTTTTATTTTGTAAATATTGATTCTTTGGATTCGTTTGGATAATTGTGGTGAAGGTGTACAAAGTATAATGCATATTATAATGTAAAAAAGTTTTCTTAACAGTGTATTTAATTCACGACTGCAGTTATTTGGCAATTAACGCGAGTTTGGTATTGTACACTTATTTTGGTACGCTAGTAGGTACTTAGGCCATGTAACATAATAATGCCAGAGCAATAATTTATAGAGCTTTATTTGTATGTGTAATGGCATCACGCAAACACCTCTGCATACGGATGGGGTCGCGAGCTATCAACTTAAATGTGAGAATATTTTATTAATGATAGAGCGTAGTTTTCGTAACATCTAATGTACCTTTTATATAAATAGTTTAGTATATTTAGTTGCACTTTAGGGGCACGTGCAAACCCGAGGCGACGGGCAAAAGCGAACCAAGGTGACCACCTCAACCGCAGCAACACAGGACCTAAACATGTCTGTTACATTTCCTGAAGATTAAAGATGAATCTTTTTTCGTCTACAACATAAACCACGAATTAAATTAATTTTGCCTTGGTATTTTACATAAATTTTAAACTATACTTATAACATCTCTATAGATAGTACTATCCGCCTTTTTATTATAAATCTAGCATTCTTGAACAATCAAAATTAAACAGTATGTGCTATTTAGGTAAGAAATATAAATGTAGGTGTGTCTTACTTCTATATCTTATATCGGTGACTAATCAATTCACAAAAAGCAAAGAACAAAGTTTAATTCCACAAACAACGTTTGGCAAAATTTGGATTTATTTTATCATCGTTATAAAACTTAAAAAATTCAAATTCGCGAATTATTTGGTGATTTATAAATATATTAATAAATAATATTTTAACATTCAACACATTTGCAAAGTAAAACATTTGTTAATAGAATATTTGTCAAATGTTTTTTTCTGTAAAATGATATGTTTGCAGAATACGACGTTTGTAATTAGTTTTTGAAACGTTTTTGGTGAAATGATCGTTTGTTATACGTTTTTTGTTAATCATTCATTAGTTAACCAATTATATCCTATGTTAATTATAACAAATCTGAATTGTAACAAAACCAAATTAATTAAACCCTTTTTATTAAATACTAGCTGACCCGGGGAACTTCGTACCGCCTAACAGTCGATTCTTTATTTTTTTTATACTTTAAATTTTTCTCTCCGTAAGGAACCATCCTCGTACTTTAAGGAATATTATAAAAAAAGAATTAGCGAAATCAGTTCAGCTGTTCTCGAGTTTTGCGATCAGCAACACATTCAGCGATTCATTTTTATATATAGAGATTACTTAAGTTATTAGTAGGTATTTATTTTAAACAACAACAATTTAAACTATCAGGAGATGAAAAAATATATTTGAAAGTATAATTGGGTACGCATAATTTTTTTTAATACGTACTTAATAATAATGTACAAAACTCATTGTAGAAAACTCTACTAGATAAATACTAATTTGTATTCAAAATGTAAATAATTCAATAATTCAAAACTATTATTTAGCGTCATCTTTAGTTGCTTGATGCATGATAACAATTTAGATTATAATATATTGAATATAATGTACGTAGAAAAAATATTAATCTCAATTTAGGATATATTTTATAATGCACCTATATTTGATTTCGGTTGTAGATACGTAAATTTATACATAGGTAATACATAGTTCTGAAATATTAATATTTTCTTGTTTCCCAATATTAGTACGAGCGCGTTCGTACCAAACTAGTCATCAATCAATCAGCTAGTATTTAATACAAGCAGCTTTGCAGTGTAGGTACAGTTGCAGTCACGCTTCGCTGCCATTAGGCATAAGGGTCCAAATACGACCTGGTATCCACCAGAGCGGAGATAGGCGGTGATGTGTTTAGCAGACTATAGACTATATTTACTGATAGATGATGCGAAAAAATTATCACGTCATCTAACAAAAATCTGATTGACTGTCTTCTAAACACATCTCGGCCCATCTCTGGTGGATACCGGGCCTAAAAATAGGAGTTTCTTGGTGAAATGAACGCAACGCACATGATAAACGCAATAAACGCAATGTTAGTGTTTTCCATCCGAACTACACCAAGTAAGCCCCCCCTGCCTTTAACACAAAATGATTAAGTAGGTACCATATTTTGACAAATAAGGTATTTTCAAAGATATTTAAATCGTAGATTTTTGGACATATCTGAGACAGGATTTATTAATTTATGTTTTTATTCCAATTAATTACAACTTCAATCTTATATATATTTGAAGATGATGAAAATGTGTTTTATTACCTGTATATAATATTTTCCACGATATTAATTAATATGTTCCTACCTTCAACTGAATAAGTATTTATATTGATAATACTGATAAGAGCCTATACATACGAGTACCTAGTCAACTACAGATATAGGCCTTGTTGATGTCTAAAGGCATGCTTTTGTTTTATTTCCTTAAATATAAATAGTTCCTGAAGATTTTCAAATGTGTGGTGATTTTCTAGTAAGGTGTAACCTAACATGTAAGACGTAAGTAGACAATTGTTTAATTACTTTCTTCTTGGTATGGAATGGAGTATGGACTAATGTAATGTCTTAGTTTTTCAAGCACCTACAGATTGCTTTTATACTAACCCTGACTTGTGTTACACTATGACTAGTTATTAATAAGATATAGGTACCTACATAGTACAATGTAAAAAATGTTACTTCAATCACGGCCGATAAAAGGGGTATGTATATTTTTCTATGTCCGTGGCTTTAAAACACTATTATTTAAAACTAAAGATACTCGCCGTCATAACTTATACTCACGCGATATGTGATATAACTTTTTTGCAAGGATTTTTAATTGAAGCATTATTTATAAAACTGCCTCAGAGAACGCATTTTTCAATGCTAAAAAGTCACGTCAAACAATAAAATTCTTGTGGATGGCGTCGTCAGCGTGCGATACTATACAGTTGGCTGATTAACCTCTAACTACTATTAACGTCAGCAGCGATACTGCTATCGTAGGTACTGCAATCGTAGGTACAGTAGCCGGCCGAAAATATTATACATCGACCTTTAGAAAAAGATAGCGGTTTCGTAGAGCGTTGTTTCTGTCGTTGAGACCGACTAAACGTTACATAGGTTTGAGTGACAGAGACAACGCTCTACAAAGCCGAAATGTCATTCTAAAGACCGATGTATAATATTTCTTGGCGGCTACTGTAATTTCAGTACTAAAATTCGTTGTGTACGGCTCTTCAACGTGCGTGTGTGTGACACAAGTCTTTAGTCTTTAGTTTTTAAATCAATGTTTCACTAATACTAGGGCGTCCATTAGGCGATAAGTCTTGCACAACTGATAAATGATTGATATAGCAGATACTTGTCCAGCAAACATAATCAGTCATAGCATTAGACGGTAGGTTATCCGTCAGTCACAACAAAACATATCGTCTATTGGACGCCACATTATATGGATATATTTAAGGAATTGTTTAGACGGCCGCAAATGGTAGTTTAATTAAAAAAATATCCTGCCACCAATGAAGTTGTTAGCTTTCATTCCTTAATTCTAATTGTTAAAGTTCAATTTTTAATGGAAGTCTTATGGCTTTGGGCACCCGGAGTACCTCTTAAGAAGCCAAAAACGAAATCTGATCACACGAATCTACGCAGTCTTTTCTGTACTACCACTAGTGTTTGTAAAGCGCAAAGCCAGCTACCGACTCGCGAAGGTCCTCAATAAAGCAAAAAGGTGAAGGACCTCCTTACTAAAACGACGATGGATAAGGTGTCGCCCATTTAAATAAATGTTAATAGCTAATAGCTTGCAATAGAATAATATTATTTTTCTTAACTCACCGCTAGTGGCAGAATATTTATTTTTATTAAACGACTACTCTAACACTTTCATTACAGGCATAGCGCAAAAATGAATATAGGCTTTTGAGTCCTGCGGTAGTGGAGTCATGTCACTCCTCCCGCACTGTTCCACTACTGCAGGAATTAGGAGCATACTCAGTTATGCGCTATGCCTGTAATTTGTAACATCTCAAAAAAATTCAACTATGTGAATGTAACAGCGCATCGATGCCGGCGGCCCGTACTACCGGCCGGTGTCGCTGCCGCCGCGCCCGCCGCCTGCGCCTGCTGGCATCTTCTCGACCATAACAAACTCTATCAACAGCTTCGTCTCTAACATATTCGGATAGATTTGCCACAGTCTAACACCGCATTCACAACGAGCGAGGTCAAAAAAATGTAGTATGCATTGTTGTGATTTTTGTTTTCGCCAAAAAACAAGTTGTGACAGTAGGTAATTTATTGAAAGTATAATTAGGAAACTTATTCAGAAATACTTATAAAAAAAATATACTTAGCTCTACCATCTCTTAACACATGAGAGATATAGTATGTCTGAAATAATGGCAATACAAGTTTATAATTTGGCAAGTTCTTTTACAAGATTCTTTTGAAAACTAATTAATAACACAACTTGTTTATTGGTGTAAACCTGGCGTATGTATGGCCAAAGACAAAATATAATGTATTGGAAAGTCCCGAGCATAATGCCGCACCCGGATTATCTTTTTGGCATTTTGACATACATAAGCATACATGAGCTCTGGCTCTAGCTTAACAATTCCATACAACAAACGAGCGAAATTTCGCGCGTTGTCATCGGTGTAAAAAGGGCCAATACAGTCTAATAACACAGACGTCTGGGCAAAGAAATTGTGCAGAGTGGCAAGACGTGGAATCGACCTCCCTAACTGCATATGCCCCTTTTTAATCGTTGGGGAAGTATGGTAACGCTCTTCCTCAAATATCTAACGCGCTGGGTCACTAAACCGGGTTTTCTTAAAGTGGAGAATCCTTGATAAGTATAAACGCAACGCATACATGCTACGGAACGTACGCTAAATACAGCGTTTATAGCAACATTACGCAGTGAGTTTGTGTGCACGAAATATAGTATAACCTGGTACACTTATAATATTTAAATGGTATTCGACTTCTGCGTTTGTATGTTTCGTATATGCGCTGGGTCATTGTATGTATACATTTTTGCAACGGGCGCACTTGATAAGTCAGCTCACCTCACGCATATCCAATACCTACCTGATAAGTCTGTTACCGACATTATTTCAAAGATAGTGATAGATACTAAAATAAGGCAATACGTATTATCGATATCTTTCAACTTTGGCTTTTTGGTACGTAAACGTGGACTGGTTCAGCGCATTACTTAGGAAGAGGCTTTGTTTGCACTCATCTATCTGAACGCATTAGGTTCAATGTAGGTATATTACTTATATGAAGTATCACTAAAGCCAAGGAATTACGCGAATTTCTGACTTTAAATGTCTATCGTCGAATTAGCGCTTATGGGACCAGTACATATGTATCTTTATTTGTAGTACAAGTGTAATGCCGATGTTAAATGGGATATCCGAAAACTAATTCAAGTTTAAGTAGGTATCCTCACCGTATTTCTGTTTCTTTCTCTATCTAGTAATAAAGTGGCAGAAAATCTATATCGTCCTATCAAATTATATAGTTACCCATCCGTTAAGATTTCACCACAATACAGTTGTGGAAACTACAAAATAAAGGTACCACCTACCAACTAGATGTAAGTCCTAATTCCTTTGCATTTACTTATAGTTTACACTTTAGATTGACTGGAAGTGAAAACCTTTGATGCTGTAATACGATTATATTTTAAGTAGCCTGATCAACTCTGGCATGTTATTTATTAAATGAAAAGTATTATGTAGATGATGGAAACTTGTAAATATATCTCTATTTTAGATAAGTATAGTAATAATAGCTTACCTAATTTATTTTTAATTAAAAGAAAATATAAATTGATCACCATTTCTTTTATTTTCTTTGATCGCATACTAGCGGAGAGACATTTTTAATTTAATGGAATTTTGACAAGTAATACGAATTTGCCGCATCGGAGGCGTCGAAAAAATGTGGGCAACGTTTTTTAAACCACATTTACATGGGTTCCATACCTCAAAAGAAAAAAATTCGTCGTCTGTCTGTCTGTCAAGAAACCTATAGGGTACCTACTTCCCGTTGACCTAGAATCATGAACTTTGGCAGGTAGGTAGGTCATATAGCACACATAAGGGAAAAATCCGAAAACCGAGAAATTATGGTTACATCACAAAAAAAAAAATGTGTTCATGAACAAATAATTAGTATTTCAACTTCCAAAGTAAGATTACTAAACCATGTTAGGTATCATTTTTTTTTAAAGAATATTAGCCATGTTAAATGACTAATATTCCCCAATCCTCTCCAACTAAGCGTCAAGCTCGTGCTAGGAGTAGGTACGACAATAGTGCAACGGGTGGGGTTTGAACCGTCGACCTTTCGGTTTTCAGTCCACTACTTTACCGGTTGAGCTATTGAGGCTAAAGAAAAAATATAATAAAGGCATATGAAAGAGCTTTATCTGTTGTAGATTCTAAAACAGTTTTTTAATGCATTATAGTTTTTGATTTATCGTGCAAAATGTTGAAAAAATACGACTGTAGTACGAAACTCTTGGTGCGCGAGTCTGACTTGATCGGTTTTTTTCGTCGCGTTCAAATTGTTTCTGGCGGCTTTTGCTGTAATCTGCATTCAGCTTGACTTACAAATTGAAGTTTAAACTAAACATCTGTCCTAATTTAAAAAAAAAGAAGTATAATTCAACAATGTTTATTAAATGGATAATAATTATGGTTTTACGTTTACATCCAATAGGGTGACCTGATACAGGGGACCTCAACAATTTCGCGAACCATCATCTCAATATTTAAAACACCACATTTTTGTGCTAATTTAGCTGCCCACACATCTCCAAATTTAATTAAATTGGCAGGTCTACAAGTATTCTAATCCACAACACTTAACATTGTGAAAAGGATAGTAAATTTCGTAAAAAATGACTCCTCACGCGCCATTTTAACTCTATGGGTCAACTGTCATGTCAAAAGTACGGTTCACCTTTAAAATAAGGACTAAAATCGTACTTTTGACATGAAATTTGACACAAAAAGTTAAAATGGCGCGTTACGCGTTATATAGGTATGTAGTTCAGTAACCGGCAGGAAATATTGCACATTGAAACTTAGATATCAATAACGGTTTTGTAGAGCGTTGTCTCTGTAGTTGAGAGCTATAAAACGTCACATAGTTATGAATGACAGAGACAACGCTCTACGAACCAGAAATCTCTTTCTATAGTTCGATGTGCAATAACTACTTCCGCGCCGTTACCTGTACTACTTTTAGACCTGTCAGTTTAGTTTCGGAGTACACGAAGTTATTCTGAATGCTGGCCTTTTTATCAGACTCGAGAGAGTATTGCACTAACTATGTGCATACTGTGAGAGATTTCTGAGATGGACGGTCGCTTTTTACAACTGTATTTCAAAATCACTTTACAAAATTACGTAATTTATCAAAATCTTTAATACCTACTACTGCGAGGATAGAGCTTCCACGTCTATCTGGTCCTTGCACAGCTGGAAGGCGGCGAGCAGGGCAGCCAGCTCGATGCGTTCGCTGCAGCCGCTCGCCAGCCGGACTTCCGACTCCGCCATCTTTATTACCAGCTGTATCAGCACTGCCGGCGGGAATTTCACTGAAATAACATTCAACAATAAGGGACTTAATAAAGCAGGTGATCCCGGAAATGAACTTAATTTTAAATGTGAACACCAAGAAATCCAATGCTATTGGAAGCTGAGGTGAGCAGAGTGTTTCGAAAGAGAAGAGGTGTGTTTATCACTTATCTAGCCAACGGACCCAAGAACGATAACGATTTTTTTAACTACATAGGCTTGCCAAGTGCAATCACACCAAATAGTAGATGATGATGCAGCCTAAGGTGGAACGTGACTGTCTAGGAGTGTAAGTACGAAGTGAAGGCGCACGGCGCGGGCGCTTGTGTTTCACGCCATAGAGCACTATATCTACATTTCGTCTTTTCAGCGTTCTATCCGCACGCCCGGGACGCTTACTATATCAAATTAATTTATAGTAAACTTAATCTAACGAATAAATTGACGTTATGGCAGTTTTTATATTGGGAATCTGTCAAAATGTCAAATTTATCCGTTAGATAAAGTTTATCTGGCGGTTGTTACACGGGCCCATAATTGATAACATCAAACTTACCTCTTTGTATTATAGTGTGGATCTCAGTCAAAATGTCGCCGAGTGCTAAACCTTTTGCGATCTTCAGGTCCTGAATTTCTGTTACGTAGAAATTAAAGAAATCATTTAAAAATACAATTATTTTATGCATCGGTAACGTAAAGTGTAAGTTCGTACATAATACACAACACTAAATCTGTACTGTATCTGTGGGGGGTAAGGGGGTGCACTAACATCCGCCTGCCCAGCGTGGTCAGTATGGGCTTCTAATGAGCAGCGCCAACAGACAAAGGCCCCCAGTTCCCGGCAGCCCTGCTATTCCCGATTACGGTAAGGTGGTGGGGAGCGGGTGGATGAGGAAGGCTGAGGACCGTGTTTGGTGGCGTGCTCTTGGAAAGGCCTATGTCCAGCAGTGGACGCAAACAGGCTGATGGATTGGATTGGATTGGAAATCTGTACATTTAATTTGTTTTTATACAAAGTTGGAAAAGTAGGTGCTGGAGCTGTATACCGCCTCCCGCAAATCTAGACAATATTGTACATTAAAATCGACTATCTGTTGCGCGCTTTTAACTTTTGTGTTGAGAATTATACGAACTATACATTCATTCCGTGCCAGCTTCACTGTTTTATGAACCACCATTTGTGTCATGTGTCCAGGCTTTTCCGTGGATTTTTTTTATTAAAAATCCCGTAGAAACTCCCATTTTCCAGGATCTAAAGTAGCCAATGTCCGACCCGGGATGCATGCTATCTCTGTATCATATTTCGTTAAAATTGGTTAAGTAGATGTATCGTGAATGGCTAGCAGACACATTTCGCATTTACCTATAATAAATATTAAGTGTGGATTTGCTCACGAAGAATTGCGTTTTTATTTAGTCTATGGGTATCTTCTTCTTTAGCCTGGATTTCTTTTTCGCACTTTGACTATGTATAAAAAGTATTTCAAAGGATACTTTTAAAGCACGCAGCGAAGTCATTCTCGTTCAGAAGGCAGTTCAAAATAAAGTTGATATCAGATCGCAGCGGGTGTCCCACGCAAGTGTACACGTTGTCCTCGGTGACGTCACGGTACGCCAGCCACGTGCTCTGCAGAGTGTTGAGCACCTTGCGCATGTCGCCACCGGACAGCGTGAGAAGAGCTTTGATGCCATCCTCGGTGATTTTCACGCTGAAAACAGGCAATGCCTAGCTGATGGTCTCGACTTCGTCCGCGTGGATTTAGGTTTTTAAATTCCGTGGATTTTAAATTTCAGGGGTAAAAAGTAGCCTATGGCACTCTCCGGACCTTTAAATATATACATACAACAAATCATACCAATCCGTTGCTCCGTTGCGGCGTGCTTAAAGGCCAACCCAACAAACAAATACACTTTCGCATAATATGGGTAGTGAAGTGAGTGAATGATTGTGATTATATCTTAGTAAATTGTAAGTACGTTACGAAACATTTTTAGGGTCGTTAGTAGTAAAACTACAGCACATACATCTTCAGTAAATTTAGATCATAATATTATAAAATGTACTCTTTATATTGTGCATGCAAGGGCAGTGCAGCAAACTTCCTTATAAGACCCTGAATTAACACCCTTCACAGTTCATGAATCTTGTAATGATAAAGATGCCAAAGCATACCTACAGAAACTATCGTTCTTATTCGTTCCTATTTATTATTCAATAAAAGAAATGTTACTTTTTTGAAAAGAAGAAGTGCACTTTCTACCTGGGTATTTTTTGATAGAATCTGCTTTTCGAATCTTACTTACCCTTTAATACCCCTTCCAAGTTACCTTGCTTCCAACTTAGACTGCATTATCATTTACCACACCATTGAGATGCAGTCAAAGGTCTAAACTGTGATGAAATAAAAAATAGCGTTTGAAAGTAGTCCTACTTAATTAAATGTTACTTGTACTTATTTGCGAGATCGTCCTCGAAACCGTACGTAGGTGAGATTCCACGGACACGAACGAAGCGCTTAGATTCCTTGTTTATAATCCGAACCGCTACGAAGGAAATTATGGAACGACCTTCCGGCATCAGTGTTCCACTCCACTTTTAGTATGGGTATCTCTAAGTCAAGAGTGAATAGGCATCTTCTAGGCAAGCACGCTCCATCTTAGGCTGCATCATCACTTGCTTGCAGGTCTGATTGCAGCCAATCGCGCTAGTCTATGAATTTAAAAAAACTCACTTCTCCTTTTCAACAATCTCCTTCAAGCGCGGAACAATCTGTGTGTGCTGCAGCGGTGCAAACCGGAAGCGGGTGCAGCGCGACTGCAGCGCCGGAATTATCTTCCCCAAATAGTTACATATGATGCAGAAACGCACGTTCTCCGTGTACTTTTCTATTACTAAAAACAACAGATACAGTACTTAAATCTCTTAACTAAATTGACATGTCTAAATCTAGTGCCACCCTTTACTGCAGGGAGCATTAGGTATAAAAGAGAAAGCTATCCATTTTAATTTGGTTTGATGTTTAGATATTGTAGACAACTGAATTAGCCACAATTAGCTTATTAAAATAGTTCTAAAGAAATGGGCAACTAACTCCCCTAAGGAATTTCAAAAAATCCGAGAAATAAATTATGTAGGGTACCTTCAGCTCTAGGTCCAAAGATATGAACTGGGCACTGATGAGTCAGTCAGTAGGGAATTTTCGAAGCTAAAGCCTATAATTTATCATAGATCATGGAGCCTTGAACCCGCCAAGCTACTTACCTACCTATACTTGAACTTTGGTTTACTTTTAACCTAAGAATCGCAGGTTTTCTCGCAAGCAGAAAAACCATGTAAAAGCCCAAGAAAAATTATTTAAAAAATATGATCTCTAATATTTTGCCACTCCATTTCACACATTTTCGTGATAAATGACGTGAAGGTAGATAGGTATTACTGTAATAACGGTATTATATATATATATATAATTATATTTTCAAAGGATAATTTGAATTTCAAAGGAATTAAATAAAATGCAGGTAAATTGATATTCTTAAACATTTATTGGACACAACAAACGGATGAGGAAGCTTTTCTCTGAATTTTCCTTAACATTTTTCTATTCATAATCAAAGTATTTGTGGCGTCATTTGATGGTAAAGGCGGCTGTGCATTCGTTTCTGATATTTGTGTGTCAGTTGATTTCCTGTGAGCGGCGACCTCGACTGGCATTTTGACACCCAACACTCGAGCTATTAATTTTGAAAAGGCCGTGTTAACCTACAATCAAATAAAGTATAATTATATGTTGCGTGACAGCGGTTGGTTAATACGGGCGGTAATAGCTTAGGCATCTAACTAGCAGGAGGCTAACTGCGTTACGCACCCCAGTTAGCGAGGGTAGGGCAGATTTTATAAGTAGAAATCAAAGGTCGACTTGAAAATTAAACATCCCAAGTCCCAACACACAATAAACTCAGGTTGCGGCATACCTTCTTTTTATTTAAGTGATATATACATTATACATAGATAGTACTTGCCATCACTAACTAATGCAAAAAGTTATAGCCGAAAATTGTAACCGAAGCAGCTAATTAATTAATTTAATTAATTAGCTGTTAGTCTCGTTTAATTCTTAATTAGGTACAATAAAATTGATGAGTTTTGCGAACTTGAATTACTTCTAAATAAAGATCTACCCTAAAGTTTAGCCCTCTAACAAATAAACCTGGAATAGCGGTGGAATAGTTATACTCTGTTTTGTCTTTTTCCTTCAAATGTCAAATTACTGATGACAGAGAAAGACAAAACAGAGTATAACTATTCCACCGCTATTCCAGGTTTATTTGTTAGAGGGTTAGGGTTTAGCATAACCCTTTCTCTAATAAACAGAATAATAGTTGAAACATAAAAGTAGATACCATTTCTCCAGTCTTTGCCGAAACTTTAAAGTTTTCCAACAGATGTTCTGATGAGAGTTTTTGAACGCAAGACAGTCTGACGGCTCTTTGATGTTCTAAATCTGATTTGTTGCCAAACAAAGCCATGAGCGGCTTCTTCGGTTCAGATTCAAAGATATCTTTTATTGATTTTATCCACATATCCAATTTTTCAAAACTTTGCAAGTTTGTTAAATCGTACACGAATATCACAACCTAAAAAATTATATTCCATTTAGATCGGCAATAAATTAAATTAAATAAATTTAGGAACAGTAATTCTAACAATCTACAATCTTTCTCGTTGGTCATGTCCTTCATATTGGATTTGGCACGACATACACACAATATTTAGTACAAGTGAGGGTGGGTGTGTAAAGATCGAGGATTAGCCTAGACGGTCAGTTCCATCTACGTTGGTAACTATTTTTTCGGGAGTTCAATCCCGGGCACGCACCTGTAATTTTTCGGAGTTATGTGCGTTCTAAGCAATTAAATATCACCTGTTCAATCGGAAGGAAAACATCGTGAGAAAACTCGCATGCGCATGCCTGAGAGTTCTCTATAATATTCTCAAAAGTGTGTGAATCTGCACCGCCTTAAAAACACTTCAAAAGCACATAGCCTGGTCCTTCCGACTAAGAAACCAACGTTTAACCCAAATCACTAGGTTATCGCACCAACATAAAGACATGAAATCATAATCCTGTTAGTTGTCCGTATAGCTCACATCCGAAGCGTACAAGTAGTTAGGCAGCATGGTGGTGGCCAGCGCCGCGCCCGCCACGTCGCAAAGCTGCAGCGCGGCGGGGGGCCGCGCGCCCGCCCACTGCGCCGCGCTCACCTCCGCGCCCTGCGTGCCGCCCCACGACACGCCACTGCCGCCCAGGTACCGGTTGCAAATGCTACTCTATAGAACACAAATATCGCCAAGGTTTATCCATAGAACGACTAGTGATGCAAGGGAAAGACGAAGCACGCAGCAGATCACTCATAACTTGGACGGAACAATTATTTTTTAGTTTAGTTCATTTTTAGACTGAGTAGTTAGTATAAACTAGAACTAAAATAGGAACTAGATGGTGGTAAGTTTAATTTAGTCATGGGGCAGTAAAAACGAGTAAGTAACGAATATTTGGCGCTATTTCCATGTGCAAGAAGTAGGTAGAAGGAAAGATATATTAATAGAAGAAATGATTATTATTTTTGCTACTTTCAAATTTTAAAAATCATCATAAAAATATCGCATGAATAAATTGGCAATATTACTTACCTTTCCAGTCAAGGGTTCCCCAACTAGAGTAATTTTAATAACTTTTCCAGAGTTTTCTTCTTCTTCAGTGTCAGACATTTCTCATTGCCAAATTAGAAAATTTCTAAATGTTTTTACGATAAATTGTAATGTTCAGTTAAACACAAAAGTTTGAAACAACAGTGTTTTGAGAAGTTTTGTATATTACAGTCAAAATGTACTGTGTGCTAAACTCTGTTTGTATTCTTTGGTTACCATGGTTACTGCAAGTTATTTTAGGAGTAACAATTCTATATCATAATATCAATGAGTAACAGGTAACAGTGAAAATGAATTATTACCTCCACAAAAATTCTCCCCTTCAAATAAGTTTTCAAATATTTCAGTAGTTTTACTACTCATTTTTTAAAGTGTTCTACTCATTGTTTACACCATTTTGTAAAGTGGTGGCTGAGTTTATTGTGGGCTCTTCTCAGACGTGGGCGCATTTGGAGCCCTCGTAGCTTTAGTTTTAAGTTTACGACATTTATTATCACCCCTATATCATCTTGCTAACAAAATTCTGATCATCAAAAGGAGTAACATGTTACCTATTTTGAATAAATTATTTGCCTTTGCCTTCTTGAAAGAGTTAAAATTGTACACAATATATAACTGATACTAAAAATTTATTAATGCAAGAAGGTAAATAATGTTACAGCTTTCATGATTGTTTATTAACTCTCTTACTTGTATCTGGCACATTTTGAGACCTGCCACTTTAGTTAAGATTTGAGTATGAACCTTGAACAAATGAACACCAATGTTACAGTTATTTTTAATAATTTGAATGAATATTACTTACTTCGTCTTAATGCATTCTGTGCATCGTTGGTCATGGCGTCAGCTTCATCCAGAATAATCAGTTTTGGTCCCGCTTTAAAAATTGTTCTTGTGGAAGCAAAACTCAAGATCTGCCCTCGCACAATCCCTATGCCTCTGTCATCTGATGCATTAAGTTCTAATACCTGCAAATTACAAAAAGTCAAAGCTTTACTTTGTTTATAGTTTTTATTACTTGAAATATCCATAAACTTTAAATAAGTAAAAAAAAATTGAAGCCAGAGATACAGATTCAGGATCTGCTCCAAAATCCATACTAATATTATAAATGCGAAAGTGTGTCTGTCTGTCTGCTAGGCTTTCACGTCTATCCATTCAACCGATTTTGACGAAATTTGGTACAAAGATAGCTTGCATCTCGGGGAAGGACATAGGATACTTTTCATCCCAGAAAATCTAAGAGTTCTCACGGAATTTTAAAAAAAAACCTAAATCCACGCAGTCGCGGGCATCATCTAGTATTAAATAAAAGTAAAAAATAAAAAATTGTATTTACTTAAGTAAGTGAAGTAAATTTCGTCTTTTATGTATATCATTTTCAAATTTAATCTTTAATTCACTGTGGGAGTTCAATAGCATTTGTACAGTACCCTGCAGGAAATATTGCACTTGGAACTTACAAGAGATAACGGTTTCATAGTCTGTCATTAAGCTCAACAAAACATCACATAGGTATGAGTGACAGAGACAGGGCCGGCCCAAGCATATTCAGCGCAGGGGTGCAAAAGTTAGCCTTGGTCCGTGGGCCTGTGGCATTTTGCCCGGCTGGCTATGCTCGCGGCTCTGCTGGCGTGGTCTCAGTGTAGTAGGTACCTATCGAAATTTATGGCAGTCACCTTGCGCTCCCTAGGACCCTGCGCCTGGGTGCACCGCACCCCTTGAACCCCCGGGTAAAGACGGCCCTAGACAGAGACACTGTGAAGCAGAAATCTCTATTTAAAGTTTGATGTGCAATATTTCCTGCTACTGTAACTATTAGTGTTAAATTACTAAACAGGTAGTTTGTAAATTGACATGACAATTGTGAAAAAATATGAACCAATAATTGTGTCAGATTATTTCTTACCATAGAATTAAACTGCTGGGGTCTGTACATTTGTCTGGCACATGCAAGGATAGTGGATGTTTTGCCAGTACCAGGCGGTCCATAGAACAGTAAATGAGGCATCTGATTTTCTTTCATAAATTGACTAACTAAAAATATGAATAAAAACATTTTGTACACACATTACTATGAAGGCTGAGCGTTTCTTTTGAAAACATGAAATACTAAAACTAGCGTAGCCAGCAGGTCTAACTTTCCAGTTTATATATTGTAAGATAGTAGGACGTAGGTAGGTAGTTACCACTCAGCTAATATCAAATAGGTACCGTTAACTTTTAAAATTCACCAAGTTCTCCTTTGCCTAAACAAAGTCTAGCATTATATTCTGTTCGTCTTTATATTTATAAAACGAAGTCACTAGGTAAGTAGGTACAATAGAATAAGATATGTCCCTAGTTGAAAATGTTCTAAAAACTTACTTGTTTGAATGATATCATCGTGGGACACTAAGTCTTCTAATTTAGACGGGCGATATTTCTCAACCCTGAAAGAAATAATAGGTATAATACTTTTATTGAAGAGGTGTTCTTATTTTTTAACCGACTTCAAAAAAAGGAGGAGGTTCTCAATTCGTCGGAATCTTTTTTTTTGTATAAGGTATGTACCTACCTATTTGAACTTAGTCAAATTTTAAAGAAAAAAGTACCTACTTACCATGGCAAATTTTTACTAACTTCTCCAACAGTCATACTCGTTTGAATTACTAATATTTATTACACAAGAAAGTTAAACAAATTATTAGAAAAGAATTCTAATTCACAAAATGCGCCAAAACTTTCGTTGATTTATTTTGACAAGTTACTTTGACCACAGACCAATAACTTATAGGATACAGACCGCTAACTCCATAGACGATGTTTGTTTCAGTAGTAAGGGGAAGTGGGAGGCAAGGAATTTATATAACAAATTGTCATTGTAGTAGTGATTGTCTGTCTCACATTTTATTGGTTTTTACTATGAGAATCCACAGGACCATCTCTTTCTAACTTTATATAATATATAGCAATTATATGCCCGGATTGTCGTAAATTAGGGATGGCGTGACAGCAGGAAAACCGTAACTTTTTAGTGATGTCCTTTTTACAGATTTTAACGGTTTTGCTATTAATTACCGATTTTCAGTATTTATCGGTAATCCTACTAATAATTATTTAGGAATTTAGTTTTTCAAAAGAAAAATCAAACAAATTTATCAAAATATAAAAACTTTATTTAGAATAAATAATAAGCGACTCTACCACCGGTTCGGAAAGCAGATTCTATTGAGAAGAGCCGGCAAGAAACTCAATAGTTGCTCTCTTTTTTGTAGTGTATTACATTATTTTAAGACTTGTATTCTATTTTAATTCTAAAGATTTTAGGTCTAAAATAGTTTTGTACCAGCTAAACAATGATGGGTTTGGATAGATATAACGCATGCTGTAGGTGCATATTTAAGTCAGCAGAAAGTGTATTGACATTATATAAGTCTTATGCAGGGTGCACATTTAATTAATTAATTATCTTTGCCATATTTAGTTGATACAAAATACATAAAATGAATAATACAATAAATTTATTCGATCAATAGAAATGTCATCCTAAAAATAAGTGCAACCTCATAGTGCAACCCGCGCAACCGCCTCAACCCCTTGCACAGCTTAATCAATCTTATTATTTTTAGGTCAAAAAGGTTTTAAGGATCGTTACATTACATGAGTGTGAAAATCATACATTTGAAAACCACGCGTGTTACTTGCAACTCCGCACCACTAAAACTGTGGTTGCACCATCAAGCATATTTTTAGGATGATTGTAATTTTTTCATCCCAAAAACTCGAATTTTTAAATTATAATGATAAAGATTTATACAATACAAAATCACTGCAACAGCCAGAGCTTCAATGAGGATATCAGCTGTGTTTTAAAATATTTACGAAATTAGATGATTATGCTTCTATTATAAAATAAGAACAAAAAGTTTTTTTCCAAAAAACATATTAACTTAGAAAACTAATAAGTTTTGAAGTAGGTATTCAAAATATTACTTTAGAATTATAAGTGATTGCACAGGCGGATTGCGAGTTTTATATATATACTAGGTATTTAACATTTTACTTATGTGGTTAAGAATTTAGAAGCGCTCAATGAGGCTATAATTTAAAATATTATACTAGATAGATACATTATGAACCTGTCAGTATGCTGTATAACATATTATATTGGAGTGCAATCATCATCACATCAAAAGAAAAGTCTCGATTTACTGACTGACTCATCAACACCCAGCCCAAACACTTGGACCTAAAAAGTTGAAATTTTTGAAGCGAAATGCAATTTTCTAAATTACCACGGGATAGAGAATAAAGAGAAATAGAATTCCACCTGAGTGAAGCCATGGCGTGTCAGTTAGTCTGCGAACGGAAATGGCAAAATGATACGACTTTAATGTTGTTCAAGAGAGATAAAATAATAAAGTTAATCTTAATATATAAAAGGAAAAGGTGACTGACTGACTGACTGACTGACTGATCTATCAACGCACAGCTCATACTACTTGACCGATCGGGCTGAAATTTTGCATGCAGATAGCTATTATGACGTAGGCATCCGCTAAGGATTTTTAAAAATTCAACCCCTAAGGGGGTAAAATAGGGGTTTGAAATTCGTGTAGTCCACGCGTACGAAGTCGCGAGCATATGCTAGTGAACATTAAAACATCAATTCAAACTTTTAACAGTGGCTTAAAACCTTAATTACTTTTGCGACGTACAGTTCTATAGCTTGCGCCTTTAGTAACTTTTGTCGCAATCAAATTTTCCATTTCCTTTCCCTTTTTTCTCGAATCAACATTATGTATTCTTCTATTGAAGTTAATACACCATTGTCTAACTTGCATTCTTATTACGAACAACCAAAAAGCTTTTAAAAAATCTGATTTATGCTCAACACAATCAAACCAAGATGTATTAATTTGTTCGAATTTGTTAATTAAATCTGAATATATGTAAACCTTACATATGTCTGGCAAAATTTTTTCAATGATAGATATACAATCCCATACCAGGGACAACAATTGATTGGATGGGTAGTACAATTTTTTGTTACTTGAATCAAATTCTTTCATTTCAATTAAAGTATGAAATGATTTAATTTCGTTAGACAATAGTGTATTTCGGCAATTTGGGCATTGCTCACAATTTAACTTTGGAAATAAATACCGACAAACTGCGCCGGCAATATAAGACAAAGCATTCGTTTGAAAAACGTTTTCAGGTGGAACACATTCTTCAATAAAATTTACGTTATGAATATCAGAACTGTAATCAACAAATCGTGTATCAAGTTTTGGTCTACTTACCAAATTACTTAGAGTACCGAGCATTTTATCACTATCGGCGGCGCAATTCGCATACAGAGATTTCCCGGTTGTAATGTTATTGATCAACAATGTTTTGAACAATGAAACAAAATTATGACAGTCCGGGTGTGTGCTAGAACCACCCTGACCTCTAATCTGAGAAAAGAAATTTTCCAGGGGATCCTGGTTTAAACGCGTCAGACTCAAAAATTTAATGCCTGAGATTAATCTAAGATCTGACCAAAGATGTTTTATAGTTTTAATGTCGTGTATAAAATTTCTTAAACACAATGGCTTACTTTCTCTTGAATCTGACGCATCGAATTTCATTGATTCTAGTTTCTTCACTGCTTCATTCCAAAAATCAAGATGAGTTGAATTTATAGATAAAGAATTACATAGGTCAGTACTGGAATAGCCGGAGGAGTTCAGGCTGCTGAATAAATTATGAATCAATAAAAGGATCTCAGCAGTGAAAAGTCCATTATCAATGTTTACAGATGGAGGACAATAACCATGTTCCAGTTGTAGTTGACGATAAGTGTTCATCTGTATTCTTAAGCTGTGGGCCACATCTCTGCTGAAGACTTGCGCAGCAAGTTTCACCTGTAATGCATAGTTATTTTTTATTAGATATGTTAATAAACTAAATTTGATAATGCTATTTAGATTTAAAGTAAACATTTCCGTTGTACACAAACTCTAAGCTAAACTAAAATGGTACGTCTAAATCTATTGCTATCCCTTTCATAATGTTGCTTGCGGAAAAGGAAAGCACTAGATTTAGACCAGTTAATTTAGTTTAGTTTAGAGATTGTGTACTAGAGAATCGGCCCAATTGGGCTTAAAATATAATTAAAGAATTTAAATGAGTGGGTTGGAAATTCATAAGGATTCAAATTTTTGTTTAAAAAATTATCTTCTATGCTCATAACTATACTATCCTCAACCTAATTATCCTAATCCTAATAATATTATAAATGTGAAAGTGTGGATGTTTGGATGTTTGTTACTCAATCACGCAAAAACAGCTGAACTTTAAATGATAAGCAAGCTTGGGAATGAGTTGCTTAACGACTTTGTGATAGTTCTAATAAGTTTCAATAATTTTGTAAAGTGGTGATAATAAAAAGAATACCCGGCTGAGTTTGTTGTGGGCTCTTCTCAGACCTGGGCGCGTTTGGAACCCTCGTAGCTTTAGTTTTAAGTTTGCGTTATAATTATCACCACTATATTATCTTACAAATCTAACACTATACCAGACAATCAATAAGAGTAATTTATTACCTATTTTGAATAAATCATTTGACTTTGACTTTGACTTTGACTTTGAACGGCTTTGGATGAAATTTGGAATGGAGATAGATTATACCCTGGATTAACACATAGGCTGCTTTTTATCCCGGAAAATCAAAGAGTTCCCGCGGGATTTTGAAAAATGTAAATCCACGCGGACGAAGTCGCGGGCATCACCTAGTATGCTCATAATTATCTTCGACACTATTGGGCGCCGACCCTGGTTATTGGTACTTCTTGTTTTCATGGTGTCTATGTGATCATGTGATGAGAATTTTGTAAGCTGAAACTTAAAATGGACCAACAACAGGGTCTACAACCCATAGTTTCGGAGATAGTGCTTTCAAAAACGTGATCACATAGACACCACGAAAACAAGAAGTTTTAGTACCAACAACTAAGGTCTGCGCACCGTAGTTTTATTGGATTTTTCCATGGCAAGGACATTATCACAAAGCTATTGTTACAAAGCAAAAGTTACTTGCCTTCATCTTGTCATATGAATTTGGTTTCACATGTTTGTCTGTTAATTTGGTAGACCACCCAACACCTGCCACACCATCAACAGCAAACAGCTTCTCAATGTAGTCCCACTGAGCACGCTGACTCCCGATGAGCAAGTCCTTCTTCTGAAAATTATTGCGGAAACATTTGAGTAAATGTGGGACATCATATATATGATATATTTTGTTTCCTTCGATGACATAATGTATTATATTACACCCATCGTTGCCACTTCGAAGTAAATCTTCGCGTGCATCAGCTATTAATGAGTTTATCGCAGCAACATTGGCAGAGCCTTGATCTGATACTGTTGATCTCAAAACAAATCCTGTCTTTAATATTTCCTTAGTTAGTTCTTTAATAATGTTTTTTAGAAAGAAGGTTTTAATTCCATCTCGTACAAAATAAAATGCTATAGGTAGCTTCCAAGGTAAAAATATGCCCCGTAACATAAACACTAAAACTTTGTCAGCAACATTGTTAGTGCGTTCACCACCTCCTAGATCTTCAAATCCTTCAATAACACCGGTATGAAAATTAAAAAATAAATTTTTGTTAATTGCCATTTCGTCAAACAGCAATACACATTGTAACCCCATACAATTTTTATTTTTAGCAGCATCTGCCAAATGCTGAAAAATAAAATCATTAATACCTGGTCTTAAAGGTATATTATTTAATATAGAGCCTATAGTGGATTGAGCTGGTAATCTTAATCTTTTTTGCAAATATCTGTAGCACCTTGGACTTAATTTATATAAAGAAAGCGCAAAAACTTTTTCTTCGTTAGTGTATCTAGAACCTCTAGATTTCACACCAGATAGTCGTAACTGTGAATCTACTAATAATTTGCCGAAATTACTCAAAATAGGATATTTTGTGATAAAGAATTTTATTTTATCAGAAACTGTTTGCACCTTTGCCTTAAACTTATTATATCTGATAGTCATGTTCCGTAATTTTATTTTTAATGTTTTATTACCCTGACGTAGCTTCTGCTTACGAGGGGTTTCTTGATTTTTATCTAAACGTACTCTAGGAATTATGTCTGGCTTTTTATGATGAGATCTAGAATGTGTTCTTTTACGTTTTGGTGTAGTCTGTAAAGCAGACCCAACTTCAGAAGGCATAGGATCAGACGGTATCAAAGTTGTAGCCTGTGAATTGGACACATCCTCTGAAGAGATGGGATCAAATGGAATGGGACTTGGAGTACGCAGAGCAGACACATCCTGAGAAGGCATGATATCTGACAGGATGGAACTTTTAGTCTGTAAAGCAGACACATTTTCGGAAGACATGGGAACAGACGGAATGAAACTTTGAACATCCTCAGAAGGAAAGGTTGTCTGTGAAGCAGATACCACTTCAGAATGCATGGACTCATGAGGAGCAGGACTCAGTGGTTGTGAGTAATGAGTAATAGAAGTTGTTGGCTCTAAAATAGACTGCTGAATTAAATCTGGTGACTTCTGTTTGTCAGGAATCGGGATATTTGGCAAGGGGTTTACTAAATCAATAGGACTTAAAATAACAGAAGCTTGCTCATTCTTACTTTGGTTGTCTGATTGTGAAGTCGATGGGATATCGACTATGTTAACATCGAAGGGTTTACCACGCTGTAAAGGGGATATCTCTAGAAATTTGTCAATTTTAAAATGTACTGGTTTAGTACCTTTTAGGGTTTTTAGTTTAGTTTTAGGGTTTTTAGAAGACTGTGTAATATGCAAATTCAGCGTGGGAATTGAATCTTTTGTCAATCTATTATTTACGATATACCGAGGTAAGAAATGGGATTCGCAAATCCTGACATTTTCTAATTGCCTAAGGGAGTACTTACGCAAATATGGACAGTTAAACAACCATGCCTTCCATCTAGTTGTGTCGGTAAAAGGTACGGCGTGTAAATGTAAGGTGCTTTTACACTTAGGTACACTACACTGCCTCATATCGGATAAAAAGGATACTAGGTAGGTATTTAGAAACACTAACAATTATTACTAAGCCTAAATTAGGTAGGCAAGTTTAAAGAGCACATCCACTATATCTCTAAATTAAAACAATCCCTTAAAAAACTGAAAATAGAAATATAAAACGAATATCCTGTTATAACTGCAGCACACTTCCAGGTTTAAACCACAAGGTTTACAACTCTCGCAATAGGAGAAAAATTAAGTTTTTTAGGTTAGGTTATAAAATCTCTCAAAACCGACATCACGTTTTTATTTTGAAATTCTATGTAATGAAAGCCGATTGGAGCTAATCACCGACCAATAATATTCGAGCAATCTTGAGAGAGTGTGCTGTATGTACATGTGCCTTTAATACTGTGACAGAAGGGCTGGCTCATTTTTTGCGCAGCGGATCAGCCTGGCTGTCCAGCGCGGAAATGCAGCCAGTATTCTTGGCACCATTCCACGCGGTCATGATTTATATAGTAATTAGATAAGGCTAGCTTTAAGTTTTATTGTATTAAAAAAAAAAAAAAAAAAATACTGTGTGAGTGGAGCGAGATAGTCCTGTGGATTTCGAAAGAGGAATAGAAAGTGCGAAAGAAATGGACTGATGCATCTTTTATGGCCCTCAGTTGACAGGGCCTGACTTTGACAATGACATTTGATGACAAATAGCAGTTAGTTAACTGTTGACTTTTTTAACTGGCTTTCCAGCTCTGGATTCTAGATCTTTTGAGCTGACTATATACTATCAACTTAACCGATCAACAATATTTGTATTAAACGTTTTTTATGTGAAAACAAGTAAATACCTAACTCATGAGAAATACAATTACGCCACGAATTCTCAAAGTTTATTTCGCAAATAAAGTTGCATGCCTTGTATTGTATTCTTGAAAAAAAAAACAGTTACACGATAAGGGAAAAAAATAGGTTAGCTACGTCTTTGTTTATCACATTAGTAACTTTATCTGTGCTCTTTTTAGTGAGAATGAGAAAGCAAACGTTCCTATATTTATTACTCTATCTACGATCTCTGGACATACCTAGATTTTGGTGATTTGAAGATTCCTTGGTATTTTTAAAAACCTTCCACGCGAACGAAGTTGCGGGAATCATTTAGTATTATTATAAAATAAAACCACTGAGGAGTTATATCATATTTTATTTTATTGGTTTCAATATAGTTAATTCTTCAGAAAATAACATTTTACTTAATAAACATTACATCTTTAGTCCGGATTCAGGAATAATTATTACATGATAATAACTAGTACCTATATAACAGTCTATAGTCGAGTCGGACATAAAATACTTAAATTGTGTCCTTACATAAAACACATTTTCACTTTAAAATTTTAAAACTTATCTTGTCCCTGTTTTAAAAATAAGATCTTGAAGTTTGACAGTATAAGAACAAAAGTTGCATAGAGTGAGCATTTCATTTTTAGTAAGTATAGCTCATTGATCCTAAGGTAACATAACAATATGCATAACTTTCACACTATAAACACAAGACAAACAAACTGCTGCGTGTGTGGAAGCCATCCAGAAAACAGTAGTCAAACTCAAAATATAAATAGTCATAGATAGAGAAAATACAATGCGTGAGAACGAAGAACGTAGATGTGACTGTGTTCAATAGACCAATGAGGTTAACGTTAGTCGTTAGATGCCATGTCAATTTTATCACGTCATTTAATAATAATCTGATTGGTCGTTCGAAACGCACAAGTCCCTACTCTGCTCCGCTCGTCTCCGCTTCAGTGGACGCACCCAGAACTATTTGTCAAAACTTATTTTTAGGGTTCCGTACCTCAAAAGGAAAAAAGGAACCCTTCGATAGGATAGGATCACTTCGATTTCTGTCTGTCTGTCGTGTCTGTCAAGGAACCTATAGGGTAATTCCCATTGACCTAGAATCATGAAATTTGGCAGTCTTATGGCACACGTAATGGGAAAACAAATGAAAACCGTGAATTTGTGGTCACATTACAAAAAATAATAATGTGTTCATAAACAGATAATTAGTATTTTCAACTTTCAAAGTAAGATTAATATACCTTGTGGGGTATCACATGAAAGGGCTTACCTACTTGTATATTCTAAAATAGATTTTTATTTATTTTTATGCATAATAGTTTTTGACTAACTTATCCCCGCGACTTCGTCCGCGTGGACTACACTAATTTCAACCCCCTATTTTACATTATGGCCCTCACACGAGCAGCTGTTTCGGAGTCGTAATCTTTATCGAGATGTTAAAATAGTACCAAGTATGTAGTTATAGTCCGCGACAGGTTGAGGTACGAGGCGGGGGGACGCCCCGCACACCCGCACGTCGCCCGCACCGGGTAAGCGCGGGGGTTGTGTGGGTGTCGCGTACTATACGTCATGACAGTTATTTTAAATCTAAAATGCCAAGGTCATCTGATCAAACATAGATACTATGTTCATCAGATGACCATGGATTTAACCTAACAAGTTTTTAATAATTACAAATGTATTGTAAAACGTTGTATGAAGAATGGATACACATACGCATTGAGAATTACAGCCGAGGCGCCAATTTTAATAACCGAGCCGAAGCGCAGAGATCATGCCGCACTTGTAGCATGTATAACTATTAAAATTACACCTACATTTAATACAGAATCATCTAGAACATCAGTGCAAAACGCACGTTGTGCTACAATAGACGGGATTCGTGTGACGTCCCGAAACTACTTGATTAGCGAACAGCCAACCAACGGAAATAATGTAAAATCTCTCTACCTAACAAGATTTATGAGACATGAGGTATTTTCAAATGTTAATTTCTAAACACCTCATTTTTTAGGCTTTATCTAGAGGACAGAGTCAGAACCGTCCACCATAGCAGAGTGAACTAGAGTAAGTGAACTCTCTGTCTGAATCGTACTTGGCTAGTTTTTTAGATCAACAGATTAAGCACTCCATGTGTACAAGTATGTCCATACTTTAAGAGTACACGTATTAGCGTAAATACGTAACGCTAGCAACACACGATCATGTTTACCGGCCAAGTTTGCATGACATCATGCATACTTGAAGCCATTTATCGCGTATGGCTAGCGTAGTAATATACCGATCTCTTTGTATAAAATTAAAAATGTCTACTTAACCAAAGATAATATATACAAGTAAGATCGCTAACGTCATACATTCATTTAAAGCTTGCGTAAAACTCCTTTAAGTCGCCGGTACCTTGTAGGTCAACTCCTTATAGTGTGATGGCATTATTGTGCAAGCTAAAATGTGAGTTATCGAATTTATTTAGTGCCATCTATCGAACAGCTGATGAAACTCAATTTTATTTAGAGCCAACTCAAATTTTAATTTTTTTATGAAGCACATGACGTCTTGGCTCAGCGGTCCTTTTTTGATTTTTTGACTTTTTTTAAAATTTCATTAAGATGAAAATTTGAGTCTACTTAATGGGGACATAACAACATAAGAACAATTTTTTAATACTTGTCACATTTTTTTTAATATCCATACTCCCATACTTATTATTATAAATGCGAAAATGTGTCTGTCTGTCTGCTAGCTTTTCACAAACGAAAAGAAATAAAAGCACTCAGAAATTTGTAACACACCGTCAAATTCAACCGTCACCAATCCAAAGGCAAAATAATAATTTTATTTTCAAGTAACAAGTCATTTTGTTACGCCATCTACTGGAATTTTGTAATACTACTTCAGCTATCCAAAGCAAAAGATAGAACTTGCTATGGATATCGTAAAGTTCAATGAGTCAATAATTAAAATTAAGAATTAGCTTTTTCCGATGGTGATGTTGTGAAAATTTTGTATTTTGTTACTAAATATAAATAAATTTGATGAACCAGACAAGTAAAATATGATATTTCGTCAAATCCATAAAAAATATATTTCATACGAACCAAGTGACGCCATCTAGTAATAGTCTTGAACTAGTTACAATTTTAAATAGAGAGTGAGCGATCTGTACTTGTTTAATATATTATCTTTGACTTAACAGAAATATAAGAATAAGAAAAGCCTTTTTATAGTCAATAGTTGATAGCAACCTGAAGATTCACAATTGACTTTTTACGTGTTGTTCCATATGTACCCTCGTCACGCCCTCCTTCGACTGACTCTCGAAGATTGCGGACGCCGCTTCCCAGTTCCACATGATTCTATTGCTGTAAGCACTGATCATGTCTAAACGCGCTTCTTCGGGGAATTTGTACTCGCTCATTGGTTTTTTGTCTGGCCCCATACGGAAGTAATACCTGTATCCAGTCTTCTTTGAAATTAGTGCCACCCACGGTTCTAATAGAAATAAATATTTATTGAGCAAAATGTTATACAGTGTGTTTTAGGGTTCCGTACCTCAAAAGGAAAAACGCAACCCTTATAGGATCACTTTGTTGTCTGTCTGTCAAGAAACCTACAGGACACTTCCCGTTGACCTAGAATCATGAAATTTGGCAAGTAGGCGGGTCTTATAGCTGGCTTTAGGGGAAAAATCTGAAAACCGTGAATTTGTGGTCACATTACACAAAAAAAATTAAATTGTGGTCATAAACTAATAATTAGTATTTTCAATTTTCAAAGTAAGATAGCTATATCAAGTGGGGTATCATATGAAAGGGTTTCACTTGTACATTCTAAAACAGATTTATTTTTAGGTATAATAGTTTTTGATTTATCATGCAAAATGTCAATAAAATACGATTGTATTACGGAAACCTCAGTACGCGAGTCTGACTCGTACTTGGCCGGTTTTTTTTAACTGGGACAGTATGGGGAAATCGAAAACCATAGGAGATACATGGAAACTGTCCTAGGAACCTTTAGGTCTTTTTTTGTGAAAACAATTTTGGCATAGTCAATTTTTTGGTCAAGCGTGTGGAGGTGTCCATAAAAGTCAATCAAATCAACTAAATTTTTTTTAATGCCGTTCGACTCGTTTCTTGTAAAATCGGGACAGCAGAAGTTGGTCAAAAAGTACATATTTTTTCATACTATATGACGACGCAATGTACTAAAACATCATAGTCGAACTAAACACTTACTCATGCACAAATCATTCAAAAAATGTTCCATAATTGAATTTCATGACGATAGGTACTATGTATTATAAAGATGGGCGTTATTGGCTATTTCTGGTAACGGTTAATCATCTGCAGTTATTTAGTTTCAATACCAATATTGATAACCGTTGCCGAATATCGGTATCAGAGTTGTGTTTCAACTAATTTAATATGCGCAACGCACAGCGGTTTCCGTTGTAGTAACTAAGCTAGCTGCCGTATCAATACCGTCTGTATAGCTAGCGCGCGCATATTCACTAAAATAAAACCAATTTTACTTTCATGAATATCGTGAAGTAATCACAACCTTAAGTTCATAGCAGCAAAGTTTAATTATAATGATCATTGACATAGGTCAAACTATAGTGGACGCCTGCACGAATAGTTTGCCACAATCCAGTTAACCAAAAACATTTCACGAAGATTGATAAACCAAAGAGGACCTTATCTCTATTATTCTAAGGCTAACTGTATTAAAATTGATAGATCAAAGTGTAATGGACAAGTACTTGTACAGTTAAGCCTTAGCTTAATAGAGATAAGGTCGGCTTTGGTTTATCAAGTTCTTAGTTACTAAGCCAGTAGCCAATAACCGCTCCTTCTCAGCTTTCAGTGAAAAAAAGAAAGAGAAGGCATAATTATTGCGTTTTTAGTTACCAAAAAACCAAACAATGCATTGTCAGTTGCCAGTTGGCAGCGTTGCGTTGTCAGGTGGTTCGTCATAGATGTTAGCTGATAACCGTTGTTAGCTACGACAATAACGCTATGGTACGCTATAGGCACGGCAGCGGTTTTCAGTTAAGTTAAGCTATAGCGGACACATGTCTACTATGTAACCTAGGGGTTACGGAGCTAGTTCAACATAAAAATAACCCTGGCCATATACCTTTGATTTCTTTTATAAAGAGCAGTGAGCCGACAGTGGTGAACATTTGCTGCCTGTCGCCGCGCTTGGGAATGTCGACGGTGAGCGCCTGCTTGATCCTCTTCATGGCGCGGTACTCGAGGTTGGCCACCGCCGACGGGAAGGTCTCGAGTGTGAAGAACCTCTTGCATCGTAACGGTATCACTTCACTGTTGCCCGCCTTCTCCAGAGCGTTGCAGAACAAGTTACATTGATTAACACTGTAATAGTTCCAAACAAGTATTGTACTATTTTTGTATTTGAAAAGACTGTCTAATATGATAAGGTGAAGTCTAAGGCTACTCTTTTACAAATTGATTAAATGACTGCTAAACTATTTCAGTTTGGAAGGTATAATAATAAGTAATAACAGACAATTCTATTAAATAAACTTAAATCTAAATTAAAAGTAAAAAAAAAACATTGAATTAAAACTAAAATAAATCAAATTAAATCTAAAACCTGTCGAACATTAATTTTGTTTTTTTGGCAATAACATTAAAACGCATTCGACTAGGCTGATATTTAAGTGGGAGCCACTAAAACTGTAAATAATATTTTCGAAATATGGACTTTTTTATAATAAAAGCTATTTTTATTTTGCTAAACAGTGTGGCTAATTCTATTGTACACAAACAAAACTGGCAGCCATGCTACATAGCCGAAGACAGGGTCTTCTCCGGTTGGTCAAGCGGAGGTGCGGGCCTCGAGGCATGGCCTCCTTGTGCGTTGTGGTCTTTGTGGTGCATCCACAGTCCGACAGATGTCGCCGGGTCGGCCAAATCCGGCAGCATGTGTGGAATGTGGATGCACCTTTATAGAACCAGTAATAGTAACACACCGGTCGGTGAGCGAGCAGGACGACACGTCGACCCCGCCCAGCATCATGGCGTCGATGACGTGCAGTGCTTTGGTGTGCATCTGCTTGCTGCCCAGCCCGACGTACTCGCGTACTATCTACGAAAATAAACTAACTATATCATCACCATTATTAAGCCTGGGCTCGACCGCGAAATGGTTAGACAAAAATGAGTTGGCAGAGTTTTTGGCAGTAAGGAATTTTTAAAACAAAAATGAGCCAAGTTGCCGGCGGTGTGTTGCAAAATTATATGAAGACTTGAGCTCCTATACTTTATATTTTTACCTATATTTCCAGGAAATTTCTAAATTATTTTTTAAATACATGTCGGAGATACTCGGCAGTAATCGGGACGCAAACGTTGTCTAGTGGCGTTGATCGAGTCTACGCATTATGACACAATCTGGGTTACCATGGACACGTAAGAAAAACAATATGGTTTGAAGATGGTAAGAGAAACGACTTGTGTACTTGTGTAGAATCGAATCCCGCGTTCCTATTAAGCCAACATAATAACCCTGTAGATAAACGCCCAATAGAAGGAAATAAGACGATCCTAGAGCTCTCTGCCGATATACATATCAATAGTTGCGGAACCGCCAGGATTCGAACCTGCGTCTTCTGAAAAAAAATATTAGAAATATTCTGAAGACGATTTTCAAAATTTTATTGCCATTTTTCGTTAAATAAAATTTAGACATACCTCTCCATACAATAAAGTCTTCGCCGGCAAAATGATTTGCGAATTAGCTAAATTTCGCCAAATTGTATCTTTCAGTTGGTAAACTTGTTTTCCTCCACAAGCTAAAACAGAATATGCCTATTTATTTTAGTATTTATTGTAGTACTAGCTGATGCCCGCGACTTTGTACGCGTGGATTTAGGTTTTTAAAAATCCTGTGGGAACTCTTCAATTTTCCGGGATGAAAAGTAGCATATGTCCTTCCCCGGGATGCAAACTATCTCTGTATCAAATTTCGTCAAAATCTGTTGAATGGTTGAGCAGTGAAAAGCTAGCAGACAGACAGACAGACACACTTTCGCATTTATAATATTAGTATGGATTATTGTAGCATATACATGGACACGTAATAACGCCATTATAAATGCGAAAGAATGTCCGTCTGTTTGTCTTTTCACAGCTCACCCTTATAACTGATTTTAAAGTTTGGTACAGAGATAGCTTACATCCCGGAGACTTACATAGGCAAAACTAAATCCACGCGGATAATGTCGTGGGCATCATCTAGTTAATAATATAATAATATAAGTTATCAAGAGTTACATTTTTGTTCCGTTTGCCGCGGAGACCCTGGGGCCGTGGAGTCTTAGTGCAAAAAAAATATTACGAGACATTTTACCCTGATTAATAGCCTCATCTGGTGACAGAAGGGCTGGTTCATTTTTTGCGCAACGGATCAGCCTGGCTGTCCAGCGCGGAAATGCAGCCAGTATTCTTGGCACCATTCCACGCGGGCATGATTTGTATAGTAATTAATAAATAAGGCTTAAAGTTTTATTGTAATATTAGAAAAAAAAATAAGTTATTACATATAAATATTTTCAAATCCGGGTTGTTCTTCTCACTACTCAAAAAAGTGAAGTGCCAGTCGTACACGTTGCTGAAGAGCGGCTTCAAATCCGCCGGCTTTTCCAAATAGCGCGGCGGCTTGTTCAGCACGCTGCTTTTGAAAGATAACGTATTCTGTGCGTAGGATCGCGAATTTTCAGACATACTTAAGATATCTGATAACATTTCCTCAGGATTACGCCTTTTTGGTTTGGTGCGAACATTGTCTGGTAGCTACAACGACGTAAAATACGGTTTTAATAGGTTTATTTTATCCACACTAATATTATTAATACTAAAGTGTGTCTGTCCGTCTGTCTGCTAGCTTTTTACGGTCCATCCACTTAACCAATTTTGATACAGAGATAGCTTGCATCCTGGGGAAGGCTATGTCCTTCCCCTTCCTACTTTTTATCTCGAAAAATCGACGCGAAAAACCTAAATCCACGCGGAGGCGATCACGGGCATCATCTAATCTTCTATACTATTATATAAAGAGGTAATGTCGTTAAGTTTGTTTGTAGGGGGTAATCTTTGGAACTACTGAACCGATTTTGAAAATTCTTTCACCAGTAGAAAGCTACATTAATCCTGAGTGACATAGGCTAAACGGGATCTTTAAAAACCTAAATGCACGCGGGTGACGCCGCGGGGATCAGCTAGTAGCTTATAATAGTAGACTAGAGTAAACAAGTAAATCAATATAAACTACATGACTAGGTTTACAGTTAACCTTCGTAGAATGCTTTAATTAGACAAAAAAAAACGTTATAAAATTTCAAGAGATTAAGTTATTTGATCATATTATAATGCTCAAACTACTGAATATACAAACTAATTTATTAAAATGACTGCAACTGTTACCTCCCATAATTTTAAGCATTGCTCCTTCATTTCGACCTGACTTTCTTCCTTTAAAGTTTTGTCTTTACTAAATGCAGCTATTTTTAACAAATTTTTTATTTGCTTCTCTCCAATTCTGTGAAAAATAGATATTATGTGAAACGGCGTCGAGTCTATGGACTGTGCGATGTTAGAACGAAGACGAATGATAGACATACATTACTAAATTCCGCTATCTATTTTGGACTTTCCTTAACACAAGTTTAAAAATTTATTAAAAGTATGCTCCTGAAAAAAGCATATTACACAATTGGGTATTTGACTACATCAAAAATAAATTATTTCTCAGTGACTATTAAATAGAGGGTCTTCCAAAATACGTAAAATCCACGGCCTTTGTTTTAAATTACCGATTAAACTAAAAAAAAGCATGTCAAATGATTGTGACGTCACACACCGGTATTTCATAGAATATCGCATACTAAACGCGCGTTTTGACGTTTGATAAAAAGTTACTGATTTGACTAGTTGTCAAATACCGTATTGAAGATTATCTAAATGATAAAAGTGTGGATTTGACCTGCAGCTCGTTCCAGCAACACGCGGGACTGCAAATACCTCGCATTTGACGATTCAAAAGTACTTGTAAAAATTTAATTGAATAAAAATATTTTTATTTATTTATATATATTTATATATACTAGCGACCCGCCCCAGCTTCGCAATGTAAATACTAATGTGGTTATTTTGTTATATTTCAAATTAACAAGACATTTTCGATGAAAGCTCTCAATCAACTCATTTCTTCTCTAACATCTTGAACTAATATCGTCATATTTCAACAAATTAAAACTATATTTAAATAGTTTGTATAAAATCACTCTGTCTATTGTAGAAAACCGCATACGGATTTTCCGTCCGCGTAGTTTAAAAGATCTAAGCGTAGCGGGAAGCGACTTTGTTTTATAATGTGTAAAGATTAGTATATAGTCCGTAAAAAATGTTAAATTTTAACTCATCGTTTAACTGTCATGTCAAAAGTACGGTTCATCTGTAAAATAAGGACTAAAATCGTACTTTTGACATGAAATTTGACACTAAAAGTTAAAATGGCGCGTGAGGAGTTAAATTTTACACGTTATATGTACTTACAAGCAATTACTCTTATAAATGTATTCATAGAACGCTTCGTCTTCTTGTAAGACCGACAACGGCACTAGCTGGGCCACGTCGTCCTCGTTCGCGCGATTGTTCCACAGTGTCGAGTTGACGGAGAACAGGTGCTTCTCGGCCGCGTCCGTGCCGGATTTCTTCCACTTGCATATTAAGTACCTCTCCGAATTCGCTGGACGAGATGTCACCGGTTTGTGTATGCAGACTAAAACAAAACATTATACTTACCCTCCAAATAATAAATGTTATTTAGTCAGTTGTTAGTTTGCCCCAAAAGAGTGGTGATAGGTTAGCGGTTAAGACGTCCGTCTTCTTTTCGGGAGGTCGGCGGTTCGATCCCGTGCACGCATCTCTTACTTTTCAGAGTTACGTGTGTTTTTAAACAATTAAATAGCACTAAGTGATTGCTTTAACTGTGAAGGAAAACATCGTGACGAAAACTGCATGTCTTGAGAGTTTTCCATGTTCTCAAAGGTGCGTGAAGTCTGCCAATCCGCATTGGGCCAACGTGGCAGACAATGGCCTAAGCCATTCTCATTCCGAGAGGAGAACCGTGCTCAGTAGTGGGCCGGCAAGGGGTTGATCATGATAATAATAATAATAATAATTCATTTATTGCATAATGGTCAGTATAAAAGATGTTACATAAATTATAAGGTAAGTACATGTCACAATCTGCCGTACAATGATGATGATGATGAAATAATAAATGACAGCTGTATTGACAAGATCAGCAGAAAAGCACAGCAAACAGTCACGGCCTTCCCTACTCAAATACTCTATACAAACCAAGTAGGCATAGTTCGCAGGTCGAGGAGGTCGAGGGACGCCCCGCTCACCCGCACAGCAGCTACACCAGGTTAGTGCGGGTACTGCGCGGGTGTGCGGGACGTCCCCACCCGATTGCTATCTAAAACTGTCGCGTACTATAAATGGCCAACAACTTAGGAGGTCAGGAATCCACCTACTTTGCGCCACCCTTTTGAAGGTCGTCGGCCCAGCGCGGCGGTCTGAAGCTCATCCCACACTGAGCTTACCAGTACGCGATCTACACTCCAGGACGCGTCAGCTTCAATGGTCATCGGTTCTGCGACAGACGGCCTGCCCACTGCCACTTGCTAATTATAACTTTGCACTGCTAATTCTAATGACGCCGTAACTAATTATTTTATTCTCCTTATTATATTCACTTCTCACCTTTATCAAAACAGCGATACATAATGTAGACAAGGCCGACACTAAACGCGGTGAACACGTCGAACAGCTTGACAACAAAATGGCCGCCCGTGCGCACCAGCATGAGTGCCGCCAGGCACTGACACAGGTACAGCTGCTTCGACAATATCTCTTGGATATTCTCTTGGCCTTCTACTGAAAATCCCTGAAAACAAAAGGATAATGGGCTTTGTATGAAACCTGGGCGTAAGACGAATACAAATTGATACCAGTTGTTAGAACTCAATATAGTGCGGCCATGGCCAAAACAGTAGTCCAATCTAAGTTGTGGTGGTTTGCGCAGGTCGTGGACTAAGGGTATATTAAAAGGGCTATGCTAGAAGACTCGTTCGCCCGCTTCATTCAGGACCTGTTTCGAGAGTTTCTGGCTTCGTGCTTAACAAAAGACTAGGGGTAGGAGTTAAGTTAAGTAACAAATTTTAAAAGCTCACGACCGTTTGTAGCAGCCTAGACATTTCTATTTTTTTTTAAAGAATACGGACAAGTGCGAGTCTTTTATACCATCGTACAATAAATAACCCTTTTATTTTTATTTTGTGATGTACCATAAATGGTCTTGACAGACACTACATACATGCCTGACAGGCAACGAGGTTATTCCTTTATTCTCTTGAGATAGGAAACCCTAAAAATATATATGTAGTTCAGTTTAAAACTTACTCCATCAGCCATAAGAAAGTGCACACCAACATCGTCCGTTTGATTTAAGACAAAATCCTTCAGTGACGATAAATTCGCTGGATCAAAAATATTGCCATCTTCTTTTACACCATAGTAAGGATTAAACGTTTCTGGAGCACCCGCATAAAATTCGGATAGTTTAAAATCATTTGACCCTTTCAATGTAAACCCGAAACCTAGAATAATTATAAAGGATAAATTTATATCAAACCAATTAGGTCTAATAAAGTACGGCTGTATGGTCGAGAATACGGGTATAATTATTGTTATCGCAGTATGATCGAAAATTACAACATTTATAGCAGAACTTATTGGAGTGCAGCAGCTATTTAATAAAGTGTGACTTAGCATAGCAAATACTTCCAATTTGGGGTCAAAGTATTAATCAAATTGGATGGCTTAGCTACCACTTATGAATAAGCTACAACAAATAAATTCAAGTTCAGTTTCTTATTACATTAAGTTTTTTCAATAAAAAAACCTGTTAGAGAATTTGTGATGTTTGGACTTTGTTTCTCAATCATCCATTTTTACACTAAGTAATATTATAATTGCGAAAGTGGGTCTGTCTGCCTGCTACCGTTTCATGGCCCATCCGTATTAGCAATTTTGGTGAAATTTGGTACATAGACATAAGCTACTTTTTGTCCCGTAAAATGAAAGTTTTCACGAGATTTTAAAAAACCCAAGTCCACGCGAAGTTGCGGGCAATATATAGTATATAACAGAATGGTTTGAAATGAAAGTTGGCACAGACAGTCCATCGTTGGCATACCATATCCTGCATAAACAATTTTTTTTTTATTATATGAAAGCGGATACCTGCAGAATTTTGTATGAAATCAAACAGAACATTATTGAATGTAATTTAAAAAGTAAATATGTATGACGTACGTACCTTTCGCTTTCCATCCTCTCCTATACAAAACATACTCTGAGAACCCACCAGGGCCTGCACACACGTCTGCAAAGTATAATAAATCTTTTTCCTCAACTACATTCTCGCCATTTTGTTTTTTAGGCTTTGTGAACATGAAGTCAAACACTGCATCCATATTAGCCATTTTGACAGCTGCTCGGTTTAAGAATATTACAGAACCTATGGTCTCATATGGATTACTGCGACCTCTGGCACTCCTCATATCTTCACCATCCAAGTCATCAAAGATTGTCTGTAATATAATATTGATAAAGTAGAGTACCTACTCGATGACATTGATAAACTAAAGTAGCATCTTTATATTAGGTAAAGAGTGCTAAAGGCTTAAGATGGAGCGTATTGACGCCGCGAATAAGCTTTTCTTTGACTGCAAATGTCTCAAGCAAACTCCGTCCGAGCACAGACACGCATATAGGCTCGTAAAGTGCAATCTGCGTATTATATCTCAACTCAATGTTGGTTTGTGTGAATATGCATTAGAATATATTTTTATTCAAGTAAATTTTTACAAGCTTTTGAATCGTCAACTAGTTTAATTTCCCTCTGGTTTGGAATGCCGTTCCTACCGAGAAGAACCAGCAAGAAACTCGGCGGCTTGCTGGTTGGTATACATATAAGTGCGTTCAGTCGAAACTCACTGAAAATATGCCCAATCTAAAAACGCTCTTGTAATAATATTGTTTATTTACCTTTGAATTTAAAATTCCTTTTAGTATTTGACTGTCCACAAACTCAATCTCATCATCTATAGTTAATTTTTTGGGCCCTTTTTTCAGCCATTTCTCCAAAATATCTCCCGACAAGGTCTCTTCTGGTGGTGTTGGCATCCATAACTGTGAATATTTGGTAAATAAATGTAAACCTTACTTAATACTTTGAATGCAAAAATGTGTCAGTCTGCTAGATTTTCAAAGCCCATCTGTAACCATTTTTGACGAAATTTGGTAATTTGGCTTACATCCCAGGGAAGGACATAGGCTACTCTGGGAAAATCAAAGAGTTCCTACAATCTTTTAAAAACCTAAATCCATGTAGACAAAGTCGCGAGCATCATCTATTCGATTCAGAGATAGCTCACATCCTGAGACAAGCATAGGCTACTTTTTAACCCAGAAAATCTAAGTTTCCACGGAATTAAAAGTCACACAGTTGAAGTCTAATAATAATTAATATTATGTTCATAAATGAACAATATTAGGATGATAAAATGTGTTTACCACTTCCTCTTTGACCTCCGGGACTTCTTCGTCAGGAGTCCATTTAAAGTCTTTTGGCACCTCTCCAACAACTGAAGCTTTCAAGCCTAAACCCCTTCTCCCCTTCTGATTGGACGCTTGAACTGGCTCCACTCTACCCGTTTCAAACTTACCCAAACCTTTGCCTGGTTTGTGACCCATATTGCTCATCATTCTTTTAGATATCTCAGAATAACCACTTATGTATTTTTCTGTGTCCCTTTCGTTTTCAGATTTGTTATAAAATGAATTGTCATTTGATGTTTGGAAGCTTGCTCTTCCCATGCTTTCCTCCGCATCATCTTTGAAGCCTGGTCTATCATACTGTTCGTTGGGAGATGAACAGGGCTCGCTAAGGCTACTTCTACTTAGTCTGTTAGATCTCTCTGGACTTTGTTCAGTATAGCTAAGTCTAATTTTACTTGGCCGTTTAGCTTCTGTCTCTGTATATTGTGGCCCTAAAAGTATAAATGGCATACAGAAAAAATCACTACCTCATTACCCATATTAAAAATGTGAAAGTGTGTTTGTTTAAAAACCTGGAGAGTGATATAGGGTACTTTTTATCCCAGAAAATCAGAGAATTCTCATGGGAATTTTAAAAACGTAGATACCTAAAACTTGAATCCATGCGGGAAGTCAGGGGCATCAGCTTATTATAACCAACAAATTTATATTTTCAGTAAATAACACAAATAGCTTTTTTTGTCAGACTCACTTGAGTATGCCTCATATTCCCTTTGGCTGTCAGATGTTTTACTATAAAATGTGTTTTCACCAGATCCTGGATAGCTTGGACGTCTAGAGCTGTCTTCTCCCTTCTTATCATGAAAGCCTTGTCGAAAATCCTCCGGTTCATTAGGTGAGGAACAATTTTCACTACTCCTACTAAATCTCTTTGCTCTCCCTGGGCTCTGATCTGTATAGCTAAGCCTAATTTTACTTGGCTGTTTAGCCTCAGTGAGATATTTGTCTGAGTACTGTGGCCCTGGAGAGTCGTCATCTGATTCTTGAAGTACTAAAACAATATAGATAAGTTAAACTGTTTAATATTTAAACCAAACAGTTTTTAAAGGAAATTTCTATCTAATTTAATTACAAACTTTTATCTGTTTTGTGATAGAGTCATCACCAAATAAATGGGAAAATTCTCTTTCCTTTTGGTGAGAATTCAAACTACTTGTTGCAGTAAACCCCTTTTTAGAAATAGGATATCAACATGGCTAGGCGGAAGGTGTGGCTGGCATCGATTAGTTGCAAAAAAGCTGAGGACAGGCAATGTTGGTGCAATCTAAAAGAAGCCTGTATCCAACAGTGGATGCATATTTTTTTTATTGAAATGACACACAAAACAGGTTGCAACTAAAAAGTGGTCAAAATATTAGCACAACCAGGTCATAAACCAAGTTATGTACCTCTAATATTTGTACACAACATTATATTGACTAATGATGATGTATACTGCCTGTGTCATTGTAATAGTGCTGAGGATTAAAGTATTATATACTCTGTCTCACCAGATCCATGGGAAGTTGTTGATGAGGCACCATAGGTATCAGCACGTGGACGTTTGGCTGGAACAGGACTTTCATCACTGCTTGAATCATCATCGGAGGGATCTACAAACATAAGTGCACTATTATGAAGAACTGGTCAACTGGTAAAATAATAATAACGACTGAGTTTTGATTAGTACTACTAACTAATCTCCTCATATATTAGCCATCCAACCAGAAGATATTATAGTGCAAATTCAGATGCACTCTCTATTGTCTAGAGTAAGAACGCTCGTAGTTAGATTACCAATGGGACAGAAATCTGATACAATCAGAGAGACATCAGATGCAGGACCGACTACATTAGATGCTCTCCGTGGCAAGGGGGGTGAAACTTTCTAACGCCAGGGTTGTACTGATAATTTCTTCAAATTGAATCCGAGACTCAAACCCAGGATGTCGTCATCTGCAGGCGAACGTGTTAACCACTAGACCAACGAGGTAGTTAATGAATTAATAAAGAACTAATAATAACAGCTTATTATCAGTGGATTGTGCTTTGTGCAATGATGATTTTAAGATTAACCAAAGTATTAAAGTTCACATATTTCGCCTGTGCTTTGCCTAAGTATAGGAGCATTTAAGCCCCCCTTTTTGTCCTTATTTAACAAGCTGCAGAGCTGAACGGTTAACATATTTTGTTATAATCAGTTTTACAAAAACGTAAACAGACCCTGCTAATCTACCGGGATCCAGGGAGAGCTCTTAATTAATAAACGCAATAAGTAGATATAATGTTGTACCTGAAAGATTCATGACTGCCTGCTCCACCTTGTAACACCTAAAACAATTCTTGCAGAACTTTATGGCAGGATAGTACCTATTTAGAGCAAAATATTGATAACATTTTATGATAATTGAGAAATTAAAAATATAAAAGTACCACGGACGACGAACTGTATTTCACAGACTTAGGTAGGCCGTAGGTCACACAATGTTCACGTTAGAACTTGCAAATTCTTTGGTTCACACGTTGGATTATTTATTCAAACTATAATAGGTACGTCTAAACTAAACTTAGGCTGAGGCACAATTAATATTTCAATTTTAATTAATATCTTAATTTTTTTTTAATATCTTAATAATATTAAAAATACACAGACAAAATTGTACCAAGATTTTTTGTTTTTTATCTTTTTTTTCCACAGCGGTAGTCGGTGTTTTTCAATGTGTTTTTATGGTGTTTTACGATGTTTTTTGACAATAAAACAGTGTTGCAAACAGCTTTTTAAATAAACCACAGATTAATAGGGATACTAAAATAAACCATCAATTATCTATGTAAAAATCTATGCTTCAGCTATCAATCAGCTGTTGTCCACTACTGGATATAGCCCTTCCTAAGAGCGCGGCACTACACACGATCCTCCGCCTTCCTCATCCATCTACTTCCCGCTACCTTCTTAAAATTAATACCTACCACTATAAATTTTGTGACAATCCTTCAAAATTGGGAATTTCTTATTATGGTGACAACACTGCACTGAAAAACTCACGAAAAACTTATAAAATTAAACCATAAATTGTAAATCAAAAATGTCTATAGATGGGAGTAAACATGGAACGTAGACTGAGTAAAAAAGCTAGACGAAGGAACGTTTGCTTTCTCATTCACACTAAAAAGAGAGCACAGATAAAGTAACTAATGTGATAAACAGAGACGCAGCTAACCTATTTTTTGTCCTTTATCGTGTAACCGATTTTTTCAAGGAATACAACTTGTTGCAAAACAAACTTTGAGAATTCGTGGCGCATTGTATTTCTCATTAGTTATTTACTTGTTTTCACATAAAAAAACATTTAGTTAATACCTACAAATATTGTTGATCGGTTAATACAATTAATATTGACTACTAAACAATGGTAATTGTCGTGTTAATCATCGTTTCGTCGTGCTATCGCTATCTCACAAGGTTACGCAGTACTTTTATCTAGCTTTTTTACTCAATCTACGACATGGAGTATGGAGTAAACATTAAAAGAAATAATAATTCGTATGGTGGGCATTGGCGGATCCACATGCAAAACGTAGTGATTATATTCTCTTTGCACATGCTTGCCGTAAGCATAGGTCACCGGTCACCAAGGGTCACCAATATAGTAATGTTCGTGGCCGCCATTTTAGTGACGTCACACTAGACTGAAAGGAGACTGAAGTTCCGAGCATGGTATAGGTATTTTTTATTTCGGCTGACGTCAAAATGACGTTATTTCGATATCAATGAGGCATGGTTCCAGCGCAATAGCAATTTGCGGGACTTAATATACAATAATAGAGGACTCGTACTCGTAACCTCAGAATACAGAAGTAACATCAAAATTTGAAGCCTCATGAACTGAGCTCATAACTCTTACACCCGTACTCAAGCTTCCGGGTTTATTAAAATGGCGTATGGGCGGAGCCTAAATGAGTTTTAGAGGGTCGTATCACAGACTACAGTGTATATAGGGAGAGTCGCAAAGACTACAATATTATACTGGAGAGTCGTATCGACACAACACTCGATAAAAATTATCATGAACATTCGTAAATTTTATTTTGAAATACCTACATTATGTAGTAGTACCTATACTTTCCGCAAATTGCTAATGCGCATGGCCGCAATTTTGGGGACGTCAGCACTAGACTGTCGAGCCGATGGCGATGGTATATTTTTATTTCGGGTGGGCTGACGTCATTTCGATGTTATAGACATGGTTCCACTTCCAGCGCAATAGCAATTTGTGGGACTTAGGTATATATTTGTATTTTATTCTAGATGATGCCCGCGACTTCGTCCGCATGGATATAGGTTTTTTAATCCCGTGGGCACTCCTTAATTTTCCGGGATAAAAAGTAGCCTATGTATGTCCGTCCCCGGGATGTGCAGAGTTAGCTTAACTCTGTACCGTTTCATCAAAATCGGTTGAACGGTTGGGCCGTGAAAAGCTAGCAGACAGACAGACACACTTTCGCATTTATAATATTGGTATGGATTAATAAATCTTGTAACTTTAAAAACGACGATAGCTTGCTTGATAGTTGGTATAAATATTATGAACTAGCTGATATAGTAGTATGTAGATACTAGTAAGCCAGTTTCTAAATCACCACGATTTAGAAACTGGAAATTCCTTACAGCATCAGGTTGAGGAGTTGGGTCCTCGAGTTTAACGACAAAGTCTTACGAAAAGATTTACTTGGAAGGTGCCTCCAGTATTAATTTATAATCAACAGTTTCTAAGTTCCATTCGTTTTGGTGGTCAGGTTCCCTGCAGCATCAGGATTGAGGAGTTGGAATACAATTTTTTTTATGAGGCAATGTCGCAGTTTCCGTATTGATTAAACAAATCTCAAATCGGTTCAGAAATCTCAAGAGATTTATGTGTACATAGGTAGAAAAACACCACTCCTCCTTTTATGAGTCTGTTTAAAAAGTAGCCTATGTTACTCCTCTACTCATCTGTGAAAGTCCCGTCGAAATAAATTCAGCCGTTCAGAAGACTAGCCCGTTCAAACAGTTAAAACTTCAATTTTATTTATTAGTATAGATATGTGCATAATAATGTATTTAGGAATAGGTAGTTAAATAAAACCAAGCATAAGACTTCATTATTTTATTTAAAAATATTTTCTTTGAACAATTCCGCCATTCTTAACTGATGTTGTCAATGTATTGGCAATACTAGGTTACATGAACCAAAATAATATCCTCACAGCAAGATTATCTTAGTCTAAGATTAGTTTAGTAAAGCTTCCCATCACTTAATTTCTTTAACATATGCGTCAAGTTCTGCATCTAATTGTTCAGCCGTTGGTACGGGTCGGCGACCGCGGGGAGCTCCACCACCCCGTCCTCCACGCCGCGCACCTCCCCCTCCTCGGCCACCGCCTGTCATCGCTTGCGGTCTGTTTCCACCTCCACCTGTAGATTTATTAAAAATCATTTTAGTTATCAACAGGAACCAAATTACCAGGATTAAATTATTTAGATGAATGTTTGAGATAGGTGTCATTACTGGCACATCAAGTAAGTAAGTAAGCAAGTAAAATATGCTTTATTGTACACCAAAACCAAAACAATAGACATATAACAAAGATAGCATGTACAATAGGCGGCCTTATCGCTAAAATAGCGATCTCTTCCAGGCAACCTTAGGGTAGAGGATATTATAAAAATTAAAGAAAGCGGAAGGGGTGTACTAATTAAATATACATAATATACGTATATATATATATATATATATATAAATACAACAGTAAATAAGAGAGGGATAGACGACAGAAATGTGGAATAAAAAGTAAAAATAAATAAATAAACACATCAAATGGAGGATAAATAAAAGAGCTTCAATTTCGTTTTGAAAATTGATAGTGATTGAGACTGTATGATATCCAAGGTATCAAGGTAGAGACTGTATTATAACATCAATGTGACTGTTCACCCAAAAACTAATTGGATTTAGTTAAGGTTGACTTTGGGTACCTATAAACAAAATTAGTTTGATTAGGACTTTAAGATTTGTATTAATCCGGACTAAACATAAGCACTTATTCTTCACACCCTATTATTTTTTATCTACTTGATAGGGTGTTGTAGGATGCCCCATTGCATTCACATACGCAGAACTAACTTTTACCCCCTGCAAGTGTCCCCTAGGTTGTGCTAAACAAGTAATGAATTTGCTAGTGAAATAAAAGTTCACATGGCTTGATAATGTTCAGAACAAAGTAGATATAAGTACATGCCAAACCTAGAGGCTCATTCTTCAAAGGCCCTTTAACATATTAATTCTTTAGGATGTTTATGTACAAAACACTAAACAAATGAATAAATAATGGTTTTGAACATAGTGCTTTTGAATAGGCACTAGTTGGTAATAATAAATCTAAATTACCAACCACTAAGCAAAAACAGTTTCTGGAGTTCTAAAGCGCAATACACATTGAGCCCGCCGGGCCGCCGACAAAGCCCAGCGAGTGGCGACACAACCCGGCGGCCTGTATGAAAAGAATCATGTCGGCAACATGCGCCCGCGCGTTTTACCCGCCGACATGTTGGCGGCTTGGATACGCCTGCGTTTAGTTGCCCGGCATCGACACGCGGCGATCACCAAAAAACCGACCAAATTTTCCGACTTGTAATGAGTGAAGCCGCCAACTAGACCGCCGACAAAAAGTTGCCGACATAATATGTCGGCGGCCCGGCGGGCTCAATGTGTATTGCGCTTAAGTGTATTTATTAAAAAAAATCTGTTTACCTCTACTTGAATTCCTTCTGACTGGACGCCCTCCAAAAGGTCTACTCTTATCTTCATTCCTAAATGTGCTTATTTCTGACGTGGCTAGCTGAATGTTCATTGCACGCCCATCAAGTGGTACCCCATTGTATTGTTTCATTGCTTTCAAAGCATCTGCTCTTCTTTCAAAAAGAACATCTGCTGTACCTGTGCATAAATAAACAAAATAAATTACAATACAATATAATTTATTTAGCTAACAAATTAGTGTATTTAGTACTTTAATTTATTCAGATGCTGTTCACAATCTCATCCCAATCAATGTAAGTTTCAAAAATTGCATGGGGATTTTTGAATTTTAAAAGTAACTTATGTCCATCTGTGGGATACAAGGTATCAGTACCAAATTTTTTTAAAAACTTAAACAGATCAGTGAGAAGGTAACAAACAGACATACTTATTTTTGCATTAAAATGCATTTTTGTATGAAAGTATGTATTATTGTAAATCAGTCTGTTAGTTTACTTAAATAAATTACCATTGTGTAAATAAACCACCCAGTTATTGATGCATATTATCATTGTTTTAACAACAAAAACAAGTCTATCTTTATATTGACTTAATAGTTGAAAAGACTAATGACTTTGACACAAATAATATACAAGGACTGTTGACTAATCAATTGTATACCCAAACATGTTGACATACAGTACATGGCAGAAAATATTGTATATCGAACTTCTCTACTGCCAGTTCAGAAGCAAAGGTGGGTTAGCTATTAAATAATAAATATAAAAGATTGTTTACCAACCTAATGATCTTCCAGATCTGTCATAATGAAGAGCAGCACTCTTTAACATGCCAAACTCTGAAAATAGCTCCTGAATATCAGAGTCTGAAACTCCAAAGTCCAAATTGGAGACGAGGAGCTTAGTGGGCCCAGTAGTGATGGGTGCACTCCTTTGTATCTTCCTATCATTGAATTCACTGAACATATCATGTTTCCATGTACTGTTCACATCACCCTGAAATAGGTTGTCCTTCATAGATCATGCCAACTGCTCCTGCCAGCTTCTTTGAGCTTAAACTCAAAATACTAAGCAAACTCTAGTTGTACATGTTCTATTATCATACACAAAGCTGTTTTACATTAGTTATAGAATTTTTAACTAGTCATACATTGGATATTAAACAAATTACAATTTTTGGACAAGTATGATGATTAGTAGACAATAAATTTTAATACAGTCCATGTTTACACCACTGACACTGCACTTTTCCAACTTTTACACAAAAATAGTCTTATAATGAAAATCCACATCTGCACAACAGGTGAGTATGTGCACCCAAGTTGAAGATGAATTCCAAATTTCCCAGTCAACTCTACGATCGCCAGGTGGTAGAGCCTGTGACAAATAGGCCGACATGCTGGCTGGCGAGTGACACCAGCTTGTCCCCATCTTCAAAATACACCTCCATGTAATTATCTCGAGACTTTTGTTGGTGGGTATACATACTTAGCAATGAATGAATTTATAATCCAAATGCCATAAAATGGATTGAATCCAGCAAAACATTACACGTAAAATCAGGCAGCTCAGAGCTAAGGATAGGAGTACGAAATTCCTACAAAATACTTTGAACAAACTATTTCCCTGTAGTTAACGCTACACATGAGCTGTGCGACGCACTTGACGCGTCATTTTCAGCACGTTGGTCCGCCATTTTGAAATTGTATAATCAACTATTCGAAATTACCCTTGTGTAATTAGCAGGTTTGGATACCCCGCCACGATTTCGACCCCGAAGAAGCACACCACCAGTACGGCCGTTACGAAATCCGCCACCACCACCGCCTCCACGTCCAGGCTTCTTTGCATCAAATTTTCTTCCAGCTCCTCCTTTCCTGTTCGCTTTTATTATGTCGTCTAAAGCCATATCGATTCTGTCAACCATTATTTTACCGTTTATGAATTTAAATTATATAGGTACTGAAACTACTATTGAACAAGAAATTTATATTTTTAAAATTTTATTTATCGACAAAATATGTAAAATCAAACGCGACTCGTGCACGAAAACTGGCGAAAAGAAATCATAGATAATAATGAATCATGAATTGTTTACATAGACAACTACTTTGTTTTGAACATAGAGGGTCCAACTTTGGAATTTACCAATAACATTGATCTGAATCCAACAGACGACCCAATCCGGTGTTGTTTTGTTGTTGTGGCCCCGTGCATAGACTATTCAAACAAGTAGACCTGTTACACATACCTACCTACATTTTACCGTCATTCCGTGCATTACCTACATTGCACCAGCATATGTTATTGGTCTGTGCGCACCAGCACAGCAGTCACAACAGCAGCACATAGAGCTGAAAATAGTAGGTAGTCTACAAGTGGTCTACAATTATTAGATTTGCTTATGAGCATGCTAGTATATTTGCGCCATGTAAAAAGTACTCTGTGATTTGCGCCAAGCCATAGATTAATATGTATAAGCAAGGCGCCAAGGAACCGTTAGAATAATAATATAATAAACATAGAGTACATTGAATATACGGGTATAGAGTCATCAGTCCCTATTTTTTGGTAACGCCATCTATTGAGCTGAGTTGCAACTACAGGATCTGCTATATATACTAATCCCTATAGGTACAGTATATACGCTACCTAGATAGGTACCTATATATAGGTTTTAAATTTTCTTTTATTTCTATTTTTCTATGGTTAATTTCAATAAAACACATAAATAAGGTAATACCTAATCTTTTATTTATTTTTATAACTGGGCACACACTTTTTTTCTGTTATTACAGCAAATCGTAGTCCGAGAAACGTAGTCGGGGTTATATTAGTTAGGTACTTATAGAGCTCTTCTTTTTTCTTGTTTTATGGCTTTTTCCATCACATCCAGATCAGCACAATGCACTGTAAATCCATACTTTGCAGTTTCGAATAGCTAAAGAGGTACAAAGAAATAAAGAAAGTTGCTCGGTAGAGTTGTCAGAGTTCAAAATAAAGCACAAGTCACTTCACTATAACAGAATCACCAAAATCCAACTAACAAAGTCAAGTCGTTGAAAAATATCACATAAACACCTTGATATAATGGAAAACCTCGAAAAAAGTGGTTGAAAATAAATAATTTTTAATAGACACAGACCACAGACTTGACAATTTGTGACTGTGCCAGTGTTTCCATATGTAAATCAAGTATTACCGTGTTGTAAGGTTAAAAATACGGTGTTTCTTGATTAAATTACGGTGGATGAGCTAAAAGAATACCGTGTAAATTACCGTGTAATTTTTAAAAAGAAAAAAAACGTTACGAATTTGCTTTTTAATTAATTATTAATATTATTCTGAGTCTGACTCTCCTAGCATAGCAATGTCTTTTCATATATTTTTCTTATTGCATTCATCCATCACATTTAAGAATTTTTACATTTCACTTCTTGCTAATTGCTTGAATAAGGACGAAAATAGATTGCCAAGATTAATAATTGATACTTTAACTGTGTGTGTGTGAGTGTGGCGATAGATTAGAAAAATAATAAGGATTTCCTTGAAATCTGCCACAATCTACCACTTTGTTAAATCGTCAGCTTTTTCTGCCAGAGTTAAAATTTAGGAGCCAAATCTGCCCAAATGGCAGAAATCTGCCACAAACGGTCACACTGCTGACCGGCCACAAAATTTACAAGTAGTGCCACCTGTTGCGCGTGGTTGGCAACAAAACTTACTACTAGTGCCATCTGTCGAGCTAAGTCTGAGTCAATGTACCCTGTGCGATTTTGTACTGTGGCTAAAATGTACTGAGTGAAAAGACCCTGCTAATAAAATTAAGTGTAATTTGGTAATAACTAGTATTACAATTAATTCAAAGAGTATTATAATCACTACCTACGTTTTAGTACGATTCACCATTTGTCGTGGTATCCGATTGTATAGTTAAATTGTTAAGGATATAAAATGGCATTAAACAAGTTTATGCATCCCCGCAATATTTATAAAACCCCTCCAGACTTTGCGAAGCTTGCAAAAACATACGAAGAATTTTCAGATATAGCCAAAGTGGTAAAAAATATTTTACTTCAACTTACTTCTTAATAAAAATATTTTCTACTAAGTAGGTACATAATGCACAAAGAATTATTTCCTATATTTTAATTATCTACTAAAAGAAACTTGAAAACTTGATACTTTTATACAGTATTTGTTGCATGTGATGGGATAAGTACATAGACCCTGTTATCTTGTCGTCTCACATTGAAATTTTGAGATAAAAGGTAGACAGGGATTAAAGGGCTAAGATGGCAGAAAAAATATTACTTAAAAAACGAAATATCAGGTATATACTTACCTATCTGTACAAAAAACTATTGATTTCAACTTGTAGAGATCTTATTGCCTATTTGATTTGGTGTCAACTTCAAAAACTACCTACAAAATGAGTAAATTTTTAGTTTATTGGTTTGCACTTGCTTTTTATGACTGTTCACTTTTTTGTTTCAGGATGTCAGTGGCAAAGTGAGTATTGATTTTAAGAATCCACATTCATTAAGAATTTTAACAAAATGTTTGTTAAAATCAGACTTCAATCTGGATGTTGTTATTCCTGAAGACCGCCTGGTTCCAACCCTTCCTCTTAGGCTGAATTACATACTATGGATCGAAGATTTAATGAACACAATCAATAGAAGTGACTCAATTTATGGCATTGATATTGGTAAGTTATAAAGTAGAGTCTCACTAATAGGCTACTTGACACTTTTTTTAAGTTGGTCTTAAATGGTTAATATTTGTCCTATTATATCAAAAAAATTAACACTATATTTTTTTGCGCCCTCAAAACCGTAAAACTAATTTAAAAAAATATTTTTCTTAGACAGGTGAAAACACTGTCGGCCATGTTTGGCCGATAGATTATCTGTGCTCTGACGTCATGCATTTGTAAACAACAGCATGACCTCCCAAAGTTTAATAAACATGACTTCTATACTAGTTTACATGAAAAATATAGTAATTATCGTTATTGTATCATCCGAGAATGTAAAAAACGCATCGATAAAGACCACAGGAAAGTTGTGGATTAGAGTGCCCAGTGAAATAAATATACGTAACACGCAAAGACTTGCTTAAAGGGATCCTATATGACTAACGACTTCAACCCAAATTTATTTTTGCAAAGATCACTTTGTTGTAAGTCTTACTTAATAACTTATTCAATTTATAAAGAGAAAACGATAATTTTTTACGTTTACTATGAGTTTTTAGAAATATATAAAAACTAGCTTACGCTCGTGACTTCGCCCGCGTGGACTTCATAAATTTCAAACCTCCATTTAACCCACTCAGGGGTGGAATTTCAAAAAATCCTTTCCTAGTGGACACCTTCTCTTTACCTACAAAGAACACACTCACCAAATTTCATGTATCTAGGACCAGCTGTTTAGATGTTTAGGCTGTGCGTTGATATATAAGTTAGTCAGGACTCTAAATTTTATATATATGGATACTACGTTAGTCCCCGCGTGACATAGGAATGACATTTCTTTGTTTACATATTTAATGACGTCACATCATGGCTGACAGCGTTTTCTGCGTTTCAAATAAAAATAAAAATTGTATTTTTTTAAATTGGATTTATATATCCATCCTGCGTTTTTAATAATTGTTATTGATATATTTCGTTGTCTTAAGCAAAATACTATAGTAAATAATCATTTATTGGACGAAATTAGATATGAGTCAAGTAGCCTATTCAGCATGTCCAATATTCGGGCACTTTCTGCCAGCGCCTCTCCCATGACTCACTACACCCGCCTCATGTGGAGAAAAGTTATGAGTCAAAGTCAAATAATTAATAATATTAGGTAATAAATTACTCCTTTTGATAGTCAGATGTTGGATTTGTAAGATATAGTGGTGATAATTATTACGCAAACTTAAGCTACGAGGGTTCCAAACGCGCCCAGGTCTGAGAAGAGCCCACAACAAACTCAGCCGAATGAAATAAATTTGTAGTACACAAACACATATTCACTAATTATTAAAGTAGTACCTACATGAAATGCTTTATTCAAATGCCAAAGAGATCTATCTCAAATTTTTACGGAAGGGTATATATGTATGTGGCACAATTTGAAACATCTCCTTTCAGCCTGACCTGACCAGTAGTTTCAACTGTGCGTTGATATATCAAAGACATTAAGTCATCTTTTCCTTTTATATATTTAGATTTCTAGGAACATAATATTCATATTTCTTTACATATTTCTAGGAACTGGGGCATGTGCAATATATCCCTTACTGGCTGCAGTTAAAAACAAATGGCGTATGGTGGGAACAGAGACAGATGTACAGAGCTTGCAGCAAGCCCAAAACAATGTGAACTGCAATGATTTACAACACCTTATCGAAGGTATTTAAAATTGTATCTTAGATTTGTTTTAAATGAAATCAATTAGATATTTTTTTATCACTGTTAAATAAAGTAAAACAATTATACAGATATAGGGATATATAGCCATAAATATTTATCCCTAATAAACTACTGAGCAACTTGGTCTCATAATCATATTTTATTATATTGACTGTACACCACATTAAGAGCTATATAGCATAAACCTGTCTTGTTTTAACTCAATCTTAAGTCTGAGCAAAGTCAAAGTGAGTTCTATAGATCTAGGCCTAAGGGTGCTAGCACACAACGTGTCTCCTATTTGTTTCCTCTCCTACATCAAAACTAAGAATAGTCTTCTGGGAAAGCATTCAACACAGCATTGCAATATTGGCAGTCACACCTTTATACTAAGCACTAGATTTATTAGACACAGTATTCTTGAGGTGCACCCTATTACTTATCACAAAGTACAAAAAAAAATATATAAAAAGCCACTAAATAAACAAACTACAACTACTACTTATCAGTTCTGCTATCCAAATCATAACAACCATGAGTGCTATAGCAGTCCAAATAATATATAGTCCGTACGAAATGACCCCTCAGGCGCCTTTTAAATCTATGGGTTAACTGTCATGTCAAAATTATGGTTCACCTTTAAAATAAGGAATAATATCGTACTTTTGACATGAAATTTTACACAAAAATTTAAAGTGGCGCGTGAGGAGTTAAATTTTACGCGTTATACAATGATTTGGCATGGAATTAATACATATAGCCCTCATGGTTGTTATAATTTGGATGGCAGAGTTACTATCTGTATCAAGTACTATTTTCAGTGTCAGACAATGTACATGAGAATAATGATTGCAGTGAGAGAGAATACTACGAAGTCGGTAATCGAACATATGTTTTTGGATAAAAATTGTCAAACATTTGACTTTTGCATGTGCAACCCACCATTTTACACTAATATTCAGGACCTGTGGGAATCTCGTAGCCCAGCCAGGTACATTTATTTATTAATTACTAGCTGGTGCCCGAAACTTCGTACGCGTGGATTTAGGTTTTTAAAATCCTGGGAGCTCTTTGATTTCCTGGGATAAAATATACCCATACTCCAGCTCTTTAAATATACCCATGCGAAAATCACGTCAACCCGTTGATCGAAGTACAAAACGAACCAAACAAATTTTCGCATTTATAATATAGGTACCTAGTTGTTTAGATAGTATCTTGGTATTAAACCAATTTTCATGAATCCTTAGCTCTTTCTGTCTATATAAATAACTAGCTTATGCTCGCAACTTCGTACGCGTGGACTACACAAATTTCATACCCCTACTTCACCCCCTTAGGTGTTGAATTTTCAGAAATTCTTTCTTTGCAGATGCCTACGTCATAACAGCTATCTGAATGCCAAATTTCAGCCCGATTCGTCCAGTAGTTTGAGCTGTGCGTTGATAGATCAGTCAGTCAGTCACCTTTTCCTTTTATATATTTAGATTTAAACAGGACTTTCACAATTCAGAAACTGCAAAGGTTGACTTATACAATGTACATAGCTTTAAAAACCCCTAATTAAATAATTAAAAAATGGCTCACTAGCTTTGACGTGTATATAACAAAGAAATAACTCTTACAATTTAAAAAATAATCAGCCTTGATGTCTATACACCAAAAAAGCAAATACTAGGTAATACTATAATAATTTCCATTACAGACCTGAACCTAAAAATGGCTTCACTGGTTCACCACATGAGCTCATAACTGAAGGAGGAGAGTTGCAGTTTTGTAGACAAATTATAGAAGAAAGCAAGCTGCAAAAAGACAAAGTTCTGTAAGTTGTATTTTTCAATTGTATGTGTGTAAAAAACAGGCAAGATATGATAACTCGGATGTCTCTTCCTTAGACCAAGTATGTGTTGAACGGTTGAGCCGTGAAAAGCTAGCAGACAGACAGACAGACTCACTTTAGCATTTATAATAATGTATGGATTTATAGGATTGGCTAATTCTAGGATAGCACTAGATTGAGATATATCAGCTTAACCACAATTATCTATATGAACCACACCTTAGTACCCTAGCCTGGTATTAAAGCATAATATTTGATTTTCTATTTACAGCATATTTACGACTATGGTTGGACATAAGTTTAATTTAAAGGAATTAGTTACTGATTTAAAAGCAGATGGTATTACATACACTACAACAGAATTCTGCCAAGGTCGAGTCACAAGATGGGGACTAGCTTGGACATATCAAAAATACGATTTTTCTAAAATGTGTAAGGCATATTTTCTTTTTTTTCAATTATTATTTTTGGCCCTTTTGTTTAGCTGACCGCCATCTAGTAGGTAAAATATGACTTCCGCAAAAATAGTTTTTATGGCCAAAAATGAATTTTTTATAGCGGTTTGTTTAGGCAGTAATAATAGATTGGTGGTCATATACTATACTATTTTGGTCTGCATGCCGATTCAATTTTAGGTTACAGACAACATTAAAACAGCCAGGACAATTTTTACTCTCATTGTTTATTAATGTATTGTTTTTGGTGTTTGGTATCTCAAAGTTTACTTTTATGGTCATTACATTTTTTTAATCTTTTTTTTTAGTTTCACCAAGAGACAAGTCTCGAAAGAAAAATGTTCCACATTCATTTGTTTTACCAGAACTAAATGAATGCTGTGATTATACAGAGAAGTTAAAAGGAATACTTCAAGATCTACAAATCATTTATAAGGTAATAACAAAACGAAAAAACGAGACGATTCTTGATGTTGTTGCTTTTGCCAATACATGGTCAAATCAACGCCGTAAAAGGAGGATTCAAAAACGTTTGTCAGAGGATCAAGTCAAAAGAGCAAAACTAGATTTACAAAATACATCCAATGTATCATTACAGAACAGTACTAATGGATCAAATGATACCATGATAAATAAAAGTATACAACCTGCAGAAGAAAGTACAAGTAATAATGGATCTCTTTACAATTCACTAGAGAACGAAACAGAAGCAGTCCATGCATTAATGAAAATAGCTAATAAAGATAAGCTTTTAAATATTGAAATGGAATTTTTGAATGGTAGTGCTGGTAAAGAAGGATTACATCAAATAGTTCAGTTCATTAAAAATAATTGGAAATGATGACTTGTTTAATTTTCTATACTTACTAAAAATAAAATTACCTACCAGATTCCGGACTTAAGATTAGGGCAGGATAAAACGTCACAATCCCGTCGAGTTGCAAAGACGTCCTAGGCTATCAAATGACCTCTAAATACTGTTGGGCGAAAAATATTGGTTGTTCTGTGTTTTTACTTTTTACTTTTTATGTAAAAAATAAAGAAATAAAAGTTGTCAGATTTATTCCAAAAACTAAACTAGTTCGGGATGTGAAATTTCGTTAGGTATATTATGTAGGTACCATTATATTGTAGTTAAACAACAAATAGGTACTGAAAACAACGAGCATAAAATGTCTAGTTCATAAGCTGTGACCAAAATAATTATGTACGGAACCCTAAAAGAGCGAAGCCCGTCTGGCACTTGGTCAGTTATTTTAATTGAGTAACTTAACTGGGAGCCGCTACATTCAGGGTGTGGAAGACGGAAGTTTCTACAAGAGATCTATGTCCAGCAATAGCCATCTATCGCAGAGTATACTAATCACTGTATAGTTTGATAATATGATGATGATGATAATGATGAAAACAGTGTTGCCAGCACAGACTACAGTGTACAAACAGAGAGTTGCCAGGTGATGTGCGTCAACGCCTACAAACAAGATGCTGAAAAGATACAACACTACTGCTTCGCCTGAATACTAAAAAAATCACCAGATATGTAAATCAGATCTTTGCTGAGTTTTAAACTGTCTTGTCGAATTTTCGAAGTGTAAAAAAGTCACAACCAGAGATACGAATATGACCCAAAACGTACGAATTTCGTACCCTTCTGGCAGTGGCGTGCAGCTCATAGAGGCATGAAAGCATTGCTTACCCCAGTTGTAATAGCTCAATGCATATTTTTCATTATTTTTCGCCAGTAAACAGGTTCTACCAGACTGGTGCCTACCCTGGCTTCAAACCCTGTGCACGCCACTGCCTTCTGGCCATCTTCTGGCAACGCTGGATGAAAATGACAAGATGATCCATTCACGAAGTACCTACCTACTAATAAATCCCAATTTTAGGCGTCCACAAAAGCCATCGAAACTTTTTGAATGGGAGCCAAAAAAGAGCTAGAAACCCTCGCTCATTAGATTATTTATCTACTATATATTATGCCCTCGCTATTTTATCAATGTTACCCAACCTCAAAAAGGCTAGAGCCCAGAACCGTAAACTTGAAGATTCCAGTTTAAAAAAATATTAAATACCACTTTGCCACAGACCAGTAACCAGTAAGTGTTTTTCTCTTTGGTGTGTACTTTTTCCCGCTTTTATTTTATGGAAAAATAAGAAAATAGCTAGTAAATAGCTTCGAATTTAAATACATTTGGAGTTTATTATGAATTCTTGATGACAGCTTACAATGTAGAAAAAGTGTGTGGTTTAATAAGTTCTTAGTGCCAGTGAACTTTGCTTAAATTTTCATCCAGTTTATTGTTGTAACTTTTCTGTGAGTTTTCAGAATATTAATAAACATTAAAGCTGATCAGCAGCATTTAACAGGTTCGAATATTAAAGTAATCTAAGGTACGCAATGAGTATAAATGATTATATTATTAAACAAAGTTGGAGTGAACTCTGCGAAAATGATCAAGAACAAGAAACTCAACCACCACCCAACAAACCAAGTAAGGCTTGTGCACCAACGGTATATTTATTAAAATAAGTACATACAATTTAAATGTGTGATATTAAATCGCCTTTCATATTTAGTTCGTCGAGCCACAAAAGAAAAAATGAAATCTGACAGCAGAGAAAGCTCCAGCAGTCGGAAAAAATCAAAGCCTAATGGTAAAAATGATTCTGAGAAATCTAGGTAAGTTCAGTTAAATTTACCTTATCAATAATTAATCTAATCTAATAATTTTGTTAGAGTTCCTACACAGGGTAATGATTTATATAAGACCAGTCAGTTGTAGGTGGATACCCTCTTATTTTAAATCCATAATCAGTACCCTTATTATAAATGCGAAAGTGTGTTTGTTTGTTGGTTTGCCCTTCAATCACGTCGCCACGGTGCAACGGATTGACGTGATTTTTTGCATGGGTATTGATAAAGACTTGGAGTGACATAGGCTACTTTTTATCCCAGAAAATCAAATATTTCCCAAGAATTTTTAAAAATCCTATATCCACGCGGACGAAGTCGCGGGCATCAGCTAGTAATATTATAAATGCGAAAGTGTGGCTGTCTGCTAGCTTTTTACGGCCCATCCGTTTTACCAATTTTGATTAAATTTGGTACGGGGATAGCTTGCATCCCATGGAAGGACATAGGCTACTTCTGATCCTGGTAAACAAGGAGTTCCGATGGGCTTTTTAAAACCTAAATCCCCACCACCGAAGTTACAAGCATCATCTAGTCTTTAATATTCTATTTATCATAATCAGCACAGTCAAATTAAATTAATTTATTCATATTAGTTGATTTGTGGTAGTTAATTTTCTCAATTATTCTCGGCTATTAAAAGTTTTCTCATTTATAGCAAACCTTCAAAAAAGCCAATTGAGTTGGAAACAGACCCAGAAATATTGCAAAGGCGTCAAAAGCAGATAGACTATGGTAAAAACACAGTTGGCTATCACAATTATACACTTCAAGTGCCCATGTAAGTAATTTGCTCAAGAATTCTGACTTTATATTGTAAGTGGGGTTGATTATTTCTCTTGTCTATCTCATAGTGTGGGATATTAAGTCTTAGTTGTTGTCGTCCCCAACCTGCAGGCTAAATTTTTGCTATAATAAGGTTGTTAGTTGTGTAAAATAAATACTATTTTGTGATGGGCAAGTACCTCATAGCCTGACACACACTTGACCAATTTTTGTTTCTAATTGACTAAGTTACAAAGTCTCCTGTTCTTGTCAAGAACAGAATCCGAATTCTATGAACAATATCAGTAGTAATAGCTGCACTAGTCACTTAAATGGTGTTTTATGATTTTTCAGGGATAAACGTACAAAAGAACACCCAAAAACTCCTGATAAGTATGCAAAATACAGTAGAAGATCTTGGGATATGTTAATCAAAATGTGGAGGAAAAAACTACATGAATTTGATGGTGAGGACATTGACTTTGAACATGAAACTGGAAATTTCTCAGAACTTGAAAACTAGATGAGTAATGGTTATTCTTCCAAGTTGACTAAAAACCATTGAAGCCACATTTAATAGTTTTTTTTTTGCTATCGGGCTTCATAATATTATACAGTGGAGCCTCTTTAACTCGAACCCCATTGACTCGAAATCCAAGACAAAGACATTAACAATTCCCTTCCGCTGAAGTACAAAAACCCTATAACTCGAATAATTTAGATACTTTAACTCAAATTGAATATGATTTCCCTGTGATGTACTATTCATTCATATCACACTCTAAACTCAAACTACAAATTTAGCAGACTATATCTGGAAGAAGCAATATGTAAATTCTGTAGCCTCTGTAGATCGAATTTTGTCCATAAGACTGAGACTCTTTGTCTCGAAGTAGAATCGACGATCAATAACCAATTTTTTTTGTGTCCTGTGGAAGTTTTCAATAACAACTATTGTTTACATTTTTGCACCCATCTGCTTAGCGAAAGTTTCTTTGCTTCCTTGAAAGTGCCAATTTTTTTTATAGAACATTGATTTGCAATTTTGATGTTCATTATTTTTCATTTAAATAAATCACTATAAGTCGAATTTTTATTTTCTCATGACCTATAACTTGAAGTACCATGGAACATTTGATTAAAAACTCCGTTATCTCGAAGTCCTCGCTTTAAAAATCGCTAACTCGAAATAGTTAACTTTTCCCATGAAGTTAGAGTTAAAGAGGCTCCACTGTATTATGATAATAATAATTAAATTAATAATACATTTTGTTAATCTTTCTGTCTCGGAATTGTACTTTATCCCCAACCCAAAAAGAGGGGTGTTATAAGTTTGATGTGTGTATCTGTGTGTTTTTGAATATTATGTTCAAATATTTTTGCTTCCGACAATACAATGTGTATTTAGTGGGAAGAATATTAGGTATGTTTGCAACTGTCTAGTTGGTGTAGGTGTAGTAGTTAGTAACTGTGGATGATGAGGTCCTGGGTTGGATTAACCCTATATCTATTTTTGGCCTAACCTAATTATTACATCCCTGGTAGCGCAACTAGTGGTCGAGTGAGTGAGACGTCGCCAAATAGTTCTATACATATTAGTGGTTACGCCACCAGCGGATAATGCTGGCCGCCACGCCGCCACCATTATTATATTATATAAACCAAGCTGACAATAGTGAGCCCTCCATAGAGACCATAGAGTAGTATACATTTTGTTGGTAGCGCGTCTGGTTGCGCCGCCATCAGTGTCCTAGTGAGAGTGCCCTAAGTATATGGTAATTATCAACTTGTGCTGACATTTTTCATATCACTTGGTGTTTCACCAATGGAAATGTCATAAAATGTAGACATAATATTTTTAAACAATATAAATAAAAAACACTGATAATAATAATTGACTTTTTATTTAATCATGTTAAATCGACGGTAGTTCTACTTTGTTTAAAATATCCTTTGCCTGTTTGACCAATGGATTGTTCTTAGTTTCTAATGCGAAACTTTGCAGTTTTTCCATATACTCTTCTATATTGCTGTCAGATGCTCCAAAAGATCCACCTGGAAGTCATAATTGAAAATTTGATGATCTCAAATATGTAAACTAATCAAAATCCTAAAGGTATAATCACGTCATATCAGCTCGGAAAGAGATCGTCACCATATCAACTCAAGCCGTCCAGTATTCTTTGTATGTAACTCCTTACTGCAACACATAATAATCGGAATAGTATCGCAATCGCCTCGCCTCGGGACAAGCTCACGAACCGCGATGCGGTGCGTGGTCAACTTGCAGTTTCCTGACCAAACTGCGTTATTCAAATGACATCCAAATGAAGTAAACTATTAATGCTTCACCTTGCAACGGTAATGCGACTGACTGTAACGCTTGCACTAGCGAGCTGACGAGTGCGCGGCGATGCGCCACGAGTGCCGCCGTGCGTTCAGCAGCCGCCGTCGTCTCCGCGCGGAGCCGCGACGTGGCTGCGCTCACTTCCTCGGCGTGGCGTTGAAGTATGGCATTCTGTTTCAAAAGTAATTTCAATATTAGTCTATGTAATGTAGGTAAATGCAAGTCCCAAACTGACAAGGATTAGATTGGGACTTTCATTTATATGTAACAAAAAAATATAACGATGGCTGCATCTTCATCTGCATGGATTTAGGTTTTTAAAATTGCTGTGGTAACTCTGGGATTTTCCAAGACGCAAGCTATCGCTACCACGTCAAAGCGGTTAAATTTATGAGCAGTGAAAAGGTAACAGACAGACTTCTCATACAAACACAAGTTTATAGAGTTATTTGGAGTTATTATAATGGCATCTTCTAAGAAAGGATTTTTGAAAATTTAACCCCTAAGGGGGAAAATAGGGGTTTGAAATGTATGTAGTCCACGCTGGCAAAGTGGCGAGCATAAGCTAGTTATTTATATAAATAAATTACCTGTTGCTCATAATCAGAATTAGCTTTGCGTAACTGCCGTAGTTCAGATTCTCTGAGCTTATTGTGTTGAAGGAACTGGTCTGTAAATATGGGGATATCTGTATCACCAGCCATTTCTTCACCCTGAAAAATTTACATTATTTGCATTGAATGAAATGCATTGCTATGTATAAGGAAGTCTGCTATATTATAGCTTTTGCCCTATTTATTTTAAATATTGTTGATGAAAAACAAAGGAATACATTGTGGTGAATACAGACTATTCATATGATAATGAAAACTGCATTATTTATTTTATAAATTGGGTCATAAACTAGTAATTTAATGGTAATCTTGCTCCATGTATTATTACTTCTACTTTACGCTGTATCGGCGAAAACGCACTGCACTTCCGTCATCCGAGTTCTATCTGTGAGAATACCAGCGATTGTTATCTACGACATATGTCATAAGCTACCATACAAAACAAAAAGGAACGTATTTTCTTGGACTCGGATCGGATGAGTGCAGAACCACAGTTAGTGTCAGAAAAACTAACTCCTAACCTTGATACTGTACAGTGGTGTGGGTGATTTATTAACTTATTTGGTGACTATGTTTTATAGGCGACTTTGTCCACGACACATTACATATAATTTATAGTCTATAGCACTCAGAGATTCTTTCTATGCTCTGGGCTGGTTGCCACACTTAAACATTTCCGTCTCTCAGCACTTAGAGAAACTTATCTACCAGTGAATGAATTTTTAAAATTGGATGAGTAGTTTCGGAAATTAAGTACCTCCTACATCTAAACTTTACTTCTATATAATTTTAGTGTAGCTATGAGGGCAAAATTAAACAGGGGTGTCTGTTCTGCTGTTTGATTGTTTTATTAGTCAAGTTTTGCTTTCACCGCATGAGGAAAGTACAGTACTAGTTATACGCAGACACATCCACTGTAATCCAGAGCTTGTTTTACCCAACACCAATTATTGCAAGTAATCCCATATATAACTTGTATACTTACAGAAGCTGGTGTGATACAAGGTCTTGGTCGAGGTGGGGTTGGTTGTCTGGCAGCATTATTGACAGCAGCTGAAGCTGCCACATTTGCATTGATCACATTCTGTTCTGCTATTTGTGTAGCTGCTGCAGGAACAAAATAGATTCATCATCAGTTTTTTGTAGATTATTTTTTTACACAATACAACTTATAGTTGTGTGAGACATGGTTGCTAACAATGAGTGTCTTAAGGAAGCTCAGTCATTGAACAGGCAATGGAGAGAGCTATGCTAAGTTTTGCTACATGCTCAAATCAGAAATGAGGAGATCTATAGATCTAACCAACCAACACAGCTCAATGAGTTACGTTGAAGTGGTAATAGGATAGCAGATCAATAGATGTGTATACCTAGTATAAGTGGCATGTCACACAGAAAAGTATTATTTATTTAAGCCCTTGTGTACTTGCTGTTGGTGTACTGAAATAGAATAAATAAAATAATATAGGTTTATTTAATAATAAAGGCACTAAGCTACAGCAGGCATTATTTACCTGTATCTACCACAGCATTGTTGATATTTGTATTCTGCTTAATTTTTTTGGAAGAGTTGCTCATGTCCTTTTGTTCCATTTGATGTTTCCTGAACTCTTTATAGGCATCAGTCTTTTTATATTCAGCCCATTCTTTTATATACCTATAAAGGAAAAGTATTTAACTATGTTTAATGGTGAAAAAGAAAAGCTCCATGCAGATAATAGCAGTAGGAAAGTGACAAGCTAAAACCGTAATGCTCAACAGTTTTGAAATATCAAAAATGACAGGTAAAATTCCCACTAGTTGAATTATTATTATTCTCTATTAGGTACCTACTTCCAAAGTTCTCATGCCTAGTATAAACTTAATATTGTCAGAGAGGCACATGGAATTCATACCAAAACATGTAAAAAAATATTTTACCTTTCCTTATCCTGGTCAGCTGCATTTAAGTATTGCTGTTTCTCTTCGCCTGGAAGTTTACTCCATTCACTGGCTAACTGCCTTGTCAACTCTGCAAACCCAAGTTCTGGCTGTTCAGCACGTAACTGATCACGTCGTTCATTGAGAAATCGTACGTAGCCTATTAACAAATTATAACAAGGCTGTAAAAATGTTGAGAAGCAAATTTAGTAAAAAAGTTAAAGAATAATTTACCGGTGAGTGGTTGGCGTGGAGCAGTTACATCACGCGGTGTTTTGGGTTTTCGTTTCTTAGGCTTTTTTGGAGAAGGTTTTTGAATATCCTTTGAGTTTAAAGGCTGAGGGCCGGCATCAGCTTCATTTCCATTTACAGAAGAGGCTGGTGCTGCTGCATTAGTTTCTTGGTCTGCATTCGTAGACTTTGCAGGTTCTTCATTTGGGACTGTTTGCACTTCATTAGTTTGAGCAGTTTCTATTTCCATGATATCTTTATTCAAGTTGGATTATACCTACTAGAAATTGCTTGAAATACACGAGGAAAGGAAACACAGAGTACATTGAATATAGGGGTAAAAGGAAAAATGTTAAAAGTACTCTGTGAAGGAAAACAACTCAAGCAAAACTCAAGTAGATTTAAAAAAAAAATCAATTTGCTTCTTTGCTTTGGACCAAAGAGTATAATATATACAGGCTTTGACATCGGATTTGTTTGTAACTTTCGGATTTCCATTGAGAATATAAACTATAAGATACCCTACACACGATGATTTTATGTTTGTTGGGGTAGGTTAGACAGGATTGGGATCCAACAAGTAGCCAACAACAATAAAGTTAGCAGCATTGCTATTATTGTTTGTTTGTGGCTTTTTGTCTGAGCTTTTTGTTATGCCCGCCCGGCGCCCATACTCATGCTATGCTCATGCCTATGCCTAGTAATGCCACACAGCACAATTTACTTCGCCAAAGATGCGTTGTTTGCGTGGTTGTTTGGTAGAAAACCATAGAGATATATAGAAAACACACGAGAAAACACAAAAACACCGTCACAAAATTCAATGTTGACTCTATTTCTGTTAGTTGACTGCACAGATATGCCCAGATTTGCAACTAGCGTGGCCCCAGTCCCTCTCGCTCAAGCAGATTTTCTTACTTGTGAAATGTCATTCCTTCTACACTTCACGTTGTTTGTCAAATACTCACGTACAAATACATTTTGACAAACAAAACAAAGTGGCCACGGTGATAAGGACAAAATATAATCATTTTGTCACGTTCTAAATAAGAGCCTAAATGCATTTAGCTATCTCGCTCTAACAGTAAGAGTCACAATTTAGGGCTACTTCTAGCAGTCCCTATGAGCAGTCCTTGTTCTGAGGTTGACTGACTTTAATCACGTTTGATAGAAGTGTCAACATGACAGTGACCTCTTATGTGATGACAATAATTGTGAAGAAAAAAGAGATCCAAAAAAAATAGAGATATAACCAAAAAATTAAAAATCTTTTATGAACCAAACCGATTTTATTATGAAATAAACGATACTTGTAATCAACTGATAAAAGTATCAAATACTATTGCAATAAAACACGGGTTTCTGTCATTATGTAAATTTTCATTATAGTTATAATCATGGTAAGTGTAATGTTCTGTAAAAAGTTATCGTCAGAAGTTACAGCATAGCTTATTTTAAAAAAGTGCAACAATTATTGCAAATTTTATGTTTAATTGTTTATGCAGTATAGTTTCGTAAGTCGTAACGGTCGTGCTTGTTCACAGTCCGACTTCGAAATACATGAGGCGTTGGCCTCATTAGAGATGCTAATGTCGGAGTTCTTTTCACCCACTACAAATAATTTTAGAAAAAGAGAAATTGAAAATATGCTAGAGAATTTTTCAAACAATCGCGATTCGTGGAAGCATTGTTTGTTATTTCTCCAAAAATCAGAGAATCAATATGTTTTAATGTTTATACTCACTACACTAGAGGTAAGCTCAACGGCATTAAAGTAAATTAAGGATATTAATGGTTAAGTAAACATCATCCCTTTTCATCATCATCACTGCACAGAATAAAGTTTGGTGCCTGTCTGTCTGACAGATCAGTTTTAAAGACATCTCAAAAAGTGTAAAACTGTTAAATGAGAGATTAAGTATTGGCTCCTTTACATTATGTATAGTGTGAATATTGTGAATTCTATTTCTATTAATATTTGATTTCAAAACTACATAATTTATTTGTTTCAAATGCATTCTATTGTAAGCAACAGTGCACAAAGCTAGCTATTTTTTTTTCAGAAAATAATAAATAGGCAATGGGTTAGTCTATCAGATAGTGAAAAAACAGAAATACGGTTGAATTTGATGAATGAATTGATGACAAAACATGAAACAATGTTGTATTTCATTAGGAACAAGTTAGCAGCACTGCTAGTTTCCATTGCTCGCTATGATTGGCCACATTTGTATCCTGACTTTTTCAGCAATATTGTAGAGGTGAGAATGAAAGATATCTGTAAGTATACAATCTATACTAATATTATGAATAGGTAAAGTTTGTAAGTTTGTTTTAATGAAGTAATCTCTGGAACTATTGAACCAATTTTGAATTTTTTTTCACCAGTAGATAGCTATATTATTCCTGGGTGACATAGGCTATATTTTATTTTCAAAAAAAATTTGAGACCTATCTATTATTATATTCAATACCAATAAGCGCGAACGAAGCAAGCGCGATATTTTTTATTATTTATACAGACAATATTCTCAGAAAAAAAATTAAGGACATCCTAAAATAGTAGAAATCAATTTATACTCAACTAGCTGATGCCCGCGACTTCGTCCGCGTGGAATTAGGTATTTTAAAAATCCCGTAGGAACTCTTTGATTTTCCGGGATAAAAAGTAGCCTGTGTCATTCTTCAGGTCTTTATCTATACTCATCAAAAAATCACGTCAATCCGTTGCACCGTAGCAACGTGATTGAAGTACAAACCAACAATCACACTTTCACATTAATAATAAGGGTACTGATTACTTTTATTTGATGGTATGTGTACTTAATCCACGTTTTTCCTCAGTTACTGAAATGTGAGGGTCACCAGTGCATAGTTGGGTTGGTGTTAGCTCAAGCAGCCAGTGAAGAGTTAGGTGCAGCTCGTGATACGGGTGTGTTACTGCTGTCAACAAGGAGGAGTCAACTTGAACGACTTATGCTTAAAGGGATGCCTCAGATGCTAGCAGCACTTAGTGGTAAGCTTTTAAAAACAATTGATGGATGTGCTTTTAGAGAATTTAAATTTGTCAGTTTTTTATGTCATGAAATTTACATCTATCTATATATATAAAAGGAAAAGGTGACTGACTGACTGATCTATCAACGTACAACTCAAACTACTGGACGGATCTGGCTGAAATTTGGCATGCGGATAGCTATTATAACGTAGGCATCCGCTAAGAAAGGATTTTTGAAAATTCAAGCCCTAAGGGTGTCAAATAGGGGTTTGAAATGTGTGTAGTCCATGCGGATGAAGTCGCGGGCATCAGCTAGTTACAAAATAAGAAAGATTCAGCCCACAGTTCAGCATGCTGGCCTTAGTAGAACTTCACATACCTTCTTTCTTGACTTTTTCCTGTCCATGTTTTCGTTTATGGATTTTACAACCCTTTAAATATAACAAATCATCTGTCAGTGTAATTGGAATAGCTTGTGATATAACATTGCAGCCATACTGGAGAGGAATGCTCAAAAGGAAGGCCAGTCCAACCCTCCTCCATCCCCTACCCGAGGATTGCCTCAAACATCGGCTTTACCCGATCTACTGGCCAATGCGCATGATGTACATTCAGCAGACAAGTAAGTACATTTCACACCACGAAAATTGAAAAAGCTGACATGTTTTGCACAGCAGCCTCTGGATTGTGTAAGAAAAACGTATTCATCGTAATCGGTAGCAAATTCTGCTCCTAGATTGGCTGTGAAAAAATATGAACAATCGACTTCAATCATAGGGCAGAATTTGATGTCGATTACGATTACGCTGAATACGTTTTTCTTACACAATCAATCGGGGGGGCTTGTTTTATATTTATCATCATCACCGTCAACCGATAGACGTCCACAGCTGGACATAAGTTTCTTGTAGGGACTTCTTTACTCATGTTAGGTCATTAACGAAATGCTATAATTATTTCGCAACTGTATTTTTAACTATGCACTTTATTTTTAGAGCCTTAAATATGGAAATAGTAGTGAAGTGCCTTACTACACTGCAGCACTTGTTTCTCTGGTTGCCGCTCTCATCTCATGTCCCGCCATCACTTGTTACCACAGTTTTTTATTGGGGCAGTGTTGCCACGCAATCACAGGTGAGCCTTTAAACAATGTCACATATTACTACAAGTAAGTCCGTCCGTCCATCTGTCAGCAAGCTGTACCTTATGCACTGTAATAGGTAAAGGTAGAGTTGAAGTTTTCACATTTTGTGTTTATAATATAAATATGAAGGCAAAGCCTTGATAATATGATGATGACAATTAAACAGATAAGTCAGGATTACAACTTTATAGAGTAGCCGACCCTTCGTGGGCGCACTAACAACATCCTCGCACTATGAAAGACAACACAAACTACCCTCAACTACAACTATAGCAGCAACCCTCATTAATTATGAGTCATGACACCAACGTCTTCAATGAGACTAGACAACGCTAGCTAACCCTACCTAAGTCGCCTCCACATCACTCCTTATAGCGACTCTTGGACCAACCATTTAACTTAGCTACTACAACCTAACCTAACCTTAACCAACAATAACCACGTTAGGTAACAATAACAATAATTCTAAAACCTACAGTGCGGCACACAGTATCTACTGAGAAGTGCCTCTGGCAAGAGCCAGACAAATAATGACTTGTTTCGTACAGCGCGTCCGATTTTACAGTCTCACAACACCGGGAGGACGATGACGTGTGTTCAATGAGCAAATTGTTTACAACTTAAAGACGGCGCTGCCGTCAAATGCACACTGAAAATTTCAACTCTACTATAGTATCAGTAGATTATTCTCCTTTAGCGTCTTAGCTCAGGTTAATGACAATGCGTGCACGAAATAAATAAAGCGGGCTTAATGTAATAATTGACAAACTTTGTCAATTCGCTATTGACGTGACTTTTCACATGCTATCTGTGAACCAGTCCATCTTCACTATGTCATGTTCGTGCAGTGATGTTAGGCACCCTGCACACAGAGCGCGGAGGCAGCGCTGGCCGGGCTGGGCGGCGTGTGCGAGCTGCTATACCGGCGGTACGCGCCACCGTCGTCAGCCGCCACGGCGCTACGCCTGCAGCACTGCGCGCTGCGCCTGTTGCGCCACCTCACGCAGCATCCGCAGCATATGCAGCGCGCGCACCAAGAGTGAGTGCTTCGCTCATTGTATTGCGACCCTCGTTTCTGTTTGATAATATATATAAAAAATCGGGGTGCGTAGACCTCGTTTCATACTCCTACCGATAGAAATGTGAGTATGTACACACATAATTTCGATTTACAGAGACAGCAAAGTTTACATATTGCTTCTCCAAGATATAAAGTTTACTAAATTTGTAGTTCGAGCATGATATGTATGGATAGCAATGTATTGCTGGGTATATAAGTAAATAATGTTTATTTTCAGTTATCTAAATAAGCTGGCCGAGTTCCTAAAGTTGTTTGTATCCCTGCATTTCAAGAGGTTAGAAGCAGAGCCTGAGTTTGATGCTATAGATTTCTTGTCATACTTATTCCAGTACACATTCCAGGTAAATATTCAACAATATAATTATATAAAAAATACAAAAACAATCCATACTATAATATATACTATTATACTATACTATAATATTATAAATGCGAAGGTGTCTGTCTGTCTGCTAGAGTTTCACTACCCAACAATTTAACCGATTTTGATGAAAGTTGGTACCGAGTTAGCTTACATCCCAGGGAAGGATATGGGCTACTTTTTATCCCGGAATATTAGAGAGTTCCCACGGGATTAAAAAAACCTAAATCTACGCGGACAAAGTCGCGGTCATTATCTATTAAAAAATAACCGAGGGAAAAGGGTTGGATTATCCTTAACTACACAGATCTAAATATTTAGCTAGGATTGCCAGTTCTTGATCTTGCAACATTTTCAAATTTGTATATTTGCTCAAAACACTTTATGTAACAAAATGATTGAAAATAAATGTTTTATTATTATTTTTTAGGTGCCAACATGTTCTACATTTGTAAGTTGCTTAGATATATGGATACAGTTATTGACGTATTAAAACCTGAAGACACTCCTAAGTAAGTTGAGGTTTCTTGTTTTCGACTTTTCAAATATTGCTAGCAAGGATATTGTAAAACTCCCAGATAGGCAATGTTCATGGTACAATCGTATTTTAAAAGTGAAGACATTTGTGTTCACTTTTAAAATACGAAAACGCGCTAGCATGCGAATTTTCACATGCTTGCGCGTGCGCGTAGCGGCACAGATTATCTACATAGATAATCGCGTGTCATTTACGAACCTTTGTGTAAATGTACACGAAAGCAAATAAATAAATCTAATCTAATATTATTTAAAACGACACCTACGAGCATGTTTCAAAATATTATGGTGATCCGTTACCAGTCTGTAGAAGTTGCGATTGCCAGCATGAAATATTATTACAAATATTATAACTAGCTGACCCTGCGAACTTCGTTCCGCCTAACAGTCGATTCAAATTTTTTAATTTTTTTTAAAATCCCACGATTAGGACTTCAGTACTTTGCAGCATCAGGATTGAGGAGTAGGAGCCGAAGTTCAATGATGTAGCCTATGCTTGGTACCTAAAATTATTTTGCATCATCCGCAGTCCCTGAAACATTATAGTTTAGGAGTGCTGTACCCTACATCATCAGGGTTGAGGAGTTGAGACTTGAAGTCTGAGAATAAAGTCGTTGCTTGGTACCTACAATATGAATTCACTATGAACACTTCCTGAATCTTGATAACTCAGGCGGGCAGTAACCCTGCAGCATCAGGATTAAGGAGTTGAATCCAGAATTTTTTATGTGACCACCACGAAAACTTTTTTTGTTGATTTAAAAAAAAAATTGCAAATCGGTCCAGAAACCTCGAAAAAATCGATGTAGAAAAAAAGAACCACCTCCTTTTTGACAGTCGGTTAAAAACCGATGACCTTGAAATATTTACGGAACAATCTTTAAAATATCCCCTTTCTAACAAAAAAAGAATGAATGAAATCGGACTACGCGTTAATGAATTACAACTCAGTATACATTTTAACTTTCATCCCCATGAAACCATGCTGAATTACGGGATAAAAAGTATCCTATATTCTTCCTCATAGTATGACCTCAAATCGTACCAAGTTTCATTGGAATCCATTCAGTAGTTTCAGCGTGATGCGCGGCCGTGATACAGACAGACAGACAGACAGACAGACAAAAATGAAAAAAATTACAGTTTTGGGTTCAGTATCGATTATAGAGTGCCCTCGAAAAAAATTTTTCAAAATATCTTCAATGTACAGAATTTGACCTGTTACAGTTTTATTATAAGTATTGATGCGAAAGTTTTACTGTTTGTTGGCTTATTGGTTTTTTAGTTTGTCCTTCAATCACGCCGTAATAGAGCAATGGATTAACGTGAGTACAGCCGGGACAGATAAGATAAGATTTATTTATTTGCTTTCATGTACATTTACATTAATTGATGGTGGGTGCTTAAAGCTAAGATATTATTTATAATGGAAATCACTCACGGTAGTTTAAACGCCAAAAGAGCAATGGATGATTTTTTTTACGAATATAGTTACAAACTTAGGAGAGTAACATAGGCTACTTTTTATCCCGGAAAATCAAAGAGTTTCCACGGGATTTCAAAAGACTTAATCCACGAAACAAAGCCGCGAACATCAGCTAGTTAAAAATAAAAATATCTACGCTTTTAGTGAAATATCTCAATATAATATTTGTTTACTATAATTTTAAGGACTTTTTACACATATTTTTCACCATTAATAATAATATAATAAGCATAATATTATAAGTGTTTGTAAAGTTATTTAATTTGGTAGGTATTGGGAAGCCCTTCAGGCGCTGGTGAGTGGCGTGTTGAACAAGATACAGTTTCAACACAACAAAGCTCAATTGCAACATCTTGACAACGATGTGTGCGATGATGATGTAAGTAGCATATAGAGCATATAAATGAGAAAGGACTCGCCATATTTGCTCTTTAATTGTCATAAATCAAAAGTACGATTTTAGTCCTTAATCTAATGGTAAACCGTACTTTTACCATGACAGTTGCCACAAAGCAATCACCATTTATGGCGAGTGCTTTCTCAAAATTTATGCATTATGGAAGTTATTCTAAGGGTGCCTGTCCATTGATCGGAGTGTTTTGCCCAATAGGATTGTTGAAATATGATTTTGTTGAAACTTTATGAGTAGTGTGATTGATTTGTTCAATTACGCGTCTCCGCTCCCCAAAATTTTTAGTGGACGTTTTAGTAAAACTAAGATCCAAAAACTCTCTTTATGTTGAAGAAATATGTTTGATTGCAGGGAGAAACTGAGTGGCAAAAGTTCCTAAAACACTGTATAGAATGTATTGCGCGAGTGGCGGATTTGGCGCCGCTGGACGTGTTCACTGCTGTGGTAAGTTGCACAAATTATAATATTTTTATATTAATTAGGAGTAAATTCGTCAAAAAGTTCCAGCCAATCCAATCCATCCATCCACTGCCTGTATCCGTCCACTGCTGGATATAGTCCTTTTCAAGAGCGTGCCACCAAACACGGTCCAGCACATCAGCAAAGTTAACTTGAGATCCGAGCGGAATGCGCCCTTCCTAATCAATTAGTTTGCTTTTTTAAAATCCGTTCTAACTAATATTATAATTATGAAAATGTGTCTGTCTGCTAGCTTTTCACGGCTCACCCGGGTAACTGATTTTAACGTTTAGTACAGAGATAGCTACACATCCCAAGGAAGGATATAGCAAGGACATTTTACCCCAAAAAGTCAAATGTCATAGATGGAACGGTGGCAATGCTTGGCGGGCGTGCACGCGCGCGCGTCCGGGCGGGGCGGCGCCGCGGGCGAGGCGGATCGTCTGCTCGCCGCGCTGCTGGACCTGGCCACGTTGACGCGGGTTCTGGGCCGCCTCGCACCATCTTTACTTGCGGGTAAGCTCTCCTTGGACTCTGTTCACGCGGACATGCACGTGCGCGACATAGCCACTGACAGCGAGAGATGAAAGATATACGAATACTATTAGATGCATGATGGCAATTTGTTAACTCAGTTTATGATTTTAACTGACATTTCTTGTTTTTCCCGTGTAATTTTCAAACGCGTGTTCCCCAACAGAGCCGGAGCATGGCAGTACAGACAACGCGGGCGCGGCGGCGAGCGCTGGCGGCACTGGGCGCGGCTGTGCGGCCGGCGCGGCGCTGATCGAGCGCTGCGCGAGCGCGCTGGCGGGCGCCGCGCTGACGCGTCCGCACCGTTCGCACCCGTCCCCTGCGCTGGCCCGCGCTCATGTTATACTGTGAGCTTAGCCTTTGTCAAACAGAATGCGTACACTTAGCGCGCGTCGAGAGATAATAGCATCGCATACTAGTGCCACACTATAGCATTCCTTTGTGTTGTACTATTTGAGTTTAAACCTGTCACATAGCGTGCGTGCTGCGACTCTTGACGCGCGCTTTGTACGCGTTCTGTATTAGAAGGCCTTTATTTTTTAAGTATAACTTATTTAGACGCGACTTGAGAAAGTGCGCGACAAATAACGAATTTCTGATAATATGGGTAACGAGGTGAATGTACATACAGGCACGCGGAAATGTTCGCATGTATGGGTGCTTGGTGCTGCTACGCGAGCGAGTGCAGCGTGCCGCTTCACACTATGGAGAGCCTCTTCAGCTCCGCGCTGCCCTTCCTCGTGCCGCACGATGTGCCGGTAATTTTCTTTTTGTATAAATATTTTAGACTGCCCGGCTTCGTTGGCGAAAACATAAATCCCTTATAATTTTAAATACACATCAAAAATTGCGAACCGGCAGGAATCGAACCCGCGTCTCCTGGGATCGCGCCCGACGCTCTAACCACTAAGCTACAGCCCGCTTACTGCCAGTGACGAAATTTGTGATGTGTATGCTCACTCGGTACTGAATTCCTGCCGGTTCGCAACTTTTGATGTGTATTTAAAATTATTTGGAAATTTCCTTCAAGTGTAGGTGAAACACTATAAAAATTATAAAATATAAATCCCTTATTCTTGTCTACATAGTAAAGGCAACATCTGTGCTTCAGCTCTCTACGTCCAAGGGTTTGGGCTGAGTGTTGATGAGTCAGCCAGCGAGTCAAGACTTTTCACTTAGTGACTTGGATATGGTTCGTTAGCGCAAGTCACTGAAGTTATATAGATGCGATATATAGATGCTGCCATAATGGGAATCCACAGGCAAAACTTATTGCCACAAAAGGTCAATAATATGTCAAATTAAAATCAACAATTGTTTCTTTTGTTTTATTGCTAGCTTTGCTAACAATTGTTGATATCAATACACATTTGTACACGATTGTTTCGTGAAGTATGTATGTATTTAAAGATGTATGATACCTGGAAGCTTGTACAATAAAATTATGGGGTTTTACAGCTCAGTACAAAATGTACTCTGTGGCTCAGTATAGCTGGTTCCACAGATGATATACTACCTCTATGGCCGGTTCGCTAATGCGCCACCTGTTGGGATAAATTAGCAGTGTGGATTAACATTAAAATATGATAAAAATGTTTCAGGAGCCATCTCTTCTGTGTCACGCAGCGGCGCACTTGCTGCTCAGTTTGTCGAAGAATGTCAAGTACACCAACGATCTGATGGTCATGCTAGGCGATCTCTACAATCACGCTCAACGCTCTCTACATTATTTGGAACCAAAGGTAAGTTTACTCTAAGGTATCATGTAATAACTTCAATTATGTAGATTTAGACTCAAATGTAATAATTTAGTATTTTTCCATTTTGAATCTTCTTCTTCTTCTTCTTCTAAATATATAAAAGGATTGACTGACTGACTGATCTATCAACGCACAGCTAAAACTACTGGACGGATCGGGCTGGGCATGCAGATAGCTATTATGACGTAGGCATCCGCTAAGAAAGGATTTTTGAAAATTCAACCCCTAAGGGGGTGAAATAGGGGTTTGAAATTTGTGTAGTTCACGTGGACGAAGTCGCGAGCATAAGCTAGTTTCTCATATAGTTTCGATCATCCTAATCCTAATATCCTAATCCTACTATAATATTATAAATGTGAAAGTGCGGATGTTTGTTACTCAATCACGCAAAACGGTTGAACGGATTTGGATGAAATTTGGAATGGAGATAGATTATACCCTGGATTAACACATAGGCTACTTTTTATCCCGGAAAATCAAAGAGTTCCCGCGGGATTTTGAAAAATGTAATTCCACGCGGACGAAGTCGCGGGCATCAGCTAGTAATATTGTAAATGTGAAAGTGTGTATGTTTGTTACTCAATCACGCGAAAACGGCTCTACGGATTTGGATGAAATTTGGAATGCAGATAGATTATACCCTGGATTAACACATTTTATCCCGGAAAATCAAATAGTTTTCAGGGAATAGTTAATAGGGATTTCACACTACATTCCCTTTTCCACGTGGACGAAGTTGCGGCTATCATCTGTTTGGTACAAAGAAAAAGCTTGCATCCTGTATACATAAATATAGGCTACTTTTATAACGGCAAATCGAAAAAAATTGGTATTTTTATAAACCTAATTCCATGTGGACTAAGTTACAGTATCATCTGTTCGGTACAGAGATATAGCGATGCTTCCGTATCGGGGAATCTACTTTATATCACGGAAAATCGAGGAGGTCCCTTGGGTTTTATAAAAAACCTTAATCCACGCGGATGAAGTCGCAGGCATTACGTGTATAATAAAATGTCACGATGCAGACTGCTGGCGTGGTGCGCGAGGCGCTGGTGGCGCTGGTGCTGGCGCGCGGGGTGGGCGGTGTGGGTGGCGCGCAGGACGCGGCGCGCGCGCTGCTGGGCGCGTGGGCAGGTGCGCTGGCGGCCGCGGGGCCGGCGCACGCGCTGCCGCCGCTCACCGCGCTGCTGCATGCCTTTGCTGACGCGCCCACCGCCGCCAAGAAGGTAAGGTCTTGTAGTAGTGTATGCTTAATTATAACAATAGTATCAAAAGGGTCTAGCTAACAAGATTACGTGTTCGAATTCTCACCTGTATACATAACGAACCTGCAACAATGGTCTCGTTTAGGGACACTTGTGGCGTTGCGCTACGCGTGTTACATCGTGGCGCAGCGCACCTTGCGGGTTTTCAGTCAATTGAGGAACGGGCAGTAGTGCCCGCTGCGGCACCCCTGCAGCACAGGACCAACCTTGCAGCACAGGATCAACCCAGCAGCACAGGATCAACCCTGCAGCACAACCACCCTAACCATTTTTTTTATAGCACACCTTAACTTCTTCTTCATGTGCCTCCTCTTCTTCTACATTACTGAAAGTCAGGAGGTAATCCATGGTTAGATGGAATAGTTCTCGGACTGTTTCATTCCAATCCAGTGTTTTGTTTCGTAGCCCATGACTTCTTCCGTCTTTCCACCCATCTTCTCTTATCTAGCGTACTTGTGTAATTTAAGTCCATATCTGTGACGCATACGCAAATATATATTTGAAGGTTTATTTCGTTGCCTTTAAGATAATAGCTGAGGGCATATGCAGCGCAGCGGAGAGCGCTCTGCGCATGCTGTGCGAGCCGACGTGCGGCGCGGACGCCGAGATCACGGACTTCTTCCTGGCTCTCTTCACAGCACTACTGCCACAGCTCGGAAACTTCGCATATACCGCTATTGATGTGTTCCTTGAAGTAGCACAAAGGTACGCAACGGAAGCCTAGTCCGGTTTTAAGTGTGATGTCCATTTTGTAATCCAAAATTTTTGCCATTTTTAAAATTCGTCTGACGTATTTTTTGGGTGCTGATTGCAGAAATCATGCTAATTTCAAATCCAAGATGGCCGACGTGTTTCTTAAATGCATAATATGAGTGTCATGTTCTGGGAATTTCTCAGAGTGCTGATTATGAAAAAGTTTCCCGTTTGCCTATTATTAGATGTGAGGTCTTAGTTCGGGGTGACTAGTTATATTTTAGGTCTCGTATCATGTCTCCATCGGCATCCAAATGCAGGACTCGAAACGTTCGTTTTCTTTCATCAGAGGCTCGGGCGACGGCGAGGGTAGTTTGGAGCGCTTAGTGGAGTGCGTGCGTTTGGGCGTAGAGGCGGGCGGAGGCGGCGTACGCGTCCACGCAGTGCTGGACCTGTTACACTCGCACGTGTTACCGCGAGCAGATCCCGCCTCGCCCACACTGGCACGCGCGGCGCACAGACTGCTGGCAAGGTAATATTGTGTTGAGGTAAAGGTTTAAAAGGGCAAGAACGCAGAGCCGTAAAGTCGGTTAGTAAAAATGTGTTGCGGTTCGGGAAGGTAGTTTGTAGTGTTTGAGTGTGGGAGCAGGCGACGGGCGCCGTGCTTTTCCGAGCGCGTAAGAACGTTTACAGTTTTACACACACACACACACACACACGACAGCATTATCGTCGCCATAGCCGTACTATATGTCATTTCTATAACAAATTGAGTAAAATGTGTTCAAGTAAAACATTACTTTTGCTTTTGTTTGTTTTTACAATTTTAATAATTTCGCAGCGTTTTAGTACACCGATGGCGATACTTTTTCCCGCACAAGTGTGAAGGAGAGGAAGCGTTGCGGCGCACGACGGAACTACGCGGCGCGTTGACGACTCTGGGTCGAGCGCTGCTGCAACCGGACATCGAACTGTTGCGCATCAACCTCAACACGCTCGACACACTCAACACCAAGTGGAAACTATATCATAAGGTAACATTGCGGCGCACGGCGAACTGTGTTGCGCATCAACCTCAACACGCTCGACACACTCAACACCAAGTGGAAACTATATCATAAGGTAACATTGCGGCGCACGGCGAACTGTGTTGCGCATCAACCTCAACACGCTCGACACACTCAACACCAAGTGGAAACCATATCATAAGGTAACATTGCGGCGCACGGCGAACTGTGTTGCGCATCAACCTCAACACGCTCGACACACTCAACACCAAGTGGAAACTATATCATAAGGTAACATTGCGGCGCTCGGCGAACTGTGTTGCGCATCAACCTCAACACGTTCTAGCTTCACCTTGTCAATCTTAGACAGCTATAACATCAAGCTTTTTGAAATATCATTCCCTTGGGTCCGGGGTTTGCCTCTTTCATTTGTATGGGATTAGGTAACAGAGAGCTCTATACTAACTTCTTTCCGCGGATAGGGTATAAGTAGCTTATCGAGTACTTTTTTTCTACAGGCAATATTCCGTAGCGAGTTCATGGGTTCGGTGCTAACGGTGCTATTATCGGGGTTGGTGGAAGGCGGCGCTCGAGCGTTATTGCTCGACGAAGCTCTCGCGGCCGTGCACGCCATGGCTGCCGTGGACTTCGTGGCCTTCCGACGCGACTTCCTGCCGCACTTCCTTCAGACACTGCATGGTTTAGAGCCGCATCATGTACGCTTGCTCGCCGACTTCCCGCCAGATACGGTACGTTGCCATTGCACAGCACACTATAACTTACGGTACAGTCCGTGACAGGTTGAGATGGCAATCGGGGTATGAGGCAGAGGGACGCCCCGCACGTCACCCACGCTCGCCCGCACTGGGTTAGCCGCCGGGACTGTGCGGATGTGTGGGGCGTTCCCTCCCCGATCGCCATTTCAACCTGTCGCATACTATAGTACTTAAGGTTTATAGGTTATATAAAAAGGGCGCTCGAGCGTTATTGCTTTGCAAAGTTCTTATCCATACTACACTTTTTATCTTTCACTAATACAAACGCGATTTGTGTGAATTTCTAGTTCTGCAGATTTTAAACTAATAATATCAAGTTGTAAATATAGTAATACAGCTTTGCTGGTTGAGAATTGAGCGTGACTAAATTTTTTTTTGTTTTATTTTCACCAAACCAGGAGTAGAAGTAGCTGTCAAATACGGCTTTAGAATTTCAGGAGTGAAATGCACATCATGAATACTCTTTCTATATAGCAGCATCCACATACTAAACATATTTGCATTTATAATATTAGTAATTGTATAGATTGTACTTTTACGTCTCATTTCCAGGATCTACCAACGTTTACGCAAAATATTCAACGGCTGATGAACGACGTGAACTGTTATCGGACATATCAGTCCCTTGCGTGCAACACGATGGGTTCCTAGTACATCAGGCCAGTGATTCACGCCCTATGGACTTCGGTGCTGAGTTCAAGTCACCAGTTCCCCTAGAACGAGTTTGGACAACTCGAAAACTTTCAATGGTTTTCGTGAGTGACCTCAGAGTTAAGGTGCAAACACAATGGCTGACGCAACATGTTATGCTGCTACAGAAAGCGATTGAAGTCATACTTATATGTTACATATAATTACATATATGCTATGTATACAGTTATACTTTTTAATAAGTAGAATGGCGTGTTTCGATTGGTGGATTGCCATGCCAGAATAGACTACAGTTTGTTTGCAACCTAAATGGACCTCAAGTTCGGATTTCTTTTTAAAATTAAAACTATAAAAAAGTCGTACTAGGGGTACACAAAATAGTCTGAACTTTATCTTAGCTAAATAAGTACTTACATTGAATTTATTGAATCTAATCTTGAATAGCTCAATGATGTGTGGGTTACAGTTTTGAAAGATAACTGAAGGAAAGATGTTTGAATCTCACCAGTTGAACTATTGAATCTGTGGTATAAGGTTGCCTTTCTATCAGGAATGTGTGTTCATAGGATGATGATTTGAATAGGTACCTTAACTTAGCTCTGTTTGAAGTGTTCAACAAATTCATGAACATCACTGTGGTAGAGAAAGGGTCTTGAAAGAATAGGTAAAATATTAGTTATGTCCAAAAACATTCCTAATATTAAAAAAATGTAAAATGTATGGAATATACAAAATATTAATGAATGTGCAATTTACTAATTACTTTATGTAAATAAAACTTGTGACGTTGTAAATTTTGAACTACTAATTAGCGTTTCGCTTTTAATAAAAATCAATGTTGTTCAAAGTATGTTGGTGCCACCTAGCATCAAGGTGCAGAACTACGCGTGGGTCGATGTTCAGAGTTCATTCGAGCCACAATAGATGGCGTTTGCTTCGTTGTCAATTGTCGTAAAAATAAAACAAAATAATTAAATAAAACCATAATATCATTTGTTTATTGTTAAGTCATTAACAAAACGGTTCTTATAATATACCCTTAGGTTCCGCAAATATTCAAAAATGAATTGGCTTCATGATCAAACTAAATGAGAGCGGCCACACTCGGGTTGCGTCTGGCAACACCGATAGGTGAGATTTAGAATTTTCCTGGAGTCAACATGTGAAGACGAATTTTTTTTCGTTCCAGGAAAATCTCATTCTTTTTCGCCCATGGCTTCGCCTGGGAAAATACAATAGTTATAAAATTTTAGTCATCCTAACGTATTTCAATGTTTCATCAATTATGGTGAGTGAAAAATCAAGTAATGTGGATTCGACAAAATGGCGGTTTGGTTAGAGAAAATCCTAATTTTATGATTTCATTCCAGTTCCAGTTATTTTATCTTCCCAAATAAATGAGGATAATGGGTTGTGGGTGGACTTCTGAAAACCATTGGTGGCCAGGAGTTCAATAGGTGAGTTGTGTTTGATCGGGAAAATTCCACGTGTCGAAATTTTCACACAGCACAAATTATAATCTTGTTTTTCTTTGTTACAGGGTTTACGTTTACGTTTTACGTTTAGCTTCAGTTTTCCGTTTTAGTTTTCCGTTTGCGTTTTCGGTTTTCGTATTTATTTCTTTTGCACATTCACGTTGACAACTTAATTGCTATGGATAAGACTTGGTGAAAATCTTTGTAATGAAACATTTCGGTTGTGAAGAATCAAATAAATTGAGTTTTGGATCTTGGCCGATGCCGTCCAGCTACCTTGCAGTCTTCGCACCTACAAGTAAGCAAATGTTTGTATCCTGCAACAGTTTAGTGAACCTTCTTAGTGTATGTGTACAGTAAGAACCCTGTCTTTACTACTGAGCTTTTATTTTGAAACAATTTTATGAATTTTACTGTGTCATTGTCTATTCCATGCCAATGGCATCTTAAATTTAAAACATAGATTTTATGTACTATCTACCTAAGGCATTCTAATGTATCTAAATTAAGTCTTGGCATTAAGCTAGAATAACTAAGCATTATTAGCCATCACAATGTATTAAGCGACCCCGGTAAAAGTTACATTAAAAACAATTTTGCCTAACATCTAGCAAATTTCATTTATAACACCTCATATACATTACAAGGGAGTCGACGGCTAGCTCTATTCTTTACTAGGTAGATAGATCAAGTAAAGTAAATTATTATTTTCCTCTAATCTTTGTAAGGTGGTAGATTATTCCGTATCCGGGTATATTTCTATTCCGCCCAATTTACCACCCTTACAAATGGCGCCCAACGTGGGGAAAGGCAAATGGAGACTGGAGATTTTGCCTAGATTGCAGGAAATTAAATTCAGTGACAAAGGGGGATTCATACTCAATACCGTACATTCCACAAATTCTAGATAGCTTGAAAGAGGCAAGGTTTTTATCTTCGATTGATTTAAGTTCAAGTTTCTGGCAAATTCCGTTAGCTAACGACTCTCAGGAAAAAACCAGTTTTACAGTTCCTGGTAGAGGGTTATTCAAATTTAAAGTCATGCCGTTTGGCCTATGCGGTGCACCAGCACGACAGCAGAGGTTAATGGACCAGTTATTTAATCAAAATTTTTGTAGTGATATTGAAAATGGAATAGTATTTTGTTATATAGATGATATTGTTATTTGTTCTGCTGATTTTGAAACCCATTTAATTTTATTAAACAGAGTTCTGGATAAACTAAAAATGGCTCAACTATCCATAAATTTTGAAAAATGTAATTTTTTTAGAAACTCTTTGAAATATTTAGGGTATATAGTGGATGAATTTGGTTTACGCACAGATCCTGGAAAAGTTGCCGCAGTTTTGAACTTTCCGACCCCAAAAACTGCACAGGAGGTAAAGATTTTCCTAGGCACTTGTTCTTGGTACAGGCGCTTTATTAGGAATTTTTCAACCATCGCTGCACCACTCAATAGACTAACGAGTAAAGGAAAGAACGCACCTAAATTTGAGTGGAGCGAACAGGCAGAGGTAGCATTTAATACATTGAAGAATGCGTTGGTAACCGCACCTGTTCTTGCGGTACCGAATTTTGAAAAACCATTCAAAATACATTGTGATGCTTCTGCATATGGTGTTGGCGGTATGCTAACGCAAGAAACCGATGGTTGCGATCATCCCATTGCGTATGTCAGTAGGAGCCTAAATAAAAACGAAAGGAATTACAGCGCGACGGAACGCGAGGCTCTAGCTGTGATTTTTGCAGTGGAGAAATTTCAGGCTTATTTTGGTTCCAAGCCAGTCACAATTATCACAGACCATGCATCCCTAAAGTGGTTCTTAAATTTAGAAAATCCCTCAGGACGACTCGCCAGATGGGGTTGTAGATTATCACAGTATAATTTTGTTATCGAACATAGGAAGGGTTGTGATAATGTAGTTCCGGATACCTTGTCGAGACTCATACACGTAGATGTAGTTGGTGATCGTAATGATAACTCTAGTCATCAAGTTTTGGTAGATGACTGGTATGACAAAACATTTAATGGCTGTAAAATCAATCCAGCAAATTTTCCGAATTTTAGTATTTTGAACGATAAACTATATCGTTACAGTAAATGTAAATACCAGCTTCTCAGTGAGTTCGACTGGAAAGAGGTAGTCCACAAGAACGACATCCTTAGAATTATGCAACAAAACCATGCAGATGCAACTGCAGGTCATTTTGGTGTGTTCAAAACTCATCGCAGATTATCCCTCAGATATTTTTGGCGTGGTATGTATAAGGACGTGGTTGAGTACGTTAAGAATTGTGATACTTGCTCTGCGTATAAACACACGACATCAGCCACTCCAGGTCTGCTAGGGAAGCCTAAAGTCTGCGAGAGACCTTTTCAGGTCATTTCGGCTGATTTAGTCGGACCTTTGCCTAGGTCTAAATCAGGATTTACATTTCTTTTTGTGGTGACGTGTTGTTTTTCGAAATATACAATGTTGTTTCCGTTACGGCGTGCCACAGGTGCCGCTGTTGTTAAAGCGCTAGAGAATTTTGTATTTTTGAACCATAGTGTTCCAGAGACTGTGATTGTGGACAATGGGTCCCAATTTACAGGATCTGAATTCCGTAATCTCATTAAGCGTTATAATATTCCGAAATTACACTACACACCACTGTACACTCCGCAAGTTAACCTTGTTGAGAGGTACAATAAGGTTGTTATGACTGCTGTAGCCGCTTTTGTGAAAGATAACCACAGGTCCTGGGACGAAAACCTGTACAAGGTCCAGTTCGCCATAAACAGTGCGGTTAATGAATCCACTGGATTCTCCCCGTTCTTCCTTGTCCACGCTAGAGAACCGGTTTTAAATGGTTCCTTCTATAAGGACACGGATAAGGAGTACGAGGCCGGAATTCCAAGGGAGGAATACGCAGGAAAGTTTGGAACTTTGGAGGACATATTTGGTCAGGTTAGGAGAAATTTGTTTCAGGCTCATGCAGAGTATGCAACGCATTACAACTTAAGGCGTAGGTCTGCAAGCTATTCTGTTGGGGACATAGTGTGGAAAAAGACCTATCCACAAAGCGACGCTACAAATTTTTTCGCAGCTAAGCTGGCACCTAAGTATGAAAAGTGCAGGGTTGTCAAGGTTTTGTCACCTTTGGTTTACGAACTAGTTAGAGTAGCTGACAACCACCCAATAGGCACTTGGCATATTAAGGATATTAAGAAGTAGATATTTGCCATTACTTAGTTTGGTCTAAACTGTTTGAATATTTAAGTTATCAATATTCAATTAGGAATTTGTATGAGTGTAGTGATGTTCTGAATTAACAGTTACATTACCATGGTTCAGTTGAGGATGAATGTAGTGGATGTATGTAGGGATGAATATGTGATGATTGGAATGCTTGTGGTAGACCAACCGGTTGAGAAAGTAAAAATGCAAATATCGTACGTTGGGGATAACGAAAAGGGGGGGTTTTGTGTTTTGTTCTCGTTTTCCTTCTAGATAATGGATCATTTCTGTTATTTTTCCGATTCTGTTCCGAGATCTATTTTCTAGGAGAGTTATTTCGTTTTTTTTTTCTCATATTCCGATTTTGATTCGGTTTTATTTTTCCGAATGGGATAGAGAACGGTTGCCATATCAGATGGACCCGTTCACAACCAGATTTTCCGTATTTGTTGAGTAACAAATATTACGATGGTAGTTTAAAAGAGTGAACCACCGTAGGCCTAGACGCATTCTATCAGTCAGCTGAAGAATGATGCCAAGATGTTTCCACTCAAGTGTCTTAGACACCATGAAGTTTTTTTGTATATATTCTTTTTAGAAGTTAGGGTTGTGTAGTTAAGTATAATGTATAAAACCTTACACTGTTTTCAGTATATTTATTTTGTTAGACAATTTTCCTTGTTAGTAGTAGATGTGCGTTCACGCGTAACTTCTGTGTTTTTTTTGTTTGTTTGTTTCAGGCAAATTGTTAGTAGTTGTTGGATGACGCTGAGGGCAGCGTGGTTCAACCTGTTGAACCTTTTCGTAGGAGGGGAAGTATTGTGACGTTGTAAATTTTGAACTACTAATTAGCGTTTCGCTTTTAATAAAAATCAATGTTGTTCAAAGTATGTTGGTGCCACCTAGCATCAAGGTGCAGAACTACGCGTGGGTCGATGTTCAGAGTTCATTCGAGCCACAATAGATGGCGTTTGCTTCGTTGTCAATTGTCGTAAAAATAAAACAAAATAATTAAATAAAACCATAATATCATTTGTTTATTGTTAAGTCATTAACAAAACGGTTCTTATAATATACCCTTAGGTTCCGCAAATATTCAAAAATGAATTGGCTTCATGATCAAACTAAATGAGAGCGGCCACACTCGGGTTGCGTCTGGCAACACCGATAGGTGAGATTTAGAATTTTCCTGGAGTCAACATGTGAAGACGAATTTTTTTTCGTTCCAGGAAAATCTCATTCTTTTTCGCCCATGGCTTCGCCTGGGAAAATACAATAGTTATAAAATTTTAGTCATCCTAACGTATTTCAATGTTTCATCAATTATGGTGAGTGAAAAATCAAGTAATGTGGATTCGACAAAATGGCGGTTTGGTTAGAGAAAATCCTAATTTTATGATTTCATTCCAGTTCCAGTTATTTTATCTTCCCAAATAAATGAGGATAATGGGTTGTGGGTGGACTTCTGAAAACCATTGGTGGCCAGGAGTTCAATAGGTGAGTTGTGTTTGATCGGGAAAATTCCACGTGTCGAAATTTTCACACAGCACAAATTATAATCTTGTTTTTCTTTGTTACAGGGTTTACGTTTACGTTTTACGTTTAGCTTCAGTTTTCCGTTTTAGTTTTCCGTTTGCGTTTTCGGTTTTCGTATTTATTTCTTTTGCACATTCACGTTGACAACTTAATTGCTATGGATAAGACTTGGTGAAAATCTTTGTAATGAAACATTTCGGTTGTGAAGAATCAAATAAATTGAGTTTTGGATCTTGGCCGATGCCGTCCAGCTACCTTGCAGTCTTCGCACCTACAAGTAAGCAAATGTTTGTATCCTGCAACAGTTTAGTGAACCTTCTTAGTGTATGTGTACAGTAAGAACCCTGTCTTTACTACTGAGCTTTTATTTTGAAACAATTTTATGAATTTTACTGTGTCATTGTCTATTCCATGCCAATGGCATCTTAAATTTAAAACATAGATTTTATGTACTATCTACCTAAGGCATTCTAATGTATCTAAATTAAGTCTTGGCATTAAGCTAGAATAACTAAGCATTATTAGCCATCACAATGTATTAAGCGACCCCGGTAAAAGTTACATTAAAAACAATTTTGCCTAACATCTAGCAAATTTCATTTATAACACCTCATATACATTACAAGGGAGTCGACGGCTAGCTCTATTCTTTACTAGGTAGATAGATCAAGTAAAGTAAATTATTATTTTCCTCTAATCTTTGTAAGGTGGTAGATTATTCCGTATCCGGGTATATTTCTATTCCGCCCAATTTACCACCCTTACAAACTGCTGGTCATTGTGCGACCACATAGTCTGTTAAATAAGATTTACTAGCATGGGACCAAGTTTTATGCTAAATCTGCTGATATCGCTCTACACAGACTTAGTGAAAAGATAGTCCTAATCACAAACAAGTCAGTTGCGCGTCCAGGTAGGATAATTATTAGATATTTTAAATTTATTTAAATTTTAGATTTATTTTCTTGTGACGTTGTAAATTTTGAACTACTAATTAGCGTTTCGCTTTTAATTAAAATCTATTTTGTTCAAAGTATGTTGGTGCCACCTAGCATCAAGGTGCAGAACTACGCGTGGGTCGATGTTCAGAGTTCATTCGAGCCACAATAGATGGCGTTTGCTTCGTTGTCAATTGTCGTAAAAATAAAACAAAATAATTAAATAAAACCATAATATCATTTGTTTATTGTTAAGTCATTAACAAAACGGTTCTTATAATATATCCTTAGGTTCCGCAAATATTCAAAAATGAATTGGCTTCATGATCAAACTAAATGAGTGCGGCCACACTCGGGTTGCGTCTGGCAACACCGATTGCTGAGATTTAGAATTTTCCTGGAGTCAACATGTGAAGACGAATTTTTTTCGTTCCAGGAAAATCTCACTTCTTTTCGCCCATGGCTTCGCCTGGAAAAATACAATAGTCATAAATTTTAGTCATCCTAACGTATTTTCAATGTTTCATCAGTTATGGTGAGTGAAAAATCAAGTAATGTGGATTCGACAAAAATGGCGGTTTGGTTAGAGAAAATCCTAATCTCATGATTTCTTTCAGTTCCAGTTATTTTAACTTCCCAAATAAATGAGGATAATGGGTTGTGGGTGGACTTCTGAAAACCATTGGTGGCCAGGAGTTCAATAGGTGAGTTGTGTTTGATCGGGAAAATTCCACGTGTCGAAATTTTCACACAGCACAAATTATAATCTTGTTTTTCTTTGTTACAGGGTTTACGTTTTTAATTTTACGTTTACGTTTACGTTTTACGTTTAGCTTCAGTTTTCCGTTTTAGTTTTCCGTTTGCGTTTTCGGTTTTCGTATTTATTACTTTTGCACATTCACGTTGACAACTTAATTGCTATGGATAAGACTTGGTGAAAATCTTTGTAATGAAACATTTCGGTTGTGAAGAATCAAATAAATTGAGTTTTGGATCTTGGCCGATGCCGTCCAGCTACCTTGCAGTCTTCGCACCTACAAGTAAGCAAATGTTTGTATCCTGCAACAGTTTAGTGAACCTTCTTAGTGTATGTGTACAGTAAGAACCCTGTCTTTACTACTGAGCTTTTATTTTGAAACAATTTTATGAATTTTACTGTGTCATTGTCTATTCCATGCCAATGGCATCTTAAATTTAAAACATAGATCTTATGTACTATCTACCTAAGTCATTCTAATGTATCTAAATTAAGTCTTGGCATTAAGCTAGAATAACTAAGCATTATTAGCCATCATTCTGTATTAAGCGACCCCGGTAAAAGTTACATTAAAAACAATTTTGCCTAACATCTAGCAAATTTCATTTATAACACCTCATATGCATTACAAGGGAGTCGACGGCTAGCTTCTATTCTTTACTAGGTAGATAGATCAAGTAAAGTAAATTATTTTTTTCCTCTAATCTTTGTAAGGTGGTAGATTATTCCGTATCCGGGTATATTTCTATTCCGCCCAATTTATCACCCTTACAAATGGCGCCCGAACGTTTTTTTTTATATAGTTATTTCAGTATATTTTGAGAAATTTTGTGAATTTTATGAAATGTACTCCGCTGATTGTACAATTTTCTAAGTAGTGACACATTGCAAAGAGCACTAAGCTGTTTTTTATGGTTAACTAACTAAATAATAACTAATAGTTAGAAATTTTGTTTGATAGTTTAAGTAATTTTCTGAGTATAGTCCAACATTTGTTTTTTCTTATTTAATTAACACATTATAAATGGTGTTTATGCCGTTCAATTATGTTATTTGACTTACCTTGGAGGTGTATAAGTGAATGTTTGCCTTCAGTTTAGTAATAAACATTGCTTAACTGAGTTGTTGTTGGGTATTGCTTTCAATAGTAAGTACATCTTATGTTTGAAAATTCCGGTAACTTAGTATAATTAAAGTTTTGAAACGCTATGTCCTGTTAACTAGTTACACACATACATTTATAAATACTAAGAGTTACAACTTGTGAAACTAAATATATAAACTATATTCAGAGATTACATTAAGTTCAAGTATGAAGTTATGAACAATTTTTTTTCAGTGACTTGATACTTCATTATTTTGTTGAAATTTTGTTTAGAGCTGTGTTAAGGTTATGATAAAAGCTACTTCACACACAAAACATGTTAAGTTTAATTGAATGCTGGTAGTTTAAAGTGACATTAGAAACAGATTTTGTTGTATTTTAGGTTATGTGTTAAAAGTGTAAAGTAACAGCCATCAAACCATTGCACAATCTCTTTGTTGTTTTGAAAGATAATATGCTAGTCAGAGTTCATTGCAACTTTGTTGCCTGTTTACTTTTGTAATTGTAAAGGTTGTAACACACTGTGTACTCATAAAGGTGATACTGCACCTTACAATCATTTATTCAATTTTGGGAAGTTTTATTTTGTTATATTTTGTTTACTATAGTAATAATATGTGCTTGTATTATTAACAATATTTTGGAATAGGAACATAATTGATAAAATAGTTAGGATAGACTTAAGAATATTGTTTTTGTTGTGTATTTTGCTTGTGTATATTTAATAGTTTAAATAACTTCTTTTGTGTTTGTGTTTAACCAATTTGTATAAGGCTAAACATAGACAGTTACACAAGCTCGATATTTTGTTAAATGTGTTTTGACTTAACACAATGGAACAGACTTTTGCCCAGTTTCATTCACTTTTGAAGGACGAATTGTGTTATGAGGTATCCATTCGTTCCGAAACTCCAGCACCTACAGTGCTAGGTTTAAAGAAACAGTTAAAACAATTAATTCAGGAAATTCCTTCTGAATCAATTTTAGAGACAGATTTCTCTTCTGAAAGTGAGTTAGGGGTTATTACTAAAAAACTTCAAGACTTAGAAGATTTATTAAAAAAGTGTTCTGACACTAAAGATTATTCTATTATTCTTTAGATTATTAGATTATTCTAGGCTGTTGCCTGTTCAGTAAAATGGAGCCTCTTATCTTTCCACAAGTCTGTAATTCATCGGTTGACAGTAATTAGGTTTAATGCAAAAAAATACAGTGGTTATTTTGCACATTCTAGAAGCTTATTAATTATTTATCAAAAAGGTTATGTAAATAAATAACTCAAAATTATTCTAATTTTATTTTTATTTTCTTATACCTACTGAATTGCTACATAGTACATACCTAAAAAAATGCATTTCGCGTTGTGCGTGTAACAATGAACTACTTAAGTCACACATATTTGAATATTATGCTATTTTAAGTACCCCTTATTTTTCTGTATGTTTTTTAAGTACTGCATTAACTATGTCTTTATGGCTTGCATAGAGGTTTAAATCATTTGTAATGTCCACCCATCGTACACCCACAGCGTCATCGCCCGCTTTAAGATTGAATGCTCCCACCATCGAACCTGATTCATCATGGAAGTTATAGGCCACTGTTTCCATCCAAGCATTGTCAGTGTTACGAGGATCATCTACATATCCACTGTAAATCTCAATGCCATCGCTGAAGAAATGGTGGAATTTCTCTTTCCATTGGTCTTTTTCATCTGATGACAAAGAGCTATTGTTAGAATATGCAAAGAGTTTGGTATTACTTGACATAATATTATGTGGTGTAAAAATGCACTTCTTTGGATAAGACATACTTACAAAACCCAAACAAAGAAGTATTGTTGGGAGTTGGTTGTATGCTAGGCAATTGTCCGAACCCTGACTATAATCGACTAACATACGAGAAAGTAATAGCTATTAGCGAGGAATGAGTTGACCTAAAAACTAGAGTGCGAGCAATGAGAACTGAGTAGGATAGTTTTGTCTCTGGGCTGTAAGCAAGTGTGTGAGTGTAACGGGCCGTCGTACATTAAAGTTAACCAAACGACGTGTTGTGTTCACCGCCAAGAGAGAGTCGCGAGTTTTTCTTTGATTAGCTGAGACCACAGTCAGCGATCAATAATTAATATATTTATCTTTTATTGACACAACCATCCATATTAATATTATAAATGCGAAAGTGTGTCTGTCTGTCTGCTAGCCTTTCACGGCCCATCTATTCAACCGATTTTAACGAAATTTCGTACAGAGATAGTTTACATCCAGAAGCAGGACATAGGCTACTTTTTATCCTGGAAAATCAAAGAGTTCCTACAGGATTTTTAAAACCTAAATCCACACAGTCGCTGCATCATCTAGTTAATCATAAATCAATTGTATGCTTTTTGAGAGAAAAATATTCGATAGGTAATCATTTTCTCGTCCGTGTGACACACAGTGGGACAAGTGCCTTAATGAGCTTACAATTAATATGGTTTGATTCCTATACATCAATCACCTTGCTGGGCTTAGGGTTGAGTGTTACAAGTATCTGTCATTTTTATTATTATAATGAATACACACTTCATTTTTAGGGTAACGTACCCGAAGGGTTCTAACAGGACCCTACTCTGCTGTCCGTCCGTCTGTCTGTCAGCGTTAACCTTAATAGGTAGGGGCCCGAAATTTTCACAGAATGAGTATTTTTGTTGCCGCTATAACAACAAATACTAAATATTTCAAAATTGCTGCCATGAAAAGTTAAAAAAATTAAAGTGTTATTTCTTGCACAATGGCACAAAACCCTTCCTGTGTGAGTCTGACGTCGCACTTGACCAATTTTATACCCCAACTTTAAATTATTACCATGCAAAGATTTTATAGAAGATAAACATCAAGTAATTGAATAGAAACCTTCAGTTGCGTCAAGTGAATTCATGGCTTCTTCTTGAAATTCCCTGATGGCAGTGGCTGCAACTTTCTCTCCAGGGTCCACCATTCCTCCTGGAAGTGCCCACTCTCCTGAGTCTCTTCTTCTGATTGCTATAAACTGGAGAACAGACCTGAAATATTTATAAAGAATTTGTAGTGTAGGCTTGGTGTCTCTCCAACCGTAAGCGCGGTGTAACACCTGCTTGCCCCAAAACTGCTAAAGTTGCACATTGCATTGTATTAATGCATTCTCGATTTTTACGCGGCTTAAGCTCAACATGATCAGACGTTTTATTTCTATCATTACCACCAACACCAATCTCCACATGGCGACCCTGTCCTAAGGACTTGAGAAGCTGTGAAGGTGGAACATTGTTTTTTTGTTTAACTCAAAATAAATCAAGAATTAATTTATGCATAAAGGCTAATATATTTTAAATTTAAAGAAGGTGTAAAAATAAAGAAGATGACTGATTAACCTACCTCTATGATATCTACAAATGAGACTTTTCATTTACCAGCATGTTTATTAAAATTTAAAATTTAATATAGAAATTTTAAAATGTTTACACTAACCACTAAAATAATTTATTATCAGCAGCTGAAAGAGAATGTCTTATTAGTTTGCCTTGACTGAACATATATACTTGTTTTATCAAAAATACATAATAATTTTCTACTTACTCTTTGTTATCTAATTTTTTCCACCGAGTGACGACAGGGTCAGCAGCATGGTTCGGTCCCCAACGGCCAAGCACCCCTCTACCACATATACCAGTCCTGCCTATTGGATTTAGTGGAAAGCTGTCCTTAATCTGATATACACCCATATAACTTTTTCTATTGACATTTCCATCTATATCATTCCATTTTGGTGTGAAGGCAGGGTTACCTGTAATTTTTTTCTAATAAACTTTATTCAATGTTCAACTTAAAATAGTAATAAATAATTTATGTTTGGGAATGTAAAACAACAGGTTGAAATACAATAAATACTTGATTGTGAAGGTTTGCACAGTGGAGCTTGACCTCTTTTACACAGATAATTTCATATAGAGAGAGCCAGCGCTTGCCAGGCCTTCGTTATTTTATAAAAGCTGAAAGTTTCTCTGCGTATTGTCCCCAACACAGGGAGGAACGATCAGCAACTAATAATCTCCTTTACCTATTTCGCTATCTGCCCAAGGTTTGCCTTCAATAGTGGGTGAAGTATAATTAGATGGTTTATATTCCCTAAATTTAGAAGACCATAGCACTTTTTCATCAGGTACAGGAAATCTTTTAATATTTGACCGAGGATATAATGGGGAACGACATTTATGGTGAATGGACATTGCGGATAGAACAGGCCGGATCATATATGAAACAATATGTAAATACAAGAATATCTTAGCCACAGAACACTTAAATACTCCTGTCCTAACATTAAATAACGATTTAATTAAATGTAAGCCCATTAAAATTTCAAAAATAACTTTGGCTTTATTCTTGCTTTGTTTTTGTTTGTATTTTGTTGCAGTTGGCGTTATTTTGTAGAAGTTTATTTGTCAATATGACGTAATCTTTGTCAATGTCAACTTCCTTTTTTTAAACTGGTTTTACGGCCCTGGGCTCTAGCCCTTTTGAGCCTATACCAACTTTCTTTTACCACCAAACACAAACCCCAGCCAGTGTGATAAAAAACAAATCCTCGACATCTAGTTTCCACCGACGGTTTATAACAGTGTAAGCACTTGTTTACAATAAAAATTCGTTGTAAACTGCCGCTGGAGACAGATGTGAACTGTGGAGGGCTTGTTTGCTACAACAGTCTGGTTGAGGTTTTGGACTACAACTTAACCATAAACAAAATAGCTCTGATGATGATGAATTCTTTTTCTGGTAGGTGATGGTGATGAATCACCTTCAGCTATTTTAGTTCCATAGATGATCTTTTCAGTGTCTTGGTATTTCTCATTTACTGCATATGGGTAAGTTACCTACCATATTGCAAATTGCCCCGGTTTTTGTTTGAAATATAATAAAATAATAGACGTTCTTGCTTAGGGAACAATACTGGCTTTATTGAAACAGTAATATAAACTTTTAAATTCAGGAAATAAAAATGCAATTTATTTATCAAAAAAATATATTTACTTAATAGGTAACAAAAAAAAATCTAAATTAAATTCTCCTACGAGTAACTTTCCTAGTAGTGGGTTTTTTGAAAACATTGTCGTCTTTTTTCTGAAAATCTTCATCTTCTGAAAAAATAAAAAAAACATTAGAAATATAGAAAAAAAATCGATAAAGTGCGAGTCAGACTAGCACAGGAAGGGTTCCATACCATTGTACAAGAAATAACTCTTTTTAAGTTTTTTAAATTTTTATGCATGCCTTTAGTTTATGTTTCAATCGAACTATCGATATAAACGTGACAAACCTGATTCATCTGAATCAAATTCATAAGTGGCTTTGTTTTTCCGTGTCGCTTTTCTCGCCGATTTTCTAACTGACTGTGGAGTTGCCAGTGTGTTCTCTGGTGGTTCATTCTGAAAGTTGACAAAACTATGTATGAATAATGAATATCCATAATACATTTTGTGCATGTTATACATTTTGTATGTTATGCCACGACAGCGTTTTTATTTTATACTGAGCTAGATGATGCCCGCGACTTTGTCGGCGTGGATTTATGTTTTTGAAGTTTGATTTTCCGAGATAAAAGAAGTCTATTTACAACTTTAGGATGCAAGCTATCTTTGTATCAAAAACAGTTAAACGGATGGACCATGAAAAGAGAAACAGACAGACAGGCAATTTTTAATTATAAGTCCCAAAAATTGCAAATGCGCGTGGCCGCCATTTTAGTGACGTCAGCACTAGACTAAAGTTTCGAGCTGATGGTATTTATAGTCCGTACAAAATGACTCCTCACGCGCCATTTTAACTCTATGGGTCAACTGTCATGTCAAAAGTACGGTTTAAAATAAGGACTAAAATCGTACTTTTGACACGAAATTTGAAACATAAAGTTAAAATGGCGCGTGAGGAGTAAAATTTTACGCGCTATACACCAGATAAACATTTTTCTTATCTTAATACTGACCTCTTCATTACTGGAGCTGGACCGGCGTCGATTGCTGCGCGGCGTGGGCTTGCGACGTTGCGGCGTTGCTCGCGGCTCTAATCTATTAGCCTCTCTTTCCGCCGCGCCGTTCGTCTCACCCTCCCCTTCCCTCTCTCTCACTGCGAAGCATTCTTCTATTTTGTCCCCTAGCTCTGTGACTAGACTCTGAAAATGTTAAAATGGTGCTACTGGTTACTACAGTACATACAGTACATAGAGCATCGTCTCTGTCACTCATAACTTTGTGACGTTTTATCGGTCTCGACGACAGAGACAATGATCTACAAAACCGCTACCTCCTTCGATGTACATTATTTTCTGCCGCGTACTGTATGCTACTAGGATGGCCACCTACTTATCTGAAAATCCAGCGTTGGTAGACACCTACTAGATGGATAGGCGATATAATATACATATAGTAAGTACATTACTATGGCTGATATAAATACATATACATAATTTGCTGGCAGCCTTTGTTCTACAACTACGCCCCCTAGATTATAATGGGGCTGACATGTATATAAATATAAAAGCCCCTAAATAAATAAAGAAAAAAAAACTACGCCCCCCTGTCAATGTCATTCAATGTCAGGCAATGTCATTCAAGTGCCAAAAGAGCCTTGTCGTACTGCAGTAAACAATCCGGTACACAGTATTTAACTAGTGTTTGTGTGCTATGAACTAAGGGACCCTACAATTGATTAAAAATAAGCTACAATTTTTAACTTGTTAAAATAATATCTTGGTTTAATCATACCTTTATTTCATTTTTGGCCGATTTCGATGTGTTATTCATGATAGTAGTGAACGACTCCATGACGCCGGGACTGTGAAGCTTGTCCTTATAGCAGTCGAGGTTCTCGATGAGTTTGCGCAGGGAGCGCTCGTTGTATGAGAACAGTGTGAGGCAGTACGCCAGGTCGCGCCACTGTCGCTCCTCAGTCGATAGCTTGAAACGTTGACACAGCTTCTCAACTAGGGCTTCCATTTGTCTGTCTTTTTGGATGAGGGATGTTATGTATCTGGAAAAAAGATAAAAGCGCCATAGGAGAATCATGTATTACTGTTATAATAACGTTTTAATTTATGAGGTGAGGATTGATGATTGTATCGGGGGTGACTTAGAGAGATACATGGAAGAATGTCTTGTTGACAGCTGTTTGAAGAAGAATGGTCGAACGACGACCTCCCTGGATCAGTAGTGAGCGCAATGGTGAGCGCTGTGGTCTAATGGAAGTGAAAGGCCCCGGGTACGACTCCCGGTAAGGGAATTTTGGAATTTTATCCATACTAATATTATAAATGCGACAGTGTGTCTGTCCGTCTGTCTGTCTGTCTGTCTGCTAGCTTTTCACGGCCCATCCGTTAAACCGATTTCGATTAAATTTGGTACAGAGATAGCTTGCATCCCGGGGAAGGACATAGGCTGCTTTTGATCCCGGAAAATCAAAGAGTTCCACAGGATTTTTAAAAATCTAAATCCACGCGAACGAAGTCGCAGGCATCATCTAGTAATTTCATAATTTTCTCTGGTCTAGTCTGGTCTAGGCTTCGGCCGTGGATAGTTACCACCATACCGGAAAAGCTGTATCGCCAAGCGATTTTGTTCCGGTATGATGCCATGTAGAAACCAAACGGGTTTACCCCTTCCAGGTTAGCCCGCTTCCATTTTAGACTGCATCATCTTTGTCACTTACCACCAAGGTGAGATTACAGTCAAGGGTTAGCTTGTATCTGAATAAAATAAAAAGAAATGGTGTCTACTTACTTCATGATGACCCTATACTGGTCCTCGGGCACACCTAGCTCTGGGTCGCTCAGCCTGGATATGATATCCGGCATGACGTTGTAGAGGGCGTTGCCTTTCTGCGAGAGTTGTTTGAAGAACACCTTCGTCATGGCGGCCACGCGCGGGTCGTTGTCGGCACAACACAGCGCCATGTCGGCGATTTGTCCCTTTACGCGGACCATCTCGTGGAGTACAAGGAACGACAGCATCTTGACTGCACACTGACGGATTTCCAACTCTTCGTCGCTTAGGCTGTAGACACGAATATTATCAGTGTGCTTAGTATGAGATTTTACATTCCACCAACATATACATAGTACGCGATAGATCGAGATGGCCATCGGGGTGGAAACGCCCCGCACACCCGCCACGCTAACCCAGTGCGGGATAGCGCGGGTATACGGGGCGTCCCCGCCTCATACCCCGATTACCATCTTGCCCTGTCGCGTACTATAGATAAAATCTGAGTATCAAATCACTCGAAACACAATAACGTCGGAGTAAAATGCACCTAAAGATTCTTGATTTAAAGTTAAAAATTCATTACCACTGCGCGCAGCGCTGGCTGTAAGTGTGTGGACGAATTTGAGTTTTAAACCATGACTTTTACGGTCCATTTTACTTTGACACTGAAGTGTTTCGATGCTCGTATCTATCAACGTTGGTGAAATGTAAAAGCTTAAGCATATAGGGTTTTTAGTACATTTAATAGCAAATCAGGTATTGAACGTGTTTCATGTTACAGAGGCGGATGAAAATGAGGTCTTTTGAGTTTAAAATTATCATTGCATCCAAATGGCTGAGGATTGTTAAAAATTCACTACTGATATGAAATAAAGCATTTTTAAGCGATTGACTAGTTTACTTTGGAAATTATGGTATTTGTGTGTGTGTCGTTTTAAACTAGTATCCTGTAGATCGATTATGAAAAAGCTGCATCAATCATTGCTACAATCTGAATTGCTGTGATTGGTAGAAATTATAGTATTTTTCCTTCAACAATGCATTTTAGCCAAAAAGTGCTGGCGAATCAGAGCCCGATGTAGAATGACAGCTACAACGTCCCGATCGCAATCACCTCTGATTGGTTGACGCTCGCTCACTAATGGCTACAATGCATTGTTGCAACCACAATAGCACAAATTCAGTCAATCACAACAATTGAGATTGTAATAATGATTGATGCAGGTTTTACGAAATCGCCCTGCTGAGGTGATTGCAATCGTCACACTGTAACTGCCATTTTACCGCAATCGAGCCCGTGATAAACTTACATCTGGTAAATATGATGTGTCCAAGGTTGAGTGAGATTCGGGAATCGCAACGTTAGGTCTGCAAAGGCGATGGTGAGATTAGTTCTCAGCGAAACGTTTTTGGATTTCTTGAGCACCGTCACCATCAACACGAGGCTGTCCTCGCATACCGAGCTCGACACCAACATGTACCTATGGAAAATATCATCATCATGTATATATATACTTGACCCTCGTGTGTGAGTCCTAGTTGGTGTGAGTCTTTTTCTGGTGGGAGGCTTCAGCTGTAGTTAATTATCACTCTTATTTATTTTATAGTTACATTATTAGTTACACCCTTATTACCAGGCAAAGTCTAGCTGCCAAGTAATTTAGCATTCCGGTTCGATGCCGCGTAGAAACCACAAGGGGCATGGGCTTAATGAAACTTCCACATCCCTTCCAAGTTAGTCAGCTTCCATCTTAGCGTCATCACTTACCACCTGATGAGATCACAGTCAAGAACTAATTTGTAATTGAATAAAAAAATTAAAAAAAAAAAATTAGGCAATACAGTTCCCGGAGCGACAATGTCACACTCGTACGGTTTAGCAACTACCACTACAGTTGCGGTGCTTTGCTATAAAATGATGTTCTACAAAGATAGTATCTGCCAGGCGAATTCAGGCCTAATTTAGTGGTAGAAAGGTAACATTTACCGTGTCAGCGTGAGCGCAGCAGCCGCTTGCAGCGCTGAAGTGCAGCGCGCGGGATGTGAGAGCAACCACTTGAGCAGCGGCAGGTATCTACCCAATGTAGTTCCCGGACCGACGATGTCCCGCTCGCACACGCTGCGGACGTATTCTGCGTCCGCGTCGTCGGCGACGGCGCCTTCGAGACCGGCCTCCTCTTCCGTCATTGTTGTGTTCGTCTGAAAAACAAACCTATCTGAGACCTTTGGAAGCGAAGCTTTTTTACGGCCGTTCGTTTGTGTTCCACGACTTATTAGTAAAATGCGAAAAATATCACCATGCAAGAAATATATGATATAAAAATTTCTTGATAGAATAAATTATTTGACCTATAAATAGCAATTTAGGGCTTCACCGCGCAAAACAAATATAAAAGCTAAATTAGATAGCAACAAAAACACTGAAAAAATGTTACTGGTGCACATGGAACTTTATTCGACACTACGGAGACGGTAGTCCGTGCGGCGAATAGTTGGCATTCATGACAACGCCTGTCGTCGCAAGTCGTCGACGCAACCGCGGCGTATCAGTGCAGCGTTGTGAACACACCATTTGCATTAGTGTAAGTACTCATCCGTACACAGTACATGAACGCGTGGAATAATACCTGCGCGAGCTCGCACTTGTATCGTAGGTTAAACGCGACTATTTAACTGCTGGGAGCTTACCGATGACATTTTATTTGACACCACGCTTGCAGATCGTTGTCCGCGCGACGAGGCGCTCGCATTGCTCGCGTTCATGAGCGTCTGTCGCCGCAAGTCGTCCACGCGACCACGGCGGACTGGTGTCGCGAACGCGCCCGCTTTCTTCTTGCGTTTCTCCTCCGCTTTGCGTTCTTCGCGCACCTGAAAACATACATTCTCAAGTCAATAAAAATATAGACAGTTTGAATGAATAAACAGAGATAGAGTGCAGAACATGCATGGACAAAAGAGCGTAGATTTGGCTGGTTCCTACTATGCGCAAGACTGCAATCACGGTGGGGCTTAGTATTTTATTCACTTAATACACTTTTATTCACTTATGGGTTAATCATGATGACTGTTGTATTATATATATGTTCTATTCTATTGAATGTGTAAACAGGAATTTATAATTTCAAGACATGTGCTGTTGTTCTATAATTTAAAATGACGATTTTTTAAAATCATTTACTCTACCTGATTTCTTCTCCTGAGTTCGCTGTAAACACTGATATCCAAGTAAATTAGATGTTGCAGCGCAATATGTCCCAGTACAAATATAAATCTAGTCAACAATTCACTTGGCATACTGGCGTCTTCTTCGTCTTGCTTCACCATTGTTTCTTCTAAACGCTTATACATTTCTGCTAACATTTTCATGCATACAATCTCAGGGGTGTCACAAACCGCGTAAATGAAGTCTATAGAGTTAGCGGCGAACGAGGCGAACGAGGCGAACTTATCGAACTTTGAAAATGTTTCCATAAGACTTTCGTATAGAGAAATAAATATTGTATGGTCCGCTGGGTATCTTTGGTTTTTTTTAGCCAGACATGTTAGTAATTTAGCGCTCAAGCTTCTAGAGTTATAGTCGCCGGTCAGACCGTGCGCTTGTATGACTTCCATGTTGGCGAGCGCTACAGATGGCTTGGCTTTAGAGATCATAACGAGTAGTGACAGTGCCGCGTAGCTATCCATGTCCGTTGTACCGTCGATCTTTTTAAGAAACATTTCCCAGAAGACCTAAAATAAACAATTTGTTTTATCAGTTTTTTTTAAATTAACAGGTCACATCCTAAGGAATTCAAATTCTTAAAAATACGGATTGAGAAAATGTACTGATTTCAGATCCTATTAGGAAAAGAACGTAGGTCCAAGGTGCATAGATAGTGTTTAGTATGGTTCTACGTAGCTTTGTTAGAAACATCAGATTTGCTAAAATGCATATTTTTTGGCAATATTTATTAAACTACTAGATGATGCCCGCGACTTGTCTGCGTGGATTGAGGTTTTCTTAAAATTCCGTAGGAACTCTTTGATTTCCCGGAATAAAAAGTAGCCTTATACCCTTCCCCGGTTTGTAAGCTAACTCTGCACCAAATTTCATTAAAATCGGTTAAACTATTGGGCCGTAAAAAGCTAGCAGACAGACAGAGAGACAGACAGACATTTTCGCATTTTTATAATATTAGCATGGATTTTTAGCAGTTAACTGCTTTTTAGGTATAGGACGACAGAGAAGGATTAAATACATAAGGTCGGCTGAGATCTGTTTTTGTACAATGCACGCACTTAATGCCGCGTGTTACTTACCTGAATGATGCCTGGTGTGATGTCACCCTTAGCCAGCCACTTGTCGACGAGGTGCTCCAACGCGAGTGCGCTGCCACTGTCCACGTGGCCCACGAGCGACACGAGTTTACTCGCTATGGTGAAAGCCCGTGCGCGCTCAGCTTTACTGTCGCACTCGAGATACATTTCGCGATATGCGCGTTCAACTGCCTCGCGTTTATCCTAATAAACAACCTCTTCTATAGACTAGTAACAGATCGGCAAATATGCCGGCTTCAGTCAAAGGTTGCTCTCGTAAAATAATAGGTGTCGATTCCATAGCCAACATTCAGTCCAGAGTTTTACGTTACACATTCACTCGTCTCCGTCTTTATGCGTCGACCCGGATGCGTGGAAACAGGTTAACTTGGAAGGGGAAAATTCTAGACTGTTAGATAGCTACCTTATGCTGGTGTCGTTTTACCCAAAGGTAAAACTACGTCAACGGCTTCAAACACAGTGTCAATATCATCCATTTTATGGAGAGCCCTATTCAATGTTTAACACTTAGGCTGGCTTGCTCAAGGATAAAGCTCACTTAATCTGATTTAATATTTTTTAATGATCACTTTTTGGCAACCGCACTAAACTTTAATTAGTTTAAAATCCACATTCAAATGGGCCTTAAAAGATTGTGTACTGAACTTTAATAATAATTGTGTATTTACTATTTATAAAAGTCGAAAGCGAGATAAAAAGTACCCACCTGATCCGGCGACCACACGAGCTGTAACATATTAGCGACACCCACTTTAGCAGACTCGATGTTAAACTGGTGTGCTGTAGTGAAGAAATCTATCGCCTCGTTGACGTCACCCGCTTGTTTAGACATCAACAACGAATTGATTAGAGGTATCGCTTCGGATATCATTCGGCTGAAGTAAACAGACTCTTGAAGGAACGCCACAATGCTTTCTTTTTCTTCTAATCTCTTGGATAGTGCGAGTTCATTCTCGCATTGCTCTGTTAGGGATTGCCGTCTTTCCGGTATCACAAATATGTTACGAAGAAGTGCTACAAAGTACTCCAGCTAGATGAGACAAAAATATGAGTCAAATCAAAATACTTTAACACGAAAATAAAAATAAATGTATTGAAGGTATTTTTAAAACTTTAAAGGCTTTAAAACTAGTGATATCATGGGGCCTCGATTGCGGTAGAATGACAGCTACAATGTCATGATCGTAATCACTTCTGATTGGTTGACACTCGCTCACTGTGCATTGCTGCAACAAGAATCGCACAAATTCAGCCAATCACAACACATGAGATTGTAATAATGATTGATGCAGGTTTTACGAAATCGACCTACACAATGAAAAAGATTGAATAGTTTTATACAGTGCGAAGATACAGTGTTGAATATACATAATTATATGGAAGGTACATTGCGCGCATAAGAAGTAGTACATTACGCGGCAAAAAGAAATGTACATCGACCTTTAGAAGGAGATAACGGATTTGTAGAGCATCGTCTCTGTCGTTGAGACCGACAAAACGTCATATAGGTATGAGTGACAGAGACAACTTTCTACAAAGCTGAAAATGTACCGCGTACTGTACTAAGTTGTAAGATGGTGGTTGGCACAGGGTAAAATAATAAAATATTTTTTGCTGAGATCCGCATAGAACAATGCGCAGTAATTTGCCTCGTGTTTAGATTGGGCACGCGCACGGATTTGGGTTCAACCAAGTATGTTTTCCTCTCCAATTTTAATATGGGTATACCTTCAAGTCCAGAGGGAATAAGCATCTTCTAAGCATGCGCGCTCCATCTTAGGCTGCATCAATACTTGCCAGCAGGTCTGATTGCAGCCAAGCGCTTGTCTATTCATTTAAAAAAAAAGATCAAAAACTACAATACACCGCGACAAGGCGCGCGCGTGGTGAAAATCTACGTTGCCGTCAAGTGTTCCCTTTATTCTTGTTTGAATATTCTAAGCCTTTGTTCTCCAGCAGCGCCCCCAATGTCAATGTCATTCAAGTGCCAAGAGAGCCTTGTCGCACTGTACTTAATTTATTTGCATTTCTGTCTATAGATAGAGCAGTACTCCCACTTTAAGCGGTATCATCGCTCACTATGACGTGAGATTGTAATGTATTGTTTATTTATTTATAGGACCAAATAACATACCTGATCACTTTTTTCCATATCACATCTTAACAACTTGGCATCAGGATACTGTCTTTCCGTGTGCTTCACAATCAGGTAAGCTTTAAAGTAATTTTTCTCTCTTATACTCTTGCGAATCGCTTCATACAAATTCTCTATAGTAGCTTGGGACAGCTCTGGTTCATCTTGGGTTAAGATATCCATTTTCTCTTTGATCGTCTTGACGACATCCTTTTCGATTTTCTCCCATTTTTTGACAAGTTCCGGATCAGGGCTAGGGTTAACTTTTTTTTGAAGACCATCCAGTATTTTTTGTTCATCCTCCAACTGTTTCTCCAACAGGTCGAGTTTTAATTGGGCAGAGAATGGGTTACATTCTAAAAACACCTGAAATATGTTTAAAATTAGCTTATCCCCGCAACATCGCCTGGATTTCGTTTTAAAAGATCCCATTGAAAAATTTTCAAAAATCTTTCTTATTTCACCCCTAGGGTATCTACTTAAGGACTAAGATAGTCCAAATTTTAAATCTCCACCATCTTCAGGCATTCATCTATTTAAACAGAGATAGCTTGAATCCTGGGTTTAATAATAAATAGGCTTTTTTATCCCGGAAAATCAAACACTTTCCATGGGATGCTTAAAAATTTAAACTCACACCGACAAACTCGCCGGTATCATTTATTTCGTATTTTAAAAATCCGGTCAAGTGAGAGTCGGACTCGCATACAAGGGGTTCCGTACCATCTTTTAAGATATAAAACTTTTTTTGAGATCCCTAAAAATCCTAAGAACCCTAAAAACAAACCCAAGCGGTCGAAGTCGCGGGGATGATCTAGTATTGTATATCATAGTAGTGGGATGCTAAATAATGGTCCTTACTTTGAGCAGTTGTATAGCAGCTTTCCTAACGAGCGCGGCCTTGTCCCTCAGCCGACCTATGGCCCGCTCGAGCACGCCGCGCTGCCGCGTCACCGGGATGCACAGCTCACGCATCAGCCGACACCAGAACTGAAGAACCTGATCGTACCAATTATTTTTTAACTTACAAGATCGAAGTAAAAAACGTGTTAAAAGTATGCTCCTAAAAAAGCATATTATACAGTCGCAGACTATGTAAACGATAAAAAAACTTGGATTTGACTCGCTCCAGCAATGCACGGGGCTGCAATTGCTTGTATAGTACGGTATAATAACATTGTAAATTGAAAAATTAAAAAGAGCAACCGCCGAGTTTCTTGCTGGTTCTTCTCGGTAGGAGCGGCATTCCGAACCAGTGGTAAATTAAAACTACCTGACTATTCATAAGTACTTGTAAAAAGTTTACATGAATAAAAAAAACCATTCCATTCCATTCCATTCTAGAAGAAAACGGACTTGGCGTCAAAAGTATGCAAGCCAGTGCTTTCTCCATAAAACCATAGAAGGTACTTTACTACTAATGTTGTATTCCCAATCGAATTTTTATTTCAATATTTGATTTCGGCCAACATTCTAATCAGACAGTCAGACAGAGAGCAGAGAACATTAATAGGGCTCCGTTTATACTCTTTGGATATGGAACCCTAAAAAGCGATTTGGTGTTCTTTTACGCAGCACAGAAACACGCTACTCTACGCTTAGTACCTCGCACGTCACACCGAGTTTACTGATACGTGTGATTAGGCATGGGTGTAGACTTGCCTTGTGTCGCACGTACGCGGAGAGGTCGTGCCTATGGTTGTACAGATCGTCGAGGAAGTCGTCGCGTCGGATACGTTGCTCGTCGCTCAGTCCCTCGCCACGGAGTTCCACACTCACTACCTCGCACGTCACAGCCAGTTTATTGATACATGTGATTAGGCACGGGTGCAGACTTGCCTTGTGTCGCACGTACGCGGAAAGGTCGTGCATGTGGTCGTACAGATCGTCGAGGAAGTCGTCGCGTCGGATGCGTTGCTCGTCGCTCAGTCCCTCGCCACGCAACTCTACACTCAGTACCTCGCATATCATACCGAGTACACTGATCCGGATTGTATATGACTGAAAAAAACATTTTTGAATTAAAAAAGTCTATACTAAGAAATTCAAACACGTGACACCTCGCCATATAAGCTAAAAACTAGAAAGAACAACAGGCGGAAAGCCGAAATAACTTCAAGGGTTTTTGTTTCTTAGATTGAGATGTTTAAAAAAGATTCAGTTTGATCATACTTTTTTTTTGACGTATAAATAACAGATTGATTTCATAAGTCATAATCAATAAGTGTTGCAGATTTATTAAAATGAAGAAGAAATTTTTTGTGAAGTTTAATTTGTACCTCATCAGTTTCTAAATAAGGTTGTATAGTGGCAATAGCATTGGCCATTTCCTTGGGCAACTCCTTGGTGAGCTCCAGTAGGAACGCCCCACAGTTCTTGGCGGCCCCCTGCTCTGTGCCGATGCCTCCATTATCCTCTTCAGTGGACGCCAGTGCTTCTGCTATTTCACGAACCTAACACAAATGTTTGTCTAAATATTGTAGGTATGTATAAGACAATAAGTGAGTCTCATAATTGTATGAATGTATGTAGGTATGTATGTATATACTTTATTGCACCACAGAAACACAAATGACAGGTTACAAAAAGAAATCTTAATAAGTAGGTACAAAAAGGCGGTCTTATCGCTAAATAGCGATCTCTTCCAGACAACCTTAACGCTAGGGAAAAATCTAGGGACGCTAGGGATCTTATAAGTCTCTGAATGTTAGCCTTATCAATATCAATATTAATTAAATATATTGTCTAAATGGTGATATTATATGAAATACATTTAATAAGTTAATAATAAAAGGATTTTTCGATACCATTTGTGGTCCAAATGTTCCAAGACCGAAATCTTTTGTTAGTTGCACTACTCCAGCACATATTGGTGAAACAGAGTGTTCTGAGATTTGTAAAATCTAAAACAAAAACAAAATCATTGTTGTTGTTTAATTGTATACGAATTAGAAGAGAATTTAGTACTTTTTTTTGCTCAATTACCTGAACTAGTTTAATAAGGCAAGATGTCCCATGGTTATACTTCTTTATGAGCACACCAAGTATTTGAAACACTATTTCTCTAACAGTTTTATTTTTTGCTATCTGTTCTTCTAATGCTTTGTAGCAAGGTTCAGCTACCATTCTGTAACAATGGGAAAATATGCCTTCAATAAAATTAAAATTATTTAAATTTTTGGGGGACTAGCACGGAAGTTGAGCGACGTTGGCCTTGTAGTCGAGGGTTCCGAAGTTCGATTAGAGACCCTTAACTTTATGTGCGTATTGAGCAATTTTTTTATTGAACCACCAACAGAATCATACAAAATAAAAAATTTCATTATTCCAATCCTAGATGCTGAGTTCTTATATAATTCAAATTATAGGCGCCTACAGCATGCAAATTTAGACAGATAAGTCGTGCGAAAGAACTTAGAACTAACAGCTTATGAAAGAAACAATTAAATATCATTTCCTTTAAAGGTGAAGGAAAACATCGTGAGGTAACTTGCATGCCCTAGAGTTCTCCATAATGTTCTCAAAGGTGTGTGAAGTCTGCCAATATGCACTGGGCTAGCTTGGTAGGTTATGGCCAAAACCCTTCTCATATTGAGAGGAGACTCGTACTCAATAGAGGGTCGGCGATGGGTCGATGATAATGTTTTCATTGCTAATAATAACATGGATTGACGTAACTGGACCAAGACTGGATGGAAAAAATGTGTTTAAGTTAAAAGAGGTCCAGTGCAGTTCTAATTGCTAGTTCCTCAATTTCAATATGTAGTTGCAATCAGCTAAATTTCTTTTGCAAATGAGTGTCAATAGTTTTGTTTGTGAAAGGCCGCAATTACACCTGTAATTTTTACTTACATAAGTAGCTTAGGTAATTAATTGACAACAAATTTACTAAGGTAAATGTACCTACAGTACGCGGCAGAAAATAATGTACCTTTAGAATGAGATTTCAGCTATGTAGAGCATTTGCGTCTGTCACTCATACCTATGTGACGTTTTGTCGACGTTTGCTATCTCTTTCTAAAGGTCGATGTACATTATTTTCTGCCGCGTACTGTAGTATAAGAGTGTTTACTGTATGTTAGTAAAGTCGTAAGTTAATCATGTAAGCTACTTACATGAGTAAAACTTACGGGTCTAATGCTGAGTACTTACGATACAAAATTATCCTCAGCCAATGGTGGATCCCAGAGGTGGGAAAGTGGTAGTTGGAGAAGAAGATGTAGTGATATTAAAGCAGCTTGCTTATCTGCCTCCGTCCAGCCGCACAATTCATCCTCATCTGTTGTTGCTTTCTTTCCTTTCTTACCTAATGTTAACTTTTTTAATCTCTGAAAATATTTCAATTTTGTAGAATGAAAGAGACTTTCTTCACTCAAATTACCTTTTACAAAATAGTTTTGCATAGCCCAATGAATAGTTTAGATACCTAATGTTCTTTACATCTATTTTTAATAAGAATGGAGTCTTAGGAAAAGTTGAAGAAAAATAGTGTCAACTGCTAAATTCAATTCTACTGGGCAGCTTTGAGATGTATTCTTGTCCAAAAATCCCATTGTCTCATAAACACAGTTTTGGCACTGGATAGCCACACCAATAGATGGACAAGCAGCATCAAATGTATGCAACATTATCTCTCAGAGCCTCTGGACAGAGCCGTTTTTAACCTATTAGAGGCCCTGGGCACATTAGAATAACGGGGCCCCTATGATCTTGACAGAGTAGGTAAAAACAAGAAGGCTCAGATATAAGTCAGTCTTCACTGGTTACAAAACCATGTTATTAACTACTAGCTGCTGCCCGCGACTACGTTCGCGTGAATTTAGGTTGTTAAAAATCCTGTGGGAACTGCTTGATTTTCCAGGATAAAAAGTAACCTGTGTCACTCTCCAGGTCTTTAACTATATCCATGCAAATCCAAAAAATCATCGATCCGTTGCGACGTGATCGAAGGACAAACCAATAAACCAATGAACCAATAAACAAATACACTTTTGCATTATAATATGGGTAGTGATGATGATAATGATGAGCACAGACTAAAATGTAAAAAGACACTATAGCAGACAGACTTACATCAGCAGTTAGCTTCACATCTTTAATTTTCATTATTTCTGTGAATAGATACATGATCATCTTCACTATGTTTAAGTTCTTAACGCGTAGGTCCTCATCTATAGTCTGTTCCTGAAGTATTGGCTCCAGATGTACACAAAGGCTTTTCACAGTTCTTGCCATATGATCAAAACCTGTAGACAATTATATATAGAATAGAATAGAATAATGTTTATTCAAGGGAGGTATCATATACATAGTGCAGGCAATATCGTCCTGGTAGGTCAGCTTGTGTTGAAATGTCGGGGACCTGAGACACAAAACTCTATGGCAAATATCTGAGGTACTAGACACCCCCACGCTGATTTTCAGTGACCACCTTTTATACTACCATACAATTACTGTACTCTACTAATCATCATCAGCCTGTGGACGTCCACTGTTGGACATAGGCCTTCCCTAAAGAGCGCCACCACACCCGGTCCTCAGCCTTCCTCATCCAGCCACTTCCCGCCAGCCTCTTTATATCGTCAGTCCATCATACCTACTAATATACTGTACAATTACAACTTCTATAGACTAGTATTATGCCCCCATGTTTTGATACTTGTAAGTGTTGTTTTACCCAAAGGTAGATAAACACTGCACCAATAGCTATGTAGTATGCTACTACACGCATGCATGGCACACACAAACAAACATGGATTTGTCTTTACTTTTTAAAATACCACTGTATGAGATTTCCTACCTAGAATTTTACAATAATTTTGGAAGAAACAGTTGTTAGCAGTTATTAGTTGTTCAATCATTAATCACATAATGGTAAGGATTTTCTAGGGATGATAATGCATTAGTTAACATTGACACAACTAAGAGTACCAAACAACGAATAGCACATAACTCTTATCAATGTTAGTGAGAATAACAAAGACGATTTTGCCTTAACATACTATCCAAGTTATGGAGGGATGGTTACACATCCAGTTAGCAGTTTGGGTCAACATAGCTTCCATCAATTGATTAGCATAGTTTGAACTATGCCATACCACCCTCAAAACAAAGAATTTTTTAAACAAGACATTTAAATTTTAAAGATACCTTTATTTATCATATTCCATTCAAGTTTAGTTCCATGCACAATAATTGAAAAATATGTGTCAAAATGTTCAAGTATATATTCAACACTCTCAGAGTTATAGGCGCGGGCAGCATCTACAAAAAAAAGATTAAGCTACTTATTATGTATTTAATTATTATTTATGAGCTGATGCCTGCAACTTCATTTATGTGAATTTAAGGTTCTTAAAAATCCTGTGGGAACTCTTTGATCAGGATAAAAAGTAGCATATGTCACTCTCCAGGTCTTTAACTACATTCATGCAAAAGATAACAATGGGTTGACCCATTGCTCTGTTGCTTGCGTTGTGATTGAAGGACAAACCAACATACTTGCGCATATATGGGTAGGTAGTGATTGTCGGCTATCTTTTGAATTCGATTCTTTTTAAATCCAGTAGGAATCTTTGTTTTCCCGGGATAAAAAATATCCTATAGCTATATAAGACATGTTTATTGTTTATGGTAATAACATTCATCCATCCACACATCCAAAACTGACATCCATTTGTATTGGACGCATGGACTTCAATCCATTCGGAAATCCAAAGCTGGACGACGTCCATTCAATTGGCATACGTTTTTCACATTCACGAAACGATTTTGGAAGACGTCCACTCCATTTGGATTGATGGACGTATCGTCAGTGGGCACTTTAACAAGGCATTCCGAATCAGAGGTAGATGCAGTTAACGATTCAAAAGTAACTTGTAAGTTTATTTCTATTTCTATTCTAAAATATTGGTGCTCTTATTACTAGCCCTGGGCTAAAATATTTAAGCAGAGATAGTCTATTTATTTAAAAAATAACTTGAAAAAGTTGAATACAAACCTTGTAACTTCGACAATAACAATCGTGGCTGAACAACATCTTCAACGTGATATTTACCAGCATGAGCTTCAAGTAGCTCGTCCTTTTGTAAAGGAATACAAAACTCAAAGTGACTCATTTTATTCCTTATTTTCTTACTATTATAATTGGCTTTGCAAAACTTTATTTGTTAACAAAAATAGCTCGACTCGACAATCAACAGGCAGGCGGCAGTTGGTGTTTTGAAACATTAGAAATTTAAAAATTCAAATTCTTTGACAAATTTGACAAATGAACTGACAACTAACTGACATTATTTTTTCTATATTATATCGTGTTGTCTATTTCCAATGGCCGATCCACATGTTTGCGACATAGAATAAACAACAAACACTGGCAAGCATGTGGACAATGTTTCCATGCTTGCCAACATAATATGTGTATGTTGCCAAGTTATACTATGGTTGCCAATCTCAGTTTCCGACATGTTGCCAACACTTGCGAGCGCTTGTCCTGATTGGCTTCCAGTCCAGTCAAGCAAAATAAAAATATAAAAAGTGTTGTGGTGCAAGTACTTTGTGGTGTTTGCCGATGTCTGTCATAGATGTATACCTACAGTCTACAGATATGTAGGTAACTGATATGTAACCGCAAATTGCTAATGCGTGTGGCCGCCATTTTAGTGACGTCAGCACTATACTGAAATTTCGAGCTGATGCGTAGACTGAGTAAAAAATCTAGACAAAGGAACTTTAGCTTTTTCATTCAAACTAAAAAGAGAGGTACTTATGTTCAAAGAATTTGCAAGTACTACTACGTAGTACACCTTATGTTACTTGAGTCAACATAACCTCACTTCACGTTGTTTGTCAAGATCTCACGTACAAAATACATCTTGACATACAAAAAAGTGGCCACGGTGACATGCACAAAACCTGATCACTCGTCACGTTCTAACCAGAGCTTAAATGCATTTAGCTATCTCGCTCTTACAGTAAGCGTCACAACAGGGCTATTTCTTGCTGTTGTTGTTTGCGGCAAGCGTCTGGAGAACTATAAGATAGGGCTATTTAGTCCACTGATTTAGTCTGGCGTATTTGACCATAGATAGTCATAATTACCATTACCTACTCTATGTATTTGACACGTAAGTTAAAACGTCAAGTGACATGTAAGCCAAATGTCATTGACGTCCGAGATTTTTGAATTTTCTCTTCCACTTTACGCCGTAGGTTGTACACGTTTCACACGCCAGTTTGAATTATTTACTTTCTCCAGTGGTTTAGTGCAACCACACTTGATAATAACACTAGCCATTATCAAAATAACATAATGTCCGGGAAAGGAAACAAAGCATTCACCAAAGAAGAGGAGTTGCTTCTTCAGGACTTCAGCAGAAATGTTTCAACAAAATCTTCAGCTTTGTTTTATGGAAATGCATTTATCGTGTCCGCGATTCCCATATGTAAGTTTCTGTTAATATTTCTAAGGTCTATACTCAATTCCATTATAAGTTTCATACACCACAATTTACGTAACAGTGAAATTCACTTATTCCACCGTGAAAGTATATTATTAACTAGCTGATCCGTCTCACTTCGCCCTACGTTATTATGAAAACCTACATTCAAAATCTTTAGATTCTAGAACCTGTGGTTTTAGCTGTATGTAGATATTTAAGTCTGTCAGTTTATCCCTATTTATAAATGAAAGGTTTATCAATACTAATAGGTTTATACTTAATTAATATCATATGATTTTTCAGGGTTATTTTGGAGGGTCCATGCTTTAGAAGTAAGCACATCATTGGCTTGGTTTGCATTAATCACAACAGCCAGTACATGGCTTCTGGCTTTGGCATACCGCAATACAAAGTTTCAGCTGAAGCATCGCGTTGCTGTGCGTCGGGAAGATGCTGTCGCCCGTGAAATGGCTAGAAAATTGGCTGATGAGAAGAAAATGAGCAGAAAAGAGAAGGATGAGAGGTACCTAGCTCTTACACATTACATATTATAACAGTGCTGTGTGGTGACAGCAGATCAGATTACAGTTGTCGTAAATAAAAAATACAGGAAATCGTAATAAGCTGGGAGAGGTCACTAGATTACATTATTTATAATTACTACATTTTGAAAAGTTTTTATTGATTAATTAATTATTTTACAGAGATCCCATCACAATAATGATTATTATTAACATAATATAAAGTAGCACATTTCTTTCCTCTACAGTCTACAGTATTTCAAATTAACAAATTGAACCTAAATCTATACTCTGTTATCATATTTTCAGGATTCTATGGAAGAAAAATGAGGTAGCCGACTATGAAGCCACTACATTCTCAATTTTCTACAACAATGCTCTGTTCCTAACAATTGTGATTCTGAGCAGCTTCTACTTACTGCGCTCCTTCACACCCACTGTGTATCCTTTTACTATAGTGCATTATGCAAATAACTTCCTGGATGTATTGGTTAGTAGTAAAATTAATAAATCAATCTTATCTTTTATCCTGGAAAATCAAAGTTCCCACAGGATTTTTAGAAACCTAAATCTAAGTCAAAAGCATTTATTTGCAACCTGGAGATCTATTTTATTGATGTTATAAACAATTTTGTCAAATTTTGGTTGTAACTTGTAAGTATAGTTACAAAAATTACACAATATGACTATTGAACTTATTTTAGTAATTCTGTCTTTTCAGAATAACTACTATTTTATCCAGATGTAACATAGGTTACATATTATGTATATTATATCAATTTTCACCCCAGTGAAGCCAGCTGGATCAGCTAGTTTTTAGGGTTCTGTATGTCCAGAGAATACAATGAAACCTTACACAATCACTTTGCTGTTTGTCTGTTGTGTCTGTCAAGATCCGTCAAGGAAATCAAAACCTACAAGGTACTTCCAGTTGACTATGAATTATGAAATTTGGCAGGTAGCAATGTCTTATAGCACAAGTATATAAAGAAAAATCCGTAAACCATGAATTTGTGGTTACATCACAAAAAACATCAAAAAAATTGAAAAATGTTATCTCTTGTACAATGGTATAGAACTCTTCGTGTGCAAGTCCGACTTGCAGTTGACCAGTTTTTTATAAAATGATATTATCCTGAACAGCTTCACAGTAACTACATAGTATCCCTGTCTGTTGCGTCGGGTTTGCTGGCTCTCCTGTCTACAGGCTCCAAGTGAAAAGACTTAGTGTGGTTGTGAAGTGAATGTGAAATTTTTGTACCAGACTCATTGATGTAAAATAGAAACAAGATCCCTACATTTATAAAATAAAGTAGGTAACATACTTACTATATTCCGACTGTGACGTCACATGGATTGAAGTTGTAATGTACCTATTTCACTAAGAAAACACTGTTGTTTACCAATCTATGTGACTTCATGACAGCTCATGAACCAAAAAATTAAGTCCCAATAGGCCAAATTTCATTGTCCTTTAAGAGGAGATCAAACTAATTCAATCCATAGGTTTCTTTTTTCTTACCATTAGTCATACCTAAAAAGAAACTTAATTTTTTAAGTATTTTTGTAAAAGCCTTACAGGATTTTTCAAGATTAACATGTTTTGGGAGTAGGTATTTTATATCAGGGTGTGTTTTGTACTCAGATTTTAAATTATTTTGTTTGCAATTTCTGTTTGAAAAAATAAAATAAGGGTAAGAAATAAAATAATAAGCTTAGACAGTCTTCATTTTTATTTACATTCTTCCAGAAATATAAACTTAACTAATTTACATCTAAAATTACTTAGATACTAGTTATTTCTTAAAAAGAAATGTCATGTTACTTGGGGTGGGTCTCATATAATTAAATCACATAATTTAGTATCAAAATGTAAAATAATTTATAAAATATTTTATATCTCCTGATTTCTCAAACAAACCATATTTTACAATAGTAGTAGATAAATAAAAATATATACTTAGATTGTTTAATTTTATTGTAGCTGCAATTTTAATGAAACAATTTTAAATGATACAGCATACATTCATTGTTATCTGCAGACAATATTAAAATATTAATTAATATAATATGATACAGTATAGAATAACATAAATAGAATTAAGAATAATAGCCCGGCGTTACAATGCGGCTCGCGCGCCGGTATTGTATGTTGATGGTATTTACTATCAGAAATATTCTCGCAAGTTCCAACAACAACTGTACAAAGTTCCATTGTGATCGATTGAATGGTATATATGGGAAATAAGGGACAATTAAAGATACATACAATATTATGTTTAGACGTTCATATTGTACCTATTGTAAGCTTTTTCATGCCATGCATTGGTAAGGACATTGATTTTATGAACAATTGCATAGTTGATTAGGCTAGTTTCTTTTGTAATGGACTAAAGATTATAAAAGTTTTGTGGGTAATTTGATAGTACGGATTTACTAATAGTAATTAATATTCTAAGGGTCAAATCAAAGCATATTGAGTCGAAACGACTTGTCTTTTTACTTCTAAGTAGGTATAAGTTATATTTTCGCCATATTAGATTTGTCATGATGTCACGAAGCCTATGACATGCGGAATAGTAAGGCAAACGACATTTCATTTATCAAAACCTGTGAACTGATGTAAAACACTTAATGCACACAAACTAATAGACACATCATTCTTCATAGAGATAAAATTCAAATTCCTTTTAGTCGTGTAAAAAGACGTATCCTTTCGACATTGCTTTAATTTGTCATAACGCCCAGTAGCACACCACCACCGCTGCAAAGCAGCGAAGACGCGCGAGTTCCGCCATGACGTCAGTAGTATGACTAGCGAAACTACTGAAGTTCCGCCGTGACTTGTATTGTATGAATTGCGAAATAGCAGCGTAATTGCTTGATCTAAAAAAAATTGAGCGAGAGAAATCACATGGGAAAGGGATCGAGACTCCTAGCCATCTCTTTCCCACACGATTTCGGCGAAGTAGATCCGCAAGAATTTTGTGAAACGGCTACTCGTTCCGCATACCAAAACTGATTCACTTGGAATATAGTTGGAAGAATATCTGTTAGAACAGGCAGTTAGCTGCTGTTTCGCATTCCACACACGCCATGGCGGAACTTTAGCGGTTCCAGGGCGGAGACGTGCTACAGGCGTGAGTCTTGACCCTAAAGAAATAACCCTTACGTAGCCCGTAACACACCTCCGCTGCGAAACCATAACAGCGGAACCGCAGTAATTTCGCCATATGTAGTAGAAGCGGAACACTAGCGATACTGCCTGTTCAAACGCATAGATTTGACTATAATTCTATCTCTTTCCACGCGCGGTTTCATCAATCTGCTCCGACGCTAGCCAGTAGCCACACTTCCGCGCTCCGGCGACCATTTTGTTGATCTGCCGCGGTGTTTTCGCACGTGTTTGTGGAAGTCGACAAAAATAAAAGTGAAACTAGTACATAATTTTCATAAAATGGATGTGATTCCACAGAAAAAGTTAATTCAAGAAGTCAGAAATAGACCTATTCTCTGTCTATTCAAACTACACTTGATCGCAGCGGTTTCGCTACTCCTATTTCGCAGCGGAGGTGTGTTACGAGCGTAGACCGAAACTCAAAATCGCGACGCCTCATTGACATAGACTGGACACTGCAAAAACTTGCGACTTGAAATAGCACAACGCGCGGGTCCTATGTCTTGCGAATTGTCATCGCTGTTCCGAGTTTTGGCCCTATGTTATAGACGAGTGTTTGTGGTGACTAGCGGTTGCACTGTCAAATCTCACTGTTCTTGCTGGAACGCTGGTTTGCCAGGGGCTCAGTACATCATGCCGACGTGCAACGGCTCTGTACGCTGGAAGTAGACGTTGGGGTTGCTGCTGAAGGTGGGCTCCACGCTCGTATACACGTTGCCCTCCTCTGGACGCATCATCACGCCTGTGGACGAAATGCCTGTCAGTCTTTACTAAACTCAGGTCAGTTAGAACCTTTTACGTTTAAATATTGTACTTAACTAGATGATGCCCGCGACTTTGACCGCGTGGATTTAGGTTTTTTAAAAATCCCGTGGGTACTCTTTGCTTTTTAGGAATAAAAGTTGCCTATGTCAGTTACCGGGACGCAAGCTGTATAAAATTTAATAGATATAAATTGATTTAACGTATGGGCCTTTAAGAATTCCGTGGGGATTCTTGATTTTCCGTGTAGCCTGTGGTCCGTCGCCGGGATGTAAGCTAACTCTGTACCAAAATTCATCAAAGTCGGTTAAACTGTTGGGCCGCGAAAAGCTAGCAGACAGACAGGCAGACATACTTTCGCATTTATAATATTGTATGGATAGGAAATAGCTAAACTAAAATAAATTGACAGGTGTAAAACCGTGCTATCTTTTTATAATGCTCTTGCGGATCGATTTAGTTTCAACCGAATTTAGTTGTATTTTTTTCTAATGCTTAGAGAGCTAACAGCCTGAAAGCTCGTAGGTTTTGAGGGAGGTGTTTATTTATTTGGTTGTTCTGCGTTACTTGGGTAGATACAGTGATGGTAGATTTGACAAACTTAACTTGCCATCTGGTTCATGGTTGATTCACAATTTTACAAACCTAAAAATAAACTTAGGTATCTAATTTTCCAAACTACAGGTGTTAACTTGTATGCCTTTATAATATCTACATGATTACAATTTACAATTATAGGTCCATAATAACTATTTTGGAAGGTGCAGTGTTACCTGGCGGTAGAAGATAGTGATAGGGCGGATAGTTGTAGTGGTATTGCGTTAAGGGGTGCAGGGGGTAGTGCGGCGGACACAGAGAGCGTGAGTACAGTTGAGAGCCGGCGAACATGCCTCCATACAGATCTGCAAAAGTAACATCGTGGACTGCGGTTAAATCCCAGTGCGTTTAAAGCGCTAGTTCTCACTTAATAGCGCGTTTTAGATACTTAACTAACCGGCTGGCTGAGCGGGGGGGCTCCTTGCGGTCGAGCGCCGTCGGCGGCGCCGGCGCGGGCGCTGCGGCCGTCACCATCCCGTTCTTGACTGGTTTAAAGTGGAAGAAAGAAGGCGAGTAGCCGGAACCTCCCACGCCTATCGAGCTGAGGTCCTTCCTCTCGGTCCGCATCCCAGCGACCCTCGCGACCTAGCGCGGCCAGGCGTCGGCCTTTAGGCGCAAACATCAGTGCAAATACTACGGCGCATGTGCCCAACAATCCAGCGGCTACACATGCTTCACGATGTTGCTCGGGCGCGCCGAGGGCTGCTGACACCCAACAGATCCACACGGCGGCAGTCGCGCCGCCTGCTCCCGCAATGTGCGTGGCTTCTCGTAGTTGTCGCGTATCCCGCGCGACCGCAACGCCACACCGCAGAACCACTGCGATTAAAAACGCTGCGTAGCATAACGAAAGCAGCAAGTCCGAGAGAGGGGAGTCGCATCGCGAGGCACCGACAGCAACCCGCGGCGGCGAGCCGCCTAACCACTGCGCCCCGATGGCCCATTGTATCATCACTGCGAAAAACAGTAGCAGTCCTTGATACGCTGCCGGCAAGTACACACCAACCGTCCAACTTAACAGAAAAACACATTTCACTAGTAGTGATGCGAACACAATCACATAGGCAACTCCCGTTCCGAAGCGCACAGCGCCACACGTGAACGAAGTTGGCGCAGGCCGTAAATAGAGCTGCGGTTGCCGCGCACGTGAACAATCCGAATAACAAGCACTGTCCGAGAAGAAGATGTCGTTGACTCGGCGCCTTGCGACTCGCTCCCCAAACAATGAAGCCTTCGAAACCTCCTATAACTATCATGCTTACGCAAGCTAAAGCTAATATCGGCACTGCCCAAGATTCTGGCCTTAGTATCCTTAACATTGGCGTAATTATTTGAGGACGGGTCGTATTCCGTCGGTCGAGATGTCGATGCGGTAAACTACGCGAGATGTCGACGAAGGCGTCGGCGCAGACGACGGCCTCTCTGGTATCACGAAGAATTCTGTGCTCATTTCGAGTCGATGAGCTTCAGTGCGCGTAGGGCGCCGGGGCTGTGGTAAAATCTCTTTCTGTTCCTCATCGTTATGGTGGAGTTGATCGTCATAATCTTGTTCGTACGGATCCTCATCTTCGCTCTCGATGTAATGCCGCGCGGAAGGCGCGTGGCGCGGCGAGTACGGGATCGGGCACCGCGCGGCGCGAGGCGGTCGCCGAAACGCGCCGCGCCGGCGTCGCCAAGGGCGGCCAGCGCGGCCGTCACGAGCAGGGCGCGCACCGCCACGGCCGCCATCGGGCCGGGCCGGGCCGGGCCTCAGCTGCCGGGTCTTCGGCGCAGACACATCCGCACTCCCCGCCGTATCTCTGGAAATGATAAGCTATATAGTGTGTTATCTATGATGATAAGCGTGCCGTCAGTCAGGCGCCTAAGGTGGCCGCTACGAGTCGCGACGTCCCGACTCTGCGATAACCAAACAAAGAATCTCCCGGCTAAACCGGTTCACTGATCGCCTTGCACCTCCAGGCACCCTAACTTTGCCGATTTGGTATCTTTGTTTTGTTTTTGTTACAAGTCCAGAATAAAATGTTCATTTCATTTTCTTTTATGGGATTGGAATAACCTAACCTAACCAAAATCTACGGTCTGCCTGGGTTAATGTTTACTTTGAAACCTTAACGATTTTAGAGATTTTTTTAAATAATTAGAAACAATCTTAATAAAAATACTTCAGGTATTATCTCAGTAGGTAGTTATTATACCCCAACTACTAGAAAATTAAATCTGTCTCGAGTCGTAAAAATATCCAAGTATGCGAATAATAAACATACCATTGACCTGCGAAATGCGAATACGAGTCTATTTACATTGGAGTAGTTTCATATAGGTAGGTAGGTATAAGTACTAGGTAGACACGAAGAAAAAATAGTGCCTGCACGTATCCGAGCCACAGGACGTTGGTTGGTCGGACAGGGCAACGAACGTATTAATTCTCATCCCCAAGGGACACAGCCGGTGCCATTGACTTACCTACGCCTGGCAACAACCTTTCCAGTTTACTGGAAACTTATTTTTCCTCCTCGAGCGGTTATCCGTCAGAACGCGCGAAATAAAAATAAATAACTGGTATACCTTAGTAGTAACGACTATCTGGAAACCAGAATGAAATGTCATAGAGGAAACGGTTAGGTATAGATATTACGTTGTGTACCTACGTACTAATGATAATAAAGGAATTAGGATTAATTGTAGGACTAAAATAACTTCCCTGCGATGCTTATAACAGCTATCGTTGATGAAGTGTTTACCTATTTTATTTCTTATAAGTGGGTAGGTATACGTACTTTTTATTTCTAATACTTATGAATAAATTAGGTAGGTATAGTAATTTTAATGTTATAAAATCAACCTAAATGCAGTACCTACCTACAAGGAAATTTCAATATTCACATAATATACCTAATGTCGGTTTCGGCATATTATTCCAACTAAGCTTTCTTGCTGTAAACAATACTTAGGTAGGTACATAGGTACTTAGTCTGAATTTTAAACAAAGGCTTTTAATTTATTCCACGTAATGTAAAGGAAACGTACCTACTTAGCGTTCTCACAATTCAGCGGTATCCCGATTAGTTAAAAGATCAGCGTACACCGCAAATTGTGATAAGCCTAAAATATGCATCGGTGCCTTACAAGGAAGTCTCTATTTCAGGCGCGAGATTACGCAGACAGCACCGCGCACCGGATCGTGACTTTAGACTTCTTATCCGAATCAAACTACGTACACTGGCGTATTGTAGACAGATTTGGCGCTAAAGTAACGGTGTGGACTGGTGCTTGGACCTCTGAGGTCTCGGCTCGGGGCACTCGATCTGCGGGAATGATCGCCGCAACGGTATCGAGTCGTGTTATCTAGATAATAAATCATAGCCAAATCTTCGGTTACAATGAGGCGCCTGTGTAATTTTATGTTAAGTTGCTATTGTTCTAACTTCTAACAAGCCTTGTATTGTGGTCTATACTCCATACCTATATGTGTATGCTTCAAAATCAGATATTTTGTCGTTTAACAGCCGACATGAACCTGTCTTAATAATACCTAATTAATTTAATATGATTTTGATAATACGATTTATGAATTACTAGATGATGTCCAAGACTTCGTCCGCGTGGAGTTACTAGATCAATTAGTGAGGTGAGGATGGGTGAAAGGGCTTTATTTACACATTTTATAACAACAGATTTTCGAACGAAGTCTCTAACTAGCACAGTTTTAATAAAATCTGCAATAAATCTTTATAAACAAGCTTAGTTTTGTCTCCTCAAATAAAAAGAATTTGTTTTAATTTTGCCAGGATTAATTTTACCAAACGTTTCTTTTCAAACTACGGAATCCTCGGCGGGCGAAACAGACTCTTAATTAGCCGGTTTTCTTTTGTGTTATCTTCAACTCGTTATATTCAATCTAAGACGTCTATATAATATTGACCAACCGTACCTAATTATTTTTTAAATTAAGCCACGCTTGGCTCTCGTTTAGTAAAAGAAAATTCTATTAAGATTTTACAACTTCTTACCGTCTTTATGACACAACAGTAATAAAATAGCTACAGAAAACATAGGAAGCAATATAACGTGTAAAATATGTCCAAGCACGTTTCTATTCAGTACCTAATGTCACAAACAAAAGATGCGTTTCATTGCATTAGAATACCAAGAGTATTACATAGTCGGGTACTTGGTCGGGTACCTAGGTATATCTATAGACAGGCGATCTTTCATCTATTGTTGGGAAGCTGTAGGCGGAAATGTATCTACCTATTTGTTGTAGATAGATTGTATCTAGAATCTATTAGACATGCTTATTTTTAGATTGCAATCAATTCCAATGTAATTTTTTACCCCTACTAGGTATATGTATGTATCTAACTGTCTGACAGTCTATGTATGTTTATCAGTTCATCGGTTCCCTCATATTTGCTAAAGCACCTACCTACTTACTTATCATCATCATCATTAACCGATAGACCGATATCCCTAAGCGGGTTAAATGGGAATGGAAGTTTGTAAGAAAGTCCGAGTTTTTTTTGTTTTAAATAAAAATGGCGAGCAAACGAGCAAACGAGCTTAGCCTGGTGTTAAGTTATTACTGTCGCCCATGAACATTTGCAGTACCAGAGGAACCACCAATGCGTTGCCGGCCTTTCAGGAACTTGATGGTCCGCCCCTTGAATAACCCCATGTTGTAATGTGATTTTTTAAGTTCGTTCGGTTAAAAATAATAAAAAATACGTGTTTCACGATTGTTTCAAAAGTTTCTTTCTAAGTCCGTCATTTTTCAAGTTATTTGTATGAAAATTGGTATTTCGGTCACAATGATATGACACCAAAATTGGTCGCTAGACATTATGTACCTAATATCTATCTATATCTACCGTTCCGTACCGTAGTATCGATAGGATATCTACGTGAATGAAGAGAAGAGTCACAGTGGAAAGTCAAAGTTTTCCATCAAAACGCGTATCACATGACAATGAGTCCCAAGGAAACAGAGCGTTGTCATGTGCGGCCGCGCGTTGTAAAAGTAACAGCGCACATACTCTGGGTGAAACTCGGCTGAACTGATTGCAACTGCTATGTCACATTCCGCACTTACGAACAATTATTTAACTCGATATTTCACTTGCATCATCTTATCTTTGTTTGGTTAAGCATCATCTATAACTTGTAATCAGACAATCTAGGTATTAACTTCCCAATGATCAAGGAGTGAGTATTCGAGTGAGTATTCGGCTCAGCTACGAAATATCACAGAGTAGGTAAGGATGTGGATTGTACTCATACCATTTTTAAATACTTCGCGTTGATCGATTGCAGTAAGTAGATAGTTATTAAATATTTCATCTAATTGTACCTATAAAAAAAAAGTCCTGACTCGTCAACTTCCAAACTGTTGGGCCTGGAAAGTTGAAATTTTGTACAGAGCTTGCATTAAAAATGTAGACAGGGTATAAGGCTGCATTTTTCAAAATACCCTCTTGATAGGAAATGAAGAGGATTTATATTTTCGCCGAGCTGAGCCACGAGTGGTCGATAGGAAGAAATATATCCCTTAACCTTTTTAGATAGGTACCTATATTCGGTGCAAATATGCAACATATCTATTTATTTCCTAAGTAGATATATTATGTCTAATATAGCACATACCGCTTTACATAATTATTTTTTAAATATATCAGAGGAATGTTAAAGCAGAAAATGTATCGCAAATAAATATTTATTACTTATCAGAAAACAATTGAGATACTTTATATAGCACGTGCAGATATCGACTTAATATAAAACACAAGTAGGTATGTATTACTATTTACTACATGTGTAAAAATGTATCGGCGAAAGTTAATGATCATCGATGTTTTCGTAAGCATCCAGCGATTCGTTGCGTTAATCCGATCATTTTATCTATTTCTTAATTAATTGCAATTATCGATGCGAAACGTACCTAATTATAGATGAAATATATTAATAAAAACTATTTGTAATAACATAATATCATATAACTATAGTCTGCGACAGGTTGATATGGCAATCGGGGTATGAGCCATCCTCCGATTACCATTTTAACCTGTCGCGTACCTACCTACTATAATTAAGTCATGACAGACATAGCTACACCACATCTTAAATGAAAGGTACAGAAATAGCTAACATCCTGGAGACGGACATAGGTTACCTTTAGTCCCGGAAATTCAAAGAGTTCCCACGGGATTTTTAAAACCCTAAATTCACGTCGAAGAAATCACGGGCATCATCTAATACAATATGTTTGTTCGTTACTTACGCCTTCGCGCAGCATTCATCTGATTGAGTTCAAACTTTGTTACAGTTTTATTGGGACTTGCGTGAAGGTTTTTGATAGACTACCTTTCAACCTACAATAGGTGGCGCGCGAGTCGCATAGCGAGCGATCAGTTAGTAAAAAGGAAACGAAAATAAAAAAATAGGTATATAATAATATGACCTCTGATAGCACAATTATACAGAAAGGCGTTAAAATAATTCTATATAAATTTATTTTATACTTAACTGTTATTATTACTCTTTTTACTTAACAAGGTGCTCAGATATAAGTTTTTACAAACATACACATCGGTAAAAAGCAGACATTATAATTTTCCGTTTTTTTTTCAATGCTAGAACAGGAAAGATAGTAGGTACCTACCTACGTTCAGAGTCTTCGACCTAGCCTGGCATGACGCTCATTTCAATTCTGTTACAGTTGAATGAAAATTGACTTGTGTGAGCCACTTTTAGATTGTAGGTGCTGATACAGCTTCGCTTATGACTTGAGTATGATTGTAGATTTTAAGCATTACTCCCGAAGCAGGTATTTCATCATCATCAACCGATAGATGTCCACTGCACATATGTCTCTTGTAGGGACTTCCGCCACGGTCTTGCGCCGCCTGAATCCAACGGCTCCCTGCGACTTATCTGATGTCGTCCGTCCACCTAACTATTTAACCTAATTATTTAACTATTCTTTAACGATTAATTAAAATGACCTCTCAGATTAAGCTTGCGTAGGGGCACAGATCACAACACGTAGTAGGCTTATCAAGAGATATTTTAATCTTTAAAAATCCAACTGGAATATTCATTTGATTAGAATGCTTATTGCAACCACATAATCAAAATCAATGATCTAACTGAGTTCTAAACACTAAACCACAGAATATATAATAGTACTAAACTAAAAAAAGTCTCAGGACAAGACTACCAAAAAGTCAACACACCATCAATGTAAATAATGTTATCAATTAAAAAAATAAAGATGGCGTTCTAACTTATCGTATAAGTTAATCAGTTTAATGAAACTATGTTAAATAAAACGTGTAATTAATAACTTTTGTCATTTTCTACAAATTAAAAAAAATTCAAACACCCGTTTTCGGAAAATTTCTCGGTCAAACTAGGCGGATTTTCAAAAGCGGATAGTCGTGACTGCCATGTAAAGAATAGGTACTTACGTCCAGTGCCCGACTTACCAGGACCAGGGCTTACAAATCAGGAGTCTTCATAAGCTTTGAGTTTTAACCAATAAATCACATCCTCGAAGGCTGTATGTTGTATGGTATCTACCTATATTCTATCTATTTCAATGTTATAATTTTGCAATTAGCAATACCGGTTTTGAAAAGACAGATCAATACTTATAATAAAACTGTAACAGGTCAAATTCTGTACATTGAAGATATTTTGAAAATTTTTTTTCGAGGGCACTCTATAATCGATACTGAACCCAAAACTGTAATTTTTTTCATTTTTGTCTGTCTGTCTGTCTATCTGTCTGTCTGTCTGTCTGTATCACGGCCGCGCATCACGCTGAAACTACTGAATGGATTCCAATGAAACTTGGTACGATTTGAGGTCATACTATGAGGTCTAACATAGGATACTTTTTATCCCGAAATTCAGCATGGTTCCCTTAGGAGAGGGGTTGAAAGTTAAAATGTATACTGAGCTGTAATTCATTAATGCGTAGTCCGATTTCATTCATTCTTTTTTTGTTAGAAAGGGGATATTTTAAAGATTGTTCTGTAAATATTTTAAAGTCATCAGTTTTGTAGTTCAGAAATAATAGACATAATAACCCTCAGTTTATGGTCCAAATAGCTTGAAACTCGGAATATGCAGAAACCTTTGAACGTATGGCTCATCTTAAGCTGGCGTTCCCACTTTATCGTATAGGCTTAATGGATAGACCTGTTGTGAAAATTAGACCATTCCAAAGGAGACAGTTAATATTGCATACTGCAGGGTTAATTTTCCCCACAAAGCAAACAAAGCTTAGAGCAGAACTGTTCTATAAGTAGGTACTTATTAATACAATAAGTAGGTACTTATTAATACAATATTAATTTTCATGGTATCTATGCAGTGCTCATAATATGCAATGTAAACTGGTGTCTGCTAGCATCCATTCGCGGGGACGGGAGTGGAGAAGGCGGCGCAAGGGGAAAGAAACATCTATAGGATAGGTAGCCGCGCGGCGCAGTCGCACGGTCGGCGCCCTACGCAACTGACGTGTCCAAATTACCTTTAAATTTAATGCTAAGTGGCAAGTTTCCGCGCGGCTCAGACGCGCGGTTGGCTCCCTACGCAGTGTTTCCATGTACACGGTAATTACCGTAGATGCACCGTAATTCAGCCCTAATCTACCGTCAAGGTAATATGGCCATTACCTTGACCGTGTCACCGTTATACAAAATCACGTTAAAAATTCATAATATACTGCGTAATAGTAGTATTTCGTCCTTATTCAAGCAATTAGGAAAGAGTAAAATGTAAAACTAATGAGATTTAACAAAATATTAATATGAAATATGAATAAATCCGTATATGAAAAAGATATTGCTATGCTAGGAGAGTCAGATTCAGAATAATATTAATAGCTGATTAAAAAGCTAATTCGTGACGTTTTTTCTTTTAAAAATGACACGGTAATTTACACGGTATTCTTTTAGCTAATCCACCGTAATTTAATCTAGAAACACCGTAATTTTAACCCTTGAACACGGTAATTCTCAATTTACATATGGAAACACTGTCCCTACGTGACGCACGCATCCAAATTGAGCTTAAAAATTGAAATCTGATCTGAATATCTGGAATTTAAAATCGTATAAAAAGTTCTTTTCAGAACTATTTAGTTACTAATTAGGTCGGTACCTACTTGATTATTGTTCTTCTATAATATATATTATATATTATTAAGTAGGTACTTGGTTTCTTCTGTATTTTTAGGATTTTGTTTGGTTATAGCATAGGTTTATGCAGGCGTTTTTTGTGGTACATACTACAAACTATCTTCTATAAATATTAAGTGCTTGATTTTTTGGATTGCAATTTTTTGGATTTTGTTAAGATATGGCATGGATATGGCAAAGGTACATGCAAGCGTTTTTTCCTCCTATTTCTTCCTATAAGGGTTCCTTGTGAGGTACGGAACCCTAAAAACTGAAAAAGATTCGTAGGTCAAAGTACACAATATTGCTTCATCAATCGGGTGGTGGAGCAAGATGATGCAACTAATTACCCGATAGAATTTTTGAATTCGTTGTCAGCTCCTGGGCTGCCCTTGCACACCATAAATTTAAAAGTTGGAGTGCCAATCATTCTGTTGCGTAATTTAAGTCCGCCGAAATTATGCAACGGAACTCGGCTAAGGGTAGTCCGATTGCAACAAAATATTATTGAAGCGGAAATTTTAACTGGGTGTGGTGCTGGGGAACAAGTTTTTATTCCCCGGATACCACTTATCCCCAATAATTTTTCATTCCGTTTCAAGCGCGTGCAGTTTCCTGTGAGTCTATGTTTTGCGATGACGATCAACAAGGCGCAAGGCCAAACGTTGCGCACCGCAGGCGTAGACCTCACCACGAGCTGCTTCAGCCACGGACAGCTCTATGTGGCTCTGTCCAGGGTGAGTAGCGCTGCTAATATGTTCGTATATTGTTGCGACGGCGTTACACATAACGTAGTATACAGGGAAGCTTTGTAAATATAGGTAACACCGTCACAAAATATGGACATAAATTAGTGAAACTGCATGATAACCCTATCAGGAAAGGGAATACTTTACCATGAAGCCTACCCTGAAATCACGAAAAATAATCAACTATTCCATACTAAGAGTTCATTGACGCGCGGAGAAAGTATATGAACCAACTGATTTTTTCGTTAACTCTCTTTCGTTCCTGATAACACTTAATTGATATTTTATTGTAATCTTACTTAAAATTATTATGGTTTTTATTCATGGGCATCTTAATGGGTACTTAAGGATATATCATCATTTCAGCCTGTGAACGTCCACTGCTAAACATGGGCCTTTTCCAAAGAGTGCCACAACACCAGGTCTTCAGTCATCCAGCGACTTTTCGCCACTCTCTTTATATCGTCAGCCCATCTTGCTTGAGGGCCATCACGCTCCCACCGAAACGTGGCCTGCCCACTGCCACTTCAATTTGCTGACGGTTTTGGCTATTGGGAACTTGATTTGACACCTATCCTTCAGATAAACTCTTAACATAGTCTTCTCCATAGCTTGCTGAGGCAATTTAAATTGGTAGATCAAGCCCTTTGTTAGTGGCAGGTGTCCGATCAGTTAATCCATACTATAACATTCATACTAATCTAATATTGTAAATGCGAAAGTGCGTCTGTCTGTTTTTACTGCCCATCTATTAAACCGAGTTTGTCAATATTTGGTACAGAGAAAGCTTATAGAAGGACATAGACTACTTTTTATTTCAGAAAATCGTAGTTTCCACTGGATTTCCCTAAAGAGCGCCACCACACCCGGTCCTCAGCCTTCCTCATCCAGCCACTTCCCGCCAGCCTCTTTATATCGTCGGTCCATCGTGCTGGAGGGCGTCCCACACTATGCTTGCCTACCTACGCGGTCTCCACTCAAGGACTTTCCGGCTCCAACGGCCATCACCTCTACGACAGGCATGACCTGCCTTCTTTTATCCCGGAAAATAATAGAGTTCCCATGGGCTTTTGAAAACCTACATCCACGCGGACGAAGTCGCGGGCATCAGCTAGTCATTAATAAAAAGAGAAACTTCCATAATTATTTCATTATGTAATGTAAAACGTTAATAATATGATTTATTATGACTATTATTATCCGACTAGTTTAAACTGTAAAACATGTTAATAGCGTGATTGGTGGGTTCCATATCGAAAAACTTAATAATGTGAAATCTCTTCCACTAAATAGGTACTTTCCCTACTTATCTATCAATACAGACTGACGAAATATGAGCCAGTTTTAACGTTTTAAGACTATCATTTCCGTGGACGTAGAATTCGTCTTTCTTCTTCTTCTTTTCGGGTTGTGCAAGTCCTTGATCCTGTCTCACATCGACCGTCCCTGATCGATTGTGATCGCCGTCCACTTTACTTGTAGTTGCCAGCCTGCCAGTTACCTGCAGCAGCACTTTTCTGACTGGAATTACAGTAGCTTCCTCAGGGTATACGATGTGTTTTCCTAGATGGATGCTGCGTTTATTTATTTTATCTATTTATTATTTATTTTTATATTTTATTAGAACGGCAGTGCCACTTACACTAACTAGATGATTAATAATAAATTTAAATACAAATAAAGGTACAAGAAACAAGACACAAAATACAATTTATGCATTCTCATTTTCGTTTAGAATTCGACTTATTGACGTACGGTCCATTTCAAACCGACTGTTTTTTATAATTTCACGGAGGTACGTTGTAATTGAATCGACTCATTTCCTAGTTAGCAATTGAGGTAACATAGAATTCGAGTTTCGACATGAAGGAAAAGGTTTTTGGTAATTTTATATGCCTCGTTAATTTTTTTAATCCATATCACCATAATGCTATGCATATTTTACACATACCAAGCATTAATTCATGACGAAATAAGCTCATAATAAGCTAATCAATAAGTATTTTGATTAAATGCAGCATATTTAAGCTAGCGCACGTTTACACAGGCCGCATTGACTTCTTCAGTATTTTTTTATGGCAAAACACGTTTTTAATATTTTTTTATTGTATAATATAACCGCCCACAGAATTACTCTATTAGGTATTTGAGTTCTATAGGTCTCGTGCAACTCAATTTACGGGCTGTGTACAACATGCATTGAAAACCAGTCGTACCTACTTACAATAAAATAACCTAACCTAAAAACATGAAAAATATGCCTAAGCTTATAAATACTAAAAGAATATTATAATTAAATGAATACTAATTCAAAGTAATGAATAAGTTAAACTACTAAAATATTTAACCATTAGGTAGACTGAATTAGTAAAATCAAGTTAAAAATGCTATTTTCGAAAAGGTTATTCCTAAAGTTCCTTAGATTGGTAATCGCTTTTCATCCAAAACCTAGCCTTTTAGCCTTATTTTGTTTCCAGTTTAATAGAAAAAAATTGAGAAAAAAATATCCTTGTTGTTCAACTTTTATTTCGATACTTTTTAACACAAAACTAAAAGGGATTGTAAATAGATATAAATCATTAACACTTACCTACTTGCTAATGAAAACTATATGACTGGGAACTCTTGCCCTGCACGTCATTATGAGGAGCAGGGAAAGAAAATATTTTTTTATTACTATCTGATTCCCGCGACTTCATCCATGTGGATTTAGATTTTTAAAAATCTTGTGCGTACCTACTCTTAAATTTTCCTGGATAAAAAATAGATTACGTCCGTCCCTGGGATACAACATGGGATTGGATCTCTGTACCAAATGTCGACATAATCGGTTAAACGGATCGGCTGTGAAAAGCAGCAAGCAGTTAGATACACTTTCGCATTTTTAATATTAGCATGGTAGAGGTGGTTTAGCATTATTATAATATTTTTTAAATGTACTTTCTGCCTACTTACCTATTTTTTTTGCAAGCGGTCGTTCATTTCAAATTTAAAAATCCTACCTACTTAACAAAAAAAAAACAACCAGAAAAATGGAAAAATACGCCCCCTTTGGGCAATATTGTTAAAAAATTTGGGCTTAGGCATACTTCGGTCGTGCTTTCTTTATAATAGGTAGTACTTACAATTTTTTCTACATTCCAAATATCAAAAACTGCGCGTTCGCTTTGCTTGCATTTTATTAATTTGCGAGTAAGTACTTAGATTTCTACTTTCTAGACATAATTTATAACGTAGCACCTATTCTAAATTAAAAAAAAACTAACTGCGCTCGCGTTCTTTGTGCATTTATGATATTTTTTCTACTTTGTTGGTTCTAGTTAGATATAAATTCGTAATTTTAAATTAGGAAAAAATAGAAACGATTGCATTGAAACTAATTAAGTCAAAGTTGAAGCTACACTAAGTATATTAAATAAAATTCAGTTCGAAATGCACTACATCCAAACAAAAACATTATTTTCCGAAAATCTTTTCCGGTTAAGTAATAAAAAAATTAAAAGTAAATAAATCGCCCGGTCTAGAAAATATCATTCAATGGTCGCCTTTGCGAGTAAATAAGGTTGCGAAGGCAGTGCAAGTAACAAGGCGCGTTAAACTTTTATTGACCGTCATTACTTAAGTAGGAAGGTTCTAAATTACATGGCTTTGCAGTATTTCAGTCTATGGTCGAATTTAATCGAATCGGAGTAGATTATGTGCTTAACGTTTGTTATTAGGTACCTACAAGTTATTGTCTAATTCGTCTATTATGTACATGATATTGTGTCTAGTACAAAAAGCTGATAGTTTTCTTGAAACTCAAAGCTAGCCTTATCTAATTACTATACAAATGCCTGTGTAAGCTTTATTTTAAAAAAAGTACTTCAAAAATTAACGATTTAGTGAGCTAGAGTTGCTGATAGATAGTTTAGTTTATAAAAGGCTTCTTTTCAATTAGAGAATGGGAGAGCTTCGCGTTGTGTACGTAACTGATTTATTGGGTACCTACCTACCAAATCGATTCTACTGAGTCTGACGAGTCATTTTCACGATATTTTTGTATTTTACTTTAGGTAAAACTAAGTTCAATTAGCTGACAACAGGATTTGATATAATGTGGACTATCTAAGTTTAATATAATAATAAGTATAATAGCTACTAGATCAACGCAAATAAAGTGAGCGTCGTAAACCCTTTGATCTATCGTTGCATATTTATGTGTTGCGGCTTGACACCTATTTAAAGGTTCATTGCCTTGACCGTCGTTCACAATTTATGATGATAGACTTGCAATAAGGAAGTGTTTGCTGTTCGATTGTGTTGGTATTAAATGTGAATTACTTGCGAAATGGTTCAGTTGCTATAAATTGGGTAAGATAGTCTCTTTGAAGACTTCTAGCTATATTAACTAAGTACTTATAGCGCTACAGACTTTTGTGAGCCTTGGCCTGGTAAAGAATATTTCTCCACCGAACCCGGTTAGACCTGCTTCAACTTTCTCACCCCGGTCCTCAGGTCACTCACCACGCCGGCGTTTCACCTACCCTTGGATTTGTCACCGACTCTCAGGAAAGTGTCTAGTTTTTTTTTGTTATAATATAAGTACTCTCATCAACTCCACGGCGAGCTGTACATGTAGAGGCGATGTACGGTCTCTATCGACAACGTCACGCGTTACTGGTCCTGACTTCAAAAGACAACTATCAGATCTCAGTTTGAGACTTTGAGTATGTGTGATTAGCATCTGAACAAACAGCCAAGTCTTGTTAGATTTTGTGGCCCTGAAATTGTCTAAGTATTATAATAAATTGTCATGTGATTTTAATGTAGACCAGAATTAGAAAAAAACCTGTTTAAAAAACCAAAACATTTTCATTAAAACATGATTAAAACATATTTAAAACGGTTTGCTCAATAAAAACACGTTTTAACCATTTATTTAAAACCCATTAGAACCTTCCTCGCCCCAAGCCATCTGGACCGGACGTCGCGGGAGGCCTGCGCCACTGCAGAGTCCGCTGCCGCGAAGAAACGGGCTAAATATGCCCCTCTTCTGGGGAAATACCTCTTTGTTCCACTGGCGGTGGAGACGTTGGGTTGCTGAGGTGAGGAAGCGAAGGGTTTCGTGCTTGACATCGGCCGTCGTCTAAGGGAAAGAGGTTGCGATCCGCGCTCTGGGGCCTACCTGGTCAAAAGGTTGTCCATCGCCATTCAGCGTAGCAATAGTGCCAGCTTAATGGGCACCTTTGGCCCAGGGGCAACCAGGGGCGGACTTTTTGACGACGTTTAATTTTAAGTTGGTAAGGTTTATTCAAGTTTGTATGTTTTATTTTAATATTTTTAAGTACTTTTAATTTAGATTTAAGTTTATTTAATAGAATTGTGTTATTATTATTATGGATATGGATTAAAACTATCAAATTCATTTGCACACATTAGAACCTTTCGGATTTCGTCTAATTTCACTCTCACACCATTGAGCTATTGAGGCCTGATAATTTGTTTGTAGATATATCTATTTTCAAACTCTATTAGATTACGGTCTCTGCTAGCGGTTCTGCCTACAGCTAACAGCAAGTCATCAGTTACTGTCACAAACATTTATTCATAACGCTTTCTACGTTAAAGACATCAGTCTGTTACGATTTTAAGTAGGTAGTTACGCGTACCTTGGTAGAAAACATCTAAGAAATACTTATTTTCTAAATTTATTCTTGCAGATTTCAAATGATATTGTACTTTTGTCTAAAAAAATTAAGTAATTACAAAAAAGGTAATTACTTGACTATAGATTTGGCAACATTGCTCAATCAACCTTCAAATCAAGAACAAATTGTCCTCTTGTAGACAAGCGCGTTTCATCTTGGCTGCAACATTAGGCGTGATTATATCCATAGCGCTATAGGAAGTATAAAATATGCGAAAGTGTGTCTGTTTGACTGTGTGTTACCTTTTCACAGTCCATCCGTTTAACCGATTTTGACGGACATGTTTAATTGATTGAAGTGACTTTTAAATTTTTAATAATATTCATTATAATATGAAAAAACAAGTTGGTAAACATACCTACTCGTCAAATTGAGAACATCTCCTCTTTTTTCGATAGTCGGTTAAAATTATAATAATCTCACTATGAACATTTTGATATCTTCTTCTTATTGTGGTCTATCTGTTTATTACCTATGAATTTATTTCTAGGAATGAATATTTATTTTTAAAGACAGGAGAAACTCGTTAGGAAAAAGTTTGAGATACCTATCTCTTCGACAATTCGCTTACTTTTATGCAAAATATACGGCGCTATCGCTGGTTTTTGAATTCTAAACAATAATTCCATGTTTTCTATAAATAAAGATGAGCAATTTAGCAATGAAATACGATTATGTGATGAAGAGGCATTATGTAAACGAAAGTAAGGTTGTTTAACGACTTTGTTAGCCGCCGCGTCCATCCACCTCGAGATCTTATTTGTGAAGAAAATTAAAGAACGTTTATATTACGACTCGCATGTCCGGCATAGTAGATTACTTGATGATAATTTTTGTCCGCGTACGGCGTAAGTGTCGGTTTTTTTAAAAATTCCATGGGAATTCTTTGATTTTTCGGGATAATAATATATAGCTTATTTCTGTCTCCGGGATGTAAGCTATCTTTATACTAAGCAGATAATGCTCTCGGATTTTTCGGTGTGGTTTTAGGTTTTTGATTTTGATCAATAATTATCCGGGATAAATAGTATCCTGTTAAACAGATGGGCCTTCATAAGCTAGTAGCCAGACAGACACCTAAAAATTTATAATATCAGTTATTGATAAATTTAGACAGTAAAATCACATAAGTCTACTTAAGTTTAAAAATTTAATTTTGTTAGGTAAGTATTTAGACAAAGGGGACACGACCAATATCAATCACGCTAGGTAACTTAGGTCAGTATTTGGAAAATGATCCATGAGCCTAATGTAGGTACCTACGAATGTGAAATCATGATCCACTGAACTTTTGAACGAGTTAATTATTTCCATACTGAACTATATGACACGGAACAGAGATCTAGTATAGCGATCCAAGTAGCTACTTATCTTGATAATTATCGTGCGTGTAGCCTCTAAGGACCCTGGACGTTTCGAATCTAGACCCGCCCTTTTGCCGTTGAGCTATCTATTTATACACAGTGGCGTATTGGTTATAGATGCATAAAGACACTGCTTAACCAAGTAGAAATAGCTCTGATGCTCGTTTTTATCATGACAGTCAGTAAATAGGTGCCTCGCCTCCCCTAGCTATATGTAATAAGATTTTCCAGTTAACTATAGTGATATTTGTAATGATTACCCGTGAAATGATATTTTTACCCCATTTTAATTCGTGCCAGGGTAGAAATCATATTACACAATTAATATCAATCATCAGTTTTAAGACTCCGTGCAGATTTGAACATGGTACTATTTGTGAACTCTTCTTATGGTAGATATGTATCTACCATATTACTTACTTTTATAATATTACTTATTAATCAAGAATGATTTAAATAAGTAAGTAGGTACTTCAAATATACATTAAAACGTTACTGAATACTTACGCTTTTTAACTGTCTTTTGCTATTTAAGTAAGTGAAATTAATATAACAGCCATTTAGTATTAGGTATGTAGGTAGTAGGTACCATGGTAGAGACTAGACTACAAGTAAAGTTAATGAATGAAATGAACATATATCATTATTTAATTTAAACTCGACTTTTATTTTAAGAGCATTATAAGTATTTGTAAATTATGTATTTTACATAATATTTACTAAGAAAACATTTGCAACTTACTTACCTACTCAGTAATCTGTTGAGCATTGTCAAAGTTTCAGACTTTTGGCACGTGTTTTTCAGTTTAACCTACAGGTACAGGTATAACGTGTGCCTCAAAAAAGGAATTGATTTAATTAATTATCTACTTACTAAATTAAACTTAAGTATTAAAAAATTATATGAAAATACTTACACAATATTTTTCAGGAAAGCAGACACTCGTTTGCAAACACTTTAGTATCTAATGATTGGATGCATCACGGTTTTTTCATGTTATCATAGTCACAGCGCGTCGTGCCTCGGCGTTCGCGTGGCACCAGCTCCGGGGATAAACTAAACGAATTTCCAAGAGCTCGCGATGCGTGACGGATGCACGTGCTCCATGCGCGAGCACATCTCTGTAGGTTTGGTGCGCATTGATGATTTTCCGGCTTCAGTTTCGACCAGTCGCTATAATTTTTCCTAAGAAATGGCACCTTTTTTAAAAGGGGGAAATTCTTCTTAAGATACTTACTCGACGTCCAGGGACATCGGAATATGTAGGATTTTTACCTACTAACGAACACATGGTGCCTTCCTTTGCCTAAACACTCTTTGAATACCTAAAGTTAGTGCTGTTGATGGCTGCACTGTGATTTCCTGTGGCGTAACTGTGCTCGAAATACAATTTTGTATTCGAAAAGAATAATCGCAACATTTCTATATGTAAGCATTTCTATAGTACCTAGGTATAAAAGTTTTTTAACTTGTTAGCTTATTATGAATATACTTTTCATCCCGAAGTTAGGAAGCCCGAAGATTTTTAGGCTTGGTTTCCACCAAGCGCAGCGGAGAGAAGATGTATTCGATTGACCAGTCAGATTCTCAATAGATGACGTGAAAAAATATCACGTTCCAATCCAATCCAATCCATCAGCCTGTTTGCGTCCACTGCTGGACATAGGCCTTTCCAAGAGCGCGCCAAATTGGCGCTGCTCATTAGAAGTAGTGCCCATACTGACCACGCTGGGCAGGCGGGTTGGTCAGCGCAGGGCTGTAGGCCATTTCGCACCAGTGACGCTACTGCCCGTCTCTGGTCTGTATTATTTAAAGCCAAGCCATATGGAATGGTTATACGCACAACAGACGGAAACGTTTAAGTGCGGAAACCAGCCCAGAGCGAAGAAAGAAGAAGAATGGAATGGTTATCCCGCCATTCTTCGGTCGTCATATCCTCGTCCGCTGATTCGCAGGGGGCACCACGTGCAGGTGAGGTTGACATTTGGGGTGCTAAGATGTTAGCGCACCCCCTTACCCCCCTCGGGTACCCCCCCGGGTTTAATTAGTATGCACCTACAATCTACATATAATATACAGGTAGTCATTTTGTTCATTATTATGAACAAAATGTTTCCTTTAGGTAACAGGTAGGTAAATAGTTCCTTTAGGTCGGGTTTTTTTATTTTACAAACAGACAGATACAAGTTAGCACTTGACTGCAATCTGGTGGTAAGTGATGATTCAGTCTAAGATGGAAGCGGGCTAACCTGGAAGATTACGAGTCACGGGGGCGCATAAAATTCACCAGTGTGCGTTAGGTCTGCAGCTTCAAAGATTCGTGGCCAACGAGCACGGTCGCGGCGTCTTGACTCTTGATGCGAGTTTCGCGTTTTACTTTACTTACATTTTGATAATAGCCTGTTACGTTACGTCACGTCTTTGTAACAGGTTCGATCTGCTTTCATCGATCTTACTAAATAACTATCACAACAAAAATTCAAAGCTAATTCAACGTAGGTAGGTATAAGTTTTGAAAAAGTGAAGTATTGAAAATTCCAAAATTTATAAAGATAGAGGTATGGTTATATTAAGCCATTAAGTCTACTTATTTCATATAAGCTTTCAATACCTAGTTATAGACCATAGTTGTGATAGTCAAATGTCGAAACACCGGCACAGCTAGGTTTACCTAGTTCCATTTTAACTGACTTCTAAAAAAGGAGGAGGTTCTCAATTCAGTGTGTTTTTTATCTGGGCAGTTTTATCAGTGCTGACAATGTTTAGTTTTTAACCGACTTCTTTATAATAAGTATATCAACCGACTGAAAATGCTGGACATTCTTTTAGGGATTTCCACACATTACTATCTAGCGCTGCCTGAATCCAGCACCATTCTGCGACTCGTTTGATATACCCTGTCCGCCTAGTTGTTGTCTGCCAACGTTGCACTTTCCGGTGTGAACTATTAATAAGTTTGTAACTATATGTAATAAGTAGTTTCTATGTAATGACTGTTTTTGCCTAAATAAATAAACTAAAATAAAAGTAAATTCGTAAAAAAACACATAGTTCAAGGCAATCAAGAAGCTTACCTTTTGAACTCACCGCGTAGAGAAACTTGCCGAGCATAGCTCATTCCATCACCCGTACAATAAAAGTAAATTAAAAAAAAAACTTATTGTTCAAGGCAATCCTAGGAAAGGCTTTCGGTGCATTTTATTAATAAGTTTATAACTATATCTAAGTAGTTTCTATGTAATGACTGTTTTTGCGAAAATAAAAATAAATAAATCAAAAGCAAATTAATAAAAAAACACATTGTTCAAGGCAATCTTAAGAGAAGCGTATTCGCCTAATCACGTAGAGAAACTCTTTCAATCACCCGTACAATATAAAAAAAACATAATATTGTTCAAGTTCGACTATGTAGTTAAAGTTCGTTTTACAGGCCTGTAAAATGGCTACCTTGCAGTTGTTTCAGGTTAGACTGAAGCGAACTATCTATGTAGTTATAAAAATGACGACAAAGGTGATGTCGATAGTGGAAGCTTTGCTCCGCTTCCGAGTCTTCTAACCAAAACTTTAATCAAAATCAGTATTAAATATGTACAGACCAAAATGACCTTTATCTGGTCCCAAGCAAATGATTTTAAGCTTATTTCGTGGTTTAACGACATATTTTAATGTAGATAACGGGTACATACCACGATCAAATTGGCGTTTTTATATGTCGGATCGTGGTCACGACGGGACTCACGTTTGGTAAGATTAAGTAGACCAACTTAGTTACGCTGCTATTTTAGCTTTGACTATAACGTAGATACCAATCCATATTAGAACAAACTGTTTTTATTTTCCTGCGTTAAACAAAAAGTTGAACAGTTATGTGGGAAATAGCCTAAGACACCTATGAGCGTGTCGTGTCAGACCTTATTTGCTTTTTTCAAACTATAAGAAAAAACATTTATCTCATTACTGCTCATTTCTTGATTAAACAGTGTACCAACTGCATAACTAGTTTTAATGTTGACTTGACCAGTTATCGCATCCTATGCTTGTAAGGTTCGTTTTTATAGACAATATACTTAGGTCCTTACATAAATAAAAACAAATATTATTTATTCTTTTGTATCTGTCTCCCGAAAAGGTAAGCGTGAGACGCTAGTTATATTGAAGTAATAATTATATTGATTAATTGTTGTGTAGAGCCTAAAGTATTTCGATGGCCTGGAATGTTGATTTTATACCAGGCAGATTTATCAAAGGTATTTTTTAGAATTCGTTTCTTTAAATTACAAGTTTATTTACAATATTAAAATGCAATTCTATTCATAACTCTTAAAACGGTATGCTAAAATATTATTTTTTTACTCGACTGGTACCTAATAATATACTAAAAGTGTACGTACTTACCTGCACTTTTAGTAACTAAGGACTCCGAAAAGTATCCACATAGTACCTACACGAAATCGAATTAAATAGGTACCATGCCTACAGATTTATTAAATTAATCTACTTAGTAAGTTAGTATGTAGGTACTCTATTACAAAATAAACGGAATCTATATTGTACTCAATTAGGATCATCATAATTATATAATAATTACGTAAAAATTAAAGTTTGTCTGTCTGCTTGTACGTTACCTGTGCGAAAAAGAGTTAAAACTGTACAGTTGTTGCTGACATTTGGGTAAAGGTTTTCGATAAAGTAGTACCATCAAAGTATAATAATTTATAGATGGCGCGCGAGTATTTTGAAAAAATTATAACGAGAAAAATATTTTACAGAGGTGCAATACGCGCGTTAAAGTCTTTTCTTAGAACAACGAACAAGCTCGCTACTTTCGCGTTCCGCGTCGTCGCGCCTCTATCATTGAAGAGTTTCAGCTACACCACGCACCATTAATCTCATGTGACGTATCTTACACTCGTTTCATATAATGAGGCCTCGTCCTTACAAGAGTTATGAAAATAGGATATGTACTGTACTTTTACGCGCAGTTGAGGAACTAAATGTGCACGGGATTTTATTTTTAGAAATGAGTCAGCAAAAGGTTTTTAGGGTTCCGTACCTCAAAAGGAAAAACCGAACCCTTATATCACTTTGTTGGCTGTCTGTCGGTCTGTCAAGAAACCTACAGGGTACTTCCAGTTGATTTAGAATCATGAAATTTAGCAGGTAGGTCTTCTAGCAGACATAAGGGGAAAAATCTGAAAACCGTGAATTTGTGGTTACTTCACACAAAAAAAATTTGATCACGTATAGTAAACTCCAAGCATAGTTCTCTTCATCGCTCGCTGAGTGACTCTGAGCTTTCTTTTATACCTTTTAATATAGACACGTTTAAAAAGCTATCGTGCAAAGAAGGCCTACTTAATAACTTTGTTTAGATTTGCCTAGAGATGTATGCCGTCCGCTGCGCCAGATCCTTCTTTCCACACACGTGCAAACTGTGGAACCAACTCCCATCGGCGGTGTTCCCACTAGATTATAACATGGAGTTCTTCAAGGGGCGGACCAACAAATTCCTAAAAGGCCGGCAACGCATCGGCGGTTCCTCTGGTGCTGCAAATGTTCATGGGCGGCGGTAATCACTTAACATCAGGTGACCCGCCTGCTCGTTATATCTATTAAAAAAAGATGTAATGCAAATCCCACTGAAACGTTCATAAGTCGACATTCGTTGGACTTATTTTGAATTCATAGGCGAGGTTTACACAGAAGTTTTTATTATGTTTGGCTATTTGTCCGGCCTAATCTTCGAAACCGTTAAACAGATTTTGATGGGGATTTCCAGGCAAGTACAAGCCATTGCAAGTCATCATCGCAACTCATCGCCAGGCCTGACTACGGATCGCTTCTCAGTATGAGAAGAATGTAGGCTAAGGATAGTCCAACACGCTGGCCAAGTGCAGATTGGTACCTTTGAAAACATTATGGAAGACTCTCAGGCATGCAGGTTTCTTCACGATATTATCCTTTATTGTTAAAGCAAGAGACATTTATCTTAAAATCCATATTTAAACTCTGAAAGTTAGAGTTGCGTGTCCAGGATCGCAGTCCGGACCCCACGAATAAGAGGCTGACGTGGCTTGGCCACTAGTCTATCACCGCTGGTAAGGAGTAGTAGGTATGGCAAAACAAAGTTTCTACGGGACTTAAAAAAAAACATGTCGTCAAATTCGCGGGCACAAGAAAACTCGCAATAACTTTTAAAACAAGAGTCACGGATAGTTCCTGTCGGTTGTGTGCAAAGATTGGTAATGGTAGACTGGTCGGACGTAGTTATGCATGCAAATAAGCGCATCGGAAAGCAGTTTTTCTCTCCGGTTGCAACGACTCGCATCGCTTACTGATCATAGTTAATATGAGAACAATAATATGTTTATAATATTCTGAATTATAATTCTTCCCTGCTAAGTAGTCCAATAATGAGAGATGAACGCAGCTTCATCAGTAAAAACCCGTACCTACTTATACAGTCAATAATATCGAAGCGAAAGTGTCTTTTTGTTTATCTTCTAGCTTTTCACGGCCCATCTGTTTAACCGATTTTTACAAAATTTAGTACAGAGGTAGCTTGAATCCCGGGAATGGACATAGGCTATTTTTTGTCTCGGAAAATCGCGGGTATCATCTATTTTGTTCAGAGATAGCTTCCATCCCGGCTTCTTTTATCCAGGAAAATTAAAGCGTTTCCACGGGATTAAAAAAAACAAAATCCACACAGTGAAGTTGCTGGCTGTCTAAGTCGTAATACCTAATTGATCCACATTACCTACGCTTTTTTGTGAGCAAGGCCATACTTGTCGTAGAAACAATGGGCGTTGGATTTGGTAAAACCCTGAAGTCTCACCACGTATGACATACGCGACAGGTCGAAATCGCAATCGGGGTGGGGACGCCCCGCACATCCTCACTGCCCCCACGATAACCAGGCACGGGATAGAGCAGGTGAAGCGCGAGTGTGCGGCGTCCCCCCGCCTCATACCCCGATTGCCATCTCGACCTGTCACGTACTTTAGATACGAGTAAGCGTAGTAGGTATGGGGCACCGCTTTTATAGGCATTAAGATGGAATTGGGTTGAAATAAAATATTCTATGTCTGTCATACGTTTAACAACTATTTAATTTGATTAAAGTACAGTGTATGGTTGTGAACAAAGCGTGGATAATTTTACAAGGATATGAAATAGTGCTTAGAAGTAAACAAATGGTTCGGCGATGATGAAAAAGGCGGTACCAGTACGCATCAGAAAACATTGTACACCAAACTTTAGAAAGACATAGCGGTTTGTAGGGCGTTGTCTCTGTCGTTGAGACTGACAAAACGTCACATAGGTATGAGTGATATAGACAACGCTCTACAAACCGAAATCTCATTCTAAAGGTCGATGTACCTTCCGGCTTCTATAACAAATTACAGTGCTGTACCTAGTATGTCTTGACTCGACAAGCAATCGGAGTCATTCTTATATTAAGTATACGAAGACATAATATCTGCTGTGCACCACTATCGGAATTCGGCAAATGATTCGTGATATCGTGATGTGTGTGGCCGGCAGTCAGCAGCAATCGTATCGTTTCGCATATTCGCGCTAGCCCGAATGGTTGGCACTTAGCATGAATACCTATGAGTTTTTTAATCTATCTCTAATCTGAGGACTAATTGCTGTTACAGAATGTCGCATCTGGGGGCCGGCTGATTTGCTAAACTTACCTAAGTATTTAAAAGTTAGCCAAACACAAAACATTCGCCGTATCTCGAATCGGAGGCCAGTTTATTTGCCGAATCCCGATAGTTGGCGCCAATTTCACTACTATTTTCGTTATCCGGCAGATATTATATGATGAACGTGCGCGTCTGTCGCGGCGCACTGACGTGCTGACGCTCCATTGTCGTGCCAGACTTCGTTAAGACATACGTCAGAACACAATAATGTGTCTGCAGCTTTACACAGTAATAGCAGCAATTCTATCGCAAATCAATTTTACTTACATTCAATTTAATAATTTTTTTTTACGTAATGGGTTATGACATTTTGATTGACTATGAAATTAACAATTATAATCTACTCACAATATAAAATTTTCTGAAATTGCTGATTTCATATCTATATAATATAATCAACTACCTATTGGATAGGTAGGTATAGTACCGTAGTACCGGATCGACAATAATGTAAGTATAGAGTAAGAATCTAAAATCGACAAAACAAAGCAAACTACCTAATGGAATAGCTGGTAGGTACAACAATATTATTATTATTTACAATTTTGGATATTAGATATCATTGCAATATCAGACTAGGTAGGTACGCACTATATTAATATTTTTTATGGTAGCCGACTTCAAAAAGAAAGGCAGGAATTTATCGGAACACCCCTTTTTATTCGTACCCTTATTTTTAGGTAATTAAAAAACCCGACCAAGTGCGAGTCAGACTCGCGCACCGAAGGCTCCGTATAGTCGTATTTTTTGATATTTTTTACGATAAATCATAAACCATTATGCGTAAAAATTTTGATATCCCACTTGGTATAGTAATATTAAGTACTTTGACAGTTGAAAATACGAAGCCTGGAAGCGTGAAATTTTCCACAGGGGTTTCTTTTTATGTTGTAGGTCAGCACTAAGAGTTTTTGAAAATCTTAAAGCTTATGACGCAATATATGCTATCCTACTATAGCGGAATAGTACAGCGCAGCGTAGGTCCTCAATGCGCTACAATTGTAACAAAAGATGAAAAATAAATGAAATTTCATAGTTATAAAATTGTACTTGTTTTTTGTGTTTGTATAATTACAAAATATTCTTAAATCAGGAGGTAGGTATTTTTTTCGGATATTTAACTTAGCCATTTTAATTTTGAAGACGGCTTTACTTTAATAAAATACCTAGTTATATCTAAGTACTTAAATTATGTTAACAAGGCGCTCAAAAAATTTTTTTCCATAAAAGCGCCCAACAACAACAAACTAATGCAACCTTATCCAAACAATCCCAGTCTTATGCGAAACCTTGTGCAACTCCTAAGGCCTTCTATAAAAGTCTTTTTCACGTAAGCGTGGCGATGTCACAGGACTACATAGCCTTTGATAATATAGAGAGGATGTCATATCAAAGCACATCATGTAGGTACTGCGCAGTCCAAACTTCTTTAGCAATCATCTGTACAGCAATCCAACAACTGCACAGGCTAAAATAACAAACAGGCTTTAGCTACGAGAGTTTAAAGATCCCCACTAGTTCTGCACAGCGACTAAATAGTTTTTCAAATATGACGGCCCGATCTGCCTACGAGTTTTAGCTACCCAGCGGTAGTAGATGGCGCGGCACAAACAATAATGTCAGCACTGGAAACGGCACTCTATTATCGTGGACGGCGCCGTACTCGCTCATACTCATAAGTCGTACCTACAAAAACCGCTCGCCGCACCACTAAAAGTCGTGTCGGGGTGGTAAAGTATCCAGAATTCACGGATACGTAGGTTATATTTTGATATTCTGTGTGTGTGGTCGGTCGTCGTCATCGCTGTGTTCCTCTTGTAGTAGCAAGCTGTCGGGAGGTCCTCTGGAGGGCGCGCGAGCGTTGCCACTGCGCCGCGACCCGCCCCGTGAGAACATCCGGGACAGCTGAGCGAATTTCTTGCGAGACACTGTAACGAAAATGTTAAAAAAACAAGATAATGTCCGCGATTTATTCGATGACTATTTCTGGGATGCAGAATATTTTTCTATCAGCATTTGATAAATGGGCCTGGAAAAGGACTTTTGCTTTTAGTATGGATTATGGATAGTATTTGTGGACCTACCTACTATTGCAGATGCGAAAGTGTCTCTGTCTGTCCGCTGATCAACTGAATTGACACAGAGATAACTCAATTCTAATATGCATAATTAAAATTCTTTATAACCCGGAAAATAGAAGAGTTTCACGCAATTTCAAAACCTAAGACCACGCGAATGACTCCGCGGGCATCAGTATGCAAGTGTACCTAAGAGCTAATAAACTTTTATAAAATCAAAAAGTTTAAAAGTTTAAGGGTGTCTGGCATAGGGTTTCCACGACACTAAGTGTCTGGCAATGCATGACATGATTTCTAATAAAAGAAAATATAAAAAAAATTACTTTGATGTAAGATTTTTTACACCTTTATTACCTGTTATCTTGCAAAGCCACCATGATTTAAACAAACGTTTCTCCCAGTGTTGGGGACAATACCCAGAGAAAAAAACGAAAAAAACTTTTAGCTTTTATAAAATTACGAAGATGTGGCACGCGCTGGCTCTTAGTCATAAATAATATATGACTGAAAGAAAGGCTTCGAAACTTACTTTTACCCATATTTTTTAGTCTCTCCTTAAATGCCGCTTCGTCATCGTGGCATTTGGTTTTATTTCCTTGCTCGCTATCCAATGCGGCAATGAACTCTTGATTCCACCGCAGCTCTGCCATGAATTCCTCGTTCTGCAGAAGAGTTGCAATACGATCGTCATCCATTTCTAAACTTAGGTCGATTCTTGCGTCTGTGCCAGGAGGTATACGAAGGAACATCGGAGGTAGAGGCCCCAACATTCTTGGAACCCATTTTCTTCTAACAGACAGCGGGACAGAGTCGTCATCGGCGTTTCTGCAAATAATACCTATCTCAAGATATACCTACAAGCCGTTTCGTTATCTTACATACAATCAGGTAACTATCTAGTTCGTCATAATGTTAGGTAGACCGTAGATAGATATAGGTAGGTACGCGACAAGTCGAGATGGCAATCGGAATATGAGGCAGTGGGACGCACAATAGACGGAAACGTTTAAGTGCGGAAACCAGCCTAGAATGAAGATAAAGATGGGGCGGTGGGACGCCCCGCGCATCCGCACGTCACCCGCGTTATCCCGCATCGGGTTAGCGTGATGGCTGTGCGGGTGTGCGGGTCGTCCCCAATCCGATTGCAATATCGACCTGTCGTGAACTATATCTATTCGATCTTCTAAATTCTTCTGTATTTCATTTAATAAGTAGGTAGGTACCTACTTATTTATTTTATTGTAGCTATTAGCGATAATTCATGTTTTTAAAATTTAAACATAATAGGTACCTACTTAATAACAATAATAAATCTTTATTTTGTTATAAAAAAAACACTTGCTTATTTTGTTGAACTGAACTTTGGTTTAAACCATCAATGAATGTCAGCTCTATGTATATTTATGTACAAACCGGAAATGTCATTCTAAAGGCCGATGTTCATCACTTTCGGCCGCGTACAGTAGGCATATGAGTAAGTATATACCTACCTATACGTTCACTAATCTATACATATAAAAGGAAATGCTGACTGACTGATCTATCAACGCACAGATCGAACAACTAGACGGTTCAGGCTGAAATTTGGTATGTATAGATAGCTAAGGGGTTAAAATAGGGGTTCGAAATCTGTGTAGTACACGAGGACGCAGTCGCAGGCATAAGCTAGTTACTAAACAATGATTAACGTTGAAATGTGAAAAAAGTGTTATGGTTATGTTAATTGTAAACATAGGTAGGTACTGATAAATAACATAACAATTAACATGCTAAGTATAGTGACTACATATAGGACCTACAATACCTTAGGGTAAAAGTTAAGTAACTAAGTTTTTTATTTTAATTGCGACATATGTAGGCTTGCGCTTGACGACAATCATGCTTAATAAAAAGCAATGATGAGGTCTAGGTAACTATAGTGATAAAAATTGTTTCTTATCGACCACGAAAGTCTGGTGGCTTTGGCCGTGGTTAACTACCAGCTTGCTCGTAAAGCCGTGCCGTCAAGTGATTTAGCGTTCCGGTATGATGCCAGAAACTGAAACTGAGGGGGTTTTATAAAACTGCCATACCTAGTTACATGCCCTTTCCAAGTTAGCCCGCTTCCATCAATGCATTATTACTTACCACTAGGTGAGTTGAATTGAATAAAAAACAGTTAGTCCGCGATAGGTCGAGATGGCAATTGGGGGAGGGATACTCATACCTCGATTACCATCTCGACCTGTCGCATACTACTATAGGTAGCTGTAGATACTAGATACCAGATACTTCTCATGCTAATCTTGTAGGTATGTTATATATATTATTATGTTAGTGCTAAAATAAAAGTCTAGATATTAATTTTAATGAAATCTGTGGCTGATTATGAAAATAAACTACTTACCTTCCTACTCTCTAAAAATCGAATCAAAAAACTTACACAAGCGCCGTGGTATCATTGTCTTCGCCGTTTTCAGCGCCTCGGGAGATAATACGTCGCTCCTTGCGTCGTGAAGGTGAACTGCTCTCCACGCGCTCCATCTCCAGCCGAAGCCTTTCGTTCTGATTGTCGGTGCTCATCGCTAGCAGCTGGTCGATGGTCGCGTCCACTGCGCCCTGATTAGCGCGAAGCACCGCTTCGATAACGTCATCGTCCATGTCCGGGAACATTGTTTTGAAGTCGGTCATAGCCTGTGTAAACTCGAGTTGCATGGTGGACGCCATGGTTGGCTCCGGAGTCACTGACCACGAGAGACGTCACGAGTGCGAGCCCCTCACCGGCGACTCGGCTGGCATGTGACGTACGAGTACCGCAGAGTCGGAGGGCAGCGGTGCCAGGCAGGCATCGGCCATTCTCGTAACGCAGCGGACACTGCGGCGGCGGGCTCGTCCTCGCACTGCTAATTAGCGAGCAGCGAGTCCTGTAACACGGCGCCCTACACCGAGCGAAACCATGATGTGCAATTTTCACTTTCGGCGTTTCAGGCGCGCAATGCGCTTGCGTGAGTGCAGATATACCGCGGGGAGCTGAAGTCGTCGATATAAATAGAGAACGCGTGATACGGCGACGGCGCGCATTGCTAGTCCCTCGTCCGCCGGCCGCCGCGCATGTCCGATGCATTGTTTGTAAATTGCGTTCATCACTTTGACCTTTCAATGTTGCACGGCGATGATAAACACAAACACCTAGTTACAACTCTACTAACTACAACTACTTACTATAAAAACTACAATAAAATAAAAAAGGGTCTTAAAATTACTATGCACTATAAAAACTACAATAAAATAAAAAAGGGACTTAAAATTACACAAATAAAAAACTGATTAGCGTCTATATTTTATTTAAGATCTAAATACATGTTTGTCAATAATTATTATTCTTAATTACACACAGAAAACAAGTTTTTTTTTAAAATATAACTATGTATAATTTAGTCTATATTTCTACTAATCATGATTTAGGTACGTTTAAATTCGAATCAATTATTAAGTAAATAAAAAAATTATTTATATTATTTTATATCATGTAAATTTAAAAAAAGGTTGATTATCAGATATACTTATCTACTTACTCAGTACAAATAAATCAAAATAATATAGTTCTTGTAGGCCGTCCAACAATCTACCACTTAAATAATATTATTTTTTAACTTGGGACTGTACCTGTTCGTTACAAATTCAATTATTATTGTAAATCACTGACAGGGGTGAAGCTATTTTCCCATAGTAAATCTCATTTCAGGCGTTATTTTCTCTTCTGTAAGGCAATTTTAGATAGGTTTAAAAATGTTGCTTGCTAGTTAAAATTCACTTCAAAATTACGTAAAATATTTCTAATAAGCTCTTTAAAAGCGTTTTTTTTTCTAATAAAGTAACCTATACAAACTCTTTTTCTTCATATTAAACATCATCATAATACTGAAACAAGATTTTTAAAATGTTCAACGTGATTTGGACGGCATATAGAATCTATTGCACCGGCAAAAGCGACATTTTTTCAAAAAATATTATTTTTAAGTTACTACACTTTTAGTACCTATATTACTTTAACTTTAACGAAACATTTACTATAACTTTCATATACGTTTTAGAATATTATTTTAAAGTGCAACAACGCAAAGACGCAAAGCAATTTAATTTTTCAATGTAAAGTTTATGCACATCATCAATCGTACGCAATCTATAGGTACCTAGTAGGTACTGCTATTACTTATACAAATATTATTAGGTATATAACAAAAATGAATTGTCTGATAACATTCTATAAATTTGGAATGTTTTGTTTTAAAATATTTTTTTATATCCTTGGTATTATATGTGGGATAAAAACTATCGAAAATATTTCAACAGATTCAAATAATAAATTAAATATAAAAAAATATAAATTTTTTAAACATAACGAAATGGCACTCTGCTGTTTATGAAAAATGAGGAAGGAGATCAAAGGCAGTGAAATCAATTACTATTATTTATTTCACGCATGAATCGATATAAAATATACAAGATTCGCAAAAAAAAATCGCATTATTATCTAATATATAAAAGGAAAAGCTGACTGACTGACTTATCAACGCACAGCACAAACTATTCGACGGATCGGGCTCCAGATAGTTATTATAACGTAGACTTTCGCAATTTATTTTAATGAAAAACGTGAACACAAAGTTATTTAGTACAATATTAATAAGCAATCTTTGATTTATTTTAATTAACTGAACTCTTATATCAGTTGATCCCCAAAAATGTTAGTGACACACACTTATTAAAATAGGAAATAATATATATATATATAATATAATAATGATAATAATAATAAAGTTACGTACACACTAGAGACACCGATTTAATGTTGCACTTCATGAAATCTTTGATTCAAGCAATCTTTTATTCAAAGAAAAAATATATTGTAAATTGAAAATAGTAGAGCTATTTACTGCCACTACTGGCTTACTATGAAATCATCACTAGTGTGGACATAACTTAAGCCATTTCCAGACTGACAGACGGGTTTTAGCACCCAATGTCTAGCAACTGAAATAAAAGATTAATTTAGCATAATATAAAAAGACGAAATATAATTTATTAGCGCAGCTTACTAAATAGACATTAGTTATTATACTCAGGGCCTGTTTCATAACTGCCAGATAAACTTTAACACATAAATTAGGCATTTTGACAGCTTCCCAATCCAAAAAACCGGCCAAGTGTGAGTCAGATTTGTGCACAGAGACATTTGCACAATAAAAAAACAAAAACTATTTTGCATAAAAATAAATAAAAATCTGTTTTAGAATGCACAAGTAAACCCTTTCATATGATATCCCACTTGGTATAGTTTTCTTACTTTGAAAATTGAATATACTAATTATTTGTTCATTACACATTTTAATTTTTTTTATAATGTACCTACAAATCCACGGTTTTCGGATTTATTTCTTTACTATAAGACCTACCTACCTGGCAAATTTCATGATTCTAGGTCAACGGGAAGTACCCTATAGGTTTTCTGGACAAACACGATAGACAGACGGACAGACGGACAGAGACAGATAGACAACCAAGTGATCCTATATTTATTAGCAAAAATTTATCTGGAAGTTGTGAAATAGGCCCTAAATTCTACAAATATTTTTCTTTTCTGTAGAAATGAGTGTTTATAATATAGAATAAGATTAGATCAGGTAAAAACCATAAACCGTAACAATAGTTCAAATAAAATAGCCATTGAATGTATTGTAATTTTATTGGATATCTTGTTACAATAAATGGTGTGTACTTAATACATTTTACTAATTTTAGGTCTTAAACAATCCACCGTCAGTCAGGATATGGGCTTAAAGCTTGAAATGTTACGCATCGACCCAACGAGCGCCAATAAGGAAATTCGACATTTTGACTTCTAACGATCTTTTCGATAGTCGATAAGACACCTATAGTTCGCGACAGGTCGACATGGCAATCGGGGTGGGGACGCCCGACACACTCGCACAGCCGCGCCGTGACGTGCGGGTGAGCGGGAGTCCCCCCGCCCGAAACCCCTATTGCCATGTCGACCTGTCGAATCGGGCAAAATACGTTTCATTTTTAACATGACAGTTGACCCATAGAGTTAAAATGGCGCCATTTTAACTCTTTTTTATTTTTTAGAGAAGCCATTTTTTACGGACTATACTTACCTTCTGAACGAAGGTATCAGTCTATGTTATATAGATTTGTCTGATACATTGGTTCAAAAGTAAGAAAATCGGTGTGTTTGAGATAAGTATGGCTCATTATATAATTACCTATAGCGATGGGTATGATTGCTAATTTTTAATAATTTTCATTTGGTGAAATTATTATTTTTCTACAGCGATTCCACAGGCAATTTTTCAATTTTCGCACTCACCATCGTTTGCTACATTAATTTAACTAGAAATATAATTCAGATCAATAGCACTGATATTTCGCGAGATGTTTTTCACGGAAAGTAAATTTACACACTAATGATTGCGAAATGCGAAATTTCAGTCTGGATCAGGGTCTATATAGGGTTATTGGACCTTTGGCAATATATTTTACCCATGGTCCTTTAGTTCAATGGTTTAGAGATTGCGTAGTATCGAATTAGCGCTATGTGATAAGTAATCGGTCCACATCGGAGCAATAAGAGTCAAGACACACGATGCGTTGCGGTGGTAGTGCGGCGCCTGAGCGGTGCCGCTGCGTCATCCTACATATAAATCGCTGTACCATGCCACACAATGAGTTACGACGTCGTCGGCACCGCACCGCACGCGACTTGTGACCAGAGAGAGGCGGGGAGGGGTGGTGCGTTGCAACGCACCGGAAACGCATCGTGTGGCCTCAGCCAGTTTTCCCTCCAGCGGGCGGTCGGCTCGGCGACGCAACAGAACAAGCGAGAGATTCACACGCGCGCCTGGGCGCCGTGCTGCGGCAGCATCACCACGGTGTTGGCGGCCGGCGGCGGCTCCACTGCCCCTAGTGCCACCTGTTTATTCATTTGTATTATTTTCTAAAGTAAGGCCAACGAGACGAGAGAAATAATGTAATCAAACTGCAAACACTATTGCGTAGAGATAAGGACAGAAATAGTAATTACTAGCTTATTTCCGCGACTTCGGGGACCTCTTTAGGGGATGAGTTTTCAAAAATCCTATCCTTTCCTAGCGGATGTCTACGTAATAATAGCTATCTGCATGCCAAATTTCAGCCCGATCCATCCAGTAGTTTGAGCTGTGCATTGATAGATCCTTCATCCAGTATAGATATAGAAGTATCTCTGTCCTTATCTCTCGTACGCAATAATGTTGGCAGTTTGTTTACATAATTTCTCTCGTTTCATCGGCGTTACTTTAGATGACGCTCGCCACATCATCCGCCTGGATTAAGTTTTAAAAAATCCCAAGGGAACTCTTTCATTTTCCGGAATAAAAAGTAGACTATACCCATAGGAACTTCCCTGAGATGCAAGCTATCTCTGTATCTTTTGTCAAAAACCGTTAAACAGTGAAAAGCTAGCAGACAGGCAGACGGACAGACAGAGAGAGACACCCTTACGCATTTATAATATTAGTCAGTATAATATTAGTTAGTTAGTATTACGCATTTATAGATTAGCTTATTCGCGCGACTTTATCCGCGTGGATTCAAGTTTTGAAGATCTTGTTGTCTTGCCTAGTTGGCACACCTAAAAGACAATAATTAGTAATTGAATTGAATTAGGGCGTGTAAGGCTATGGTAGGTAGGCCATAGAGAGAGCGAAGCAGCCGCTAGTTTCTTTGTTATAAGCGAGTAGGGGCGCCTTGTAAAAAAACTTACAGCTGCATTGTCTGGATCAGTTGTCATGAGAGTAGCGGCGCGGTAAGACGGCGGGGGGGTTTGCTTCACTGCGTCCTCGTAGTCCGGCAGCAGGCTGGAGTAGTCAGGCGCGGCAGGTGGGCCAGAGTAAGGGGGCGCGGCGGCGGTCACAACCCCCTCGCTCGAGATCACGAACGGAGTGAGGCTGTGCAGCGCGTGGGTGCGCATCGTGAGGTACTTGTAGCATCGCCATACTACGCTGATGAAGTAGGCCTGTTGGACAGTAATAGTTGATAAAAAAAGCAGGTAAAACAAGTGGGTCATTTACATAATGGGAAAACTTCGAACTGAAACAATGTGACTTGTATAATTTGATAAGTAAGTGCAATATTATATCCTCAATAACTAACTGTAATGGCTATGTAATGGCCATGAAGTTATGGAAGAGAAGACCATCTCCGAAGTTTACGAGGTATTTCCTCATAAAATGTAGTTAATTTTTAGGTCCTAAAATCGCCAAAATGAATTTATGTGACACAAAAACTGAGTTTTATTTTTCTGATCTAATAATAATATAGCCTGTGGACATCAGCCTCAATTATACAAATAACCACAGAGACACTATACAGTGCGATGTTTTGGAGAACAAAGGCTTAGGCTATTCAAACAAGAACAAAAGGGGACACTTGACGGGAACGTTAGTTATGATTTTCGCCACGCGCCAAAAGAGCCTTGTCGCACTGTACCTTGAGCAACACTGCGACGAGGAAGGCTCCGAGTACGACGAGCGCCAGTGCGGGGGCCGGTAACGACAGCAGCTGCTCACGCCACGGCACGCGACGCGCCTCCGCTACCAAGCGGTGAATAGAGCGTAAGTAGCAGAGGTAGCCTGTTGCCGTCAGCCTAAAATAATACAAATGATCAGAGTAGCAGTCAAGTATAGTACATGCAAATAGTAATTATTATTTTTCTATAGACTTACACAGTAATAGCAAAATCGAATATCTGCAGACAGAAGAAGGGCAGCAAATGTGCGGGCTTGCCGCGCGACGCTCCGTATATCAGCATGAGAGTTATAGCCAGGGTACACACTGTCACCAACGCACCAACATCCACATCATCTGCAAACATTATACAGTTCAAAACTGCAACCAAACTAAATTATACTATGGGTTTTATATTCATTTCATGACAAGTGCCTGAAATCTGGTAAATGATGATGCAGTCAAAGATATAACTGGACTAACTGCACAAAGATCTGACAGTTCTATAAAACCCATACTGTTGGTTTCAGATTATTGTGTTACAGATTATGATGAGGAATTCGATGATTGGATATTTTTAAAACCATACTTAATATTATAAATGCGAAAGTGTGTCTGTCTGTCTGCTAGCTTTTCACGGCTTAACCGTTCAACCGATTATGTCGAAATTTGGTACAGAGGTAGCTTGCAACCCGGGGAAGGACATAGGCTACTTTTGTTCCCACAGGATTTTTAAAAACCTAAATCCACGCGTACGAAGTCTCGGGCATCAGCTAGTATTTAAATATGCTTCTTACGATATATCAAGCTGTGATCACGTTGATGGGTTCCGTGTTGCGGGAAGGGCGTTGGACGATTCTCCATACTGCCAATTGGAGCAGAGTCACGCTCCAACTCTTCAAGGAGACTGGGGTCGCGTACGATCGCAGCCAGAAACCCTAGCGCTATCAAATGCAGCATCTGTAAAGAGAAATGTCTCAAGTCCATGTCTCTAATACCTATTCACATAGATTTTTATTTATTTGCCTTAAATATACTTAAATATATTACACTAGTTGCAATGTCTCATTGTGTGAACAACTTGCGCGCCACATTTATGGTACTATGTTAGAAACTTTTCACAAGTTCCAGCAACAAGAGTACAAAGTTTCAACTCAAGCCAAACATGAGGAATTTGATAATTTTTAAAATATGTTACTAATTCATTACAAGCTATGTGTAACTAGAACAAGATAATTATTTCTGTTTTTTCATATATTTAGTCATTTATTAAAAACTAGCTTATGCTCGCGACTTCGTCCGCGTGTACTACACAATTTTCAAACCCCTATTTCACCCCCTTAGGGGTTGAATTTTCAAAAATCCTTTCTTAGCGGTTGTCTATGTTATAATAGCTATCTGCATGCCTCAGCCCAATCCGTCCAGTAGTTTGAGCTGGGCGTTGATCAGTCAGTCAGTCAATCAGTCACCTTTTTCTTTTATATATTTAGATAAATGAAATTAAAAACCAACTTCATTTACTTCATTTTTTACAAAAAATTATAAATGCAAGTGTGTCTGTCTATTCACAGCCCATCAGTTTAACCAAGTTGACAAATTTTAATACAGATATACTTGCATCACAGATACGGACATAGGCTACTACTATCTTGGAAAATGAAAAAGGATTTTTAAAATCTCATTCCACGCAAAGTTATTGGCATTAGTTCGTTTTACATGATGATAGGCTAGACTTGTATACTTACTAGATGCCATATGCCAAGCAGGACAGTGCCAGTGCGGACATGGAAACAAAAGCAGCAACTCCATTCTGAATTACATTCAGTTCCCAACTTGGGCCCTAGTCTCAACATTTTCACCTGTAATCATTTCAACAAAAAGAAATTCTAAGTTTTCAAGGGTTTAATTATGCATTTAGATCTGTTGAACTTTACTTGATGTTAATAAAAAAAAATCATTAAAGTAAAACTAGTTATCTATTTTCTATATTGTTTGATTTATAATTATTATATTACTTATCAATATTCTATCATTTTAATAACTAGCTTAAACCCGCAACTTCATCTGCATGAACTACACAAATTTCATTCAGCATTATTAAGTTCAATTTTAAAGAGAATAAGGTAAGAGTTTTGAACCATGCTATCTGGTTGAAGGGGGTAGAGGGAGGAGGTTACAAGTTTCCCAAACACTAGAGATGCAGTGTATAATATATTCAGAGATGTAAAATGGGCGAGATCGTGGGCATAGAGGATTTAGAATCTATTCTATATAATAGTATGTGTTATTTTACTAAGTCTATAGGTCCCAAGGCCAAGTTTGTTGGCCATACCACAAGACTTGCTTGCTTGTCCATTCAGCTTTACCCACTTAACCTTCATTTTGCTACATAATAAGTCAGCAGCTCACTTTGCTTACCATCGCCCACTTTGCTTTACTCTGCCTCAAAGACTCACTTCCGTCAGGATGCCTAGCTAGCTTCACACTTTAGAAAAACCTTCTAGGGGTAGGGCAGACAAGATAGTGTGGAGTCTAGGAAATCAGATTTTGTTTAGGGCTGCGATGTATTATTTTATATAGATTTTTTTTCACATCCAGGCTAAGATAGCATGATTTGAAACCCAACTCGAGAATATTAGTGCATTATCCTTATTGGTAATATGGCTATTTTCCTTTTAAAATCGGTTATAATGACATGAGGATATTTATATATATAACTTAACAGTTACATAACACTCTAAATAAAAACCCTAACTGAATCGCAAATAAGGTAGCTTTAGGAAATCATCTCTATTACATGTAGGTGTACCAAGTTTGTACTCATTGGATTTGTCTCAACAAATCTACATCTAGGTATATATTAGACACAGTAGCTTAGTAGTAGTTAGGTAGTAGTAGTAATGTTTGATATTGGAGCAGGGAGGTGGTGGGATACCTCATATTTTCCATGTGTTGGCAGTTTTACATTGTTAGGTGTATACAAAATATAATATCAATATTATGATTAGAAAAAGTTTGATAGTGGATTTTATAGCAATTAATGACGTGTTCTCATGCATTGCGGTCGTATGTAGTAATGTAATTTCTAATCAAAAAGAGTAGATACTTAGTTTTGGACTGCGGTGTAACAATACGCCATACGTTTATCTTTGAACGGAGTTCCCCAGGAGGTTCCCCATATTTCGTAGAAAATAAATAATAAATGCTTACCTATAATATGCACGAATATGCGGGAATAAAAGTAGGTAACTACACTCTAAAGGAAAAGATAGTACATAATATGTATGCTCTAAAATTAATTAAGCCAGACCAAATAGCCAAATAGCTAAAAGTAAAACTGCAAAATAGATTTAGGATTCGATTCGATTTTCAGTGATTTCCAAATGATTTCACGACTTTTTTTGACAATGAGTGTTCTTGGTATTCTGTGATTGTCAAACACATCAAACACAGACCTTTTATTTAACTGGTTTTACAGCTCAGAGTTCTAGCTTTTTTGATCCTTCAAACACCAACCCTCAGACTAAGTATTAAGAGACTTGTCAGACGCGTATGATTCCTAGGTCAGTGAAAATTGAAATGGACAAAACAACAATCATAGATTATCTACTATATTACTAGAGAGACAACAATAGAAATGTTGTATAGAAGCAGGCGTTACTTTGCGGAAGTCCATGATATACAATGAACCAAAAGCTTAATTTGCTATAATCCGCTGAAACAGGTCGAATCTGTATGGTGCATTTCGCATGCTGCATGTTGCACCATACAGATTCAACCTGTTTCAGCGGATTATAGCAAATTAAGCCTTTGGTTCATTGTAAACAATAGAAATAATACTCACGTAGGTATGAAAGGTTATGTTTCATAATTTGCGATCGATAGGTACAACTTTTACACAGCAATGCACAATGAATGGCTTCTACCTTCAATACTAAATTTAAAACAGAATACTAAACCAGATTAAACGCTTCAAACCTCAGACTAAGAATCAAGGAGACTTGTGCCCTGTTTATCAAACGTTACAAGTCTTGTATTACAATCGTTTCTCTTGTAAATTTGTGCATTTTTACAAGAATGCGTTTATCAAAACTACACTTGTAAACTACAAGCTACGAGTAATATCACTTGTAATACAAGTGTTTTTCACACTTGTATTTGTGGTTTTGTTCATCAAAAATGCCTTTGTAGCTTGTAGCTTGTAACTTGTAACGAAAAAGTTGGAGAGCCTCTGTTGACTCTTAATTTATTTTACAAGTTGTATGCAAGTATGATATTGTATAAAAGAATAATTAAATTATCTAGTACCTAGTAGTAAATAGGTAAAATAACTATAAAATAATTCAAAGGTGTAATTTTATTAAACTTATCTGTTGCTCTTCTTAAATTTGACCAAAACGTGTCTCATGTACATACGAGTATGCTGGCATAATCTTTTTCGGCAGATACAAGTCCAAGCGACTGACATAGCAATAGTATCTCTTTCCACTCTGCTATTTTTTGGTCTTTAGATAATTTATCAGTAAATGCGCCAAATAAAATATCTTTTTTGTCACGAATTACTTAATTGAAGAATAATTGTAACTTTCGCATCAGATTTTGCCATTTTTTGCGATGTAAGTAATTCGAATAGCGAAAATTTTTTAAAGTCTATCTATTTTTCCAAATTTTAATTCTAACCTTAATTCATGAAAAATAATGTATAGTATAGGTACTTCCTGTTGGTGTAGGTACCGAAATAGAATAAATAAAAGTAGGTAGGTAAATAAAATAAGAAGCAATAGGTTTTACAAATAGGTTATTTAACACAAAATTAAATAATTTGAAAAAAAGTTTTATTTTTAACAATAACTTGACTAGTTATGGTACCGTAATTTCTATTTTATCGACATTTATTACGGTTGAAAAATTATTTTGTAATTTAGCAAAAATAAAGTGTATAAATTAAAAATACAAGTTCTACAAGTCTTGTAAAATCCTACAAGTCTTGTGAAATTATTTGATAAACATAATTTACAAGAGTTTGTAAAAAGTTCTTGTAACTTGTAACTTGTGAGCTTGTAGACTTGTAATGTTTGATAAACAGGGCATTGGTATCAAAATAATAATACCTTGTTAGAGCAAGCTAGGTGTATAGAAAAGCTCTAAAGAGTGATAAAGACATAAACACAGTTTTTGTCATAGTTTAGCCTTTTTTTGACCTCTGTAATAGTAATTTATTGCGAATATTACGAGTTTTTATTTAGTTTTCTGTTATAAGTTTAGTATTGAAGGTGTGTAGAAGCCATTCATGGTGCATTGCTGTGTGATCAGCTGTAAAAGTTGTAGCGAACGCAAATTATGAAACATTACCTTTCATACGTAAGCATGATTTGTTTTGTCTCATTCACCCTATACCTCACAGAACACATTTACTCCTACGCGTCTGTCAAGTCTCCTTGATTCTCTGGCTTCAAACACAGACCCAGACCCATACAGACCGTATGACAAAAAACACAGAATACATACCACTACGATTCACGATTTTTTTTCAACTGACTTTACGGCCTTGGGTTCGGCTCTTTTGAGCCTTTTTGTGTTAGCCTGTGGCCACTATATTATTTTGTCTCTGGCTTATGGTCTATGATTGTCAATTGTCATGTGATTGTCATTTTGTGAGTAAAAATAACGTTTGTGGACGCTTTTGTATCCAAGGTAATAAATATTGAATAAAATACATAGCTATTATGCAAAACCTAATAATTAATTATATTATTTTATTGTTCAGTATGTCACAATTTCAGCTATAATGGAAAAAATTCCAGACCAACTTGGATACTTAATATTAACTGAGGACGGAGCAGTCCTGGAGTCAGGTGGTGAGCTGGAGAACGACGAACGTGTTGCAAGCATCATAACGGATCTAATCGGCATATCCAATAGGTACATACCCGTAATGACCGATCTCTTATCTGCCAAACCCAAACATATTTAACCACGTCATTGACGTTTGTATATAATAATTTAGTTGTAGGGACCTCCCTAATCCTACCTACCTACACAAACTTTAAACTAAAATGTTTTATTCCTAATGCTCTCTGCGTAAAAAGGATAGCACTACATTTCTTCATTTTCATCTATTAGTTTGGAGATTGTGTACAGCATAATAATTATTATTAGTCACAAATAATACTGTTTTGAGTTTCTACCTACCTCACTAGTAAAGACTAAATTATCGTTTTTTTACAGCATTGATCCTGTGGCTTTCGGTCGTGATGAAAAGTTCAAAAAAATAACTATAACTTATGATGACCATTGGTTTATAATATGCATATCTAATAAGAAAATATATGTTGTGAAAAGAAGCATACTCACATCTTCATCTGAGAGTATTGCAGTGAATGTATGAGCTTAAAACTTAATTCAAAATGGGCCGAAATTTGTTAATGAGCAGCCTTGAAAATGCATCTTTCAATATATTACTGCAAATTTTGTTTCGATGTATAACTTTTATTATAAATGCATGGGTTATTAGAAATGTGGGACATGAAGTCATTGGAATAATGAATGTTAGATTGCTGCTACTTGAAAGCACAATACTTTTCCTGAGTAGAGAACCATTTCATCGTGCCTGTATAGGTCAAAGAGACGAGTTGAGTTGGAATCAAATTATAAATCAAATCTGGCTATCGGTTCCCATAAGCTGTATCTTGTCACTGGTCTTTGTTTATATCTGGCTAAATATATTACCATTAGGTCATCCAGAGCATGCCTTTCAATATGAGTTCGGCTGTTGGAGTGTTGCATTATCATGTATTTTAGAACTTTGTTCAGCAAATATGGCTCTTGTAGCACAATTATTCTGTTTTGTTAAACTTAAAGTTATTCTCGATACCTTGCATATTTTTGTAAGGACCACTCTATTTCTGTCTATCATTATATATGATAAGTCCTTAGCTCTTATAGCATTTTCTGTTGCACAAGTGGGGAGCATTGGAGCCATTGTACTGGCATATTACTGTTTCTTCTATTGGTACATCAAATGTAAGCCACTATATGCCAAGGGCGCATTGAAAAGCACATATCTTCCCAATAGTATTTTAGAAAAAATGTACAGTAATATGGATGACTTAAATTTTACATCTCTTAGAGATTTTTTGCCTAAATATTTAGGGTCTGTTAATTCTACTTTTAACAAAAAATTAAATACTCTCACACTAAGTTTTGCGAAGCAGGGTGTTGTCAAACAACTGCTGACGGAGGGTGAAAAGTATGTGATGTCTGCAAGTCCAGTGATGAGTTTCGCGGAACAAGCAACCTATGATGTTGTAAACAATTTAGGAAGTTTAGCTGCCAGATTTATATTTCGCCCTATAGAAGATAGCAGCTATTTTTATTTCACCCAGATGGTGAGCAGAGATCTGCCTCTGTATAAGCAAGACCAGAACAAGATTCAAGAATCTTGCACAGTCTTATCACAAGTCTGCAAGACTGTAACTTCTATTGGATTAATAGTTCTTGTATTTGGTTTGAGTTATTCTCATACGCTTTTGATTTTGTATGGTGGCGAGGCATTTGTTGCAAGTGGTTTACCAGTTCAGCTGCTTCGAAGTCATTGTTTAGCTATAGTACTGATGGCAATCAATGGCATAACTGAATGCTATACCTTTGCCACAATGACCAGTGCTCAGTTAAATAGTTACAATTACCTGATGGTTTTCTTTTCGATAAGTTTTTTATTGTTATCCTATGGATTAACTTATGTCCTAGGACCTGTAGGATTTATTATTTCCAACTGCATAAATATGTTCGCTAGAACCTTGCATAGCATACATTTCATAAATAATAAATGTAAGGACACTGATTACAGACCTCTAGATGGTCTTTATGTAGGTAAAATATTTCTATTCACTTTGTTTATTGCTGGTTGCATTTGTAAAATATCTGAGAATAGATTTTCTCATAATTCCATTTTGACACATGTAGCTATCGGAGCAGTATGCTTGACTTTCGTCTTATTATCATGGGGGTATGAGAATAAGGATCTTGTGATTAAAACATACAGAAAGTTTGCAGGAAGTAAAGAAGAGAAAGTGTCAACAGATTAGCATTCGTTTATTATTAGGCTTATATAATTAATTATTATAATAGTAATAAATGTAAATAAGATATATCTGTATTATTTGTAATTAATAAAGAAATATAACACTTGTTGCCTTTACAAAAAGCAGTTTTACTGTACCATAAAATATAAGGTTTCATTTCATTTTAAATATACACAACATATTATCAGCTTTAACAATAGATATTAAAATCATTTTTATTTTATACACATTAAATAGAATAATTGCAATTTTCACATGGGATAAAAGAAAATGCCTTTCATCTGATCTTCACATATTCTCCTTACCTCATCTGAAATAATTAAATTTTATATAAGTACTTTTTAGGATTTCAATGATCATACAACATAACAAAAAGCGTATTTTTTATAATTCTTAATTAATTATTTTATATCAACTATAGGTGTTTTGAGTGGAGACCGCGTTTAAGCAAGCGTAGTGTGGGACGCCCTCCAGCACGATGGACCGACGATATAAAGAGGCTGGATGAGGAAGGCTGAGGACCGGGTGTGGTGGCGCTCTTTAGGGAAGGCCTATGTCCAACAGTGGACGTCCACAGGCTGATGATGATGATGATGATGATAGGTGTTTTATATTACCTGCTATATCCTTCAAATTAGCATTTTTCTCTTGAATGATAACGTAAAACTCTCTGTCGTTAGAAGATTTTCCAGTGATCCAATATTCATCTGGTGTTTTGATAATAATTTCGCCATAATTTCCAAGGCTAAAAAAATCACTTTCATATAAGAAGGTATAATATTTTATAATTATTACTTATAAAATGAAATCTACACTAATATTATAAAGAGGAAAACTTTGTTTGTTTGTTTGTTTGTTTGTTTGTTTGTTTGTTTGTTTGTTTGTTTGTTTGTTTGTACTGAATAGGCTCAAAAACTACTGGACCGATTTTAAAAATTCTTTCACCATTCGAAAGCTACATTATCCACGAGTAACATAGGCTATATTTTATTTTGGAAAAAAATAGGGTTCCGTAAGATATTTGGGTTTTTCGGACACAAGGTGTAAAAAATCAACCAGAAAAGTTACTTATTTTGCGTACGCTGCCTAAACTATAAAAGATAGAACCATAAAATGTTCTAATTAATTGTAGATCTTATAAATATCTACAAAAAAGTCCGCGACACACTATACCCATCTATGTCGAGTGAGGCACAGCAACCATTTTTTTATTTAAAAATCTTGAATTTTTTTTGGACTACATTTAAACGCGTTTATTTTACTCATGCTATTAATCCTTATCAAAATAAATGATTTCATCACTAAGAACAGTTTATGGAGATAATATTTGGTCTTTGAATGATTAAAATTGGACGTTTGGTTTTGAAGTTATGGCGAAATTAAAATATTACGATTTCTGCTGCACGGCCCGTTGTCTACACTAATATTATAAAGAGGAAAACTTTGTTTGTTTGTTTGTTTGTTTGTTTTTTTGTTTGTACTGAATAGGCTCAAAAACTACTGGACCGATTTTAAAAATTCTTTCACCATTCGAAAGCTACATTATCCACGAGTAACATAGGCTATATTTTATTTTGGAAAAAAATAGGGTTCCGTAAGATATTTGGGTTTTTCGGACACAAGGTGTAAAAAATCAACCAGAAAAGTTACTTATTTTGCGTACGCTGCCTAAACTATAAAAGATAGAACCATAAAATGTTCTAATTAATTGTAGATCTTATAAATATCTACAAAAAAGTCCGCGACACACTATACCCATCTATGTCGAGTGAGGCACAGCAACCATTTTTTTATTTAAAAATCTTGCATTTTTTTTGGACTACATTTAAACGCGTTTATTTTACTCATGCTATTAATCCTTATCAAAATAAATGATTTCATCACTAAGAACAGTTTATGGAGATAATATTTGGTCTTTGAATGATTAAAATTGGACGTTTGGTTTTGAAGTTATGGCGAAATTAAAATATTACGATTTCTGCTGCACGGCCCGTTGTATTATATAAAGAGGTAATGTCGTTAAGTTTGTTTGTAGGGGGTAATCTTTAGAACTACTGAACCGATTTTAAAAATTCTTTCACCAGTAGAAAGCTACATTATTCCTGAGTGACATAGGCTATACGGGATCTTTAAAAACCTAAATCTACGCGGGCGAAGCCGCGGGGATCAGCTATCAGCTATATTATATAAAGAGGTAATGTCGTTAAGTTTGTTTGTAGGGGGTAATCTTTAGAACTACTGAACCGATTTTAAAAATTCTTTCACCAGTAGAAAGCTACATTATTCCTGAGTGACATAGGCTATACGGGATCTTTAAAAACCTAAATCTACGCGGGCGAAGCCGCGGGGATCAGCTATATTATATAAAGAGGTAATGTCGTTAAGTTTGTTTGTAGGGGGTAATCTTTAGAACTACTGAACCGATTTTAAAAATTCTTTCACCAGTAGAAAGCTACATTATTCCTGAGTGACATAGGCTATACGGGATCTTTAAAAACCTAAATCTACGCGGGCGAAGCCGCGGGGATCAGCTATCAGCTATATTATATAAAGAGGTAATGTCGTTAAGTTTGTTTGTAGGGGGTAATCTTTAGAACTACTGAACCGATTTTAAAAATTCTTTCACCAGTAGAAAGCTACATTATTCCTGAGTGACATAGGCTATACGGGATCTTTAAAAACCTAAATCTACGCGGGCGAAGCCGCGGGGATCAGCTAGTCTAAATATATAAAAGGAAAAGATGACTGACTGACTCATCTATCAACACACAGTTCAAACTACTGGACAGATCGGGCTGAAATTTGGCATGCAGATAGCTATTATGACGTAGGCATCCACTAAGGATTTTTAGAAATTCAACCCCTAAGGCGGTGATATATGGGTTTGAAATTTGTGTAGTCCACGCGGACGATGTCGCGAGCATAAGCTAGTCTAATAAACTAGTTGATAGTCCTGACTTTGTAAGCGTGGATTTTTAATTTCATTTATTCCCGTGGTAAACATGCGGTAGATTTTCGGCCATAAAAGTATCCATAATATAATACTATGTCGTATATCTCGAGGATGCAATCTTTGTGCTAAACTTCGTCAAGATCTGTTCAAATATTGAGCCGTGAAAAGGTAACATTTATATTTACTGACCATTGATTTTATCTATACTAATCTATGATATAAAAATGAATCACTAAATGTGTTGCTCATCGCAAATCTCGAGAACCGCTGAACCGATTTCGCTAATTCTTTTTTTATAATATTCCTTGAAGTACGAGGATGGTTCTTACGGAGAGAAAAATTTAATTCAACCTCCCCCTCAATTTTCTAAACTCCACCCAAAGCCAGGGCGGTTCAGCTAGTGTATGGATAAAATCGTTGGTAACTAAGTATAAATGTTACTTATGCGTTGTATATATAGTTCCGAATGAATTGATCGCAGCGGTCCATTTGTTTTGCCAAGATAATTCACAGCTATGCTAGGATCCAATAGGTGGCGACCATTATAGTCACTTACGCGAACGAAGTCGCGTGGAACAGCCAGTAATATTATTGTAATGTACCTTTTTCTTTCTGAGTGTATACCAGCAATTATACTTAAAACTTCTGGTTTTATTGTTGTTGATGGTGTTAACGAATTGCCTGGTGACTAAAGAAAAACAATGGGTTAATATTTCTATATATCTGCGTGGGTTAAGGTTTTATAAAAATCCCATGATTGGGAACTCCTTTTTCTGGGATAAAAAGTAGTTTGTATCCATTCCCAGGATACAAGCTACCTCTGTAGCAAATGTTGAAATCAGCTGAACGGATGGGCCGTGAAAAGTTAACAGACAGACAGACTTTCACAAATAGCAATTATAATATTAGTGTGGATATGAATTACTTGTTTGTTATTAATTACATACATACGAAAACATTAACAAGACTGCACATCACCTATTGTTGACTTGCTATTTTCTACAAAAACAGCTGGACCGATTTTGATTTGGTTTTTTAGTTTACACATCTATCATCTCAGCAGGGTTTTGATCATGTTTTGCGCTTTGAGGGAAAAGGGGGACTATTAGTCATGATAAATATCACTAATATTCTTTTTTAAAAACAAACTTTTATAGGGCACCAGGAAGCGCTGTAGTCGTAAGGCAGCGATTACACCCGTTAAGTTTTACTCATTTAAGTAGCTTACATGATTAACTTACAACAAATTTACGAACGTAAACACTTTTATAAGTACCTAGACAAGTATTTGGGGCGTAAACGGCCGTTTTAGTAATAGGCTTTAGAATTAAAATTACAGTATAAAAATTTGGAAAAAATCTATGTATGATCTAACCCACCGTACAGTAAAAAGTGACGCCAACTAGGCGTCTCCCACCGGACTGAGCCCAGTTCCTAGAAACGATGAGGATTCGCAGATTCAGCAGTTGACAGCCACTAGTTTCCAGGTCGAGAGACGGCGCTGCTACGTAAGGAGCTGATAACATAACTACCCACATTTGCATTAGTAAATTTTTTGTACCTAAATTATTTACGTAAGCTACTTACGTGAGTTACAAAAAAACTTACACATGTAATCGCGACCTTAACGTTGCTACTTACGGAAGTTTTATAAGCCAAGTTGAGTCTGTTGAAGTATATAAAGCTGTGGTCCATATTCGAGAGCTGTGCACTTTGCATCGCATGGAGCGCGCATTGCTCGCTTATGGAGGACGCTATAGTAGACAGTTGTGGCCCGATGAATGAGTCAAGGGCCTTGAATATATCTATGCTGAGGATTGTGTTTACTGTAACAAAAAAGAACACGGTATTGTATTCCCAGTTTTAAGTCTAAATTATAAAATAACATACTCTTTGTTGTCTGTCTGTCAAGAAACCTACAGGGTACTTCCCATTGACCTAGAATCATGGAATTTGGCAGGTAGGTAGGTTTTATAGCAGACGCTAAGGGAAAAAATCCGAAAACCTTTAATTTGTTGTTACATCACAAAAAAAATATGTGTCCAACAACAAATAATTAGTATTTTCAATTTTTAAGGTAAGTTCACTATACCAAATGGTATCATATGAAAGGGCTTTACCTGTAATACTACTACGGAAACCTCGGTACGCGAGTCTGACTCGCACTTGACTGGTTTTTACTAAACTGACCTATTAGTTTGTTACTTACCATCAACAGTGAAACAAACAGTTGCACTAAGCGTTCTATAGATAACAAGGTAGTACAGCTTAGTTTCAGAATCGTCTTCCCGCATCACGTATACTTTGTGAAGCTTCAGTAAGTCGTCAGCGTTCCGAATGCCTTCTGGAGGGCTAATGTATCGGCCGTGCCTTTGCGCCGCTGTCACTGCGCCACCTTGGATCTCCTTCTCAACTTGCTTTGGTAGCAATGTTTGGACTAGATACTGGTACAAGGTTAACATGTCACTTGTTGCTAGGCCGTTCCTGTAATTTCAACAAATTATGACCAACTAGATGATGTCTGTGAATTGACCATTGTAGTAGACCAATAAAATTATCGTCAGATGACGTGAAAAAAACCGGTCAAGTGCGAGTCAGGCTCGCGCAACGAGGGTTCCGTACTACAATCGTATTTTTTCGACATTTTGCACGATAATTCAAAACCTATAATGCATAAATATAAATAAAAATCTGTTTTAGAATGCACAGGTGAAGACCTTTCCTATGATATCCCACTTGATATAGTTATCTTACTTCGAAAATTAAAAATACTAATTATTATTAGGTGATGACCACAATTTAATATTTTTTGTGTGAAGTAACCACAAATTAGCGGTTTTTAGATTTTTCCCCTTATGTCAGCTACAAGACCTACCTACATGCCAAACATGATTCTAGGTCAACGGGAAGTACCCTGTAGGTTTCTTGACAGACAGACAGACAACAAAGTGATCCTATAAGGGTTCCGTTTTTCCTTTTGAGTATGGAACCCTAAACATGCTCTAGTTGATGGCTGGATGGGTGGCCAATTATCAAAAAATGGTCTTACCAAATGAGCTTATCATTGTAGACAAAAGAAACACATTTGAAGTCGGGATAGTTAATTTCTAGCAGATCTATGAAGCACACTACTTTGAAAAATGAGTTCTTCTCCAGAGGCAAGTAGTTTATTCCTTGAATCACATTAGTTATATCGTTTGCAATATTTCTTGACATTATGTACTGAAAAAACACAAATTTAAATTATCCTAATGTTCTTTGTTATTTTGACTATTTTAATGTACCTATTTAGCACGGACGGGCGGCGAGTTTTTGAAGAAGAGGTGTACTCAATATTAATATTATTATTTAATACTAATTATGTAAGTAGGTAGGTAATTATTTTTTCATTAAAAAAAATGGTTTTCATATAATTTTGTAGATATTATGTCAAATGGTAGGGTAAGCAGAGCCTTTATGCCTCTATTGGCGGACCGCCACTGATGGTACAGACAAGCAGCCGTTGTGTTGTGACTTGTGGGACAGAATATTAATAGTTCCTTACTGTTGTACCTGGACAGCAGGATCACTCGGCATAGGCATTTCAGTGAATAGCTACTTTTACTACAAAGCAATGAAGTTCAGCTTGCACTGCATCTAAAATTTATATGAAGAAGTAGAAAAACTTACAGGTGTGAAGAACTGCTCGCACTTGGAATAAATATCTTCAGTAGGAATGTCTTTCATTGGTCCTATAAACATTCTGAACATTTTATATGCTGACACAAGAAAGTCTTGCATTACGGAAGACTCTATCTGAAAAGAAATAGAATAATTCTAAAAAGAAACATTAAACAATAACAGAATTGCACATGTTCTAGAGTGGAAACCGCAAACCAATGATTTGAGGACACTGTACTGAAAAAAGACACTAACTTAATTGTATGAAAACATGACTGATGACAATGGATATAACAGTACCTCTGTTTGCAAATGTCAACTTAGGAAGGTGGTGGGACTCATAACAGGGCATAGCCCACTAAACAAACACCTCTTCGTTATAGGTGTCACCGACAGTCCTCTGTGCAGGGCCTGCATGGAGGTCGATGAAACATCAATGCACGTGCTCCTAGAGTGCACGGGCGTGGCAGAGCACCGCGAGCGCCATTTGGGTTCCCCAACCTCACTCCATTAAGCCCTCGGAAACCTGGGCAGTCTATTAGGCTTCTGGAATGAGCTTGAATGGCTGGAGTGAGGACTTTGGCGGGGAGGGGCAATGCAAGCACAACAGACGGAAACGTTTAAGTGAAGAAACCAGAACAGAGTGAAGAAAGAATAAAAGAACATTTGCAACACCAGAGGAACCGCCAAGGCGTTGCCGGCCCCTAATATTTTTTTAAAGAAAAATGTAACTTTAGCTACTTACTATGTCTTTCTTTTCATTGCCTGTTCCTGTTGCAGCTTTAGTTGTATAGGGTATTCTTACCACCTATGAAAACATTACTACTGTTACATTCAATAAATGTTAGAATACAAAATTAAAAATCATATTATTTGTTGCAACTTCCATACAAAATGTGACATCAATTTCCACCAAAACTGATATGGAGTTGTAAAGAGTAGGGTAGATAAGCAAATTCTTAAAAGATGGCAGTAAATTAGCTTTGAGTTTTGCAGGCGGCAGTAATCACTCAAAATAAATTAATGCTTTTGCACATTTTGTTGCTGTTTTATACTAATAATATTATAGAAAGAAAAATTTAATAGAGTTTATGTTTAGGGGGTAATTTTCGGAAATAATAGGCTACTTGACTCATATCTAATTTCGTCCAATAAATGATAATTTTGTTTAAGACAACGAAATATATCAATAACAATTATTATTAAAAACGCAGGATGGTTATATAAATCCAATTTTAAAAAATACAGTTTTTATTTTTATTTGAAACGCAGAAAACGCTGTCAGCCATGATGTGACGTCATTAAATATGTAAACAAAGAAATGTCATCCCTATGTCACGCGTGGACTAACGTAGTATCCATATATATAAAATTTAAAGTCCTGACTAACTTATATATCAACGCACAGCCTAAACATCTAAACAGCTAGTCCTAGATACATGAAATTTGGTGGGTGTGTTCTTTGTAGGTAAAGAAAAGGTATCCACTAGGAAAGGATTTTTTGAAATTCCACCCCTGAGTGGGTTAAATGGGGGTTTGAAATTTATGATGTCCACGCGGGCGAAGTCACGAGCATAAGCTAGTTTTTATATATTTCTAAAAACTCCTAGTAAACGTAAAAAATTATCGTTTTCTCTTTATAAATTGAATAAGTTATTAAGTAAGACTTACAACAAAGTGATCTTTGCAAAAATAAATTTGGGTTGCAGTCGTTAGTCATATAGGATCCCTTTAAGCAAGTCTTCGCGTGTTACGCATATTTATTTCACTGGGCACTCTAATCCACAACTTTCCTGTGGTCTTTATCGATGCGTTTTTACATTCTCGGATGATACAATAACGATAATTACTATATTTTTCATGTAAACTAGTATAGAAGTCATGTTTATTAAACTTTGAGAGGTTATGCTGTTGTTTACAAATGCATGACGTCAGAGCACAGATAATCTATCGGCCAAACATGGCCGACAGTGTTTTCACCTGTCTAAGAAAAATAAATTTTTAAATTAAAGTTTTACGGTTTTTAGGGCGCAAAAAAATATAGTGTTAATTTTTTTGATCTAATAGGACAAATATTAACCATTTAAGACCTACTTAAAAAAAGTGTCAACTAGCCTATTATCCAATTTCGATAGCTAGATAGCTACATGATTCCTGAGCACTATAGGCTGTGTAATATAAATAAATATATTACACAGACGAACTAAAAAACTAGTCATAAAATAATTAAAAAGTTTTCTAATATTACCAGCACCATCCAAAAGTCTTTTTCTGGTTGGTAAAAGATATACCTCTTGGTTTGGGTCTGTAGTGCCTCACATGGTTCAGTTGAAAATGTCCTGAAACAATAACAGTGGTAACTTTTATTCACAACGAAATCTACCGTAACCATACCATACTAGTCATGAATTGCACAAATTACACCTTGCCCTTTCAGGATGCCTGTAAATGGGTTTAAGTCAAGTTTTTTGGAGATCTGTTTAAAGTCTGCGGCCCAGGTGGGAACGGGTGCGTCCTGCAGGGGGACCTTGTGTAGAACAAACTCTTAATATTTATAAGAAATGAAGGAAGATATGCAGACCTGTCCTAATCGAGAGCGGGTGCAGAGCGGTATGGGTGGGCGTTGCGCAGTGGCGTGCAGGTCATAGAGGCATAAATGCACTGCTTACCCCAGTTGAATAGCTCAATGCATATTTTTCATAATGACCTGCCAGTAAACAGGCGGCTCTTACTTGCCTACCCTGGCTTTAAACCTTGTGCACGCCACTGGCGTTGCGCCTGCTGGCCGCCCCGCAAGACACGGTCCCACCTGGGCAACAGACTAGAGGTGCAAAAGCAACATATCGATAACATTTTTGAATCCATCATATCATAAGTACTTACCTAAAGCGAGGTTTAGCCTAGCAAGAACTTCTTGCAAGTTATTCCGCAAGTACTTGCAGAACTGTTTACACTGCGAGCAATATTGTACATGTACATACATTTGTGTCTTGCGGCAAGTCCAGCAAGTTACAAAACTTGTGGAAGTGAGCTTGACGTGATTGTGTTAGCCACCTTCTGCAAGTTTTGTTGCTAATCTAAACCTCGCTTAAGGATTGCTAGTTAAAATAATGAAATTACAAGGGTGCGGTGCAAGGTAATATAGATGATATTATAACTGTTAATTAAAACTCACGTCATAAATTGAACAACTGCTTCACATAGTCCAACTTGTATTTTTTGAGCATGAGGTGTTACTTGATTGGGATGAAAAAACAATATTCTTTTTAGTTCCTGAAACGAACATAAGTTATAAAAGCTGTAATATAATGCAAATAGAGGAAAAATTAACAAAAACATTACTTACTTCGCCCTCCCTTGGTCCAAAAGTAGAGTTAAAAATGAAAAAAGAATTAACTTTGCTTTTCACATCAATCATTATGAAATCTTTATATTATCACTTCGCAATTAAGTTAAATCATGACGGTTCAAATGGTTCCTGCTAGTAAATATATATATTTTTAAAGATTTTATTAGTTTCTAATTTTATAGATGTTTTGATTTGATGTTTTGGTTTTGAATTCTTACAAAGACAGTCGCTGTCACTGTCCCTTTATTTTCGTTTGACATTGACATTTAGCAGTTGGTGTTTCCATTCACAATCACTATCTGAGTTTTTGGCTATACCAAATTATTCATCCAAGGCTATATTATTCAGCCCTTGGGCTAAGGCTTTCTGTAGGAATATTAAAAGTAAACATTAAAAATGTAGCATTTCATATGATTTCATGTGTGAGAGAGACACACTTTAGGCAGTGGTCTGACTGCCGGCGAGAAAACGACTAACTATATGATATGCATATGTACCTAATACCTATATAAAAAGTTGCTCTCTGACTGTTCACACTGCCAGCGACGACTCGCTTTACTAGTTTTGTCGGTGAGCGACAAGCTTTCAAACATAAACTCGCTCAGCGATATTCGTTTAGCGATGCTCGCTCGCTTGAACATGTGTATTGTGTAATGCGCGCGCAGGTTTGCACAGGACTGAGCGACCGCGGGCGAATGGCGCGAGTAATCGCTCGTCGCACTTGCACACTCGCTTATAGTCCGGCGATAAAACTATCAAACTACACACTCGCTTCCCGCTGATCGCCAACTCGTTTAAGTTTCTAGTTCTACTCGTTTCTCGTTTATCGTTGGCGGTCGGACCACTGCCTTATGCAGCTTTAAATATTGCCATAGAAACTAGGTAAATATTTCGATCCCCAATCACATTCAAATGTTGGGCGAATTTTGTACATGATTTTAAAATATATGTTTTGAAAATCCAGTTTTTCGCAGTGAAAAACAACTACCGTAGCTAGTAGCGACTAATCATGGCTATACGAAATCCGCGTTTACCACTACTGCCCGGATATGGCACTAATCCTATGGTAAGTGAAAATGAAAGTTGTATCTTTCGCTATAATCCGCAAACACAGAAAAATCTGTATGGTAGAACGTGCAGAATGCGATGTGTATACTGCCCGCCCTTCCACTACTAGAGAAGTAAGAAAAGGAATCAATACGCACCACCACCACACAACACCATGCAAATCTTCAAAATTCACTTAGGTAGGTACAGTACACAATACAACAAGATTGATAGGTACTTAGGTCCTAAGTATCAAGGATTCCGCAAAGTACAGTTATACGCGGCCGAAAGTAATGTAAGTACATCGATGCGAATGCCTTTACATTTCGGCTTTGTAGAGCGTTGTCTCTGTCACTCATACAGTAGGTATATGACGTTTTGTCGGTCTCAACGACAGGGACAGCGCTCTACAAATCTGCTATCTCCTTTTAAAGGTCGATGTAGGTACATTACTTTTGGCCGCATTCTGTAATACCTGCTTCTATCCAACAAATGCCGTTTAATTTCAGATCGGCAAGACAAATTTCGGTGTCCGACCAATATTCACGACTATCGATAAAGTAAACATGTTGGTGGACAAGCCGGAGGGCGTGAATCGCGTGCCTTCGCTGTATTGTAGGAAACAGGCGCCAGATTTGCCGACTTGGGTTATGTATGATAAAAATGTATGTACCTATATCTACTATCTATGAGTGATTTTCTCTAAATAAGTAAAAAGCTTTCCACATGGACGAGGTTGTGGAAATCATCTACTTAGCCAAAGGCTAACTTGTAATGGAATAAAAAAAACCTAACAAAACAAGTCTCAAAGGTTCGCGGTTAGGAAAGATAGGCAATTCAATCACTGCTTTATTTTCGTAGGCATCTTCTTAGAGGTAGGACAAGCTTTACGTTTAGATAGAGGGGAAAGGGTATTTATTATTTATTTTTCAGCGGACCTATATAACTACCTAGTTGTACTTAGGTAGGTACCTATAATAATTATATTGTATTTAATTAAATATTTTTAGATTCTGCGATTTCAAGCGTTTTTCCAACAAACTCTACTGGAAAGTCGTGCATCCAATAACATTTTGCGTAAAGTTGTTATTCTATTTTTTCTTGAAGATGGCACTATTAAGGTGATAGAGCCTCGAACTGAAAACAGTGGGTTGTCACAAGGTAAGATAATTCTCAGAATAACGGTATCGTGAAAATGGGCGTAAAGTTCATTAATTAGTATGCTGTGATTTTCGTAAGTCAATATTTTAGGATGATTTTAGGTACACTTATAAGGCGCCAAAGAATTCGGCTTCCGTTCAGCTATGATTTATATTATGATGTCCTCGACCTCAATATTGGACGAGAAGTTACTTTCTTTGGAAAAGTATTCAAGGTAAGAAAATCATCGATATCTACGTAGTACTTATCATTTTATTTAGGTATGTTTTCACCAATAATACCTGTAGATATAAATGTTTCTTGTAAACCGTTTTCATAGATGTAATTACTTAGGACATAATCGATAATGTCTAAAGGATGCAATTCATAGATGCACAAAGGCACTGCCTAAGTACTCTACTGAACACTTTATAGCTCCTATTAGAGAAGCATTTTTCCACTTTGTACGCATTGCCTACCTAGTGGCTTAACCTTGTCAAATTATGTGCACGTTTCTTATAAACCATAATATTTATTTTATATGACCTATTTAGTATGATATAATTATACCAAACTATTTTCGTACCTAGATCGTTAATTGTGACAACTTCACAAGAGTGTTTCTGAATCGCCTTGGGATCAATGTTCCCGATCCAATAAATTGGCCCGATGCTATAGAGGTATGATTTTTATAAGGTTGTGATATTGCGCATTCGATAATTTTTATTGGAGCTCATGTTAAAATATTGGTATTATTTATTTTTAAGAGAACACCAGATACATCAAAGCCACCCAAGCATCGACCGTTTCGACAGTTCCTGGATTTTGATAGACAAGTTTTAAGGTAAATAACAAGTCAAATAAAGGAACCTTTGGAGGGGTGACATCTTCCTGTGATACCCGATCTCTTTAAGGAGAGATCGGGTTATGTGGGATTGCTACTCACTAAAATCCCCTCGGTGGCCGTCCTCAACCCTTATAAGAGGTTTCGGAAACTTTAAAGAACATGCGCCAGCGCCGGTACCGATACGATAAGAGAAAAAAATGCGCAGTTTTGATTTTTATATTTTTTTATTTGTAAGTAGATGCCTAGAGATTGGTGTGCGCTTGCCTAGAATATTCTAGATTGTGAATTTTAACTTGTTTTTATGAGGTTTTCATTAACTAACAGATTTCATGGATATTGGGATGATCGGGATTCTGAATTTGGTACCATACATCTTTTAGAGATACATTACTTTTTGGCTGATGATACTATAGAAATTAAGGAAGTGCTACCGCCAAATTCAGGAATGGAGGCTGGACCTATGTTTCTAAAAAGAATGAAGATACCAAGAGTAAGAATAATAGTAGAAATATATTATATTATGGACTTCCACACGGATTCTAATAGGTCGGTAGATTTATCGCCGACTGCGCTCTCTACACAAAACAATTTGAATGGCAATTCAAATTTTGCTTGGCAACTTGAATAAATTGCCAATTAAATGGTACCGTGTGGAATAGTATTTAAAACCTTAGTAGTTTTGTTGTTTAATGTAGGTAACTAATGAGTTACAATTCTTCTAGAAAATTCCATCGCATATTGAGATGACCGGAGGGCCCCAGTTTGCGTCATATAGCCCTGCAGATTTGAGTATAGGAGCTGTTATCAACGTTTATGGAAGGAAGGTCGTTCTAACCGACTGCGATCCATTTACCAAGGAGTATTATCGTGTTACATATGGATTTGGTAAAAAATATATTTTTATTATTTCTAAATAGGTGTTAAGTCTGTAAATATTTTTCAAAGGACTGTACTATAACGGGCTTACATTCCTCTATTGCAGTAATCTAACGTTGCAATTAATACTAGAGTTTTGATTCTAGTAGGTGCAGTGAGCAGATCAGTCCAATAGATTACTGAACCTAGATACGCAACTGTGTAATGTGTACAGCTACGATTAGTGTAGATGACGCCATTCATTTTCTCCAGCCGCCTGGAATGAAGTGACTGGATTATTGCTCTGATATAATTATGAACCAGGGATTGTACTATGTTATGGGTATTACTAGGCAAACAGCAGCCACGCCGAGACTGGGGTGGATTGGATTTTTTATCGTTCGATTTTGTAAAATATCCCTCAAAACTCTGCCATAGGAACCTGCTTGTCGATTCCGAAAAACCTGCATCAATAATTATTACAATCGCAATTGTTTTGATTGGCTGAATTGATGCTATTCTTGTTGCAACAATGCATTGTAGCCAATAGTGAGCGAGCGTCAGACCCATCAGAGGTGATTGCGATCGTGACATCGTATAGTTGTCTTGTCTGTCATTCTACCGCAATCGAGGCACAGCCGCGTATCGACAAAGTGATTGGTTTCGTAAATTGTTGCAGATGCCTTTACTCCTTTACCCTTGCCAAAAGATGAAGGCACAGAGTGTATATCATCAAATATGGCGGAACGGCAGCTGCCACCATGGAACGGCTATGGTTCTTATGACGATTCGGCTGAAAATTGTCGAACTGTAGAACCAAAAGCACCACATAGGGATTTTATGAAATTTCTTAATAAAGACAGGTACCCAACTATAGTACACGATGTAGTGAAGTAGGTAGTAGCAGAGGTCGAGATGGCAATCGGGGTGGGAACGGGGCGCACACCCGCATAACCCCCGCACTAACCCAGTGCGGACGAGCGCGGGAGACGTGCGGGGCGTCTCCCCACCTCTTGCCCCGATTGCCATCTCGACCTGTTACGAACTATAGATAGGTAATAATAAATAATTAGTACGAGTAAGTATAGGTAAGTACCTATAAGTATCTAGGCTTCAACGGTATTCTGCCAGAATGGACTGGATTGGACTCGAGATTACGGCGCACATGACGTCACTGAATCCATTTTATTATAGCGAGCCTTCGAATAAAATTCTGAGTTTTGATCCAAATAGATTGTGCTCGAATTCTTTTGTACACTACCTCTAAACTAAATTCTTTTCTGCATGGAGCTTTGTGAAAGGAACAGGGAGGCTTAGAGTTTAGACCAGTTGTTTAAAAGTTTAGAGATTGGCTAGGTACAGCAGAATTAGCACCAATCTTACCAAATGATATTTCAGTTCAGTCGGCGCCGTGATAAAGAGCTCTGACTTTGAATTTGCGCAGCATAATACCTATGTGATTAATCGATCTATTTGGTGGTACGAATTAAGGAGTGAGAGCGTGGGTAGGTATGTACTATGTAGGCGCGCGATTGGTTCGTCAGTCAACCTTTTGTTTAGCGTCAAGTTTACCGTGTAGTATGAGAGAAACAGTATTAAGGCGGAGAAAAATCCAGTAACATTCAGAGCTCTGCCTGAAACTAACTGTACTTTTTAAGAGCATTTTTTTGAAACTGCAGGGTTGGATTCGACTCCCACATACTCCGTTTTGCCGCGAGACTAATTAATGACAACCCTGTGGACGCACAACGCTACTTTATAATCAAATATTTTTTGTGTGATGACACCATTGGAATATTTGAACTTGGCGAGCGTAACTCGGGTTTTAAGGTTCGTAAAAATTAACCGTCCAAACAATGTTAATGTGTTTTAAATCATGTCTAAATAGTGATAAAGAAAGAGCCAGCGAGTGCCAGATTATTATATAAAAGTTGAGAGTTTCTTTACGTACTGTCCCGTAACACAGAGAGGAACGATCAGCGACTATGAAGTTTAAAGTTTAAGTTACCCTTAAATTTTAGGGTGTCTGGCAGGGGTTTGCCACGACACTAAGCCCGCAACACAGGTGGGAGCGGGTGCGTCCTGCGGGGCGGCCAGCGGGCGCGATACCATACATTCCATGCCGCTCGGCACCCGCTCTCGATTAGGATACGGCTGCGCGTCTTCCTTACAATTTTAAACACGCTGCGCTGGACGCCGCATAGGACACATTTTAATCTGCTTATAGTGTTATAGGCTTATAGACCGATCGCAGATCACCCATGATAAAAATATCTGATTTACAATATTGAAATTGTTTGTGGTAGGGCGGAAGATTTTTCCGGCGTGACAAAATGTACTTACCGGACGTGGAATTTTTCGTGCCAAAAGAACCCCCAGCGTACACAGACAAGGACATGTGGGTGGGCAATGAGTTGGTCATCAACAAGCACCGTTTCCGACTCATTGCGGCTGATGAATATGCTTTAAGATATATGGAGCTTCATTCTAATGAGGTAGTTATATTCATTTTGTTGAAGCAGTAGTTTGATAACTAGCTATAATACTATAGAGCAGAGGCGGATTAAAGGTCGAGAGCGCCCAACAATGACAACGCATATCAATTACTAGCTACATACAAATTTCAGCCCGATCCGTCCAGTAGTTTGAGCTGTGCGTTGATAGATCAGCCAGTCAGTCAGTCAGTCAGTCACGTTTTCCTTTTTATATTTAGATTAGTTTTGATTCTATACGGCTTTTGTGTGTCAAAGTGTTCTTTCAGTATCCTATGGCAAATGTTCCCTTGATAATGGACAAGATTCGCAGGACGCTGGCTTCTAAAGAGAACGGTTATAAGAATTTTGTAGCAAAATATATGGAAGCCGTCTTGCCTAACAAGAAAGAGCTAATGTCTGTTAGATGTTTCAAGTAAATATTCCATTTCATATAAATTATTATATTTAATACATTACTTGCTTATGCTCGCGACTTCGTCCGCGTGGACTACAAAATTTCAAAACCCTATTTCACCCCCTTAGGAGTTGAATTTTCAAAAATCCTTTCTTAGCGGATGCCTACGTCATAATAGCTATCTGCATGCCAAATTTCAGCCCGATCCGTCCAGTAGTTTGAGCTGTGCGTTGATAGATCAGTCAGTCAGTCAGTCAGTCAGTCATTCAGTCAGTCAGTCAGTCAGTCACCTTTTCCTTTTATATAACCAGATTATATTGGATAAATGGTACCTACACACTGTTATCTATCCGTTTATTAATTATTACTGTTAAATTCTTTTTAGGCAAGCATTAAAAGAAGTGATGTGTGAAAAAATGACTGAACATGAATTTTTAACTTTAATACGATACTTTCGAGGTGATCCTGGAAAAGAGAAGAGTCCTCGTCGAGAGATGACCAGGTAGGTAATTTTTTATTTTTGTTAATTTAGTTATAAATAATACTAATTAATGGCTATTTAGCCCCATAAGCTACCGCTATACAAAACATCACATTATTTTATTACTACAGTTCAAGATCCTATTAATTTAGGTCGCTAGTTTTTTCGGAGCTAACACGCGGTTTGTGGGACGATCGAGCGCGTTTGTGGGAAGGTCTAATCCACGCTGATGTGAACCGGTCGGGAGTATTGCCGGCGGACCAGCTGCGACAAATATTACGCGCGCACAGGCTGCCAATCAACCGGGACTTAATGGACTGTATGTTGCAAGTGTAAGTTTGCATAATGTGTGTATTTTTGCTCTATGTACGTGCCAAACGTACGATTTTAGTCTCCTAAGACCGGTTACGTACTGCATCAGAGTCCGTGAAAATACGTTCCTTTTTGTTTTGTATGGTGGCTTATGACATATTATGTCGTAGATAATCGCTGGTATTCTCATAGATGACGGATAGAACTCGAATGACGGAAGTGCAGTGCGTAATCGCCGTTAATCTAGGTGAACCGTATTTTTGACGTGACGGTTGACACATGGATTTATGCATTATACCAAGATCAATTACTAAAGCTGTAGGTGGGTACGCCCAAACCAAAGGCTCGTTCAGGGAGACGTGAGCTCTCAAACTGATTGCCGACAAATTGATATGGCTATTCTTAAACGTCTTCTCACAGCTCGGCTTGTATCTGCTGATTCGAAATGCACCCTTGATTATGAATTATGAATTGATATTAAAAATATCAATCCCTAGCATTAATAGCCTGCAAGCTTTGATATTTTTTGGCACAAGAACTTTACTGCCAAGCTTCTCTTCTTTTTATTTCTCTTTTTTGGAGTAGGTGCATTTTCCAAAACATAAAAAATATCCCAATATAGTTACTTAGTGTTCCATCGAAATAAAATATGGTTAGAGAATTGAGGTATCTACTTATTGGTTCTTTTTATAGGCTTGAAAAGGATGAGAACTGCAACATACAGTACGAAGATCTCATGTCTTTCCTAGACTTTCAAACTAGACCCGTCTTCAATCTCACTGAAGATGACTACATAAAGGTTGTGCGTCACGCGCCGCCGTTAAAAGACACAGAGGTATGTATAGCACGCAGTCGTGTTTTGTACATAGGTCAATGACAATCGTCATCATTATCAACCCATCGCCTGCTCACTACCGAGAACGGGCCTCCTCGCAGAGTGAGAAGGGTTTGGCCATAGCCCATAGTCTACTTGCCAAGTGCGGATTGGCAGACTTCACACACCTTTGAGAACATTATGAAAGTTAGGCATGTCTAGGTTTCATGCAAAAAATCCTGCATGTTTAAAAGTTCGAAATGTATTGCAAATAAAATATCTGTCTGCCGCTAGAGGTCAACGAACGTTGCGTAAATAGGTGCCGCGGGGTCAATACTGCGTCGTAAGCGGGACATTGATCCCTAGTTTTGCATGCTATATAAGGTTGAAAAATATTAAATGACTAAAACTACAAGTGTAAGCCAAATGGTTATTGGTATTGGATTGTGTTTAGACTTAAGGTAGGTGTATATATTTTTTGAACGTAAAGTGCTGACAACAGTACTTTTCGATACTACTTTGTTGTTTAAATTGCACTAGCACTATGCTTTCACTTTGTTCTTGTGTTCTTTGAATTGCAGTGAAAGTACTATACTTTGACTATGACTACACTAGCTCAAAAGGCTACCTTTTAAGTCTACGTATTAGGTCAGTGTTTTCGAGGAGCTGGATAGCCTCGGCCCTCGACGTTAACATGTTGATGGAGCCTATGTTCGTGGGATTTAGCGTGTTTACTTTGCTAATAGCTGTGTCCCCGAATCCCATCTGAGGATCGCTATGAATTCATTATGATTTCTGAAGTAGAAGTATAATAATAGCGATAGTAATATTCATCAGCGTTTTAATAACGTCCTGTATTTTTTCAGTGTAAACTCTGGGCAGACGCGGATACAGAAATAGATGATGATTACGTGAATTGGGAAGCATTTTTGTGCCAGCTGAACCTCGACCACCTCGTTAAAGAACAGACCCAGTAGAAAATCGAATCACGTCTTCACTTCATGGTACATACCTACTTATGACGGAAAAAAGAATTAATCATATTCATTTAACATCACTTGCTTACATGTTTTTTTAGTATTGTAGTTTAAGAATTGACTGATACTCATTTATTTATGAATCATTTTGATGACATTTTAGTTTATGGAAGTTTATCGAAATAAATTTTTGCAGTTTTCTTCGCACTACAGGGATTTTAATTAACAAACATATTATTACAACAAAATATTTTTTATGCCTTGGATAAGTACCTATGAGTGAAATCAGCAACATTATGTAAATGTGAAAGTGTGTAGGTATGTGTGTTAGCTTTCATGCCACAATCGACCATGGACCGATCTTGACGAAAATTATAACATAGCAGTAGTTTGTGTTCTGAAGGCTACGTAGCTATATCCCTATAAAACCTATATCCCCGAAAATCAAAAACTCTAATGGGGTTTATAAAAAAATCGAAATTCAAACGGATGAAGCCCGACATCAACTAATTATAAATAAAAGTACATATACGTTCTCAATTGGTATATTTTGATCACAATAAATATTACTTTTCTTTTCCTCACTTTTAACAACTAATTAAGAGATGGCCTAATACATAATCACTATTGGAAACACATTTTCACAACATTGAAAATAATTATTCTTGTAAAATTCTATATGATGCAGATGATTAACTAAAATGTCGATTATGAATTGGTATTGATAATAATAATATAATTGTGGAGAGAAACACGGCACGCAGCTTCTTACAATGATGCATTTTACATAATAATTTTATTTACTACGTGTTTGGCAACTATTACAATAAATAACTTAAAAATAAATGTAATTACTAAATGACTTCTTTCCACCCACACTTTAAACCTTTAAAACATTAAAACGCTTTTTTAATTAGGTATGGATGACAATTTCAAGTTTGTATATTAAGAAATACTTGGAAGTTACCATTTCATTTCAATAATATTATTAAATCTGAAAAGTTATATTCTTTCAAATTAAGAGAATTTTAGTCAAAAGTTTGGTCATGATTGCATGTTAAAGTTATTTGAAATATTTAATTAAACACCACCATTTTTTAATTAGGTTACATAAAGGTAACATAAAAATCTGCTTATTCAGAATATCGAGTATTGTAAAAATTTATAAAAAATTGATCAAAACATTGTTAGCGTAGGTACCTACAAATTGTGACAGGGGCGGCCATTCGTGCAGAATGCACGCGGCGTTGACACGAAGTTTCCTTATTCATAGCGGTTAGTGTCCACTCATTTATTTTAGAAACAAAACAAACTTTTATAACATTGTTAAATTAAAGTAACAAAAAAATGTACTTAAGTTGTCGTCCTTTCTTATGTTAAGTAATTAAAAAGTAGTGGTGTATATTTTGAGTCTTAGAATGCACGCGTCCCACAGGCAAGTAGAAACGGATCAAAGGATTTGGATTGGATGCAATGGATATATTCACCCTGTGATAGAGTAGTCTTTAGGTAATATATTATGTAGGAATGGCACAAAGTATTCACTTGTGTCTAAATGTTCGTATACTTACTTACATCTATATCAAAATTACGTGATTTTACGAGGTACAAAAATTTACATTCACTATTTTACTTATGACACTGGATGGAACTGATATAATTTATTATTTAATTTACTTAGGTACTAATAATAAAGTTAATAGGTACATATTTACACTTCACTTTATAATACTCGTATCTAAGGGTCCCTACACACTTATTCTATCACTACACCTCAGGTTTACATTTGAATAAAATAATACTTTTTTTACTTAGGTTTTCTGCTGACCGTAGTCGCCTTCACAATTTTAAGAGATCGGCAATTTGTGTTTAGAAGATTTTTTATAAGTCTACACTTTTCAAATGTCCTATTTTTTGTTTTCACCACATGTCTTTTACTCGTTCCGCCGCTGGTATTTGAGGCCGATACCTAGAAAAAAGATATTTTGTAAATAAAAACACTTTTTCACTTCCCATGCTCGTAAAGTTCTTCTTTGTGCTGGCTGTAAGCGGACTAAAACTGCTTTTCATGATCTTGTGCATAAAGTGTATACAGGTAAATAAGAAACTATCTGATGACACATGGATGACACAAAAAAAATGTAAGTAGGATGTAATTTCTAAAGTACCAGCAGTAATATTTTGCACTTAAGATGAGGTCGGTTGTGTACCAGCAGTAATATTTTGCACTTAAGATGAGGTCGGGAGACCTATACAATCTCATTAAAATATCGCTCGAATTTCACTTAGACATGTACCTACTTATAATATTATTATTGTTTCATTTCCTCGCAATCGAAGTGAAAAGCAGAGTGTATAACTCGGTCATAAAACCCATTTTATCCACGACTTAAACATCTTGGATAGAATGACTTGTTTTATGTCTTTGATGTACAATCCACTATTTATACAGACTAGCCCTAGAAAGAAAAGAAAAAAGTGAAAATTAAACTACTTATAGGTAGATAGAATTTTATACCTCTGTGGTGACGTCATAGTGACTGAACCAGAAGAAGGACTCGCCAGTGGTGACATCTTGATACCGGAACTATTACCGTTTATACTCGACCCAAAACTCGATGCCGAGTCCGCGCTGAAATATGAATGAATAAAAATGCTATATAGTGCCTACGCAAAAAAAAAACCGGTCAAGTGCGAGTCGGACTCGCGTACGAGGGGTTCTGTACCATTATCTATAAAAACGAGCAAAAAATCACGTTTGTTGTATGGGAGCCCCCTTAAATATTTATTTTATTTTGTTTTTTAGTATTCGTTGTTATAGCGGCAACAGAAATACATCATCTGTGAAAATTTGAACTGTCTGACTATCACGGTTCATTTCTGGTGACTGACGGACAGACAGACGGACGGACAGCGGAGTCTTAGTAATACGGTCCCGTTACCCATATTAAAAGTAAGTAGACTGTAGAGGGGAAAACTGATGTCAGAAGGGCGTTCCATTACGCTTTGAATTAGAAACGAGGAGGGCAGTCGCTTCGTACGTGTCCGTGGAATTTCGACTACGTACGGCTGCAGACTTTTGCGATGCCTTGTGGTACGATAATAGAAAACTGTTATCTTCAAGCTCGAGAGAGTTCTGGCTAAGCATTCACTTTAAGTAATAAAATTATTACCGGTCAATTTGCCGTCTAAACAGAGGGTACCTCCACGGTGAATTTGGTTTACGTTGCTCGGGCGAGAAGGCTGGGTTGTCCCGCCCAGTACTCTCGTTGACTATGTTCATTGACACATGCCGCTGCGTTTCGCGGGTTTTTGATGACAGCCTCCTATGAAAAAAGACGTGATCGTTTAGACGCACAACGCCAAAAACGCAAAATGCCAAATTAAAATTGTGACGTTTTGCAATAATGAAAAATTACGCATAATATTTACCAAACAAGCATAGTGCCAAAACGTAAAATGCCAAAATCCAAGTTTTTCTATTTCAAGCAAAGCGTTCTTAAATATTTTAAGACTTATTAAAATCTAAATTTTAAGGGTCTTTTAAATTTTAAGAGTTTTTTTTTATTATCATAGCGATTTGGCATTGCACGTAGGTATAATGCGCTTTGGCGTTAGGTATACGAGATACGACATTTTGCGTATAATATGGCATTATGCAAATTTGGCATTCTGCTACGTCATTTGGCATTTTGCGTTTTTGGCGTTGTGCGTCTTAACGGACATAACACCAAGGTTTTTTTTTTAAATCAAACTTTCACTAGTAAACATAGGTCTAAAGCAAGATCTTAATAAAATTATTATTCATACTAATATAAAAATAAATAAAAAAATTAAAAAAAATGTCTGCTGCCTTTTCAGGGCCCATCCGTTTGACCAATTTTGACGAAATTTGGCGCAGAGATAGCTTGCATCCCGGAGGCAACATATTATGTTACTTTTTGTCCGGAAAATCAAAAAGTTCTCATGGTATTTATACCATGTACCATTTATTTGCACGTGGGCGAAACCACCCACGTGGCCACGTCCAATATCATCGTGCAACGTGGACATTATCTATTTTATACAGAGGCTAGCTTATACTCGCGACTTTGTCCCCGTGGACTGCATAAATTTTAACCCCCCATTTTACTTCCTTAAGGGTTGAATTTTCAAAAATCCCTTAGCGGATGCCTAAGTCATAAGAGCTATCTGCATGCCAAATTTCAGCCCAATCCGTCCAGTAGTTTCAGCTGTGCGTTGATAGATCAGTCAGTCAGTCGGTCACCTATCCTTTTATATGTATAGGTATTTAGATATAGCTTACAACCAGTATACGGATGTAGGTTGCTTTTTTTAACAGATTTTTTTAAATATATAAATAACTAGTAAAGTAGTAGGCGGAATGTTAAGAAATTACCACCGCCCATAAAAAATTGCAGCATCGGAGGAACCGCCAATGCGTTGCTGGCCTTTTAGGAATTTGTTGATCCGCCCCCAATAACACCATGTTAAAATCTTACTGGTTGCCAATACGTTGTTTTTGGCAGTAGATACCTACTTAAATAATAAAAACATTGCTACGATGGTTGGTAGTTGGACCTTGATGATGCTGTATGTGATATGGGTAAGCGAGTAACAAAAGTCTGAAGGAATCTTGTGCAATCCAATTAAGTCACATTGCGGTTAATTATGTATGTTTACATTACTGACCTCAGTATTCTAGAAGGTAGTGAGCTTTGCGTTTGCGGTCGTGCCCGCTGCCTGCTATCAACTATAAGGACGTGTCTATCGTACGGCGTATCGTAGTCTACCTCTAGTACCGTTGAGAACTTGTGTGGCCAAACTAGATCTAACGCGGCTATTAACAATCCCACCACTAGGCATATACCACCTGGAAAAAATATAGACCAATAATTAGTTCTTTTACTATGTTAGATATAATTGGTAGCAAATCTGTTGTAGGTCCTACTTACTCAAAATTTTACCAAGTCATTTAAAGGACTCAAAATCAAACCATCAGTTTTATTTGACAGCAGGAAATTGTAAAAGAATTTATAGGTACTTTGTTTAGGTAGACATTAACATTGGCAACACCCAACCAAACGACACAGTGTGTCACAATGTTGACTCACAAATTCATCCTCAAATCAAAGAGTATGTAACCATGCCTCAAATTATGTGAACATCTGACATGTTACATTGTGAGTTATTGTGCCGCGTGGTGTATAGTGCATTTCTGTCGGTACATCTAGCAATGTGTGTCCTAGTCATAAAAAATTTGAGTGCAACAGAACTGGTCATGAGCAAAACCTACCGGCAATAAGAACTAGCCAGAAGCACCAGCCCAGCGAGAAGAACAGCATAGCTCCATCAAGTCTGACTATCAAAGGAACATGAGGCAGCGATGCCCAATAACCGCCTGCAGCTGTGCACAGGGTTACGCCTAAGGATGCCATGGCGTATGCACCGTACCGAGGAACCACAACCAGGAGGAGGTTCATGAGCAGCCATAGCGCCAAAGCCGTCCTGGAATGTGTGAATAACTGATCAAGTTCTTATTATCTGAATCGTGTTCTTTAAAGAACTACTTAGTTCGTGGCGTTGCGAAGCCACAATAGCGCTGAGATAGCAAATTACGATACCTACGCTCTATCTAATCCAACGAGTGACTTTGAGAGACAAGTTTCCTAGTTGCGACAATGCGTTGATCCAAGTTTCTCCCTTTCTTCGCAAATCATATTAAGCTGTCTGTTCCGGTGATTATTATTAACATTTGGTAATAGTCCCGTAGTTACTCTTAATCGATTTGTATGTGGAAAGATCTGGGAGCCCACCGCATATTTCCAAAAATAGAAATCGTCTGCTAAGAATCTGTCCTTTTGGACCATTTTAGATACTTGGCAACGCCACGTCTAATATCTGCACTTTCATACCAAAGCAGCGTGGTTGTTGTGTACCCGGCCGCCCTGTACTTAGCACCCCACTCGAAACCCTCGTGCTCCGCCGCGAAATGTTCAGCGACAGACAGTACGGGGTATGGTAGACCTCGTAAAAGGCCGGCGCGATACCATTCTTGGATAGCACCGGCCTCCTCCCACTGGAACTGTTCGTTGTAGTCCACGCCAGGGTCTCCTTTTGACAAGTTTCCCCATGACAACGCTGAAAATAGAAAAAATGTTTTGGTCATTGAGTATTTAATCAAATAGCAGACTGTGATTTAGAACTTAACCCTAAGTTAGGTACTCTTAAATTGTAGTTTGGGTGGGTTGTTCAAAGAGGTGACCGATCAATTGACAAAAAACAAATGACAAAGTTTCATTTCCCAAACAAATTTTAGCAAAATTATGAATCGTTTTATGATCGTTATAAAAATTATGTTTCTACAAATAATTCACTTGATAAAACAAATTACCAGACAAATTGTCATTTCATAAAATATCATTTGACAAACAATTGATTTCTTTAATCGTGTTAATTAGTAAAACAACATATCGCACTTTTTTTTTGATAAAATGAATTGTTTGATAAAATGAACTGTTTGATAAATACTTTAAGAATTCACCAAATCTTTTATATGTCGACCGGGCCGACGGAAGAGACCGCTTACTATAATGGGGGGTCTCTTTCCACCCAGAAAAAAGGGCCGTGTATAGTGTGTATAGTGTATAGTGGTAGTCGACGGGCCCGGTCGATTACCACTATGGTGGGGGGTCTCTCTCATCTCCCCCGCTCCCACCATCAAGAGCGAGCGAAGCGAGCTCGGGACTTGGGGCACTCCGACTCGGAACGGTTAGGTTAGAAGGGGATGGCGGGGTCTGAGACCCCGCCATCCCCTTCGTGGGTTATTTCTTTTTTTCGCACCAAGAAAAAAGGAGCCCCATGATATTATTGCTGCGTTGCATAGGGGTTTGCATATGTATCCAAAACAGACTTTTTGTGTGTTTTTTGTTAATTAGTTATTTTATCAAATAATAAATTTATCATCTATTATTTTGTAAAATCGCGAATTTGAAAAACAAATTATTTGGTGAAATAATAAATTTTTAAATGATATTTTAACATTCAGCAAATTTGCAAAGTAAAACATTTGTGAATAGAATATTTGTCAAATGATCTTTTGTAAAATGATATGTTTGCGGTATACGACGTTTGTGATTTGATTAGTTTTTCAAAAGTTTTTGGTGAACTGATAATTTGTCATACGTTTTTTGTCATTCATTAGTGAACCGTTCAAAGAATATCCAATTGTACTCGTTATTAGAACTAATTGCACGAACTGCAATTCTGCAGTCGGCTGCAATTTCTAAGTGCTTGTTTGGCGCACTTACAGGAACATGAAACTGAAATATCTCAGTCACCAAAACACCAACTTTGGTGAATATTTTAAGTTTTTGAAATTGTACAGTAGCCGGCAGAGGTAGCCGGATATTGTACATCGGCATTTAGAAAGAGATTTCAGCATCGAAGAGTTTTGTCGGTCTCAACGACAGAGACAACGCTCTACGAAACCACTGTCTCTTTCTAAAGGTCGATGTACAATACTTCCTGCCGGGTACTGTAGAGCCGGTCTTGGAGTGAAACGTGCGTCATACTATGTTGTGAGGCATCTGTGTGGCGTCGCTTGCTTTTCTTTCATGATGTATTATACTTAGTGGAGTAGCGGCAGGGCGGGCGGTGCATAGCGCGTGCTGCAAGTTGCACCACACTTTATCTGGTGTAGAGAACTATGGAAATTATCTTATTTTCCCTTGTGTTTCAAGATTTGAAGTGAAGGCACAATATACTAGCAATCACAAGAAATTAGTATAAGTATAATACCAGTGAGTGAAACATTGACGTGGCCCAAGCCGACGTGAATGGCGAGCCAGCAGTCGAGGCGTTCTGAGGAGAATGCGCGGTATGCGGCACGCGACACGCGCGCCCCTGACACATGCCACGAGGATCCGTGCTTACATACTGAAAGTTACATATTTTTATGTTTATTACAACGTGAACACAAAAATAAACTTATCTTTCTTTCTTTGAAGGGTGTGGAAATACAAGTTCGCTCGGAAAGGGAGTACCAAAATGGGTAGTAGGTTGCTTAAGTACCAACCCTTAGGCCTCAGTATCGACAACATCAATGAGCGGGACGAGACGGCAAGAGCGGGCGATGATACAAAATACACATTCCTTTATATATTTCTTTTTGTATTATACTAGGTTATGCTCGCGACTTCGTCCGACAACGTGTGTGTGGACTACACAAATTTCAAACTCCTATTTCCCCCCCTTAGGGGTTGAATTTTCAAAAATCCTTTCTTAGCGGATGCCTACGTCATAACAGCTATCTGCATGCCAATTTCAGCCCGATCCGTCCAGTAGTTTGAGCTGTGCGTTGATAGATCGATCAGTCAGTCAGTCAGTCAGTCACCTTTTCCTTTTATATATTTAGATCATTTAAGTATCTTATAAATAAGGCGCAGACCTACAGAGGTTTGACATTGAAAAAGCACAGACTTCTTTCATTGCATGCTATTTATGAAGTTAAGTAGTTTTTCTTGTATATAGATAATAAATTAAAAATAATAAAAACATGGTACAGTTCTGAATGAAACCGAGGATGGACGACAGGGCGGTAAAAAATGAATGCGTAGCTGTATTGTTTTATCTGGTTTCATCGTATCCGCGGGTATAACCATGAGTTATACACTTAGGTTCTGTAGGAAATCTGCTGCGTAATTGTGTGACGGAAGTCAAAATAATCTCGTCAAAATCATATCGCCATGTATTCTCGTTTGATTCAAGTATCGAAGTCTTTGTAAGATTTTTTTGACAATCCAACGAGGTAATTCCTATTGTACATAATAGTTGTATCAAGTACATGCGGGCTTACGCAACTGGTTAATCCGTTTAAGGTCGTGAATGTATACCTACCTACCTATGTAAATTGCGTCGGGTAAAGTAACTCATCAGATCGAGCGTTTATTATTTATATCATTAAGTATATTAAGTACTATTTATTAGCTGTTACCCGCAAGTTCGTTCGCTTGGAATTAGTAAAAGTGTGGATTTTAGTAGATAATTACGAAAAGTTACAGGTGCGTGCTCGGGATCGAGTCAACCACTATTTGGGTAAATGCAACGATTTTTCCAATCTCTTGGGTTGTCAATGGTCGCTATTACTGGCCGACTTAGGGAATTTGTGCACTCATCCGTAAAATCACGGATTCCGTAAAAATACAAATCGAATCAGTACGTATTTGTATGACGGCCACTTCGAATAATCACGGATACGAACCGAATACGGATGAGTGCACTTAGGCTGAGATCTATAGAGCGCACCTACTTTGACTTTGCTTAGACTTAAGTTTCAATTAAAACGAGACAATGCCAGCGATATGAAGCTGTAAAGTTTTAAACAGTCTTAAGGGCGTTTGTGCGCTCATCCGCGATTTTAAGGATCCGTACGTATTTGTATGACTATGACGGCCACTTCGAAAAATCACGGATACGAACCGAATACGGATGAGTGCACAAACGCCCCAAGTCTGAGCAAACTGTAAGTCAAAGTTCGCTTTATGCACATATCAGCTGACTGACGTAATGTATCTAAGCTCGAACTGCTGGGAAACTTAAAATTTTGAACGAAGGTTTTCTCTATACCTAATTACTTAACTTATTAAAAAGACTATACATTAAAATAATACCTTAAGGAGCTCACCTAAAATCACAGTGCCCACGAAGAGACTAAGGGTGACTATCGTGAATGTGGTGAACCTCTGCAATAAAAATTGTGTTATATTAGGCGAAGACAAAGATAGATTCCTAGCAGGCAAAGCCGTGCCGTCAAGCGATCGATCCATGTTAGAGATCTACGATCCTAGCGTATACGATGCAGCTATCCGAAGATCAGTAAGACGGTTTCTATTATCTACAATCAAAGACAAAACCCTCGATGCAATCTGAATTTTGCATCTAGGCCCTAGGGCTAAAGGTCGTCACCTATTACAACCGCACCACACAACCTCGCTAACTTGTCTTCGAATAAAAAAACATGCTGTTTGCTGTGCCAAAGTGGTGAGTGATGACTAAAAGTACCTACAAATTTGCTGAAAGTTTGGCTATCGTTTTTGTCGCTCGATATGCTGGTTTTGATAAAATGTCTGCCAGCTTCTTACAGATTTGCTCGATTTTATTGATCGTTACTGTTGCACGTTAAAGATCGATAAATATTTAGGTTGAAATCACATCGCTTGATGATTTATTGATCCACAGTGACGATCAACAAAAATACGATTTCAATCAATGATATCATATGTAAAAAAAAGTACAGTGGAAACTCACAACACACACAAGTACAGTGCAATTTGTATCTTTTTGTCCTTATCACGGAGCAAGTTATACGCCATAATATAATAATACTACAATATGTCTATCGTATAATGTCATTGATATCAATCGTCTGTTGCTTACACAGAACTTCGTAAAAAGCAAGCTGTTTTCTAGTTCCATGGTTGCGTAAAAACAGTACCCGACTTTGTTTGATCACACGTGTCGATCGTCAAAAATCGAGCAAATCTGCAAGCACCTTTATTGATGGTCACCTCTTTTCTGATCCCGGGGAACACGGCAAGGAACGCGATGTAGAGGGTGAGCGCAGCGACGAGCAGCGCCAGTGCAGGCACGTCTGCGGCGACTGCGGTGCGGTTGTGGTAAGCGTACAGGGTCGGCCCGCCTTCCTCGCGGAAAGCGTCGAACCACCCCTTCATCGCTCACCACGCCTGAAAAAGTAAATAAAAAATATTTATTTATTTTTATACTTTATTCCACTCACACACAAAGTAAACAAATCGACAAACATACAAGGATCTTAATGTAATATAGCCGTAGCATGGAAAGGTGGTCTCATCGTATCGTTAAAGTAAAGTTAAAGGATTTTTTTAATAAATTATTATAATAATTGTTTTTTAAATCACACCTCATATTATTACAAAAGCGAAAGTGTATTTGTTCGTTTATTGGTTTGTCTTTCAACTCCGTCGCAATGGTACAACAGATCGTCATAAATTTCGCATGGTTATAGTTAAAGACCTGGAGAGAAACATAGATAACTTTTTATCCCTTAAAATCAAAGAGTTCCCACGGCATTTTGAAAAACTAAATCCACGCGAACGAAGTCACGGGCATCAGCTGGTGTTACAATAAAACTGTAAGCTAGATTTATCTAATTACTGTACAAATCATGGCCACGTGGATTGATGCTAAGAATACTGACTGTATTAATTCACAAAGTGACTTTCACAAAGTAACATTGTTTCCATACTTTGAAAAACAAATAATTTGAATTGGTGTCTTCGTCAGCTATGTTTCCGTCAACCGCTTTTATTATTAAAATTTGAAAAACAAATAATTTGAATTGGTGTCTTCGTCAGCTATGTTTCCGTCAACCGCTTTTATTATTAAAATTGCCATTTAGCTTATGGTGGCATATTGAAAGTTTGTAGATACCTATTGAAGGTCTGAGATTTCGTGACTTGGGAGGAATGCGCAGGCTTCTTGCGAAATGCATTGGCCCTCGGGAAGCGGATGTTGTTATCCGGCTGCTGGTTAAAGTAATAAGACGTAATCTGTCTCTCTGTCTGTTAGCTTTTCATGGCGCATCCGTTTAACCGATTTTGACGAAAGGTTCAGAGATAGCCTGCTTCCTGGACACAAATATAGGCTAATTCTGACGCCGGTAAATCGGAAGGTTCCCACGGGATTTTTAAAATCCTAAATCCACGCGGACGAAATCGAGGGCAGCATCTAGTCCAAGAAATATATTATCTAGTCCTTTTGTACCTATTTATTCGTCGGTAGCTATCTTTTAATGACAGTTCCAGTGCTTTTTTGTACTATGTATCTACTTACGGGTATCTTTGCCTATGAAATAATAATCTGGATATGGTTAATGTATTTAATGAATATCTGATATTCACTTTATAGTCTTTTTATAATGTTTAATAGGTGTATTTGTATGTTTACGCGCGTTTAGTGTTGCTTTAGCACTGGTGGTCTATTCTAGTACGAAAATGCTAATTTGATCGCAAATGCGTAACCTTTAAACGATGGAGCAACTAAACAACGAAATCCATGAATGAATTATGAGGAACATGTGATTATCTCAATAATTACACCATGCTTGCTCTTTAATGCCTTCTGTTCTGTATCTTGCATTGTTAATACCAAATACTTATAATCTATACTTCTATACTAATAATAAAAATAAGTAAAAGTAGAGGTAAGAGTTTATATAGGTACTGTATGTAGGAGGTAATCTCCGGAACTAATGCCAATTCTGAAAATTGTTTCATTTATAGATAATCGAACCTGGGACCTCCCACTGATAAGACTACAGTGCTTCCCACTGCGCTGCGTCATCAAAATAAGAATTAATAGGCAGGTACCTACACTACCAAGCAATGACTAGGTATATAGTATGCAACAGGTCGAGATGGCAATCGGGATATGGGGAGGGGGGACGCTCCGCACATACGCACGTCTCCCGTACTATCCCGCAGCGCGGGGGCTGTGCGAGTATGCGGGCGTCTCCACCCCGATTGTCATCTAGACCTGTCGCATACTATACATGATTAAACTCTAAGTCCCAACTTCTCAACCATGGATGGGTAACTACTGCACTTTTGGATTTGAACAGGCTGATTTAAGAGCTGTCGATGGTGAATTTATATTAAAGGTACGCTTAGGTACCAAGCAACGACTTTATGATTCAACTCCATGCCCCAACTCTTTAACCCTAATGATACAAGGTACTGCACTCTTAAGCCGTAGGCATTCAGACACTGTTGATTGTGAAATAATATTTTATATGCGAAACATAGACACCATTCGAACTAAAATTTCCAACTCTTCAATACTAGGAGCATGCTATGGGTTTTTAGGAACTGTTGATGGTGAATTAACATTGTATCATTTACATTAACTCTACGATAAAATTTAAATTAATAAAATTCTACGCACTCCTTCGAAAACTCTATTGTATTCTAAACTTATTCGCCAGCGAGACAGGAGTGGAGAAGGCGGATAGGGAGGCGTGAGGGGTGCAACGGATCCACGTGATTTTTTGCATGGATATAGTTAAAGACTGGAGAGTAAAACAGGCTAATTTTATCCCGGAAAATCAAAGAGTTCACACGGACTTTTAAAAACCTACATCCACGCGATCGAAGTCGCGGGCATCAGCTACAGTTGAATAAATTCGTAATAATTTTAATTGATATTGCTCAGTCATAACTCTACGTTGATTTGCCGGAAACGCTTTTATATACAATAGATACCTATCTAGTTACGTTTTTTGTTCTCAAACCGGAAGAACTTGTGTATGTACCAAGGTTATCTTACTTTGAAACATGTTTTAATATAAGCTTGGTTTGTATTACGTATTGAAAGGTAACCTTCGGTAAATGTTATTTATTAGCTTTATAGTCATATGAATGTTATGATCTTGTTTGTCAAGAATTTTTATAGCTTAATTTATTTCTTAGTTTATTAGGGATTTGTTACATACCTACTTTTAATTATACCTTAATTTTTTATCTGAAGTCTGCAGTATTTCTAACTGAAATGAATAGATATGCAACCTGGGTTCCAGGATATTTGCTTTCCTATTCTATGGATCCTTCAACATTTCACCTATAAACATACTCGTAGCTTTACCACATTTTGGAACTATTACCTCAGTCCGTAAGTTCTTGACATAAATAACTATGAATACCTACCCCGAGTAGTGAGTTGGCATGCCGGAAATGATTTTGTATGCTGGCTATTTTAGAGTTACCGGAACTCGGAAGCTTGGTAAGTTGAATTCAAGGTTATTTTCTTAAAAATAATATGAATTAATTATTTATTACACATAAGTAAAGATCTATAATGCAGTAGCTGATAGACTAGCAGCTAGCTGACCCCGACTTCATTCGCGTGAATTTGCCGTGGGAACTCTTTGATTTTCTGGGATAAAAAGTAGCCTATATTACTCTCCGACCTCCATGCCAAAAATCAAGTCGATTAGTTGCTTAGTTAGGGCGTGAAGGAAGGACAAACAAACGAACACACTTTCTCATCCATACTAACATTATAAATGCGAAAGTGTGTCTGTCTGTCTGTCTGTCTACTAGCCTTTCACGGCCCATCTGTGCAACCGATTTTGACAAAATTTGGTACAGATATAGCTTGTATCCCGGGGAAGGACATAGGCTAATTTTTATCCCGGAAAATCAAAGAGTTCCCACGGGATTTTTAAAAACCTAAATCCACGCGGACGAAGTCGCGGGTATCATCTAGTTTATAATAAGTAGTAGTAGAAATTTTACAATCTATATCTCCATTAGAGAGCGGATTGAAATCTGGAAGATCGCAGGTTCCCATTGTACTGCTGGTCGTACCTACCAATTTTTAGGACTAGTTTTGCGTTTTTTAAAGCCGAAGGGGGAATTTGTTATTTAACAGTTTTAATACATATATCTATAATATATAAATTTTTTCAAATCAAAGCTGCATCATCACTTACCATTAGGTCTGAATGCTGTTGCAGTCAAGCGCATTTAGCTTAAGATAAGTTATTACGAGCGCCAACTTGCCAACAAAGTGGTCCACGAGCTTGATCTTTTACCTACCTATATGTACTTAGATAATTGTACATAAAAAGTACATACTTATGTAGGTGTAATGTAATGGCAATAATAAAGATCACCCAGTTGTTGTACTAATTAGTACAAGTAAACAGAACATTAAAACGAACAAGCAATCAAAATCAAAAAACTCTGGAATGAACTAAGGCGTTGTCTTAAACCCGGAAGCCGTGGTCGTTGCGTATGTACGAGCGTGCCTATAAGGTCGAGTGCAACGGATAACCGGCCTTCATATGTGATAGCAAGGGCAATACACAGTCATGGTCAAATTTATAATTAGAGGGAAGAAATTACGCTTTTCAATAACTATATTGCGTGTGAATGGTTATTGATCGTGATGAATTCTAAACTTGATGCAATAGGTAAATATTTTTTTTTGTATTCGAAGACAGGTAGGTACTTCAAATGAAGAGGAATTTTGAATAGAAATTAGAAGGGGTACCTATGTAACCCTCATCGGTTTCTACGCAGCATCGTGGTAGGAAGATAAATCACTTGGCGGCACGTCTTAGTCGGTAGGGTGGTAATTATTAGCCACGACGACGGTCGACATCTTTTATTGGACCAGAGGCAAATGAACCTGGGGAATTCCACTTATAAGGACAAACACACATGTGCCACGGAGGTGACCGACCTAATAACCTTATAAAAAGTAAAGACCTAAAAAACCTAACCTACCTAATTGATTAAGGAGGTTATCCAACTCCTCAATCAATTTAGATACTAAGGTGTTTCTGTAGCCAAAAACAATTTAATGGTCAGTGCTCGTCATCTCAGAGACAAAAAATTAATCAGACATCCAATGACGAAAAATTAATCATCGTGAAACATATAACAGGTATGAGTTTTTTGTTTGTGAAATTATATGGGAACGTAGCTACCCACTCGGCCGGTCAAACGCAAGGACAAGACAAGTTAATAAGGATATTGGGTGGTTGGTCAAAAGGAGCATCAACCTTGCAACCTGTCGAGTTTATAGCACATGTTTATACCTCCATATGCTATGTGATGCCAATTACGTGCTTCGACTATGAAAAAGGTCCTTACCTTAAGGTAGGTACTACGTATTTTCGGGATATGACATACTAAACATGACAGACGTGATTCTTTCGAGTTAAATGTTTACATGATACAGGTACATTAGGTAAAAGTCTACCTTGTTGAAATGTGCAATGACTTTTATTTTAGAAATTATATGGGAAAGATACTCAGTGAGGGCCGGTCATATGCAAGGACAATACAAGTCAATAAGGATGTTGGGTGGTTGATCCAAAGGTGCGTCAACCTTCACATTGTCAAATTTATATCTCCAGTTATGTGATGTCACTTAAATACGTGCTTTAAATATGAAAAAGGTAAGGAAGGAAGGTACTAGGTATTTTCGGGATATGACATACTAAACATGACCAGTCAACATGACCGACAGGTGGATTGTGATTTAGTTCGCGTTCAATGTTAACATGATATAGGTATAGTACGCGACAATTGAGATGGCAATAATAGGGGTAGGAAAGCCCTGCGCACCCGCACTACCCCGCGCTAATCCGGTGTGGGCGAGCGCGGGTGACTTGCGGGTGAGCCGTGAGCGAGGTGTGTTTCCCCGCCTCATACCCCGATTGCCATCTCGACCTATCGCGCACTATAGGTACATGAGGCAAAACCTACGTTTTCAAAATGTGCAAAGATTTTTTGGCTGTGAAATTATATGGGAACGTACTCAGTGAGGGCCGGTCATACTCAAGGTCAAGACAAGTCAATAAGGATGTTGGGTGATTAATCCAAAAGTACGTCAACCTTCGCATAGCTCCATATGCTCTGTGATGTCAATTACATGCTACGACTATGAAGAAGGTAAATAAGGTATATTAGGTATTTTCAGGATTTAACCCTACAACCACTTTGTTTCAATTCGGCATATCACATATGTAGTAGTACCTACTTGTTAATTTTTTAGTTTTTTTCTTTATTTTCTTTAGATGCGGTTGTGACTTGTGACGGCTAAGGCTTTGTCTAAAAATCAGTGCAGTAGTGCTGCAGTTTTGGACTACAACAAGCAGTCCAAGACTGCAGCATTATACTGAGGTAGTAGCCTTTTCAGCCGATATACGGAGTCGTTTTTGTTTTCTTTGTCAAAATACAATTTATATTTTGTAACTCGTAGTTTTAAGTTTAGTTCTATTTTTAACCGACTTCAAAAAAGGTTCTCAATTCGTCGGAATCTTTTTTTTTTTTTTTTTATGTATGTTCCCCGATTACTCGAAAACGCCTAGACCGATTTTGAAAATTCTTTTTTTTGTTTGAAAGGGTATACTTCAAAGTTGGTCCCATTTCAATTTGGTGAAGATCTGATGAACATCTTCGAAGATAGATACTGGAACTCCTCAACGGATAAGAGTAAATTGCTCGCGATCAGTGTAATAGCTTAGTAAACAGTAGACTTTTAACCAGTCATAGCATAATTCCATGGGGCCACTAAAAATTGTGAAATAAATTTTTTTACAAAAAAAATAAAAACCGGTGGTATAAAAGCACTGCTTAACTTAGTTGAAAATTTTCAATGCCTATTTTTTATCATGATCTGCCTGTAAATAGGCCTACCTAAGGCATCACACCTTGTGTACGCCAATAGTTATGGAGGTATACTAGGAAAAAACTACCATGTCAAAACGTACAGTAGCTAAAATTAGAGATGCCTAAAGTAAGTATGGGGAAACCTATAATTTGCATCACGAAATAAAAATTCGTCATGTCAGATTTGGGAATTTAAGATTAAAAGGTCTTCGCAGTTTGGAGTGATGTCATAAACCGGCATTTCGGTTGAATTGGGTTGAATTTAGATTTCATTGATTTATGATTATTGACAGCGGAACCTTTGATTGGCGTATAGACAGACAGATATCTAGCGATTTTTTAATATAATAACTATTTATTATGGTATCAATCAAACTTTTTAAGGTAGGTATGATTGAGTATCAAAGATGGTGGATGGTGGTTTGATCGCAGATTGCAGCTGTTTATAACGAGAAAATATACCTACCTGATAACGTAAATTTACGGTTTACACCAATATCTAAGACATATTATCTACATGTTATGGTAGCTATGCTTTGTTGCCATTTTTTTGTACACCACAAATAAATTGTACTTAACAACAGTTGTATACAAAACTTGTAGAAAGTACTTGTCAAAAATGTCAACTCTACTATCTGCTACTATATGACAATCAGGCAGACAAAATGTGGGCAAAATAGTCTGAAATAATGACTATAAAAATTTGATATTGATGTATCAAAAGTAAAACTTATCAAGTTTTACTTTTGATAGTTTTTTACAAGTTTTGTCGAAATCAAGTATCACAACTTATTTGCTGGTGAATATACCTTAATCTGGCATAGTCAAATGGTTTTTGTACCTACAGCTTTACACATTTCTCTTAATCAATGGTTTCAATGCAATAAGCCAATAATACTAAGAAAGCTTTTTTATTTCTTTAGAATTAATCGTTTAATATCCATTTCATCTTGAATGTGTCTGATAAAAATTTATTACACCGACAACTTATTAATTAATCTGTTATACAACGTTATGCAGCCTTCATAACCTGTTAGCCCGGTAACCTTAATTTGCAACTTGATGTATTTTTAAGTAATAACTAAACGATTCATATAAACAAAAGGCTCGCGGGGCTTTTGTTTACATGAACGCATGTCGTTTCGACATGCGTTTCCCCGTTTCCGCGAATGGGATTCATTTTGGTTCAAGAAATATTGGCGAAAAGTCGAATCATCGTCAATTCGACAAAGTAAACTGAACTTTACCTGCACTACGTAACTTAACTTTTATTTATTAACTTATTATATTAACTTAAATTGTAACTTTTTGATTGCAACTAATTTAGGATTTCCGTCTTATTTTTATTTATCTTAGTCATTTTTAGGGTTCCGTACTTCAAGAAGAAGGTAGGTAGGTACGTGATTTTAGGCAGGCTTTTAATTAGAAGTGTATAAGTATGTTATTGAACAAACGAATAGAGTTGCTTCATTTTAATTATTATACTTAGCTTACTTCTGGTGGGAAAAGATTGAATGAGCTAAACTGTTAATTAGTTTTAATTAATCCCTCTCCTAACTTTTGATACTCGGTTTTTCAATATGACTCTTTATTGTCCTAATACGTTGTTCAATAAAGACGTTTTGCACCATTTAGGTTATTTACTATCGCGGCCAACAATCCTCTGAGTCATTGCTTTCAGCCGCTGACAACAATCTGGTTATGTTAAATTTCACACGCTTGCGTTATGTATGTAGGAAATTGACGTCATAGTTACACATGCCAGCTGTTCCTAACTTCTAAAAGGACACTCTTGTTAGCACTAAACATCGGCAATTATTAGCAAACAATTAGAAAAGGACATGTTATAAAAACAGAATTACGTCTCTACGACGCGAAAATAAATAATGTTTCTGAACAGAAATTTAAAATTCAAAAAATCATATAGAAAGTGTCGTCACATATTTTATTAGACAAATACTACTTACTATTCAACGACACCACTGAACGACACTACTGGGGTGTCGTTTACAATTATTTTTCGGTAAAGACACCACCGCCAACCATTAAGGTTCTGCGTTAAATAAATCAATTATTTATAGGTAGGTAGGTAGTAGGTGGTGGTGTCGAGTACAAAAAATAAAGTAAACGACACCTCAGTGGTGTCGTTTGCAATTATTGTTGTCGTTGACAAGACAATAAAATAATTTCTTATTATTATGAAATACTCGTGTCTTATATAAAAATACTAGCTGAGGCCCGCGACTTCTTTTGCGTGGAATTATGTTTTTTAAAAATCCCGGGGGAACTCTTTGATTTTCCGGTATAAAAAGTAGCCTATGTCACTCTCCAGGTCTTTATCTATACCCATACAAAAAATCACGTCAATCTGTCGCACCGTTGCGACGTGATTGAAGGACAAACCAACAAACTAACAAACAAACACACTTTCGCATTTATAATAAGGGTACTGATAGCATAAACACAAACAGATCATCAAGTTTAAATACTGTTCTAATAACCCAAAGGTTTAAAAAACCGGTCAAGTGCGAGTCGGCCTCGCGCAACGAGGGTTCTTTACTTCAGAAGAAGAAAAACGGTAAGAATAACTTTTGCTAACGAACCGCAAACATTTAACTTTGTTTGTAGAGGTTTATTGTTAATATCACAAAAACTATGATAGTTAGAGAGTTGATTTTATTTTTCCTGTAAAATATACATAAACTTCTATTGATCATAATTATTTCAAAATTTTCGATTGGTAAACTTTGGAGATAAAGGGGGGAACGGTATTTTTTTTTTTCAAAATTTTGCATACCTAGTATCTGGACGGTGTCGTAGATGTTTTCTCGAGATACACAAGCCAGGTTTTCCCACGATATTTTCCTTCAGTTATCATTGTAGACTAAATTATGATGTGTAAATATTTGGTGTCTTTTAAAACCATCTTCTTATTTATCTTGTCTTTTTTAAAGGGGGTAGAATAGGAGTTTGAAATGCGTGTAGTCCACGCGGACGAAGTCGCGAGCATAAGCTAGTCTTTTATAACAACGTCTATGGATGGATCTATTAGTGGCGTACGAATAAAAAAAATAAACATTGCGTAGACTTAGGTAAATCGTCTAGCGAAAAGAGTTCTTTACCATTAATAACAGTCATCTAAAGGGCAACCACGAAATGAACTACTAGTTAGTTCGCCGTTGTGCTCTTGTCCTTGCAAAAAACTATTAACCAACAACAACAAACTGCGGTTAATGGTATTTTATGTTACAAGTGGCCTCTAACTGTTGCGAGGGCAAACAGAGACTTCTGCTTATCACAGATCAATTTAATGGCAGGTATTCTTTTTTAGGGTTTCGTATACGAAGAGTGCCAACGGGACCCTGTTACGGCTGTCCGTCTGTCTGTCAGCAGGCTGTATTTCGTGAACGTAGTAGGTAGAGAGTTAAAATCACAGAATGTGTATTTCAATTTAAAAAAAATATGAAAAATAGCGTCATTATTATCTTGTACCTAAGTTGGTAGTTAGTATAAGTACACACGAAGGTACTGCGTTGGCTACAATCAGACGGTGACAAGAGATAATGCAGCCTAGAATATGAAGTGCACTTGCCTAAAAGATGTCTATTCACTCTTGTCTTGAGGATAGCTATATTAAACATATAAGAATGCTGTTATTTATTTTTATAATGCTCAAATTATATTTCAAGGGCTTGAGTTGAAAATTATACATATAGGAACAAAAATACTACAAGAAAGGTAAATTAAGATAAAAATTAGGACTCATAAAATTTAAATTAAAGCATTGACCTTGACATTTGTCGGTCAAAATGTTTTAACATTTACATAGAACCTTTGAACTTTCCGTCATTAATTCGTGAACTCTGCTTCCCATAGATTCTGCCTCGACGAGCCAATAACATCATAAATATTAAACATACGCATAGTTTAACTACTACGTGTGTAATACAAATATTTTTGTTATGTATGTAGTGCTAAATGTATCTTTTGATAAATATATCAAGAACTACATGAGGCCCGCGATAACACCCGCGTAATTTTCGGTTTTTAAAAAATCCCTTGGAAAGTCTTTGATTTGCTGGGAGAAAAAGCAACATTTTACGGGATGCAAGCTATTTCTGTACTAAAATATACCTACCTAATGATGCCCACAACTTCGTCTGCGTGGGTTTATGTGTTTGAAATTCCGTGGGACTTTGATTTTTTACGATAAAAAACATCCTATGTCCCCGATAAAGACGCAATATCGGTTCAACAAAGTTGAGTTGTGGGAAGGTAAAAAACAGACAGCACGAGTTAATTGCAAACCAATTTTTTTTATTATTATTAAACATTTATTATGTTGAATATTAAAATATATAATATTTTAATTTAATACCTATGCTGTAAATTTTTTTTTTCCACCTTTAGTGCGAAGGATATTGTGTTTGCTTATAATTATGCTTGAATTTTTAAGTTTATTCAGTACCTACTTACTAAACAATTAGTATTTCTGTGAACAAATCAGTGTCTAAACAAAGGCTTGGCTCATTTAATTAAGTAAATATGAAGCATGATCTAAAATTCTTAGTTAATTAATATTCTAGAATATATCTAAATGGTTCTAATTAAGACTTAGCAATAAATTTAATGGGGGCTGCCTATTTAAATCCCCATAAAAGAAATAGTATTGGGTTGCCATGTCAGTGTCGTCTTGTCTCACTTATATGGTATGGGTGAAAGTCACCCGCGTAATAACATTCAAACACGGAAACTAGTTGGATGAGCTATAGTTATATGGAGCGGGTAAAGAAGATGATTGGTCTATTTACAAGACACTGATTGAAGACTGAGAGATTGGTCTATTTTAATAGCATGACAGGAGCGTAGGCGTAGGTAGAAATCCTTCATTTTGTATTAAAAGATTAAAATAAAGATGAGAGAAAGATCATCATAATTCCGGTGTCTCGTTTTTTTTATCTTAAAAACCACTGTTAATTCACCATTGTTATACTATTGTATGATATTAACGAATACTTAGTTACTTAAGTGTAAGATAAGGATAAGTACCTAGGTAATAGATAATTATTATTTATCGACATTATACTGCTAGGATCGGACATTTCTCTTTGTTTTCTTGTTCAAATTAATTAAGTCTTCTTAAGTTAAATGTCTGTATTTTTATATGTAACTACTACGTAGATATATAATTGGTTGATTTTTGAGCAGTAGCCCTACTAGTACTTGTACTTGTATCTTACTCACATTAGCAAAATAAAATATTTTCCAACAAGAATGTACAGACTTAATTAATATTATATTTCATTTAAATTATATTAAAAAGTTAAAATACTTACGTGTATGCAACGGAACTTAATTACTTACTTCATGTTGCCTACGTAGTGAAAATAATTTTATTCAGTTTTTTACACCTTAAAGCGCGCGAGCCAAGCTTACATAACCGAACGTGTGAGTTCCGATCGAATCAGAACTTGACCTTGCTATCAGTTTGCGAGCACCATCCGTTTCTTAAACATAATACCTACTTATTCGTTATACTTTTGGATTATCTGGATATATTATTACGGTTACAAGGTTATGTCTCTAAGTAAGCTTCTAGAGTTTCGAAACAAAGATTGTTCGTTCAAATATATGTAGTTTAAACTGTTTTAGGTTAACTGAACTTTGGATGCGAATTTTTATCGTACGTAAATGTATGAGTTAACACTGAATACGTTTTTCTCCATCAAATAGGCAGTTTCCGGTAATATCGCTTTGGTGAAGTCGTTTTTGATACGTGATGTATATTCACGATAATTCTCTACTTTGATTCCAATTTGATCTCACAAACATTTGTGCCCATAAACCGTACAACAACGTGTTCAACACACGAAAGTGTATTTGAAAATCCCAACAATCTCGAATTGTTTTCAGACGTTAGAACTACACGCACGTATAGCTACCTACTTGAAAGACGGGATGTTCGTGCGTATTTGTACGTGTTCACACGAGTTAAATTCGTACGAAAACGCATTCAAAGTGCAGTCGGCCTAAAATATTATAGGCATCACATAGCATAGGCATAATAGGCATAGGGTTTAGGTACATCACTACTGCGAAAGCGCGCAAAGCGAAAGTGTGTTTGTTGGTTTATTGGTTTGCTGGTTTTTTGGTTTGTCCTTCATCACTTCGCAACGGATCGACGTGATTTTTTGCATGGGAATAGTTTAAGACCTGGAGAGTGACATAGGCTACTTTTTATCCCGGAAAATCAGAGTTCCCATGGGATTTTTAAAAACCTAAATCCACGCGTACGAAGTCGCGGGCATCAGCTTGTAACGATTACAACTGTTTTATTGACTGCTATTACAAGCTGCCTTCATTTAGAATGTCAGACTGAAGATTAGTCTTTTAGCAAGGTTTTCCAGTCAAACGATTTTCTGCAATTGCTCAGTTCAGTTAAATGCCACTCGTGTCGTTGACTCCATACAATACACGATTCAGTTTCGCAAAATGAATTCAGAGCGATTGCTAATTGTCGGGCCTTCCATCGCTCACTGAGCACGGTGGTCATAAATCATGTAGACAAATAAATGGATCACACTCCTCAAGTGAGACCGGTAATTTTTAGGGTTCCGTACCTCAAAAGGAAATACGAAACCCTTCTAGGATAGCTTCGTTGTATGTATGTCCTGTCCTGTCTGTATGTCTGTCGGTTAAGACCCTTTTCTTAGGAACGCGTGGAAGTGAAAAAATCAAATTTTTAAGTCAACGCAATCAAAAGATACAACTGTTTATAAACCTATAGAGTAGGTATTGCACTTCTCGTTGACCTAGAATCATGAAAGGCAAAAAGCAATATATTCCAGCACAAGTAAAGGAAAACATCCGAAAACCATAAATTTGTAGTTATATCACATTAAAATTTGCTATTACAAACTTATACATTCCCGCCCGCCCGCGACTTTGTCCACGTGGACAACACAAATTTCAAACCCATATTTTAGCCCCTTAGGGTTTAATTTTCAAAAATCTTTTCTTAGCGGATGTCTACGTCATAATTATAATCTGCATGCCTTTCAGCCCGATCCTTCCAGCAGAAGTTTGAGCTAGATCAGTCAATCAGCTGTTCCATTTATATATTTAGATTACACGTATCCTTCCAAGGTACGGAATCCTCGGTGCGCGAGTCCTACTCGCATTCAGCCGATTTTTTTTTCAAGTGAGTGGTGCTGACATTAGAGTACTACAATTTCAAAGCAACAAGTTTGCATTGAGTAGCGCTTTGGTACAACCTTCTCAAATGACAGCCGAGCATAACAACGGACATTCGGTATTCGAGCCAAGGCCCTGTAATGAGATATTTAAGTTAGATAGCTGCACAAAGAGAATTAAGAGAATTTCAGCCGGTACGGGCAGATAACGTCTCCCGTCGTGTAATTAATTTTGTGAATGGGCTTGTTATGGGCAACGATTATGCGAGCCGTGGGTGCGCCTTTGTGTAAGATGTAGTATTAGGGAGCTAATAGTGCTTAATGTCAAACTAGCTTTTACTCGTGGCTACTTATGCGTGATGTATTAGGTATAATGATTGACGGAAGGTAAGAAAATAACGTTGGTAAAAGCGGTGATAGCTTAGTTCTTAAAACGTCTCGGCCTTTATTCATGAGATTCGGGGTTTGATACCTCTAACTTGTTATGTGCGTTTTAGGCAATTAAATATCCCTTGCTTAAACGGTGAAAGAAAACATCGTGAAGAAACCGGCATGCCTGAGAGTTCGCCATAATGTTCCCAAAGGTGTGGAAGTCTGCCCAGCCGCACTAGGCAAGCGTGGCAGACTATGCCCTTAACCATTTTCATTCTAAGAGGAGACCCGTGATCAGTAGTGGGCCGGCCATGGCTTGATCATGATGAACAAAATGTTGGATAAGAAAATATAGGAAACAGGACGCGACATAAACATGTTGCTTCGTTATCAGACAGGCTATGATGATTGAAATTTAGGTCTTGATGTATCAGGTAATTATTCTCGCGAAATTTCCAAACCGCAACAATAAAAACCCCAAAGAAAAATGATTACAAGTAATAGAGGCGGAAGTATTATACATTTTGAAATGTGATTTATATCTTTAGCATTCAGATCATCATCATCATCATCATTCACACGCTCCGTCTTGCGCCGCCTGAATCCAACAGTTCCCTGCAACTCGTTAATATCGTTTGTCTACCTAGTTGGGGGTCTGCCAACGCTGAGTTTCCCGGTGCGAGGTCACCATTCTAACACCCTGGGACTCCAACGTCTATTGGTTTTTCGAACTATGTGTCCTACCCATTGCCTATTATATTGGTATTTGCGGTGGGTTTCATAGTTATTTGATTTTCGATTGCAAAATCCTGTCTCCCAGTTCCTAATGAACGCAAAATATTCATAAACAGATGCATAACTGCATAAAATCTTACCTGCTATGTAAGTGGGCAACCTTGCACCGCACTTACACAACCGGAACATAACGCTACGAATCGCTTAGACTGCACCGCATTTAATTTACATTATACTTATCTGCCGAAATGATGGCTAAACGCACTATTACTTTAATAGTATAATATACCGAACAGTACCCGTAGTACAAGATTTTACGTCTCACCAAACCAAACCAAATTCGAGAGTCGAAATACTTCCGCTTTACAGTAAACTGGATCTTAAATGCCTTGTTTTAAAGCTCAAGTTTGTCTACACTTCTACAGCCAGCGCTCCAAGCGGAAACATTGCGAAATTAAAATCAGTGGCATTGAATATTTGACTTCAATTCAAGGCTGTTTAGGTCCATTTTACTGTAACGCGGAAGTATTTCGACTCTCGAATTTGGTTTCGTTTGGTGAGACGTAAAATCTTGTACTACGGGTACAGGTATGCGTGAAGTGAAGACGGAAAAAAATAACGAAACTAGTGGAAAAGTACAGATATACTGACATAATAATATTATCTAACATTTAAAATATTATATTACTAATAATAATTTTAATATTTGAATAATGTCAGCATTATTCAAATATTAAAATGATTATTCGTAAGGTTAGTTAATTAAGTAATTTTTAACCCGCTAAATATAAGTCAATAACAAGAACAACTCCTTATCAAAAATCTCCGCATCCCTCTGCAAAGTTAATTATTTTATTAGGTATCTACATAAAAATTTAGGGTCTTTTTAGGTGGATTTACTACTTCTTCATGTACTTTCTAATACTTAAACGTCATGTGAAATATTGCTATGCAAAATTGACCTTCATGATCAACCCATCGCCAGCCCACTACTGAGCACGGGTCTCCTTTCAGAATGAGAAGGGTTTAGAACCTAGGTCCGGCATGCTGACTAAGTGTTGAATGGCAGAAAACACACACTTGCGTGCATACATTCTGGAGAACTCTCAGGCATGTAAATTTCTTCACGATGTTATCTTCCACCGTTAAATCAAATGATATTTAATTGCTACCGCACATACCTAACTCCGAAAAAATAGAGGTGCGTGCGTTGAAAAGACGACCTCCGACCTCACGAATAGGAGGCGGACGTCTTAACCACTAAGCTATCATGACTATGTAAAATTAATATTAGTAAACTAATTCATGGAGGGTACGGTTCAGGGAACGACGTGCAAGAAAAAACGTGACTTAAATAAAAATCAATTTTTAAATTACAACTACAGCGGTGATATCATCTATAAGTACTGGTGCTCCTAAACAACAAGAATGCCATCATTACCCTCTTATTATATTCTTCCTTTTGAATTTCCGCAAGTAAGCGAGTTCGTGTGTTAGATGGTACCTACATCGAGGCCACTGTAAGGCCGCGCTGACGCACACTACGGACAAAGGTGCTTTGCATTAGTATTTTAATTTGTCTACTTAGACTACTACTTTTGCTCTAAGTGCTAATTGCTAACTGCTAGCGTATATACTATGTAAGTAGGTGCTACGCTATTTTCATACGAACAAATTACTAACCAAATTATTATCCATTTTAGTTTGCAAAAACCTAAACATTAGGGACCTTCGGACACTTATCTAGTACATAAGTTTGTTAGATCCAATTAGAGATATTATGATGTAAGTGTTAAGAGTATTTGTCCTAAGTTGTCTAATATCTGTTTAAGTAAGTAATAATAATTTATATATTTAACTAAATGTAAATATTTGCATTAAAGACTAAAACACTGTGCTAACATGTAGGGCGTAGCATAGCAACTGGTCACTGCATCGGTTTAGTTCTAACACAACGTAAGTCAAAATTAGCAAAAACGGGACAGCTTAACAGGAGAGTGAAAGAACTTGCTGTTTCCAGAGTTTTGTGTTGTTTGAAGGGATACCGTGCAGTTGTTTTCTGTATTGGACGTTATATTGTTTCTGACTAGCACATGCAACATGGAGCCAGTTTTATATGACAAAAGAGCGCTTCCACTAAAGCGAAGCGGAGTAATGTTCGGCTGACCAATCCAATTATTTTTAGACTACATACAACTAATTATTATGACCTGGCTTCTTTTTTTCTAATTTTTTTTGGTGATCCGCGTTATATAAAAACCTTTTAGCAATATTTCTTTAAGTTTCTAGACAGCGTTTTGTTCTGTACTTTTATCTATTAGTCAGTTTATCTTTTTATATGTTAACATAATGTAATCAATTATTACGTCATCTTTACACATAAAAATTGTTTGTAAGTATGATAATTGAATTTTTGTTAGTAGCGAACCGCAAAGTATCGAACAACAGCTAAATATAGCTATTTAAATAATTCGCACATTTTTTCGTTGGATTGATTTTGCCAAATTTATCAAGGCTGTAAGTATATAAATTATTCTAAATTTTAATATTCTTATTTTATCCTTATTTTTGAGAACTGTGTTTTTAATTTAATGTATTTTGAATACAGACTGCAACCACGTTTAATAGACACAGATTTTTAAACATAGTACATTGATCTGTTATTTAGACATCAACGAGTGAAGGGCTCCTCTATAAATATTTTCTGGTAGTTGGCACCCGCTGTACAATAATCAAGTCTTTAGCATAGAAGGAAGTTAAACGATAATCATAGACAGATTTTTAATCTAAATATTGATTTGAACAGCTTCTGAGTCGTTAGGTATAATATTACAAGACAGGTAGTAATTTAATTTTTATTAATTTTATTTTAACTTTGTCGTAAATCAGTGCCCATATTATAAATGTGAAAGTGTGTTTGTTTGTTGGTTTGTTGGTTTGTCCTTCAATCACGTCACAAGGGAGCAACGGATCGACGTGATTTTTTGCATGGGTATATTTAAAGACCTGGAGAATGACATAGGCTACATTTTATCCCAGGAAATCAAAGAGTTCCCACGGGATTTTTAAAAACCTAAATCCACGCGTAAGAAGTCGCGGGCATCAGCTAGTCCCTAATAAATAAGTTGCTGTAGTAGAAAATAATTTAAGTTCCCAATAACTGAATTCATACTATCCATATCCATACTTATAAAATCAATGCGGAAGTGTCTGTCTGGCTGTCTGCTGCCTTTTCACGGCCTATCTGTTTTACCGATTTTGATGTTTAATAATAAAGTGATAGGTAGCTTTCATCCCAAGTATTTGCCTCAGAAAATTCAAGATTTCCCACGGAACTTTTTAGGAACCTAAATCCACACCAACGAAGTAACGTAATCATCTATTTAGTAAAGATAAAGCTTGTATCCCGTATCCCGAAGACGAATATAGGCTACTTTTTATCGCGGAACATCAAAAAGTTTTCAAAAAACGGACACCCATGCGGACGGAGTCGCAGGTATTATCTTGGTACCTACAAGGTACTTTTAAATAAAGTATAATAACTTTATATAAGTTACAGAATAATGGATTAATGCTATGAAATGCTGTTAAATAGTGACGCAACGCTAAACAATAGGTGGGAATTAGAAGCTTTGAATTACTAGCGCATCGATGTTCAACATCTTATAATAAAGATGTTGACAGGGATATTGCCGTCAATCAACTGTTTAATAAGACTTCAATGAATGGTGAAATTAAAGTTCATACATTTAGCAGGCGCTTGTAACTTTAACTGCGTAATGGAGTGTGATTAACGTGATATGACAGTAGTCACCACAGTTTAATATGCATCAACACCAGCCAAAGTCCAAAGTCAAAATTCATTTAACCGATTAGGATCTTATGATCTCGTTTGACCCTTAAAGATAATATTATACAAGAAGTTTCGTATTATCTACTTATGTCCATGGCAGCGATTGCGACAAATGTCTACTTGTACGTGACATTCAAAAATTAGCATAATGTTGAATAATCTTCCTTTATTTTTTAAGGCTTCCGTACCTTAAAGAGAAAAAAGGAAGCCTTCGTTGTCTGCCTCTCTGTCCGTCTGTCGTGTCTGTCAAGATCACCGTTACCTAGAATCATGAAATTTGGCATGTAGCAATGTCTTATATAGCACAAGTAAAGGCAAAATTCGAAAACCGTGAATTTGTGGTTACATCACAAAAAAAGTGATTTCTTGTACGATGGTACGTACCTACGGAACCCTTATTGTGCGAATCCGATTTGCACTTGACTTATTTTTTTTTCATCGACAAGTTAGATCTTGACTGTAATATCTACTGGTGGCAAGTGACGATGCAGTCTAAGATGAAAGTGGTGTATTTGTTAGTAGGATGGTGGCTAGTTGCGGTAGAAACCTATTAGATCAGACTTCATTGAAGTCCCAAATTGACCTCTGTTATGTAGGGAGGTCAGGACGCACAACAGACGGAAACGTTTAAGTGCGGAAACCAGCCCAGAGTGACGAAGTAGGGAGGTCATTAAAATATTATAAGTACCACCACACAACTCCATGATCTAACCTTGAAAATTCAAACAATGAAAGCCCTAATGAAATCGACTCAGTAGTTTTTATGTGATGCTCAGATAAACAAACAGATTGACAAACCGATGGAAATTCCAAAAACGTACTGGTTTTTGTCTGCATTGCGTTTAAGAGCAGTTTATTCGTAGCGTGTCCCATACAAACGTAGTTTGGTTCTCATTTGAATATTAACCAATCAAACTAAAATACAAAACTATTCAAATTCCATTCTAAAGGAACACATGAGCGACAATCAGATGGTATTGTTGCATGCCTACAGCTATGAGCTATTGTCGTTCTGAATGTTGCAGGCGTGTGTTAATTATTTGCATTGTTATCATAACATGGCTATCGTTCGGGTATGTTACTGAGAATCGTATTGGGTCATTTATGCGTATGATGAATAACGAGTGTATGTTTTATGCGTGGAGTGCGGATTGACAGACTTCAGACACTTTTAAAAACATTATGGAGAACTCTTAGGCATGCAGGTTTCCACACGACATTATCCTTCACCGTTAAAGCAACTAGTAAGTGATGTTAAATTGCTTAAATATCGAATCATCATCATCATTATCAACCCATCGCTGGCTCACTACAGAGCACGTGTGAGAAGGGTTTGGCCATAGTCTACCACGCTGGCCATGTGCTGATTCGTAGAACTCACACACCTTTGAGAACATTATAGGGAACTCTCAGGCATGCAGGTTTCCTCACGATGTTTTCCTTCACCATTAAAGCAAGTGATATTTAATTACTTAAAACGCACATAGCTCTGAAAAGTTAGAGGTGCGTGCCCGGGATCGAACCCTCGACCTCTCATTAGAAGCCGGACGTCCTAATCACTAGGCTATCACACACAGCTATCACAGCGTAAATATCGAACAAATAATATCAAAACCTAGCTGTGTTGAGGTATCATGTCATAAAAAATGTTGTGTTCATAAAATTATGAAGCATCCTTAATCCACTAAATCATCGTAAAGATTCAATTTCTTATTAGCATACAAATGAACTTATCCCAATAACAGAAACCTATTCAATACTAACGCCTTGTCATAAAGCGCGAAGCGTCACGAAACGAAGGTTACACAAAAAATGTGAAATGTGTGAAACGTTCTCGCAATTTATTTCGCGTACCTTTGCTTACTTACGATAGGTGGAACCAATCGTCTGTGTTTGTTTTAAATATTTTTTGTAGAGGATTTATTTCACTGGCAAGTAGGTATAATGCATAAAATTTAACTTTCATGCGCCATTTTAACTTTTTGTGTCAAATTTCATGTCGAAAAAACGATTTTAGCCCTTATTTCAAAAAGGAACCGTACTTTTGACATGACAGTTGATCCAAAGAGTTGAAATGGCGCATGAGGAGTCATTTCGTATGGACAATATAGAATCGGAAATAAAATATACGTTTCAAATTATCAATGGAACGTAATTACCTACGTAGTTTTGTCAATAGCGAATTGAATTACGAAATCGCTAAACGGAAATTTCATTTTAAAAGGAATTGCTGAAATAGACTACCTATTCTTGCAGTTATCTAGTTTTTTTGTCAGTATTGGATAAGAGGCATGGACGCCCGTCAAATTAGGCTTCATGTAGCAATGTTAAATTATTTCGTGAATAATTCTGCAAATTGCAATTCATCAGTTTCTAAGGCGTTTATTTAGATGTTCTGCTTCAGTCAATTCCGACAATCGTAGGTGATAAACTAGTGAGATACAAAATAAAATTAAATGTAAATTATTTGCAGTTAATTCACTTTTAGACAGATTCTGATAAAGATACATTGTAGAAAGAAAATCGATGTCAATCTTCGATCTTATAGTGTTACAAATATTGAACAAACTTTGACATAGGTAGGTATCGCTGGAAATAATTATTGCTTTTAAAGAATGCTCTTCATATAAATTTAATTGATCATGCAACTCATAATATACCTAACATTCTTATCGTGATAAGTAAGCGCATGTCCTTGACAAAGATCCACGTGCTTCAACCACAAGGCCAACGAAGCTCTAAAACTACAATTCGTTTTGCATCACTATAGATATCCATTACTCATAATATAATTCGTTATAATATTATTATTATACAATTAGGTCGTGACATTGCAATTTGTTTTGCCAGTTTTGATCGGAAGTGAAAGAAATATTATGATACTGTTTTTAACTTTTAACGCGTCCAAATTAAGTAACTATTTAATTTAAATTATGAAATGCAATAATATAATCTATATATAAAAGAAAAAGCTGACTGACTGACTGACCGACTGACTGATCTATCAACGCACATCTCAAACTACTGATCGGATAAGGCTGAAAGGCATGCAACTAGTATTATAACGTAGGCATCCGCTAAGAAAGGATTTTTGAAAATTAAATCTCTAAGGGGTTAAAATAGGGGTTTTTTGTATAGTCCACGGGAAGTCGCATACAAAAGCTAGTTCTAAATAAATAAATAAAAACCCACCTTTGCAGTTATAAGAAAAGTTAAGTAGCTCCTAATATTATGGCACAAGCAATACTGGCACAAAACATCACACTGGTCACTGTTGTCGTCGTCACTGTTTTACACTGAACTTCACTTGGGAGGCGGTCGATCGGAGTGCATTGTTCGATATGTGCTTATATTAATATATTGTTGAAAAATCGTGTTGTGTCGATAGAGGTTCGGACCGGACTGAGCGGTTTATTATTATATCGAGGGAAGGAGTATTCAAGGTTCTGGCGGCCGCGGGCTGTACGCGAGGCTTATCTGCGAGTGCCTTTGTCACTCACGGCAAAGTTTTTTTCTTCTGTGCTTAGTATGAGATTTTACAACACCAACTTCGAATTGATATAGCTCGATTCTCAAAACACAATACACAACTCCTTGATTTGGAGTAAAAATTCAATACTTCCCACCGGTTTTAACTCAACAAGGTTTCCGCTACCGGCTATACTTAGATCTACATATGGACGAACTCGAGCTTTTAAAGAAGACATTTAAAATCCATTTTACTTTAACGCTGAAGTGTTTCAACGCAAAAATTCTATCAACGTTGGTGAGACGTAAAATCTCATACTAAGTATAGGTTCTCATCTCATTACGTGTATCGTACAGATCGACAAGATTGTCAAGACACGTTGCTAAGACATGATGGATGTATCAGGTCAGGTGGATTTCGTAAATGTCATTTAAGTTATAAGTACAGAGATGAGATTGCCGTGACTTTATCTTCTTGTAATGTGAACAATGTGTTGTTTGATAAATATTACCTCTGGGCAATCACCACAGGCATTATAAACTTTACAATTAAGTACTGTGTGCTTAGTATAAGATTTTACATCTCACTAACATCAATATAATTCACGCATCGAAACACTTTAGCATTAAAGTAAAATGGACTTTAATTACCTTGTTTTAAAGCTCAAGTTCGTCTATACATGTACATTTTACAGCCAGCGCTCCAGGCCGAAACACTTTTTTCTGTTGTTGAAACTGCAATCAGTCGACAGACTATAAGCAGGTTTGTTGTGTTTTCTATAACTTTGCCAGACTGGAGGACCACTCTCCTCAAGCCTGTACAGTACTGAGCACATTAACCAGCTTCAGTTGCTTTAGTGTTTGTGCAATAGGCTGTATGCCAGTGAATTGGGATGTCTTTGCAGGCGCTCCTGATGTTTGTCTTTAAATTTATTGATTTCTTTGATCACCGAAGTACCGAGTACTGAAATTTTGACTTTGATCAAGGACCTGTAAATCAATTTAATTCTGACGTAATTGTGTTTCGGCGATCGAATTAGAATCAACGTTGGTGAGAAGTAAAATCTCATACTAAGCAAACTGATAAAGCGTGAGATGAGTGTCATCCTGAGCAATGCACTAGTGGTGTCACTGTGACCTTATTAGTAGATAGGAAGACTAGATTGTCGATAAATTACTCAGAATGAAATTACAAGTGCCGCTAGTTAGCCATTTGGTCAATATTTATTTTTAGCGAAATAATAAGAACACTTAGGTTCCGATGGAATTTAAGAGGAGTCAAGATTTAGGAGGATCTCAAGCGCTCCCGAATAGCAATGTCGGCTTGACTCATTTCAATAGAAATTATTGTAGATCAATGATCTGAATATTAACCAATCTAACTCAATTAAATTTTGAACAAATGTTTTTGAAACTAACGGCTATCTGTGGTCTGTGGTTTGTAAGATTTCCGTAAAAATATGAAGGTAGTTTCAAAATTATATGGGTTACAAGTTTTGTAAAAATTTAAAATTGTTTCTGGAACGTGACTACATTTTGTTAGGTTTTATAATATCAAAGGAGAATCAAACTATTGTGTGTACTTTTTTCTTATAATTTCTAAGGTACTTCATTAGTGCACACTTAGGAAATGGCGCATCGTAAAGATGCAGCTTTTCAGGGATTTGTTGATCCTCCCTTTGAATAAACAGTAACCGCATTTAAAGTTTATTGGGAACATCGCTTCAGGTTCTAGAATTTGCATTTGCGTGAGAAAAAAAATGCCGGCTGGTACCCAGGTGGTATGGGTGAAGTTGCTTTTACGGTTCTAAAAATGGCGGGAATATAGTCAGTGTTAGTTACAATCTCCATTATAAAGGCGATACATGCAAAAAGAGCCTTCGTCTCAAGTGCTTTAGGATTGTGCACAAGTTGCACTGCCTGATTATAAATCCGGTCTTGAGATGCCCCGGACCAGTATCAACTCCTTATTTTGTTTTCCAATCGTAATTATGATACATCTGTTAACTTACGCACATAATATGACATATCACCCATGATCGTACTTTACGTCTTTACATAACTAACACATTTCGGGGGAAGGTCTTCTTTAATCAGGCCGTCGTCGGTCGTAAAGTAAGAGCATACAAGTACAAGTATACTATTTGCGAATTTCATCACGTTACGGCGTGCGTCACGCGTCTCAACCGTACGTGAAGCCGTGCACGCTACGCCACCCCACGCCACGCGGCAATCAGCGCGATGCTGTTTGAAAACACGTTCTCAATATAATGTACATTGAAAAGTGACAAACTATCGCTTGTAAATTACATTGAATCTGTTTCGAATAACAGTCAAACAATAAGTTAAATGTGAAATACAAACTTACGATGTATTTCAACTTTCAAGTTTTGGTCAATTCTTATAGTTTTCGTTATGTCCGTTTATCTGTTTATGTCAGTCTGTCAATATGTCAGTCGATATCTGTGTAACTATACCACAGCCTTTTTTACTATGAGTGGTTATATGGTGGTTATTTTAAACTTATCACACGAGTAATTACAATGGCATGTTTAGCTCTGAGTCAGAGAAGAGATTGCAATGATTCAGCAGTTTTCAAAGACAGAGGATATGGGCCACAGATTATATTATACACTCCACTGTTCCACTGACACAGATAGCAAATCGATTACATTTTTTTCAATATAGAATTTTATAAAACCTTCATGTGTAGGTCGTAAAGGTATTATTTTAGGTCAATGTGACTGTACAGCATAACAAAAAATATAAGGAATTTATCGATAAATGGCATACATATAGCAAAATGTTCTACATGTATGTCATCCAATCGTAATTAATAGTCAGCCCACTACTGAGCACAAGTCTCCTCTCAGAATGAGAAGGGTGTAGGCGATAGTTTGATATACGCTCGCTTAGTGCGGATTGGCAGACTTCGCAGACCTTTGGGAACATCATGGATAACTCTCAGGTTTCCTCACGAAAGTATTTCGTTAAAGTACCTATATTTGTAGGTACTCAAGATATAATTTCAATAAAAATACTTTGTGTTAATAAATCATAGCAGTTCAATTTAAAGTTGTATCGTAAATTGTAAAGTGTAAAGCCAGAACAAAGACTTCTTAAATATAGTTATTACTGTTATATTTTTTGTTCACCACAACAAGTAGAAATGAGCAAAGCCGAGAGAAAAATGTAATAAGTAACATAAAAAGTATATTAAGTATAACATATTTTTATTTCGGATTGAGTAGGTATGCTGCGTAGGCTGTAATAGGGCTCGATGATATCGGGAGTACGTTAGACGAAGTTGTATAAACGGAGATATTGGATTAGACTTTTATAAGTCCGGTCAATCCCGAAGGCCGCTGAGTGACACTACGTCCGGGTGATGTCAGAAATCGGAGACCCCCTAATATGTTGATGCGGATACCTCCTATTGTACCTAGTATTGGTTTTTTGTTCTGTTTATATATTTATAGATTAAATTCGATTAACGGGAAACTAATTAAGTATTAATATTTGATAAATATTAACGATACAAAAAGTCCATAGCCGGAAGTAAAATCAAGTTTTTTCTGATGACCTTTCTATCAGTAGGTAGGTACGTTTGCTATAGGTAGCATAAGAAATATAAATTAAAATAAACACTTCCTCTTATTGTATGAACGCAAGGTCAGTTTTTAATATACGGAGCCTCCTATACATACTAATCAGTAAGAGATTGTTTAAATATAAGAGACCACTTAGTCAGGATATAAGGTTACTCTTATTTGTTCAATGAAAATATGTTTTGACAAAAGTTCATGGCTTTTAACTGGCCAAAATCCATTTAGATGCAGACTGCAACTCGACACGAAATGACCCAGTTAGCTATTTTGCATAATATCTATACAAACCACTTAATACAAAAATAAAACATAGGTATCGTGGATGAACGAAATACGTACTCATACTTATAGTACGTGACAGGTCGAGATAGCAATCGGGGAGGTAACGCCCCGCACACCAGCACAAACCTGGTGCGTGCGAGCGCGGGTGATGTGTGGGTGTGCGGGGCATCCCCCCGCCTCATACCCCGATTGCCATCTCAACTTGTCGCGGACAAGATTATTTTAGGTACAGAATGCTTTGTGGTAGGTACGTTTCGTTATTGTTAGTCAATGGCCTTTAAAGTTAATGAATTGGGAGTTGGGACTTCTTAATTATTAAAAAAAAACATAGGTAGTATTATTATTACCACACGTACCTAACGAATATATTATTACAGTGCAAAGAGATGAAAAAATAGGTATTCCCAGAGATCAATTATTTACTTTGAACAATGTATCTGTACCTACCTTACACAATGAGTAGGTATATTACTGGATTAAACAAGTAGGTAACTAAATTAAACGAAGATTAAATGGCATTAATTTATCTTATCTAAAAACCACTCAAAGACGGATGTTGTTCAGGAGTTGAGCGTAAAATAGCGTCATGAAAATTCCCCGTCGGTTCATCAGAATTAACCATCTTCACTTTTTACCCTACTTCGGGAGAGTTACAAGTTATAGGTATATCAGTCTTCATCTTTTGTCTGTCCACGTTTATCTGTTCGTCGATTCCCCCATAATTATCAAAGTACGAATTAAATTTTGATTAATGAGGTGTCGTTGGCTTCGCCTGAGGCCGAACTGTAGTCTGTAATATATAGAGTGTAGCACTGTAATGGATATATATTATGTACAAGTACGCTGGTAGAGATATGCCATACAAAATGTGATGTTATTTTTTGTGAGACTTGAAGCGTCCCACCGAGCGTATCGGAAATTAAAATTGACACTTTGTGTCAAGTGGTCTTCGTGCTGACAATATTATGTTGAAAGATGTTTCAGCACAGCAGATTTAGTTCTGCTGATCAGGGCAAAATCGCGAAAATCAAGTTGCTTCAATTAGTGCAAGTTCAGTGTAGTGGAGTGTAAGGTAGACACCAATTGCTTTTTTTAATTTTATTATAGATCCTTGCTATGCTTACAGCTTAATGCCAAAGTTACTAAATTAGACTTGATGCTTACATTAAACACGTCTAGGCTCTGGAGCTGAGCAATCAACTCATTTAGCATAGAAAGTGCGCGGAAGGTTGGCAAACTTTCAGCATACCGTTTGACTTTACTCAGACTTAAGGTACGTTAAAAACAAAACAGATTTATGTCTCTGGATTCTGACATAAATCTGTCTCGTTTTAACAAGCAAAGTCTGAGCAAAGTCAAAGTAAGTCCAGTAGATCTCACCCTTAGGGGCCTGCCCACTGAAGCGAAGCAGAGTGGAGGTGTGCTCAGTAGACCAACCATATTATTAAAAGATGACGTGATAAAATTCCTGGGCCTTTTCGTTGGCACGACACATTTTAGACACTAGGTACCTATATTTTGTTTGAATTAGATTTTAAGGAATGTTTTTTTTGTAAATATTTGTGTTTGTGTTTATAGTGTGTTGGATCAAGCAATAAATTGATTTCTATTCTATTCTATTCTATTCTAAAATTGTCATGGCATCTTTCAAAATAAAAAAATCTGATTCGTCATGATAAATCTAATATACAGGATATGACAAGCAAAAAAAAAATTAGCTCTCTAATTTTTTGGGATAAAAAGTAGTACATGTCCGTCTTTTGGGACGCACGCTATCTATGTATCAAATAAAAATTAGTAAAACGGATGGGCCGTGATATACGTAACAAATATAATATATATATATATAACAATACCAAATCCTAGTGCATCGAATAAATATAAAGTTGCACAAAATATTGTGATCTATCATCTAGTCGTGGCAGCAAATTATAATATCGCCAAGGCATTGTAGTCTGTGACATCTATTAAGTAATACGTGTACGCTGCGCTTGCGAGTGCTGACCTGTTTTTGAAGCAGCTTGATTTTCGCCATTTTGGCACTGATAGCAGCAGTTAGTCCAAGGCCTAGGCATAGATGGCCCAGGTGAGAGCGCGTGCGTCCTGCGGGGTGACCGGGGGCATACTCACCGACCCGCTCTCGATACGTTAGTACTATTATATATTCTGTGCTCTCGATTAGAATACGTCCGCGCATCTTACTTACAATTTATTGTAAATATGTACACGTGCCGCAGATTGAGCGTCATGCGAGCGTACTCAAACCACTGAAATTAGGAAGTACCTAATAATATATTTTAGGTCTGAGACATCTATCAACATAGTATCAACACAAAGACTATTTGACACAAGGTATCAATTTTAATTCCCAGTGTATGCTCGGTGGAGCGCGCTTCGAATTGGCACAAAAAATAACTGCCATTTTGTATGGCACACCTTTTCCAGCGTGTTTGTCCATAGTATGTAGTATGTCCATGTCAGTGCGGTGACAATAGAAGTAAGTTTGGAAAGCTCCGATTTGAATTAGGCATCACAATTTGTTCTGCGTTAGTTTTATTATGAAGGAACACAATGGAACAATAGGGTACATTGATAGACAAGGTCAGGATTTTTTATTCGGTACTAGTGACCCACGGCGGCTTTGCACGGCTAGCTTGAGAGGAACTATTCTAATATACATTGTTTTCGTGTACATACTTTATTTTAAACAGCACATGCCACGGAAGCTCTAAGAAGGAAAGATTTTTGATTTTTCATACTTAAATCCAAATTCAGTAGTTTATTTTCACAAAATGCTCATAAATTATAAGCGTTTTAACCTGTTTAGATAATCTAATGTTCTTTAAAAAAAAAAAAAACTTTCTTTGTTTATTGGTGAAAACCGTATGAAAATCAGTACTACTGTAAGTTTCTGAAATTGGCTTGAACAAACATGAATTCGGCGTGGATATGTAGTTCTAGTAGTGATGTAGTAAAGAAGCCACCACTAGGTAAAACCGTTGGCCTATTGAAATTGATAAGCAATTGAGCGTTTCGACGAATCAAAGCATTAGCAGTGTGAATTATGAATCTTACATTTCACATGGTGTAATGGTAGTTAAGCCCAGAATAAAACAGAATAAGGCGTGGCAACGTCAAGAGAATATTGATATCTGTGACACAGATGCTGGCTGAGTTGGTACAGCGTCTCTAATCCGATTTGTTGTCACGGTTGCATCAGAGGGCGGTGTCGCTTTGGTTATTACACGCCTTGTAAGTAACATACTTAAGGTGATCGTATACTGTTGGAAACAGACGGATGTTAAGGAGACTGGAAGTTTTGATCACCTGGTTGTTTTGCGATTGGCGCTTGATGGAAGGTGCACCTGGGCTTCTTCGTCGGAAATTCCTCGGTGACTGCTCTGTTTCTCTATTGATGGGATGATTTCATGAATCACTACACCGCACAAATCTTTCTTCTTGCGTCATTGAAGGGAAATGCCTGTAACTGCTAATGATTTCGAGCTGATTTTCAAAATTTCCTTTTAATTTTACACTGATGATTCTAAAGGACGATTATTTTGTATATTTTTTGATGATTAGAAGCTCAAAGGGAGAGTGAATTCCAACTCAATCGACCCAAGCTGATTTGCTCGCAATAGCGTCGCGTACCGAAGTAATTTTCTCCAATTTCGAAAAGGGAGATGTCATCTTTACGTATTGTAATTTGTAGATCTCACATATTAAGAAATATGGAATTTGGTTGCGTTCAGGAAACAGCTGAAACTACCATATAATACCACAAGTAGACCTGCGAGAGTTTTGGACAACCTCCCTAGCGCAGTGGTCGGCGGCGTCTTATAGTTTCAATACTGAGAATGCATATGACTTCAGCAACAAGGTTCAGCCACATCGGATACATCGAAGAAATGCTGGTTACGACATCAGATGGCGGCACATTTGTGTGAAGTTTGTTCACGTAGCAAACTCTAAACAAGTAGGTATGCCAAACCACGACTGAGGCCATACGATGCGCTTCCGGTGCCTCCACTTAGCACCCCTCAGCACCCCTCAGCACCGCTCAGCACCGCTCAGGCACCACTAGGCGCTGACGCAAGTTGATGCAACACATTGTGTGACTTTACTCATAGAGTCATTTGATGATTCAAAAGTAAGTACTATGTTAGCTATTTGAATACAAAAATTTTATTTCCGAAAAATGTGGCTCTTGCAGTTCTCACGCCTCTGTGCGATCACTTCAAAAGATTGTGAAGTATACCCACTTTATCTTGAAGAGCTTATCTTATAATTTATAAAGTAGGCACTAGGCAGGCATCCTATAATTGGATAATGGAGGTGAGCCCGTTACGATCTGTCAATGCACAATTCCACGGTGCTATTGCTACACCCAATCCTTTGGGAGTGGGCTGTGAGACTAATTTCTAGTCTGTACTAGCTACTGGCTGGCTATTACGAGGTCAACGATATATTATAGAATGGATATTCATGATACGAAAAAGATAATATTAATTTAATGAATACAAGGCAAGTTATGGTCATTGTAGCCGCTCATGAAGTTAATGATTAGTTACTTAACGAAGCGTTCTTTTTTTGTAATTTTTAGCTTATCACATTTTATTAATTTATGTACATAAAATGAGGAGCCAGCAAAAAATAAGTGTAATTGCATGAAATAAAATTTTACAGGATGAGCAAAAAAAACTGAATGATGAAACTTTTGTAACTGTCCGCACTTTTATAACTTTACCGTTTTATTTGAAATTACAAACTTTGTACTCAAGTTTGGTTGGGAATGAGTTCGGGTTCATGTTCAGTGGGCCAAACACGTCCAGATTAAAAAAAGGATTTTGATCGGAAGTGTAATTAATCACTTTTCGTTTTGTTCGCCAGCTCCTTAAATATGATATAGAATTTCTTTAACCGAACTTTACCCATTGTGTTTGGTAGTAGTGTTTGATTATAAGGTGTTCTGTTTGGCTAATATCTAGGTAAGTTCTAAAAGTAAGTAAATTATAAAAGGCTTTGATTTTAATTCATTAAATTATCAACATGATCAAACATGTTACAAGGTATTCCCTGATGAGTCTTAAGCCTTCCGCTGTTGATTACAAAATACATTTATCAGATTTTTGTAATGTATCTGATTTGGTCAATCAAGCAAATGGGAATCGGACAGATACTACCGATCCATCAAGTTCATTAGTGTATATCTAATAGCTCAAGAAATTATAAATACTATCCTATAATATCACTCACGGTAGTTTAAACGCTAAAATAGCTCAAGAAATATTATCTTGACTCTTTGACGTAATAATTGTAAAAATAGGAAATAAGTACAATTTTATACAAAAACCACTTGAAGTAAAGGAACTGATCTGTCTTATTGAAAAATTTTCAATGAGAGTTTTTTGCCAAACTTTCCATCAACAATCAAAAAATCCTTCATTTTCAAGAGCCTTTCAGAATATTTTTGTAGAGGATATTTTATACTATAATAAGTAGGTACTATATATATGAATAGATCTCAAATTTTTCTTTCAGGAAATGAACGAACTGTCGTTAATTTACCATAGTTTTAGTAGAGTAGTCCAATAGCTCTAATAACCTTAAGTCAGAGAGGCATGGTCCTCAAACTGAAAGTTTTCTTTTTAATGTTCAAGAGATTCTCCTGAACCTTTTAACGTGGACATTCGATTACACCATGTTGAAAAATACGAAATTTTTAAAAGGCTCTCATGAATTTTTTTGTATAGAACTATTTTCACAGCACTCTATATGCGTAGAAGTCCAATATTATTATTTTTATTAAGAATACTATACTTACGTTATGAATGTGAAAAAAGAAGAGAACCGTTGTGGTTCTGGCCCTCAAAAAGTATATATACGTCGTAGAGTAGTTCCAAAACATATAAGATGTTCAAAACCTTGGGCCCTTTGGTGATCAAGAACAAAAAATAAATACTAATCATTCGTTTTAAGATATTTATAAATATGTATTCTAATAACTTCCGTATCCATAGTAATGATATTTTAATTTATTAGCATATATTTTTATTAAAAATACGTGGGTACCTATTACTACCAAAATGTTACTGTTTTACCAAGAAACCTTATCGAAAAAACTATTAAAAGAACGTTGAAAAGGTTGTATATTCTGCATAGTAAGGTCCTTTTATAAAATAGGTATGCCTTAATTTTTATTCCAATTTATACTAGTAAGGAAAAAGACGTAAAATAATACGCTAATTAAAATTTAATTAGCATAAATAAATATTAAAACACTATTAAATATAAAAAAATTGATGTTTAATAGTAGATAAGCATTGCGTTGAATTGATCCAGAGATCTAAGCTGATAATAGATTGATCTAATTATTATTATTTACTAGATGATGCTCGCGACTTCCACGTTGATTTAGGTTTTTTAAAAATCCCGTTGGAACTCTTTGATTTTCAGAATTAAAAGTAGTCTATGTTAGTCTACAGGATGCAAGCTATCTCTGCATTAAACATAAAAATCGGTAAAAAGGATAGGTCTTTAAGACCGTCGTGGTTTTCCGGGATAAAAAGCATCCTACATCCATCCTCGGATGTAAGTTACTTTTGTACCAAACTTCATTACAATCAGCCGGAAGAGCTAGTTGACAGACAGACAGAAACACTTATGCATTTATAGTATTAGTAAGTATAGATTAAACAACCTCAATCATCAATCAATCAACATCCATCCCTCTAAGTATTTTGTCGTCGTCTATCGGTTGACGACGTCTATTGGTCTGACTTCCATATGTCGCGGTCTTGTGCTACCTGAATCCAGCGGCATCCTGCGACTCGACTGCAACTGCGTTTGATGTCGTCTGTCCACCTAGTTGGGGGCCTGTCAACTTTAGCTCTCCGATGGTAACAAAACCAGCACCTTGGAACCCCAATAACTATCGGTTCTTCAAACTAATGTACCTACCCCTAATGTGCCCCTATAAATATTTATTTACTTAGTTGCTTTTCTTTACCAATTTCTCTTTCGCTCTAGGGTTTTACTTTTATACTTATAGATGAATGTAACACACACAATATTAGCTTTTGTATGGAATAGTCAGTAGGTATTAATTAAAGTTTAAACTGTTTGGCATAGTTTTTTTTCTAACTATAGGCTTGTGCTTGACTGCAATCACACCAAGCAGGAGATGCTGCGGCCTATGGTGGAACGCGCCTGCCCAGAATATATTATAGTAGGTAGGTATAATAGATTCACTCCGTAACACAGCGCAACAAAAATAACTGTTATTTATTAAATTACATAACATATAGAAGAGCAGTGGGTACCTACCTACCTAATGATTTTTAAATTAACGTTACTATTCATTATTTTTAGAAACAAGATGGTTGAATGACCTCGGTAAAAACCAAATGATTACGATGTTAACGCTTGCTTGATTACGTACAATATTTTTTGTGGTCATAAAAATAAATTTCAAGTCAGGTATCTAATTTTTTCCTTGTTTTCATGTCTCGTTCATAGACCTTTTATACATACCTTCCTACAGTTTATATATTATAATTGAATTATCGAAGTTTTGGTACAGTAAAGGTGGATTTAGACATTCGTACGAGGAGGGGTACAACGAGTGGCGAGCTGGGAAGCGAGCTATTTGTTTACACATTCCTCTAGTCTCTACGTTCTCGTTTCGCTATCGCGCCGTGGCAAGATTATACTTCTTAGGGCTTCGTACTCAAAGGGTAAAACGGGAGCCTATTACTAAGACTCCGCTGTCAGTCCGTCTGCCAGACTATCACCAGGCTGTATCTCATGAACCGTGATGGATTTACAAAGCAGCGCGGCCGCAGCGCTGCAGCCGCGCTGCCTCCGTGCGGCCACTTTGCTACAAAAGTTGAAGCCGCCCTAAGTGAAAAGATAAGAATCTCAATAATATTAAAAGGAATAAGTAAAGATTAGATAAATAATGCATGCAGTATAATATCATTAGCGTCGCAGGTGCGCGGAAGCATCCGGTTTTCCTGTCTGAGAGGAGGTCGCGGAGAGGTCGATTCAAGGCAACGGTAGGACTTAAGTGGTTTCATGCTTTGTATATGCGTGCCGAGTTAAATACAGATTGTCGGTGTAGGTAATTGAGGTTTACCTACGACTTAATTGATATCGAATTCCGAACCATTAACATGAGATCATACATCGAGATGCCGTAGGCTGAGAACTATAGAGCATATATCTGACATAAATCTGTCTCATTTTACTATGTCATTTTAACTAAGTCTGAGCAAAGTCAAAGTTAGCCTGAGAGCCCATATCAAATTTCAAAGAGGTGGTTGATAAAGGACTATTAGTTCCGGTAAAATCCTACCTATTTACCAAGAAAAATAGGTTTCAAAAACCACAAATATTTTTTAGGTAATAAAAACTATTCAGCCTAGGAAAAATTGTCAAAAAGTTATAATGAACTAAATTAAATCACTTATGTAAAAATTTATTTAAAAACCTAAAGTTCATACCTAACCTAGTGGCTCTTCTGAGTTACCTATGTATGTATTACTGCCAACTATATGCATAGAACTACAACTATGCATAGAACATATTACTAGTGTTAATCTGAAAAACAATCATTAATAATGGAATGCTTTTATAATAAGTGCTGTATTTAAAGTAAGTAATAAACGAGCTATTAATATACAATTAAGTTTAAAATTATAATAAACACTTGCTGAAATTCTTATATGGAAATAAGTATGACGTGCAATGCAAAAATAGGCAGCTGATAATGAAACAGTTTGTACATAACTGTACGCTTCTTAGGATTCCGTACCTTAAAAAGTAAAAACGGAATCCTTGGAAGATAACTCTGGTGCACATCCTCTTTTTTTTCTCTGCTTTAAAAATAAATAAGAATAATTGCTCTCAAAAATCTAAATCAGAAACGTTATATTGCCACATATTTTCAATGTGTTTATTCATGTATTTTATGCGAAAGATTAGTATGTAGATCTTATTGATAGATGCGGACACATAAAGGCAGACAATAAAAATTCGTAATTGCACAATTTTTTTTTCGTCTTTAGAAATCATCTATAAAATAATTGATTGAATAGTGTTATATTCATTATTAAGTAGTTATATAAGTTACGTTTTTGCAAGATTTTCCAAACGACTTGTTATTTTATCTTTGCATTAGCACAATTTGCAGTAGGTATTTATTATTTATTACTTTTAAAAGCACTGCGTGCTGCTGTTTGTCTACCCCAATAAATAAAAATAAAAATTAACACTTTATTGCACAACACACAAAGTAAAAACATTGAAAAACATACAAAATAAATGTTGCACAATACAAAACACTGTTTGCACCGTAACGGCCTGCCCACAGTTTTTCGCTACGGGTGCTGGTGCCGCTGTTCGCGCCGATCTAGATTAAAGTTTGTGGGCGGCTTTATACTCACCTGTGTACACATAATTATTATAATTACTAGTGACCGTCCGAAGCTTATGAATTTCATGACATCGTCACTGAGGTAATCTCTGTGCAAAATTTTAGCTTTTTAGGTCCAAGGCTTTGAGCTGGGCATTGAAGAATCAATCAGTGAGCGATTCAGGATTTTCTTTTCATATACCTATAGATTTTTCACGTATTACTGCTCTTCTTGCTACCATCGTTGGAAATCATAATAGATGAGCCATAATTTTGCAGGTACCTACCTGTAAAACTGTTTTTTAAAATACAGCATTCAGCAATGACTCTATTTTTAAAAAGCTATTTTTCTTGATTAAAACATTATTTTAGATTATTAATATAAAGCTATATTCGGTATAGCTTTTTCTCCTACACAATAGTAAGTACCTACGATTGAATAGACGGATTTGTATTGTGACAACAATTTATTCGTGACCGATTAGATAGATGATCGGTGCTATTAGCTCATAATTGGAGCTGTTATGATTGTGGGGATCGAAAGAACCAGTCACGTGAAGTGACATCAGCTAAAGGTGCCATCCAATATGGCATTTTATTGCATATCTGCTAATCTGTGATTTAATATTTGTTTAAAATTATGGTGCTATACATAAAAAGAGAAAATAGCGAACTGACATAATATTATACAAGTGAGGTTTCTTATTTCATAGACTGTATGTGACTGTGACGTAGCTCCATCCGCTCCAGCTTCCCTTGGGGGAAATTACTGATTTCTGAAAATCCTTTTTTACTGGAGATCTAGAAGTTATAAAGGAAACCTATATAACAAGTTTCTAGAGCCAACTTATTCAAACAAAATAGGTACTATTGTACACTTTTTGATTGTCGAATTTGTAACTGAGCGCGTTTGGAACTCTCGTAGATTTAGTTATTCAGAATTCAGAAATTTCACCCGAATGAAGTCGAAGCGTGTAAGTTATTCTATAGAATAACTAACTTCACTTTAGTGAATACCTATCTACCTACCTACCGTCCTACCGTCTCTATTTTTATGGTACTAAGTATCTTGTTTGTGTAGGCGCCGAATTCAGGTTGATTCGACGATAACTCACATGGCTCACATGTTATTGTTATACTTAATAATCGGTAGTAGGTAGGTATGCTAAGGTCACTTTAATAATAAACATAATCAGTTTACTTATTACAACGAAGTGTGAATAATAAAATAATTTTACAAGGTCTGTTCGGTAATCAAGAATTGTTTGTAGTGTAATAACTTATAATTATATTTAACTAAAAATCAAGTCAAGGCATCAAAATATTATGTGCTTGAAGTAGAGTTACATCATGTATGATGGTACGTTTACCCACGTTCTCCGTTATGTATTTGAAACCTCTTTGTGGTTTTGCAAGTAATTCCCTATTACAAATCTTAGAATAATGTAACAGAAATATGTTTTCAGTAGTCTCTAAAATAGATCTTCTACAAGTAGGTAGGTGCGTGATAAACAAAATGACAGTTACTTTTTGTACCGACTCTAAGCACGCCACCGAGCTTACCGGGAATTAAAATTGACACTTTTTGTCAAACTAACATTTAGTTCCGAGTTTGGTCACGTGACGCTCACTGCTGCTGTCAGAGCCAAAATTGTGAAAATCAACTTGCTACAAAAATAGGTCGGCAATTGTAGGTACCTACAGCGTTTATTTTTCAATGTTTATGGACAATAAAATGCCTTACAGCGTTAGTACTATATATTCTGTACTTACAGCTCCATCCAGTGAAATAATAATTGATCTGAGATAGACAAGGATCCAATGAGACCTTTTGACGGTTCATCGCGGTCAATAAGTATATAGCGGTACCTACCCCTTTCAAAGAATAGAAATAATTTTCAACTAAATAAGTATCAGATTATGTAGAATGACAGCTTTAAAATAAATATTTTTCCTCGAGGTCTTAATAAGACAGTTGCGTTTATAATATTACTTCCGCTTCTGACCTTTACTGCCTTTACACTTAAAAAGGTATCTGTGTCAATATTTATGTTCCGTGATTACCGAGATAATGTCAATGTTGAATTTGACTTTAAAGGCTCTTTCTACCGGATACGGATAAGGTGGTTTCACTGGATTGCAACGCTCATGATTACCTGCTATCTTTTCGTAGGTACATTTGAAGCTGTGATAGCCTATTGGTTAGGACGTCCGCCTTCTAATCGGAGGTCGGGGATTCGATCACCTCTAACTTTTCGGAGTTATGTGCGTTTTAAGTAATTTAATATCATTTTCTGTAACGGTGAAGGAAAACATCATATGGAAAACTGCACACCTGAGAGTTCTTCATAATGTTCTCAAAAGTTTGTGAAGTCTGCCAAGCGGTACTTGGCCAGCGTGGTAGACTATGGCCAAACCCCTTCCCATTCTGAGAAGAGACCCGTGCTGTCGTGAGCCGGCGATGGGTTGATCACGATGATAGGGTACATTTTCTTCTTCTTCTTGAAATGCCGTCTCCTATTGGAGATTGGCAATCATTAGGGCTATCTGCACCTTGGACACTGCTATATGCTGCGCGGAAAAGAGATCGGGTATTCTTCCCGTACCATTGGCGTAAATTCTTTAGCCACGATGTTCTTTTGCCACCTATTTTTCCCTGAATAATGAGCTAGGAGATCCAATTTGCTATTTGTCATAATGTGGCCGAGGTACATATTGTACACAATTATTGTAATTGTACACATTATGTTGTATACAACAACTATACAATTATTAAGTATATTTTAAAAGTGTCGACCTTTATGCAACATCCCTAGCTCCAAGCTATAGCAGTGATGACGTACACGTAGAGATACGTACCCGCATGACTGACGTATTTAACGGAGCTTTCTTCGCCAAATATCCCCATTGCGTAAGACCATTATGGCACCTACAAAATTGACGACTATGGAAAACGTTTGCACATGGCGTTTTCATTGTTTTTACTAACTAATGACTCATTAAGTATGATTATATAATCATCACCATCATCATCATCTCTACAGCCTTTTGTAGGCCCGTAAATGGTTCAGGTAATTTGTTTAACTGTTTCAATTTAATGACTTTTGAATCTTGGTCAACACCGTCTACCCAGCACTGCGTTGTATTTCTTTTCGGAAGACGAAAGGTCCAATGCATGCCGAAGGCATTATTCTAACTCCATTGGGGATGTTGCCTGACGGCTTACGCACTAAGAATCTCCTGTCCCCCAGGGGGGGGGGGGGGGGCAGGAGGTTCTTAGTGCCCCCCTCCGCTTTATTTTTAACTAGCTGATGCCTGCGACTTCGTTCGCGTGGATTCAGGTTTTCCAAGATCCCGTGGAACTGTTTATTTTCCGGCATAAAAAGTAGCCTATGTCCTTCCCCGGGATGCAAGCTATCTTTGTACTAAATTTCGTCAAAACGGTTGGGCCGTGAGAGGCTAGCAGATAGACAGACAGACACATTTTCGTATTTATAATATTATGGATACAGTGGTGCACCTGAAAAATAGAGCGTTCTAAGTGACGAATTTAGGCTACTTTTTATTCTGTAAAATTAAAGAGTTCCCACCGGATTTTGAACAACCTAAATCCACCACATTTGGAACCCTCGTAGCTTTAGTTTTAAGTTTGCGTAATAATTATCACCACTATATCTTACAAATCTAACACCATACCAGACCATCAATAAGAGTAATTTATTACCTATTTTGAATAAATCATTTGACTTTGACTTTGACTTTGACTTCATGCGGACGAAGACGCGTCCATCATCTAACAGAACATGACTGCTACAGTTGATTTGTATTTTTTGAGTACCTACTTAGATATTATATTGTAGAGAATAGTTTTTGTGAACATTGTTTTAGACCAAATCACTACTAATAATGTAATGTAATGTAATGTTCTGATTTGAAACATCCGTAAGTTAAAAATGTTTCGTTATATTGAAAGGTAATATTTATGCAACCTAAGATAAAGGCAATAGAGGCAGCGCAATCATTTGCGTCAGCGTGCGTTCGTAAATGTCGCGTAGGTACATTTTATGAGAAATATAACTTTTTTCCTTGCTAGGAAAGTGCAGTACTCCTAAGTATAATCGAGAAATAAATATGAGTATTATAAACTTTTTTTGAAAATATTACAAGCTAGCCTTATGTAATTACTGTACAAGTCATGCCCGCGTGGAATGGTGCCAAGAATACTGACTGCATTTCCGCGCTGGACAGCCAGGCTGAACCATTGCGCAAATAATGAGCCATCCCCTCTGTCACCTGTGAAATGTCTCATAATTTTTTTAAGCACTAAGACTCCATGGCCCCGGTGTCTCCACGGCAAACGGAACAAAGGTAAACTCGAAGTAAAAGTCATCACACATATTCATAAATCATGTATGAAATGCAGAGAAAAGAGAAAATAAAGTTTACCCTACCGAGCAAAAATATGCTCTTTTCACCCGACTGTGTGCAGCAAGCATTGAAGTGGTAATTTTATTCATCACTCTATTTATAAATTACTATGTTTTGCCTGCGACTTAGTCCGCGTGACAGTACGTACGTACAGTACTAATAAAACCCTACACGTTTGCCATACACTGTTTTCACTTATCTACTCGTATGTATGTACATCTCACGCAAAAAATGCTGTTCTAAGCGGTATTTTTTCCAACTTGCTAGACAAAAACCAGCCAAGTGCGAGTCAGACTCGCGCACCGAGGGTTCCGTAGTACAGTCGTATTTTTTCGACATTTTGCACGATAAATCAAAAACTATGATTCATAAAAATAAATAAAAATCGGTTTTAAAATCCACAGGTGAAGCGCTTTCATATGATACCCCACTTGATATAGTTATCTTACTTTGATAATTGAAAATACTAATTATTACTTCAGGACCACAATTTAATTTTTTTCGTGTGATGTAACCACAAATTCACGGTTTTCAGATTTTTCCCCTAATGTCTGCTATAAGACCTACCTATGTGCCAAATTTCATGATTCTAGGTCAATGGGAAGTACCCTGTAGGTTTCTCGACAGACCGACAGACAGACAGACAACAAGCGATCCTATAAGTGTTCCGTTTTTCCTTTTGAGGTACGGAACCCTAAAAAAAGAGAATAATGATTCTCAAGTAAAAGGGTATTATATAAATGAGTCACGTTTTAACTTCTAAAAGCTATATAAAAATACTAATAAACAAAAAAACACTTAACTATTATTTTTTGTTATTTACCTAATTACCGATTAGAAAATAAAATCAATAAAGCAATACAAGCATAAAGCAATAAAGGCATACAATAGCAATTTTCGTAATTAGTAGAACTACCTACCTTCAGCTTAATTAAGTTAATAATTATTTCCATGTAATTGCACTATTATTGTTAGATTTACATCTGCTTATTACTAAAACAAAGGATGTATTAGCCAAGACTGCGTGCATGAGAGAATAAACTATTATATTTTATTTCTATCAGATATGCGTAATTGCGTATATAAAAAAGATTCTAATATCTCTATAGAGCTAAATCTTGGGTAGTTTTAGTCCGACTACTTTAGCAAAACATGTTTAAAAAGTAAAAAAAAAACCGGCCAAGTGCGAGTCAGACTTGCGCAACGAGGGTTCCGTCCTACAGTCGTATTTTTTCGACATTTTGCACAATAAATCAAAAACTATTAAGTATGTGTAAAAATAAACAAAAATCTCTTTTAGAATCTATAGGTAAAGCGCTTTCATATGATACCCCACGTGGTATAATAATCTTTGAAAGTTGAAAATACAAATTATTTGTTCATGAACACATTTTAATTTTTTGTTGTGATGTAACCACAAATTCACGGTTTTCGGATTTTTCCCTTTATTTGTGCTATAAGAGGTACCTACCAATTTTGTAATTTGTGTATTGTGTACAATTTACAAATGTGTATGTAGAGCCAGTGCTTCATAAAAGGGATAAAGGGAGAAGAATGCAAAAAAGCAATCTTTGTATTTTTCTAATGACAAAAATATTGTCAAAAATAATATCTTCACGTTTGTAATGACAAAGTCTTACTTCTTACTATATAGATAGTTCAAAGGCCAGAGCAAAATAGATGGATCGCAGCAAGTGCCACCGACGCGACGGGCAGCACCGAGATTTGTCAAAATCGGTACCAAATTTCGTCAAAAGGCTAAACGGATGGGCCGTGAAAAGTTAGCAGACACACAGTATGAATTTTTAGTCCAAAATACCACTCCATTCCAAGGTGTGCATCTAAGCTATCTTGTCCCCTACCTTTCCTACTAAAATGTCAATGACAAGATAACGTGGTCCAGTCATGATTTATGAATATTCATGATTTATCGTTAGACGTACGATACACTGATACGCCTACTAGTCTGTATTTATTATGAGCTATACCTATAGATATTTTTAACCTACGTCTATGTCTAGATTTCTGTCTCAAAGACTGAATATGTAGGTAAGCGGTTTCAAGGTACGCGATCACTTTGATCTAGATAATGCGAGGGCAGACAATAAACACCTAAGATATTTTATTACACGACATATTATTTATTATACTTTCAAACAATTTCATTTTATGAAAAAGTTGCATAAAGACATGCGACATGACCTTTGCGTTAGTGTGGAGTAGCGACGAATGACGCATGGCATTTATTGGCTGGGGACGAGTAGAAGATCACACATGATTGTAACTTTGCAAGACTCGCATACACAAGAGTCGCCAGTACCCGTAGTACAAGATTTTACGTCTCACCAAACCAAACCAAATTCGAGAGTCGAAATACTTCCGCGTTACAGTAAACTGGATCTTAAAGGCCTGTTTTTAAAGCTCAAGTTTGTCTACACTTCTACAGCCAGCGCTCCAAGCGGAAACATTGCGAAATTAAAATCAGTGGCATTGAATATTTGACTTCAATTCAAGGCTGTTTAGGTCCATTTTACTGTAACGCGGAAGTATTTCGACTCTCGAATTTGGTTTCGTTTGGTGAGACGTAAAATCTTGTACTACGGGTACAGAGCCACAGTTTCGTAAAACTGTAACGAGCAGCAAGAAACGAATTTTTAGTATTGAAAATCCAACTCCAATCGGACAGATTACCGACTCAACATACAGTGAAGGAATAATAGAGTGCACCTCTTTGTGCAATGTGCAGTATAACATATTGTGTAGTGGGCTAGACTGCTACATTGAGATTCACTACCGTGGTCAAAATTCAGCCAGGAGAATTATTATGGTACAATTATTTCGATGGGGTCTCAAGTTGTTATGAATGAATTTTCCCTATTGGTACCTTTAAGTCAAGAGTGAGTAGGCAAGAGATTAGGGAAGAGCGTTTCTTCTGAGGCTGCACCATCAAGTGATGATGCAGCTTACGCGCTTGGCAGCAGTTCTGATTGCAGCCATAAATTAAATGCGCTAATAAATTAAAAAATATAATATATAATGATGGTGGTGGGAGGAGATCATAGGAATAGGATCACACTTTTGGCTCATTTGACTTTGATTTGTTTCCGGGAATCCACTCCCTACCACCAGTACCCATACACTACCTCCAGTTCGCGACAGGTCGACATTGCAATCGGGGTTTGAGGCGGGGGGACGCCCGGCACACACGCAAGTGACCCGTGCGATACCCCGCAACGAGTTAGCGCGAGAGCTGTGCAGTTGTGCGGAGGGCGGTGTGCCCACCCCGATTGCGATGTCGACCTGTCGCATACGATATGTACCTACTTGTAATAATTACGTTTAATGTATTTTAAGTTTTGACTATTAAGTTTTTATTATTGTGTGTAAAGTTATCTTTACAAACGTTTATTTGATGATAATTTACATGCAACCTTAGAGTTTTGAGCGTAATCTAATGATGATTTATGTTTGCGTGCTCAGAAATTGTATAGGATATTATTATGCATGACACTTCCTGCCGGACACTGACCAGTGATCTCGGTACACTGATTACTGAGGTGACTGCTCAAGGTGGCTCGAGGCGACGCTTGTGATGGAATCTGTGACCTCCTTTAAGGTAAGGTCCTATGTAATATTTAATCAATTAATTATTGGCTTTAACGATGCAATATTTTATTTTAGTTATATGAGAAGATTCTGACTCAAATTACATAAACATTTTCGGGTTTTATTGGAAAAGGTAGTTAATGAGAAAATTAAAGTAGGTATTTAAATACCTACCTAGTATCAAATAATATTTCTACCTTTAATGCGAAATTGTGTCTATCTGTCTGCTAGCGTTTCACTGCACATGATTTTGACGAAATGAAAACCTATAGCCTGCATGACGGAGAAGAAAGGACATAGAATTCTTTTGGTCCTTGAAAATCAGAGAGTTCCCACGGGATTTTTAAACAACATGAATGCAAATAGACGAAGTTGTAAACACCATCTACCTACTTGGTACAGAGATAATCAACCTGGAGACGGGCATAGACTACTTTTAATCCAGAAAATCAAAGTTTTTCCGGGATTTTTAAAACCTAAATCCACACGGATGAAGTCTATCTAGTACAAAATAATATGGAAATATTAATTTGTTGCAATGACTTTAAAATTAGAAGATAATATCGTCTAGCTTCAAAACTTTGCAGTTATAATGTTATACTTTGTTCAGTTTTTCAATCTGTTGCTCAAACGGACATGATCAAGTCAGTATCTAAATATGATTTAAAGTTTAAACACGATTTTACACAATCATACAACATTTCGATAGCGATATTTAAAACTTTTCCAAAATACACTCAATAAACAATTCATAAGTAAGAATTTACTAAGAGAAGGTAGGTATAATTGCTAATAATAATGTTTTGGTAAGAAATAAATCTAACAAGGATATCAAAGATCTCTTTCTAATATAAGAACTGATACAAACAATAATTACTGATCCTTAGATAAAGATCAAAGTAGTTTTGAATGAATAGCCGGCATCAATGAACAGCTTTGTGCTCTATCGCGATCACACTTGATGGTAGGTAGAGATAACTTAAGTCGCGCTAACCTAAAGCGAGTACCTAACTATTACAATCCAGGTACATTAAGTTTAAGTATACCTATAGTACGCGACAGGTCGAGATGACAATCGGGGTGGGAACGCCCCGCACATCCGCACAGTCCCCGTGCTAACCCGGTGCGGAACAGCGCGGGCGCTGTGCAGGCGTGCAGGGCCGCGTCCCCCCGCCTCATACTACGATTGCTATCTCGACCTGTCGCGAACTATACTACTACTTACTTGTACTTCAGTGATTGTAAAGAAACAGTGTCCTGTGTGTGAATTCATTTAAAAACTTTAAATCGCATAATTATTGTGGTATTTAGGTATGTGTCCGTAATTTCAGAAACAGCCCTTATCTATCGAGAGCCAAACTCAAGTGTAGTCTACAATTGTACAACCCTCAAGTCTGATCCTTAAAAAATTTAAAATGACACATTTTACATTGGCCTCTGTTCAGTAATTAATTTCTACTTGACTACCAATTAGGTATATTAATTAACGTTAAAAATATTTCAGATGTCCATGTTACCGACATCTGCTAGTTAAAAAATATTTGCATAAACTCTTGTACAATGTTTACTTAAGTTATTAAGAAGACATTAAGGACACATTACAATTTAATAACCATATTGCATTGATCATATTTCAATATAATACCTTGATGTCTAGTATCATTAACATGTAAGGTTAGGATAAACACAACGCGAGACGTTGTTGTGGCATCTAAGTAGAAATTGTAACACAAAGGGCCGGTTGTTTCAAACCATTGGTGTTCGTAAGATCCGTTCGTTAAAATTTAACGGACGTAGACGAACTTTAACATCTGTTAATTTAAGTGCGTTGCTTCATTGTACAAAAAACTGTTCGTCATTGTTATTTTGGTTGCGAAACTTCTTATTTCATTTTAAGTATATTAAATTATATACATAGTTATGAATATTGCTACTTCGAATTTTAAACACTTTTTCTTTGTTACAAAATCTTCAAAAAAACTATCATTAAAAGCTTTGAATTAAATTGATTCTATTATAATTTGTAAATAAAATATTCCGTTTGTAAGAAGTATGAAGTTACGAACTGATTTGACGATCACCAATGGCGCCAGCACCGGTTAACGTAAACGTAACTTTTTAACGAACGTTAGCGCTAATAGATGCTGAATCAACGCTTTTTCTTTACTTACGTTCGTTAGCGCCATATTTAAAGGTTACGTGTCCGTCAAAGTTTGTTGAAACAACCGGCCCAAAGAACTGAAGGCATAACTTACCAAGGACGCGTCTCGCGGGGTCTCTATCGACGTAGAGTACTTCTTATTACAGAGATTGGTATAAATCGTTCAAGTTTAATAGCTACTTAGCAGGCCATACTCACTTGGTCACGTGATCAAGAAATATGGTGGTAAACAGTGGCCACCTCTTTGATGGCTCTCGCGAAATTTATCTCTATGAGAGAGAGAGATAAGATGTCACGCGATAGAAAAAGAGGCGTTTAAAAAATTTAAAACCACAGCGCTGTGGAGCATTTTATTACGTCCTAACTAGAGTCGCTATTTAAACGTTTTTGGGGAGTTATACTTCTATACCTGGATTGTATGTACTATTAAGTATTGTGTGCCCTTTAAACGGATTTTGGGATTATCTCATTGTTAAAGATTGGGATTGTTTGAATATTATTATGGTATAACTTTTACTTTTACACTTTTATATGGCTGTAACTTTACATTTTGTGCTAATAGTGAGAGAGTAAAGAGCCTCTAGGAACATTGACAAAGCCCGTTTGTCTGACCTGATTAAATAAGCCGTTACAACACTCTTCTGCAATGCCTTTCGCATGACCTCTAATAGGGAGAAATGGCGCAACACAGTGAAAGAAGTTATATCTCGAGGGATCCACGATCTTTAAATCCGAGGGAAAATCAAGTGATAGTGTCAGTCAATGAGTGATGATTGCAAATGTCACACTGTAGCTGTCAAACTAAAATAATACTTAAATAAACACATCGCGCGTTGTCTGTCGAAGTCTTTAACATTGACGACCATGACCGTTGGGTCGCGAAAATGAAACAAAGTATCAACGATGACAACCTTGCTGAATTGAGTAATGCTCAGTAGAAAGCTGGCTTTCTTTTAATATTAGCTATTGTTGTATAGATACAATTAAAGCCAAATACTCTTAAGTCTTACATGCTAAATATTCAGGAGAAAATCAAACTATGTATTGAGTAAAGGCGTGTCTAGCTATTGTTATATCTTTGTTGAATAAGTACTTATTCTTGGCGTGGCACATCTCATAAGGATGTGGTAAACGTCGTCTGTCATGCCATCAAAGAGCGACTCGTTGATGCAATCCGTTAATATTGTTAGTGGAACCATCATCAGAGGATGCGTAATATTTGACTACCATAGTATGAAGTAACTATCAAACGTACTTGTATATTTGTTTATTGTTGTTAATTTTTGTGATAGCACAATATTTTGAGGGCACTTAGCCTGGACGACCAATAATTATTACTGTCGTTGGAACGATCACTTCCTTCCAACAGCTGAGTTTCCTATCTGATTTTTAACTTCTTCATCAAGATACTCAGGGGTAGTTATAGCAACCAACCATCGGCCATGCTCTCATGTAAGAGATAGGTGTACAGATTTCGGTTGCGATTTTTACCCAAAATAAGAAATAGCGAAAAACTTGATTTTGTTAAAAAAGGCGCATTTGGGGCGTCTGCATTACGCACTATTTTCCAATTTGCCCTTTTTGGCCCGGTGGAACTCTTGGTTTAATTAACTAATTTTGTCGATAATACTTTATTAGAGGCTGCTGAAATTTTTTTGGCGTTATGAAGAGCCGCCTCGGGCTAAGATTAAAGATCCATTAGTTCAAGACTTTGAATGTAAGCATGTTTTTGTAATGATTACTTGGTGCAATTCCAACGGTAGATATTGTTTTGGTCCAATTTAGCATTTCTTAACTGCCGAAAAGTTGAGCTTTCCTTATGGCGACTATATAGTACACTCAGGGGATAGAAGCCAAGACTATACTTACCATAACGGCATCAAACACATTTTACATGAGCCTAAGGCCAGTCGCATTTTTAAATCAGAAATTATCTACAAAACTTCTGTCGCAATCGTTCTGCAAAAATCAAAAGCGGATGTCCGATTCAGTAAAATTATATCAGACTGCGAGGTATAGTATAAAATGCAGCAGAGTGCCTTCTATCACGCGACATGATTTTTACTGCCAGACAATTTTCGATAATATAAGCGGTAATTTCAAATACAAAGGTAAACAGAGAGAAATCATGTTTAAAATTGAAACTTCCGATGCATTGTGGCAACCATAAATGTTTAACTGTTGACACTTTCACTGAGTTGAGCGAGCAATGAGCATTGCCAGGAATCACTTTACCGTGACGCTATGTAACTGAGAACTCGTGGTCAATGGTGCACTGGCTCACTGGGTTTCCACGCAATCACTACTTTTTATTGCCTTAGCTGTAGGCTTGTAATGTGACTACTTTTTTTAAAGCAGTTTGTCTTTTTAAACATAAGTACAGTACGCGGCAGAAAGTAATGTAAATCGGCCTTTAGAATGGCATTTCGGCTTTGTAGAGCGTTGTCTCTGTCACTCATACAGCTATGTGACGTTTTGTCGGTCTCAACTCTCAACGACAGGGACAGCGCTCTACAAATCTGCTATCTCTTTCTAAAGGACGATGTACATTACTTTCGGCCGCGTACTGTAAGTTTATGTTAGTGTACCTACGTACGGTACGCGACGGGTCGAGATGATAATCGGGATTGACGGGGCACGTCCCGCACACCCGCATGTCACCTCCGCTATCCCGCACTGGTTTAGCGCAGGGGCTGTGCGGGACGTCCCCACCCCGGTTGCCATCTCTACTCTCCTACAAAGTGTACTTTTCCGTAGCGGGGTTTGATTACTGTTTAGCTAACGAGGAAAGACTTCTCAACGTAATTTCAGTTCAAAGTCAGTCATTATCGCTTTCACCGTCGACTTGCGAATTTACGTCACCCGCCATATTATGTCACCATGAAATCAGCTGTTGATTGTATTGCTCATAACTCTTTATGGATTTACTGAGCATTATCGTTGGCTGTAAGTACTTTTTGTGGCCTTTTTATTTTCCTAATGTTGTGGGAATGTCTGAGAATAGCGGTTTAACGTTATAGCGCAATGTAGATGATTGAATGAAGTGTGCCAAATTAAAATCTAACTAACAGTTGTGAAACAATTACTTTGAAAACTTAACTAACACATACAGGTACCTACCTACACCTTATAGTAAAGGAATTTACTCTGACTGAAATCAACCCATAAAGTGTACTACAGATTTTTTTAAAGTATTTAGTTTTATTTAATAACTCAGTACAGTTCATTTCTCTGGAATTCTATCTATCTATCATAGCAGTAGTTTATGATAATTTTGGAGAGTTTTCTCTTGCCCCCTTGTTTCTACATATTATACTAGACACAGGGCGTATAAGTGATGCGCATAGTTCAGCAGAAAGGGCGTCAACAATAAGTCATGAGCATAATTTATCAGAAGGTACATTTAGGTGTTAGGTAATAACCTGTGCAGTGACTACTTAAATGCTATGTTTAAATACGAGTGTAACTTATTTTATTATGAAACTCTTGACCTAACCTACCTTCAAGCCTATTCTTGCACAGCATACATCTTTGTTCGTCGTGTGTAATATTTTTGACAAAGACTTTTTCTATTTATAAATTACCGCAAACCACAAGACAATTTGTAAGTTTCCTTTTTAACGTTAATTTAATAAATGGAAAAAGTGGTTGGGTTTCACATATCATTGACGGCCACACACCTATTCATATAAGTAATAAAAGATAGATAAAGAGTCTTCGAACTTTGTGCTTTCCGTTGCGAGGTCGCCATTCTAGCACATTCGGGACTCTAACGTCAATCGGTTTCTCGAACAATGTGCCGCACGACGGAAAAATACAAATATTATGTAAAAATAAATGTATTTTATTATGTAATTTTTTAAACTATTATCGAATCTATATTTATTAAATATGAAAATTACAAATCAGTACAATTAACGACATTACAAATATTATCTAATCCACCATAATATCGTTTTGTTGGATTAGATGATATTTGTAATTTCGTTAATATTCGCAGGGTGCTCAGAACTAGTGATGTCAAATACTGTTAAACTTACATAATATAATATCAATAATTGTTATTAAAATTTATTGATAAATAAACACGTTAAAAATATAACACTGACTAAAAAAAAAAAAAAAGACACGATACCTACCCCACTTGATTTCATCTTACTTTGAAAATTGAAAACACTACTTTCATGAACACATTTCAATTTATTTTTGGTGATGTAACCAAACGAGTCGCAGGGAGCCGCTGGATTCAGGCGCCGCAAGACCGTGACGTGTGGAGTGGAAGTCACTCCAAGAGACTTATGTCCAGCAGTGGACGTCTATCGGTTGATGATGATGATGATGATGATGATGATGACGTGACCAGAAATTACGGTTTTCAAATTTTCCCCCTTGCGTGTGCTATAAAACCTAGGTACCTACCATAGAGCAGAAACAAAGAGGAGTTGGCCTAAGCAACTGTGCACTGTGATTTTCAACTAGGTCCTGACGTCATCACTGTGGGCGGGGCCTTAGTTAGTATGCTGTCTGCGTTCGTCAGGTTCACATATATTGAGACTCGTATTATCGGTGTGTTTTCGCGTTTTTAAGAACAAAAGGATGAAGTGTTGTGTTTTATCGTGTCAAAGTTATTCAGACAGACGTTCTGATGCTATGAATGGTATCACATTTCATTTGTAAGTAATTTTATACGTAATTATTAAAATAGTTCTAGATTATTGACATCTAGTGTGAGATAGCTGAACTATGTAGTGACATCGATGTTAGGTCGCTAAGCGAGTAGTTTTGCTACTAACCCGCAGATGGAAAATTGAGAAGTGGGCGGCGTTCCACAACCCCTCACCCCGCAAAATGTCACTCGATATTTCATAGGGAAATCTTAATACAACATCTCCTCTTTGTTTCTGCTCTATGGTACCTACCTACCTGATAAATTCATGATTCAAGGTCCATGGGAAGTACCCTGTAGGTTTCTTGACAGACAGACAGACAGACGGACGCACAGACAGACGGACGGACGGACGCACAGACAGACGGACGGATGGACGCACAGACAGACGGACGGACGGACGCACAGACAGACGGACGGACGGACGCACAGACAGACAGACGGACGGACAGACAACGAAGTGAGCAAAATAAACTACACCATCAAATTACCCGAAAAAATAAACTAGCAAAAAGTCTATGAACGCGCACTATCGTTAATCGAACAGTATCGGTAATAAACAGAAATAACAAAAATTTCGACTATTGTATTATTTATGTATCAAATCAAAGCATCAACAAAAATAACAAAATTATTTAACTTATTTATTAACACTTCGTAGGTATTCGATGGGAACAACAAAATCATTTGATATGCTAAATTTATCATCATATCGATGTGGTGCTATTTAACATTAGTTGACTTGCTATTTTTAACCATATTCAATGCATCGGTATTTTTAGCGCATGACGTAATCGGTCGCAATCGGTAGGTATAAGTGGGTATAATGTCGTCGCGCGCGCGTTTTGCACCGCGCGCCCCCTTCGAAATTTAATTTCCTGGAATCTTCGCGCTACCTACTTAAGTACCTACTGCAGCTACTTAGAACGTAGGTATAGGTCCTAACTATAATAATTTGTATTTTTTGATTTAATAATATTTTTTTATTTAAAATTGTTAAGTTTTAGTATCGCAGTTAATCAACAAACTTTAATATGTGTTATATTAACAGGTTAATAAATAAATTGGTCACCTCTACTCAGAACGCTGGCTGCGTTACCTCGTTGAATGGCCAGACTAATATGCTGACCGAGGTAACTGCCAGCCCTCCGGTCCCCCGTGGAAACCGCGAGACGGGATGACAGGTCATTGAAAAAGGATCTAACATGCTCGCCCCACGAACCCATAGTTTCCACCCCAAAAGGCACAAATATGAAACTATTTTATATCTTCATATTTGCGCCTCTTGGCCCTTTCCGCCTTAGAAGCTGCCGCTCCGGTGGCCACGCAGGTCGCCTGTATGTGTGGCAGCGCCAATGTATCCACACATATGGCATCCCACACAAGCGAGCTTCCTTGCTTCCATGGGACAAGAGTCATAACTCATACCGTCTGGTCTCTTGCCAACTACGTGCCAAACCATTTGGTTCTAATACTGCAGGCACTTTAGCCGTGACAAGAACCTACGTATGATTCTGTTCAAGGAAGCAATGACGGGAGAAACGACCGGCGTTTTAAAGTTAAAGTTTATAAATTTGAAAGAAATAAAGTCTTACCGGAATCCAAAGCGCGTCTCCTTGTACTTTTCTCTTTTCATTTCCACGTGCTCACCAAAGTCACAATGCTTCACTGTCCATTGCACAACACGAATACCACTGTGTATGTAGGTAGGTACATTGTACAATCACTGCATTATTATCACTTGGCTAAATTCACAGCAGCTAGTAGGTAGTCACATGACAGCGGTGTTGACGTTCAACCTGCGAACAAAAGTGTTTGTTATAGAACAATCGTACATGTGCAGACGCAGTAGAAAACGGGAAAAAATGTTTAGAACTATAATAAGATGTCTGATTGTCCATTTATTTAAGGTTGTTAAGGCCGAGGATCCTTCCTACTACACTTAGGCACTAGGTTATCGCGGCCTTCTATTCGGGGGGTCGGGGGTTTGATCCCGGGCACGCTGTTTTCGGAGTTACATGCATGTGAGGGAAAACATGGTGAGGAAACATGCATATCTGATATTTCTCCATAATGTTCTCAAAGGTGTGTACAGTCTGCCAATTCGCACTTGGCCACAATGGTGTGGACTATGGCCAGACTCTTCTCATTCTAAGATGAGGTTGATAATGACGATGTATAAACTATACTATCAACTGCAGTCCAAACTCAATCAGTGCAACACATCTCTTGTATCGAAAAGCATCGAGAAAACATTGTCATTCTGGTTGTGTTTGACGTGGGTCTTCAAGCAGAAATTCATACACTATCAATGAGCAAGCTGTATTGTACCTACTCCTAAGTCGTAGATTGCATTGCTCGAGGTTCCGTCCACAATATCGAATATGCTTGCAAGGTCTAGCGTGTAACCATGAAGTAGGGAATTCAAGCGCACGTGTTTGTATGAGGATCGTGTCGATTTCACCAAATAAAACGTTTTTCCGTATCCGTGAAACCAGGGTTATATTATGTTTCTAAGTATTACTAACATCTCAAAATTAAAATAAGGATAAAATAAAATAGAGAAACTTTCAGTTTTTATAAAATAACGAAGGTCTGGTACGCGCTGGCTCTTAGTTCAAAAGGTTAATTTACGAAAACTAATTTTCTTACATAAAACATGCCTAAACATATTATTTTATTAATCCTTATCTACCTAGGTATATAGTTACGAATGCAGAAACCAATAAAGCCTGTCGAATCTGATTGAAAGAAATAAGAATGATCTGCTATTTTATGATAAATTTCATAATTTATATTTGCATCCTTTAGTTAGACGCTCAAATGCAAATAAATAATTGCCATGTGAGTCGATAGTGCAGCTGCACAGTTGAGTACTTAGCGTGTTTGACTCAGCTTTTAGTTACGAAAAACTATTGCAACAGATTCATGTAGTCTGGACAAAAGCAATCAACTAGATCTAGATCTAGCATGACGCGCCACTCGGACAGCCTACTTGTAATGTAGACCTTTCAATTTGAGTATCAATTTTTAAATGTTATTGACCTGAAAGTATGACATTTAATTGTATTACTAGATGATTCCCGCGACTTTATCCGCGTGGATTTAGTTTTTTAAGAATCCCGTAGGAATTCTTTGATTTTCCGGGACAAAAATTGACCTATGTCTTTCCCTGGGATAGGTACAAGCATATTCTCACTTCTCTGTGCCAATTTTTTTCAAAAACAGATGAGCCGTGAATAACTAGCATGACAGACAGTTCAAGTAAGCTGTCTGTCTGTCCATCTGTCGGTCTGTTACCTTTTCACGGTCCATAACGTTTAACCAATTTTTGCAGAATTTGCCTACAAGGTTACTCGATGTCGGAAAAAGCGGCGTAGGATAGAGTAGCCTGTAGCAAGTCAGCTCACTTATTATCCACTTATTATATTGGGACAAAGCCGAGAGCATTATTTAGTCTAAAAATAAAATGTCACTTCCATAATACGAGTAGGTATGTAATAATGTAGGTATAAAAATCTTAACAATCTGACACACATTCCTCATTTACAGTGCGACAAGGCTCTTTTGGCAATTGAATGACATTGACAGGGGGGCGCTGTTGGAGAACAAAGGCTTAGAATATTCAAACAAGAACAAAGGGGACACTGGACGGCAACGTTAGTTCCGATTTTCGCCACGCGCCTATAGAGCCTTGTCGCACTGTAACTACGACTGCGCAATGATCAATAGAAAATTGGCGATGCAATTGAAGTTTCGGAAGCTACGTGCAAATTGGTGGGTTACAAAAATAACACCAATTTATATTCGAGTCATAAATATTGCCTGTGACAAAATTTATCTTTCGGATCTATGAACCGGTATTGACATCACGACGCGCTGTGTATTCTGCAGTTAGCTGCTCTGTAAATCGTGAGAATACTGGTTTGTTGCCAACAGGACACGAAATCCGTAAATGGAAATACACATTATTTAGTGAATAAAGTTTTAGCTTGGATCGTACCTATTTCTATAAATGCCATGTTGTATACGATTTAAAAAAAACATTTAGTACGGAAATTTTCTTTCATTCATAAAATATACATAGGTACCTAATACTTAAGTATTATAAGTACTTCTTTTTCTAATCTTTTCGCATAGCAAACGTATAATTTTTGTTTTGCCGTTTGATCACCATTATACTTTTTGAATTTAGACTGTTGGGTCCTCGAAAGTTTAGAGTAATAAAATTTATATCGGTAATTTTTGCAGATAGTCGAATTTCCAACAACTTGACTTCCTACCATTTTGTGGAATTGGAAAACTGACTTATTGAACAAATAAAAAACCGGCCAAGTGCGAGTCAGACTCGCGAACAGAGTTAATACTAAGGTCGTATATTTTCGACATTTTGCACGATGAATCAAAAACTATTATGCCTAAAAATAAATAAAAATCTGTTTTAGAATGTACAGGTAAAGTTCTTTCATATGGTACACCCCACTTGGTATAGTAATCTTACTTTGAAAGTTGAAAATACTAATATTTATTCACGAAAACATTTTAATATTTTTTTTCGTGATGTAACCACAAATTCACGGTTTTCGGATTCTTTGGTTTTGCCGTTCCGTCACCATTTTGAATAGGGACTTTAGTAATAAAATGATGTGATGTTTTGTATAGCGGTAGCTTAAAATTGAATTATAATAATAATGAACTCTTTTCCCATAAATTATCGCTATTACAAAACATCACATCATTTTGTTACTATAGTCCACCTATAGTCCAAGACCCTATTTAGACTATCACTGACCTTTAGAGTAATTTTTGCAAGTTGAAATTACCAATTCGACCGGACTGTCATGTCGCAGTTCATTTTAATTCGACATGGATGCCTTATGAATGCAGTCTCACTGCGAATTCCGTGGAATTTCCCAATACAGACATTGTTACACTCGACACTGTGAAAGTTTCCATTGATTACGCTCGTCACTCAGGCAAATGATAAATAAAAAAATCCGCTTCTATTTGTTTTATATTGAGACTACCTATTGCCCGCGACTTCGTCTGCGTGACGTACACGACATATTTTGGTGATAATTTTTAGCCTATAGGTAGATCCAATGTAGCTAGTTTCGAAGATTTCTTCCCACACCCATACTTACAAACTTTACCTCTTTATAATATCATGTAGAGTGACTAATCCACCCGGCTTCGCTTGCATTAAATTTGATATATACTTACATAATATTACAAGTATAATATTCTTAAGAACTTTGTTATATTATTAAGTTATCTTCCTTTTTTACTGTGTAAAGAATATCAGCCATGTTAATAATTACTTAATTATATTCTCCTTTCCCCTCCAACTAATCGTAACGCTTGTGCTAGGAGTGGGTACGACAATAGTGCAACGGGTGGGGTTTCAACCGCCGACGTTTCGGATTTCAACTATAAAAATAGGTAGGTAAACGTAATAGATTGTCCTCGAGTTGATCTACGTAGGTAAATACAAAAATATGTTGGTATTTCTATTTTACAGCAATTAACAAGTGTGTTCTATTATGGGACCTCTATCAATATATAAATAAATAAATAATTAATTGACCTTCGTTAGTCTCGTATCATTAAGTTTTGATTCACTTAATAATGAACCTTTTTAGGGTTCGGTAGTAAAACAAGTAACCCTTAGAGTTTCATCCAGTCCATCTGTCCGTTAGTCTCACAACCATTATAGTCACAATTCAGAAACTATAGGTTTACTATTTACATTTGTGTACTAGATGCCCACGATTTCATACACGTAGATTTAGATTCTTAAAAACCTCCAGAATGCAAGCTATTTCTGTACCAAGTACCTAAATGATGCTGCGACTTTGTCTGTGTGGATTTAGCTTTTTGAAATCTCTTGGGAATTCCTTGATTTTCCGGGACAAAACGTAGTCTATGTCCATCCCCGGGACACAAGCTATCTCTATATCAAATTTTGTCAAAATCGGTTAATTGGGTGAGCAGTGAAAAGGTAGGCGACGGCAAATAGACTTACAGATCCTGAAAGATTTTGTTCAAAATTTAATACTAATACAATTTAGAATGTACACTATTTGGTTTCATCTGTAGTGTACAGTCAAAGGCCAAAACTCGTTTAGCATCTTAATAATCATATTGACTTCCACTGCACGGCACGGTTGTGCGTACATCTGAGTGTTTGTGTGGCGTGTTTATAGAAAAAAGGTCATCAGTGCGACTGGTTTTGCGGATATAGTCTTGCGGAATTGCTACTCGAATTCTGAGGCTGACTGTACATAATATTATTTAAATTGATATAAATATACATCGATACTGTAATTACAAATGCGAAAGTGTTTTTGTTTGTTGGTTTGTCCTCAATCATGCGTCAGCCAGCAACAGAGTAAGTGATTGAAGTGATTTTCTGCATGGATACTCTTGCTATCTTTTAAAAACCTAGAGTAGGTATAGTATCATCTAGTGAAGTTTTAAATAAAGTTACCACGACTATTTTGAGACCAATTAACTAACTAGCTAAAGTCAATAAGATATTATATAATTTGTAGTTGGATTGGAACAAGCTGTATAGCCAGAGAAAAAACACTTTGTTGAAAATAACTTTGATTTTGATTATTCCTCTTACGGTTTCATAATATAAGCACAACTACGGAACCCTACCGTATGCGCGTTCTGACTTCTGAGTTCTGACACGCACTTGACAAGTTATTTATTGCTCACGTAATCATACTAAGTGTGCGTTTTAAGACCAATTAAATTGTAAGTAGAATATGTTTTGGCGCCAAAGACTTTGTGTCTATTGAATTGGGCAAGTCGACCTTCATCTTTAGTCGCCAGGACCCGCGGCAGTATGCACCATTTGCGAGCAATCGCCGGCACAGGCACCTATAATTACTCATTAGTTTAATGGATCTTCGATTTCTGTTCCATTATAAGCTTTGTCACGACTTTAAAATACAGCTTGATTTCATATTTGATTCATTCATTGGAATTGATGTGAGGTAGATTTATTTGCGTTTCGAAATTTGTCAGGTAGCTAACGATAATATGATAGGTTATTATGTATTTGTTCATCCAGATTTTATACGGGTGTTAATTATACTGACAGCGTAGTTCGAGCGGCACTCTATGATTGCATGCTCAAGCAATTATATTTAAATATCGCCACCTCCTTGAAAATATTGAATATGCAAGAATTTTCTTACAAGCAAGAGAAAAAAGGACAAAATTTTATTACCTAAAGCAGTGGCTAGCAACCGCAAAGTGTGTTCGAACAAATAAATCTCCTATCCATATATTTAAACTAGCTAATGCTCGCGACTTCATCAGCCAGTTCAGTCAGTCAGTTCACAGTGGATACAGACTGTTTAAAAAGAACACAACCTCCCAACTTCATGTCAGACCAGCGGTATAGGCTGTGAAGTCAGTCAGTTATTCAGTCACGACTTTGAATTTTAGATATACAAATAATAAGTCAATGCAAATTTCCTAAAGATAACATTTTAAATTAAGTAGCGTGACGAAAAAATTCTACCCTGGGACGCAGCTGTATTTTGCGCTGACACAAAGGATCATTGTCATTGGCCTCATCATCATCATCGTCGTTAACCGATAGACTCCACGGTTGGACATAGGTTCTATAGAAATTTCCACACGCCACGGTCTTCCCGCGCTGCCGCCTGAAATTCTAAAATCCAGCGGCTCCCTGCGACTCGTTTGATCTTGTTATTCCTAGTGGGATTCTAGCATCTTGGGACCCTAACGCCTATCGGTTTTTCCAACTATGTGCCCTGCCCTTCAGTTTCGCAACCCGCCTAGCCATGTCGGTTAATCTAGTTCTTCTATCCTATGATAGGCTTTATTTATTAAAGGTTTCAGGCTACGCCAATGTGTCATTTGTGATAGCTAATAAACACTGCTAAGATTTGGAATGCTCTTCCAGCTTTTCAGTCTGATTTCTTCAACAACTACAATGTTATTCATCTATAAGTAGTAGGCATCTTTAAATCAAGAGTAAAGAAACATATCTATGATAGACATTGGCTGCGAAGTAAATTACCATCAAATTTAATTGAAATTAAGCGCTAGTCTAGTCAAGTTGAGCTCTGAATGTAGACACAAGTCATTATGTATTTTAAAACAGTAACACAGTGACCTTCTGAGATGGATTACTGCAGGCTTAAATCTTGCACACACGTCAGAAGGACGAGCGTATTAACACATTTAAAAAGTAAATATAAGGAAAACAACTAGTAAACAAGTCGACCACATCTCGATCAATTGTGTAAAAGGGTCGGTTCACATTGACAGTGAGTCGAAGAGAAATTCTAAAATTTTAACTAGCGATATGGCGTGATTGCTAATTGCGATTATAATTCATTTTCATTTGGTGAAATTATAATTTTTCTTTAGGTACAGCAATTTCACAGGCAGTTTTTCACAGAAATGATTTTTCAATTTCGCACTCAGAATCGATTTGCTTCATTAATTTAACTTGGAATTATGATCAAGATCAATAGCGCTGATATATTTTTGCAGATTGGTTTTCGTGAAACGTGGTAAACGATTGTTTTATACATTAATTGAAATTTAAATAAAATAATCTTGAAACTTTATGAAATTTTACTTCGTGAATATTCATAGGTTCTAGCAATTGTTACAATATGAAAAGGCTTTTCACGTCATTTTTCACATTCTATCTGTGAAATGGTCTATTTCTTATTTTGACATCATAGGTTCGACTTCTACCTCGAACATGTAATGCACTTATTTCTACGGAGAAAAATAAGACGAACGCATTGGCAAATGTGCGCGTCAGCATGCTAAGATTTAAGAATTTCGCTTGGATCCGCTGCCAACATGAATCGACCCTAAGCGTAAATTACGCAAGAGATGGTCAAACATCGATCACATACGGCCTTGCCCGAAATTCTTCGCAAAGTTTATGTGGCGTCTTCATTTGTAATTCGCATTAAATTACTAACAAGTTTAACTAAATAAGGAAACCCTAATTGAATTCCGGAGAGTTCTTGTAACACGGTCTGATCTCAATTAAAGTTTAATTAGACATTTCACCGCGATTAATAGCCTCAACTGGTGACAGAAGGGCTGGCTCATTTTTGCGCAGCGGATCAGCCTGGCTGTCCAGCGCGGAAATGCAGCCAGTATTCTTGGCACCATTCCACGCGGTCATGATTTATATAGTAATTAGATAAGGCTAGCTTTAAGTTTTATTGTATTAAAAAAAAAAAAAATTAAAGTTTAATAACATAAATTGATGCAGAGACAAAGCTACTTACAAGTTATTATCTTCTCTTATAGGTGTCCAAGTAACTTATCTTTACCTGCCATTACTCATTAGTCATTATTAATTACGTAATGTCAGAGTGGTAAACCGACATGAAACCGTATGTATACCGAATACAGTGTTATACCCATTGATGTTGGAATGTTATACCGCAATGAAAACCACATGCGTTGACGCGCACATACTGTACTGCCCGGGAAAAGCCTACCATAGAAAAGTTTTTTTTTGGGTCATGTCGCTCCGTTTTCACTCTGGATCAATATAGTTTGAGCTCCTACTTTATTTTTAAAATTTCCTAGTACCTGAAAGATTTTATTACGTGGTCGTAGATGTACGAAAGATACTGTTTTGCATACTATTTCAAATACATCCTTGTTTTAGCATTCTATTGTTTTGGCAAAATAATTTTACATAATGCTAGTCGAATGGGACGTCACCACAGATGCAACGGTGATACATGGTTGAGCAAGAACAATGGCGTTTACGTCATATTGTAAAATTCAGTAAGTAGCTATAGATGCTACCGACAATGGGGCTCGTGAGAAACCGTAACGTATTGTGCATAGAACCAAATTAATTTTGTGGGTAGGTACATTCTGTGGGACTACTATTATCTTTGACTATACTACTAATCATCATAATAAAATCACTGAGATAAAAATTAAATTAAGGAAAGCAGCGTCCCCTAAAATTAACTATTTCAGCATACCTAAGTTGAAATTGAAATTATTGATTTTAGGGATCTGTATCAAAGAATTAAAACCTAAGTAGAAATAAAAGTGATTATTGCTTCGATTACTACCAATTTCAATTTAATTTTTCGACTCGAATCGATTTTTTTTTTGATAGACGGGACTGACAAATGAATCAGTTCAACATTCTACTTGGGTGAATTTGAACTGATTCATTTGTCAGTCCCGTCTCGAGATTTTGAGACCTCGCTTCGCTCGGTTAACTACTTTCTGCATATTAATTAACTTTTAGTGAAATTTAACTCAAATAATTATTTTATTAATAGTCATTAATGCAATCAAAATAGAAACGCTTCCTACTGAACTCCACATTATGATTAAATATTCTTTAGTTAATTATATTATTAACTTTGTTCGACCAGTGTAATCATAATTTATCGATTTTAATTCAATTTTATTATAGGTATATAAATCAATTTTAATTCTAGCAAATTATAGAGTGTGTGTGCTTTAGAAGAAGAGGGATATATACAACGCTAGAGGTATAAGACAGAGGCAGTACACGTTTCAGCCAAATGTCAAGATCGTAGGCTGTCGCGTAACCGTGTTGCAATAAAAGGACTTGTTGTGCTTACCGGTTTTAGATGCTATGGACAGCATACACGGCTATAAAATTTCAAGTGAATTTAATTGTAGTAAAACGAGATTTTTATAAACTTAACTGCAATTAACAGAAACAATTAATTTTTAACCCAATAACGTACCTAGCCAAATTGACATTGGCAAAGTGTGAGAGCAAATACCTAGTTACAAAAATATTTCTGTTAAGCAAGTTTTTTATGTAGGTATTTACGGGTCCTACAACCTAAAAACTAGTAGAAACTTTTAAGTAAATTGAGTTTTTTCAGTAAGTAGGTATATGTAATATATTCGTGCGTATGAGCAAAATGATTTCAAACTCTACTCGAAATTAATTTGCCAAGTATTCTTATTTAAATTTCCAATGTTCATCATTAGCATTACCATGGTGAGATTGCAGTCGAGGGCTAACTTGTATCTGAATTAAAAAAAATTGCAATATTACGATTAGGTATATGCAAGTTATTTACTCAACTAGTATATAGCTACTTTAATGTTATATACGAGTAGTAGGTATAAGACTAGTTAAATAGCTAAAAGAAAAATACTTCATCTTTAGTATAATGTTATACTGATCCCTCCCTAGTCTCCCTACTTCTCTATTACCTACTAATGGTAGAACACATTATTTTTTGTAGTAGACAGTTAAAATACAAATAAAAGTTTATATAAAGCCTTTTCTCGTATACTACCTATTTATACATTCATTTAATATACCTACCCGCAGTATTAGAACACTCTGGGATTGGTGTACCTACTCATCAATCTATTTAGATTGATGGGTTTTCAAGAATGGCTATTTTTTACGTTCTACTTGTTTTCAATAGGCTTTATTAGTCCTAATTAATACCACTATTCAGACAGATGAATAATTCAAATTTAAAGCACTTCAAGTGATTTATTATTGTAATGATCGATTGCTACGCTAACTTTACGATTTACTGTTTCGACATCCATTGGTCTCACAGTTCAATTTGTTTAAAGTTAAACCGTGATAGATAAGGCTGTATTTTGAAACAATGTTTGCTCAAAGGCGTGAAGTTGGAATAGGTCTGAAATAGCGCTATCAGTAGAATCTGTATCTTCGTAATAGTTGCCTTTTACGTTAAAGCAAGCGGATGTCACGTACCTACTTATAGACGAAAAGTTCAAAGGTTGAAAATGGTGTAACAAATAGAAATTTTTATTGCGATTGCGATTTCATGATGCCACATGGTGATATAGGTACCTACCTCCAACTATTATAGTTTAGGTAAATTAACAGATAGGTATCTGTTAATCTGTACCAGGACGACTCTGCCGATAAGATGTAATCTAGTTGCATACCTACTTCTACCATAATATTCTAAAAACAAAACCTAAGCCTGAATCAAGTAAACTAATATTTTCTTCCTTCAAAGGGTCACCATTTTTATTGACATGTGCTTGACTGCAATCATACCAAATAGTAGGTGATGATGCAGCCTAAGGTGGTAGCGCCTGCCTAAAGGTGCCTTCACTCTTCTTTTGAACGTCCCAATACTGAATTGGCGCACTTTTTGAAGCACGTTCATGGGTGTCAAAAGGTAAGTAAACCCCATACAAATCTATGTAGTCTGTGTCGCTACGCATATGTGTCGCTTACATGAGCAAACGAATTTGTCTTCACTACTTAAAATACAATTTGTGTGATATTTGCCTGTCTGGAGTTTTATATTATCTTGGAAGATTATGTTTTCTACTATATTTAGCTTGTTCTCATGTACCTAAGTGAACTTTTGTTCTATTTGAGAAATAAACTTTTAAACATAATACATACAACTTTTTAAACATAATCTTTGATTTCCTGGCATAAAACTCTCAAACTCTTGGTTCTTGCTTTTATGTTGCGATTCGAATATTTGCTCCGTACCTACTAGATAGAGGTAATTGTGATAGAGAAAAAATATCGCATGACTACTTAAGTACGAGAATGTATTTAAAACTTGAAATGAGCTAAAATTAAGTATGAAGAAGGAGATAAAAATATAATGGGAGATGTAATAAAAAAAACTTTCGATTCACGTAACGAACGTTGCATTCGTTAACAGATATTTGATTGTATTCAGTATTTATACCCTAAACGTGAAGTTATTCATTAAGTTAAATCATAATAATATTTTAATCGTTAACTATAATAATTCGCAACATGAAGCCGATAATTCAAATGAGAAGTGCAGTAAATTGTTTTAATTGAGGACAAGGATGTCCAGACTCGTGCGCGTACTTCGAGCACAGCAAATGGAATAATACTGTACCTGTGAGCTGCCGATATCGGCTAACGCGATCCTTGCCGTCCCTTTACTCATATGGGACAAAGTTCACACAACACTAGTCACTAGGAAATTGTACCGGAGGTCACGGGTTGAGTGCCGTCGGCGCACGATCACTGAAAACTAACCTCTGTTCACTCTTGCGCCGCGTACCTCTGAACTGTGAACGAAAGTGAGCGAGAAAGGGACGACCGATCATTTCTTTCTTTCACTCATGTGGCGAAAACGGCTTTCTTAACGCAGACTCGATGCGTTTTCTTACCGGAATCTGGATTAAACTACAATTCTTTGACAGCAGAAAATTCAAGAAAACTTTGTAAGTATACCTACCTAAGTACATAGGTGTTATAGAAGTTAGAACACATCTTGCCTTCTCAATAAGAAGGCATAGTCGAGTATCAGTAAGTTATTGGGTATTTCTAAGGTGATTAGATTAATAATAATTGGCACCTACCTACAAAATATTTTTTATACTTAGCATTAACACATATTTATATAAAAAATACAGATCATTAATACAGATCGGGCTGATGGCAAAGGATCTTTGAAGATTCAACCCCTACGATTACGCATTGCACTTCCGTCATCCGAGTTCTATCCGCCATCCGTGAGATTACCAGCGATTATCTACAAAACAAAAAGGAACGTATTTTCACGGACTCGGATCGAATGAGGGCGTAACCGACTGCCGGGGGTTAAATAGGGGTTTGAAATTTGTGTAGTCTACGGGGCGTCGTGGCCCGTGGGCATAAGCTAGTTAACAAAATTGTTGAATTAGCGATTCAGTGATAAGAAAATTACATATTATGTACTTATGTACTTGGCTCTATACCTATTACCTATATTATGATCTTAAAATGGAGTAGAGATTGCTGGGCGCGTTTGGAACCCTCGTAGCTTTAGTTTTAAGTTTGCGTAATAATTATCACCACTATATCTTAGAAATCCAACATCTGACCATCAAAAAGAGTTATTAATTACCTATTTTGAATAAATCATTTGACTTTTGACTTTTGATACGAGCAGGATTATTATACCTTTTACCTAATATTTTTTGATGGGATTAATTATATGGGATGCCATTATAAATAAATAATTACTTTATAATTACTTGATCAAATTAAGAATAATAAAGTATTTATGATGATAATTCTAATGAAGTGTTTTTTATTTTAAGTTCTTAAATCTTAACATTGAATTGTTTATTTATATATATTCTATATATAGATTATTGTAATATGATAAGTGTGCGACTGTGCGTGAAATAAGGAAACTTGCAGAAGAAAATTTCACGTAATACCTACGCACTACGCACCCTACCATAATGATTACTTCTCCGTTCTCTAGGCAGTACGTAGCTTCCAAAATACATAAAAGTAGGTAGTCCTAACGAAAATAGAGCTTTGCTCTACGATGCGAAGGAGTAGATTTTATTCTAATTATAACATCTAAAAGAAAAGTAGTAACTGTTTACTAAATTAATACTATTCTAAATGAAAATTCCTGGATAAAATATTAAAAAAAGCCAAATTAATTTTACTAAAACTTTTCCCTATCACGGGAAATGTACCTTTAATACTTACTTACAATTTTATGTGAGATCAGTAGGACACAATAAAAAAGGGGGTCAGTGCGGCCTCGTAACACACTAGCGGAAAGTATTAAAAATCGAACGTGTGAAGTATTATGTATTGGATACCAAATAATTTGCATCAATTATAATATTAACGGCTAATGATCAACAGGTATACGTAACAAAGAAATGCTTGCAATACGATGCACCTGAGCGGAACACGATCCGCTTTGTCGGTAGTTTAGCATGCTCATCGACATAAGTATCAATTTCCGTAATTTTACCTCGATAACTAATTAGATATGTTGCGGTGGTTTAAATGATATTTTCGATCTGTAATTTTTACGTTCAATTGTTTAGTTTCGTGTTAGTGATAGGTTCTTAATATAAATAATAATATAGTACGTATACCTACTTACTGTATTAGTTGCCAGCCGAGCATAATTCAGGTGGAATTTCTGAAAATTATTTCATAGGAGACAGTAATGGAGAAATGCTACAAGCAAAATCTCATTGTAAGTAATTCTAGAACCAGCTGTTTGAGATGTTTTGTTGATGTGTTACTCATCATCATCATCAACCGATAGACGTTCACTGCTGCATATATATCTCTTGTACGTGTTGTTCCATACACCACAGCCATGCACTGCCTGTATTCTGCGGTTCCCTGGGTCTCGCATGATGTCGTCCGTCCACCTAGTGGGGGGTCTTCAAACACTGCGCTTTCCGGTGCAAGGTCAGCATTCCAGCACTTTGGGACCCATCGTCTATCGGTTTTCCGAACTACGTGGTACGTTGGTTATTCTGATTCTCCTACGGATATCCTCATTTCTTATGATATGTTACTGAGTTACTTCTTATTGTAATTGGTGTAAATTTGTACTAGCTTATTCCCGCGACTTCGTTCGGGTGGAATAAACATATTTCAAACCCCTATTTCACCCCTATTTAGGAGACGAATTTTCAAAAATCCTTTCGTATCGGATGTTTATGTCATAAAAACTATCTGCATGCCAAATTTCAGCGCGATCCATCCAGTAGTTTGAGCTGTGCGTTGATATATCAGTCAGTCAATCAGTCAGTCAGCTTTTCCTTTTATATAATATACTTATAGATTATTAGTGCATTTCATATTCTGTAATTATACATCTGCGAAAATAATAGAACCTTAGAGACAGAAAACACCACTAGAACGAAATCTATGAACACATACACATAAAGTTGAAGAACAAAAATTGTATGCTACTATCGTCCACATAATGAAAATGTCTTTCGCCACATTCCGGGTTAAAACTGTATTAAATGACGTCTTGTCTAACAGAAAAACGACGGTGTTGTATAATACACTAACAAAGCGTATAATTTCTAGACAAACTATGGTTCGTTAACTAGCTAGTTCAATCTGTTCATAATTCCCAGAAGTATCGTTTATGCACTGTAACCATATAACCATAGTCCATATCTGTATATTATATCTATTATATTACATCGTTTAATGTGCTATGAACTTTAATAGAATGTTGCAATATAATAGGCAGTTTATATTGCAACCTACTGTGAAATATTATATTTTACCAATACTGTGCCACGTCCGTCGGTATGCCAAATGTGTCATCATCTGAGTATTATTTCATTACTATTTTTTCTAATAACCTATCGGTACCTATCGGTATATTGAATCAAATCCGAATGGCTTCAATGACTTTGAAGAGAAAACTTTAATAACACACAATACACACACATACAATATTATATACATACACACACAAATACACGTAGTTTATATTAAGTACTTATTTAAAACTAAAACTTTAATAACACACAATACACACACATACAATATTATATACATACACACACAAATACACGTAGTTTATATTAAGTACTTATTTAAAACTATAAAAAAATGTTCGGAGTATTATTTTCGCAGTCACTCACGTGTGGCATGGCGGCTGTAATGGTGCGCTGACATGGGCAATTTTCAAGCAACTGTTGCTCGGCAACACATATGCATCAATGTGGAGAAATCTGGAGCAATAATTTCGCATAACATTGCTGAAATTTTCAGGTATTGCTGGGTATTGCAGTAAATTGCTTCATGTGGTCGTGACTTAAATTTTGACTAAATTGCGTGAAAATTGGGAGTTCCAATTGCCCGTGTAAGCGTACCTTAATGCAGTTTATAACTTTTCAGTCGTCATTGTTCATAGATAAGTAGTTAGATAAGTTCAAATTGAAAAACTGAACAGAGATTAAAAAATAAATTTAATGCAAGGAGTTAATAATAAAGAGTTAGGTATATGGAATTATAATAATCGTATCATATCTTTTGACGTTTGACAGAGTAGACGTATATCGATAGCTCCTGTATTCATAATTGCAAAACAACGAACTTACTGCTGTAATTACAATAAAAGTGTTTAGTGCACAAAGTTAACGATTTCTACTGTGTGGTGATCAATGTTTTTCAACCATATCTGTTCGCAAAAGTGCTAAAAATATTGTATTAACTTCTCGCTCCATTGACTAATAAGTGACATTTTTGACAGCGACTTTTTTCAATTTATATTTCTTCCTTAATATTTTTAAACAAAATTTACAATGGTTGGAACCTGTGAAGCATGCCAAGCACACATTAGTGTGACGATGAAACGCATAAAATGTACCATCTGCAACTACGTATACCATTCTGAATGTGTCAGATTTACTGGCGATTCAACGTCCGCACGAATGCAGTGGAAGTGCCCTAACTGCGTGGCAACTGAGCGAAAAGGTGGAGATAACAGTAACACAATGGTGAGAGTAGAAAAAACAAGCCAAACTGCGCGAACTGAAGCCGCCGATTCCGACAATTCGATGTCTGAATGCGATGTCCCCGCAGCCTTGACATACAACGATCCAAACCTAATAATTAGTCGATTAGAAAACATTCTAGATGCTAAGCTGCAATCGATTAAATATGAAATAGTCGAAGAATTGAAAACAACTATCTTCGCCGAATTAAAAAACGAAATAGCTTCGTTATCTTCACAACTATCTCAATTGCAAACTTCCTATAGTAAGCTTCAGGATGAAAACGACCATCTTAAGAGCGACGTATCTACGCTACGGGAACGTATCAGCGTTTCAGAGGATCAAATATTAGAACTGCGTTCACAGTTTGGTAGACAGCAGCAACAGGCGAGGATGAATAACCTGGAAATTGTAGGGCTGCCACAAACCAGCAGTGAATCGCCTGTAGATTTAGTAGTGAAAATTGCTGAATACGCTGGCGTCGAGCTCAACCGAGGGGATATTGACTTTGCACATCGCGTCCAGCCTCAAAAACCAATAGCTGGTAGGCCTAAGGCTATTGTGGTTAAGTTAGTAGACCGTCTATGCAAAGACAAAATACTCTCAGGCCTGAAAAGGAAAAAAGGCATCTGCACCAGAGACATAGGCATCGGTGGCACCGAGAAAAAATTTTTCGTTAATGAGCACCTAACCCCTGAAAACAAACAGTTATTAAAATCAACAAAAAATTTAGCAAAGGAGAAAGCGTACAAGTTTGTCTTGGTTAGGAACTGCAACATTTTTTTAAGGAAAAACGAGGAAGCACCGGCACTGCACGTTCGTCTGGAAAAGGACTTAGCCAAAATAAAGTGACTTTGAATGTTAAACTAACATTAAGTTATTTATCTATAATTAATTTGGTTATTTATATTCCTTTTTTGCTGAGTATTGCTAGCACCTTTTGTAAAAATCCACATCATAACAAACAGTTTCTCATTCACACTCATCACACTAACACTTGCATTCTAAATTTAGTCTACACACAATTTACTAATCAATGCATAAAATATATTTCTTCTTTAATTTGCATGCAACCACACATATACAACACACAATATTATTATCACACCCAGTCTGGCTTTAAAATAAGCATTAAAACTATTTCGTTTCGAGTTCCAAGCAAATACTATCTTTTGTATCCGAACAATTTAATCTGTCTTAAATTGCTTACATTATTATTATCTCATATTATTACAATATTATCTATATATTCATATATTTATTCAATATTTTGGTACTTATTCCATACTGACGGGCGCTAATACAATAGATATATTATACCAGAATGTCCGTGGTCTACGCACCAAAACAAACGAGTTTAGACAAAACATCTTAATCCATGATTACGACTTAATTTTAATCACGGAATCATGGCTTACTAGCGGTATCTATGATAACGAGATTTGTGACAATAGATACGATATCCTACGATGCGATCGAAACCAGGAAACGTCTACGAAAAAAATGGGTGGTGGAGTCCTATTGTGTGCATCAAAGAAGTTACATATCCAACATCAACGTGAGTGGATCTGTCCAGGTGTCGAATCCTTATGGGCAACAATACCAGCTGAATCACTGAAAATTCAAGGGCACCGCAATCTTCATATTGTTTTAATATACGCGCCACCAGACTCAGAGTTGCCTATTCGACTTGAGTCAATCTCCTCTAGTCTCGTTGAAATTCTGTCAACCCACGCCAATGACTACTTAATCTTAGCTGGCGATTTTAACTTATCGAATGTTACGTGGACCGATTCCGGCCCCACTCTACAAAAACGTGGCACAGTGGAACTACAAAATGCTTTTTTAAATATTTTAGACATATGTAACCTTTCTGGCTTGGCACAACATAATACTATTTTGAACATTAAGGGTAATACTTTAGACCTCTTGTTTAGCAATGTTGATTTTGTTGTTCACCACGGCCCTAATCCTCTCGTTACAGAAGACGTATATCATCCATGTCTGGAATTTAATCTTTCAAATCTACTTATTCATAATACTCGCCAGAAACCCGTTAAAAGGCCCAATTTCTATAAAGGGGACTATGTTAAAATAAATGAATACCTATCAGAAATTAATTGGCACGATGTACTAGTAGCTGACTCAATTAATAAAATAACAAACATTTTTTACTCCATTCTAAATGATGCCATAAATAAATTTGTCCCAGTTAAAGTTAAATATAAATCTAATTTCCCTGTATGGTACTCTAAGTCTTTATCTCATATAGTGAAAGAAAAACTTCAAAAGCACAAGCAATGGAAACAAAGTAGAAACCCTCGCGATTACGACGAGTTTGTAATACTCAGGGCTCGACAAAAACTTGTACAGAGCCAGTGTTACACCTCTTACACTCGGCGTATGCAATGCTATATCCGTAAAGATCCTAAACTTCTCTTTTCTTATACAAAATCCCTAAGAAATAGTGAACAAGGATATCCCACTAAGCTTACTCTGGGTAATACTACTTACTCAGATGAAACTTCAGCTTGTAACGGATTCAGTCAATATTTTGAGAGTGTCTTTGTAAAACCGGCTAGCTCGTACGATGTAACAAGTTCTATAAATATGAACCACAGTGAAACCATTTGTAAAATTACTGTAAGTGAAGATGATGTTTGTAAACTGCTGAAAACTTTAAAAACTAATAAGGGAGCGGGTAGTGATGGCATTCCACCTGTTTTTCTAAATAAGTGTGCTATCAAGTTAGCTATACCGCTCTCCATTAATTTTAACCTGTCCATTAATGTCTTCAGCAGTTTCCCTGACAAATGGAAAGAAGCACATATAGTACCCATACACAAAAGCGGATCAAAAACCCAAATAGAAAATTATCGACCTATATCAATCCTGAACGTGATGAGTAAGTTATTTGAAAAAGTGGTCTACAGACATATACGCCCCATTATAACTAGATCTATTCCATATGAACAGCACGGTTTCATGAAGAATCGTTCTACCGTTACAAATTTGGCTGTTTTCACGGATTACGTACTACAGAGCATGGACGACAGATGTCAAGTGGATGTGGTCTACACGGACTTCGAAAAAGCATTCGACCGTGTAGATCATGTTATCCTACTTCAAAAACTAAGTGTACTTGGCATAAATGGGAGCTTGCTCCGGTGGTTCACTTCATACATTAAAAACCATATGCAAGCAGTTGTCTTGGGTAGTGCTAGAAGTGACTTCGTGACTATACCCTCAGGAGTACCTCAAGGGTCCATTCTAGGCCCCCTTTTATATAACGCCTATATATTTGACATTGGAAGCTGCTTCCACCATGCGCAATACTTAATGTTTGCGGATGACAAAAAAGTTTTCGCCAAAATACGTTCCATTGAAGATTGTTATAAATTACAAAAAGACCTCAATGCCTTGACAGAATACTACGCAAGGAACAGGATCTCAGTTAATGTTAAAAAGTGCCACCATATAACTTTGACTCGTAAAATAAATATAATTGAATTTGACTACATAATCAATGGCACAAACTTACCCAGAGTGACTACCGTTAGAGATCTGGGTATCCAAGTTGATACTAAACTTTCAATGGATGTCCATATTGATAAGGTAGTAAATAGAGCTTACAAACAATTGGGTTTCATCAAACGGGTAACCCGTTCTTTTAGTAATGTGGAATGCATAAAAACACTTTACTTCGCGTATGTCCGGAGTATTCTAGAATATGCGTGTAATATCTGGTCGCCTCAATACATAATATATGCCCATAGGCTTGAAACCATACAGAGGCAGTTTCTTAAATACTTAGCTTTTAAAGACTTTAAAAAATTTAATAGTTATGAGGAAGCGTGTACTCACTACGGTATCGGCTCACTGGAACATAGAAGGGAACAATGTGATATGTTGTTACTGCAAGCAATTTTAACCGGCTCAATCGATTGTCCTAGCTTACTCTCAGCCTTTTCATTTAATGCTCAACCTTTAAGAACGCGTCACACGCGCCTTCTAAATGTTCCCAAATCTAACTCAAATTATGCGCGAAATTCTATAATTCCACGCTTGGTACGTACTTATAACAATCAGTTCGCTGAGTTTGACTTATTTTACCTATCAAACAATAAATTTAAAAAGGAATTAAGAAACCATCATCGTAAAACAAAAAAAAAGTAGCTAACATCTAAATATGCATGCAATCATACACTCCCATTTACACACACACACACATGCACACACGCTCACACATACTCATAAGCACACACTCACACACGCATACACACACACATACAATCATACACACACTGTTGTAATTTTATTTTATTATTGTATATACCTACATTTATTCTAACTCTATTCTGTTAAAATAGTTTAATTATAATTTTAAGTAATCTCTTTTGGCCTTCTGTTATACCTAGATTTAAATTTAAATAATAATTATGTATTTACGCTGTTGATTACTTTCAAATAAACAAAACAAAACAAAATAATAACGGTGAAGGAAAACATCGTGAGGAAACCTGCATGCCTTAGTTCTCCAGAATGTTCTTAAAGGTGTGTCAAGTCTGCCAATCCGCACTTGGCCATCGTGGTAGACTATGGCCAAAACCCTTTTCACTCTGAGAGGAGAACCCTGCTCTGTAGTTAGCCGGCGATGGGTTGATGATATCGAATTATGTACATTTCAACCGCATCATTTGCTTTTCATCGTACATAATATGTACATCGTACCGCAACACGAGCCCACCTTTAAATATCTACGACTGCACAAAATTGAAATCCCTATTTTACCTCCTTAGGGGTTGTATTTTCAAAAATCCTTTCTTAGCGGATGTCTACGTCATAATAGCTACATGCATGCCAAATTTCAGTAGTTTGAGCTGTGCGTTGATAGATCAGTCGGTCAGTCAGTCAGTTAGTTAGCTTTTCCTTTTATATAAATAGATCGAAGATCAACTTCAAGTCTCCGCCTCTGTACCCGTAGTATAAGATTTTACGTCACACCAAACGTTGCTAGAATTCGAGAGTCTAAACATTTCTGCGTTATAGTAAACTGGACCTTAAATGCCTTGTTTTAAAGCTCAAGTTTGTCTACGCATCTACAGCCAGCGCTCCAAGCGGAAACATTGCGAAATTAAAATCAGTTGCATTGAATTTTTGACTTCAATTCAAGGCTCTTTAGGTCCATTTTATTTGATGTTATTGTGTTTCGATTCTCGAATTCTAGCAACGTTTGGTGAGACGTAAAATCTTATACTACGGGTACTGATAGTTATTTAGTAGGTAAGGCTTTCACTACGAAGGTATGTCATATGGTAAGTAAAGCATCATCATAATAATAATTATTATATAACATTCGAGACAAGAAACGCTTAGGTATGCTGTTTATAATGTCGCAACAGTGAACATAATATCTATACCTAATCGTAGCACGCAGGCTTCTTTGTACGTACATCGTTTAAAACGTGGACCTATTAAAAAAATATTGAGGCTGAAATGGATTATTAGCGAGCTAAAAATGCCTACTTTAAATGATTTTCGCATTCATTTAATGGGTATAGGAACTAATAATCATCATCATCGGCCCTCTCTCATCACTCTCTACAGCTCGTAGCCATCATAGATTGACAGGACATAGAAGAAGTGCAGTGCTGTGAGACGTGTTTCATGTTATCATAATTATATTATATCAACATGCGGAATCCTCTATTGAATATAGGCCTTTCTTAGTCAGCGCCACCACATCCTGTTCTCAGCTTTGCTCATCCATCCGCTTCTTGCTCCCCTCTTTATATCGTCAGTTCATCGTGCTGGAAGGCGCCCCGCCGCCTACGCTTAGAGTTAGTCCTTAGTTTGCTTAAGAGATCTAGCTGAGGCGCACTATACGCGGCCCATACAAACTTGCTACCGTGAACAGAAAGAAATCATGACACGAGTGAATGATAACTACTAGATGGTCTAAAGTGCTGGCAAAATCGCATCGCTTACGATAAAATTATATCTGGTTCCTTGTATTTACAAACCGTACACTAGTACGCGCTCGCTCATTGACACTCCTGCAGTTGTCATACCACGATGCCATTGCACGCGTTGCTAGACCTATTTAGGGGTTGCTACAGAATAACAACCTCAGTATAAATTAAGATTGTAACAAAAATTGTTAAATGAGAGTAAAGCGAATGCAATCATAGGTTAATTAGGCGCTACGAAACTCCTAAAGTGTAAAAAAAACGCACTATATTTCACGAAAGCTTGTGTTTTATCTTAATTATGGTAATAAAAAATTCAGGTTCTATTTCCATTTTGATTCACCTTGACATGAATAGGTAAATATAATTTCGTACGGGTTGTCTCAGAAGCCATCGTAGCGCCCCTGATGATTTTGTCTTGTAAAAAACTGTTATTCGTAGCGAAATTATTTTTTGCCAAAGTTTTTACGAGCGTTGTTTTTTCAATAAAAATAGCGAGCAAACGTGCAAGTGGGTCACTTGATGTTAAGTGATTACCACCCCCATGAACATTTGCTGCACCGGAGGAACCGCCAATGTGTAGCCGGCCTTTCAGGAATTTGTTGATCCGCCCCTTGCCCCATGTCGAAATTATGTGGGAACACCACCGAAGGGAATTGCGATTTCACAGTTTGCATAAAATGCGTGGAAATAAAGATCTGGCACAATGGGTGGTCTAAGTGCATCAGGCACCCAGGTGGTGAGGGTGAAATTGATTACGGTGGCGTGCGATGCGGTTGTTTACTCAATTGTCGCTAAAATATAAAAAAGAAAGTATTTTTAGGGTTCCGTACCTCAATAGGAAAATGAAACCCTTATAGGATCACTTTGTCGTCCGTCTACCAGTACGCGAGTCTGACTCACACTTAGCTGGTTTTATATGCTAAGTATGATGCCCATGACTTCGCGTAGATTTAGGTTTTCTAAAAATCCCTATAGAACCTATTGATTTTACGTAAATAAAAGTAAGCCCATGTTCGTCCCCGGGGTGCAAGCTATCTCTGTACCAGACGTTAAAATTTGTTGAATTATTAGACAATGTGTAGAGCCGTAAAGCATATCACAAGGCTAATCACTGCCTTTTACTTTGACTCAGCCTCCAATTACTGCTCGTAAATAACTCAAGCATAGTCTTGAAGGTTTGGGAACACTCATTATGATACAAAGCACGCTCCCGGTAGATTTAAGCCAGATAGCAATTAGAACGTAGATTTAATTGTTTAATAGCTGGCTATACCATTGTTCAAAAAATAATAGTCATTCTTTATAGGAAACAAATTTTATTGCAAACCTATTTACAAAGTAAAATTTAGAAGTCGGTAACTCTTACATAATCTATTAGATTTAATTATATTATCTACAATTCTACCTTATTTACAATTAAAAGCATCTCTTCGGAATTTTAATTTAACAATCATCAGTACAAATTTTTAAAAGCGATTAGAATTCAGAGTATTTTACAAAACTAAATATTTAATATCTTTTTATTTTATTTTGTACAATAAAATGCTAGGTCGTCTTTTGTACTGGAATTTAGACAATACCTCTATGCAAATTAACACTAACAGACAAGGATACAATAAATAGGTAGTAATAATAATCATTTATAATCTGAGACTAAGTAATATTTACTCGTCAGAATTGAATAAGTAACAATTGTCATAAGAAATACATTTTTAAAATTAATAGTAGTAAAAAAGGGAAGGCAGTGTATAGATCTATTCGTACTTTAATCTAAAATAAATAAATAATAATTTATGGAACAGCACGCCAAAAACATACAAATTCTTATCATGTCGGTAGTCTTAGATAAAAGTCATTTATTTAGTTACAATCAATTTTCGATATCACTATCGTCAAAATGCTCTGACTAAACTAATTTCTACAATACAAAGAAATATAAAATCGAATATGGCTGAATAAACTGTAAAATTGACAATATGTATTAACCAGCATCATTACAGTAGAATAGGCAGTGTTTTGCTAATTTCTAGACAAGAATATTTGTAACTATTATGTTATTGGTAAATTCATAACAAATTCTTATAATCAATTTCAACAACATTAGTGACTACAATATTCTAGAACAAGAGTTTTAAGCCGTAAAAAAATAAATATTTAATAATGCCTTAATAGCATTATAGTAACTAACGTTCTCCGTTAATTTCAATTGTTTAAATAATTAAATTAGGTAATTAGTTTATTGAGACCACAGATGACCCTATCCGAAGTTTTCAAAGTGATGTATGAAGTACGGTAAACGTCTAGTACGGTTGACTTGTTCGCAAGCTGACATGACGGATTTTGTGAGCGGGCGCGGACCACAGGAGAACACACCAATTTTTGATACCTATGAAAAAAATAATTGCTGTAGCATATTGAAGGCAAAAAGTGTGTGGTGGAAGGAAGACGCTGTGGCTTAGAAACATTCAGGAATGGACTAGATTTATTTACTTCTCCGTTTGTCATTGAACAGGGCATTGACATGTCACATGACGATATTATGATGATCAAACTTAATTAGTGGAAAGGAAAAAAGACCAGAAGTAGAAGGAATACCGGCAGAGTACTTACCGTTGAAGTAAATGTATTTCTTTCAAGGCAATTACAGTATCTAAAAGTTAAAATCTTACAATTCCAAAAAGCAATTTATCAATTGCTTAAATGGATCTAATTCGTGTCCTTGTGTTGTAAGTAATAGGGGATCAGTATAAGTCACGATTGGACTCGATTGCACCCGAATGGAAAGGTAAATCGAATGGGTTTATACGAGCAAATTAGTTTATAAGTGCGAAATACATTGCGAGAACAATTTATGGATTTTCATGGACTTTACTTACCTAAATGTATCCTAAATTGAGATTGATATCGATTAGTTATACCTATAGCGGAGTCAGTTGCAACATCGATTAACTTAAATGTGAACGTAGTCTGTAGTCAGTTATTTTCGTCAAAATAATATGTAAAGTTGTTTATCTATACTCACGTAACTATGTTTCTTCTGAACAAACTTGAGAAAGGACGACATATCAGGCCTGCCGAAATGATTTACCGCCTTTAGCCCTGTGAACATGGACGTCCGAGATAGCCTCTGGAAGTGATTCTCGCAGATATACTGAAAATAAATATATATCAATTTACGAAATGTGAAATAATAAGAAATGTCTTTCTCGGGAGCAACCAGCAATAATTAAATACAAAGGTCGTGTCTTTGACTAGTCTTCAATCTTTATACACTTTTTCACAGATACCAAAAGCTCCTGGTTAGGCAGGTACCAAAAGCTCCCGGTACCAGGGTCTTCTTATTATTTGCTCTAAACAATTATTTTGACTGCAAGTTTTTACACGGAGTGAATACTATCTGAATTCTGACCTAAAAGTGATAATGCAACTTTCAAGTGAAGATATAGATTTTATTTTCGGAGTTTTGTGATCCTGATTGTGTCTTAATACGCTATTAAGTAAGCTTCAGTTGAAAAATTAGATAACTAGTGCGTGCAAGACAAAATTACTTCGACAACATTTAATTTTTGCACTAGATAAGATAAATTAGAAAAATGTAGGTATTCATTGTGTATCCTAGATTCCTAGTCATTAGATACAGTTTCACTTACCAACATTGTCGTCCTAAGGTCGAACTTGTGAAAGAATTGCGTGATAAATATATGTATTTCGAGAACATTCGTGACATCCTTTCGCTCTACATCGCGTAAGACGTCAATAAACCATTCGAAGTGCTTGTGCGATGGACAAATCCAGAGGAAATATACCTAAAATTAACGGATTATATAAATTACGGTTTCATAATACTTATTAGGTACCTCGGAAGTCGGACTTACTAAGTACAGTCTACATTTTAAATTTCTGGGGCATTAGATATAATGACAAGCAATTACTTCATTCCCCAAATAAGCAGCCCACTAATTAATTATTTATTTGTAACACTGTAACCTTTTAAAACTGTTTGTTTGTAAATTTTGGTTTTAAGAAAATCCGTTGATTCCTACCTTCTTACAAGCAACTCCTGAATATCGATTAGTAGATGTTCCAAAGACTAGATCATTCAGTATAGAAGCATAGGGAGTGACTCCAATGCCACCACCGACCATCACTGCCACTTCGAATTTGTACCAATCTTGATTGCCACCGCCGAAAGGACCTTGAATTCTGCAACCAAGTGAGCAACGATCAATCTACTATACAGCTGTTTTTTACAAATCTTACGAACATTATTAAATTAAAAAATGTGTCTATTGTTTGGTATTTCTTAAAGCTTTACCGATTTCAATGCAACTTAACGCTTTGGAGAAGAACATGGAATAGGTACCTACTATTTATCTTATATTATATAGTATACAAAATTAATACAAGATTTTACAAGAATCTAAATCCAAATTGCAGCTAGGCATTGACATACCTACATCAGCTGCAGTATTTACCTACTGTTACAGTATTGTAACATATAAAACAAATGTAATGTTCTTACCGAATTTTAGGCTGAGTCTCCGGGTTATAGTTGCAAGGATCAAAATAATTTCTGAGTTTCCAAGTCCAAGGCCCCTGTGCTTTGATATGACACGAAAGGAAATTCTCGTGAGGCGCTGACGTGAGTGTGAAAGAATGGAACTCTTCTTTTTTAAATGCTGTACAAGCTAACCGGACCCATTGACCTATGGAGATATAAAATAAACAATTAATTTTACAAGTACAAGTTTAGTTGATTGTTCAGATTTGCGGCCTCTTAGATTTCAGTTCCTGTGTTAACTGCATTTACACATACCTGACAAATATTTAAGATTAGGTGGTCTATAGAATTTAATTTTTATGACATCAGATGGCAGCATCTCAGTTTCGAGTACATCCAAAGCCAAATATTTTGTTCGTAAGGACACGACCTGATGAAAAAATAAAATAATATAAAAAGTCACCAAAAAATTTTTGTAATCAAAATATTTAAAAGAATTACAGAGCAGTAGAATTTCTAATCTGAAATTTCTTAATTGTTATTTCAGTCGAGAGATTAAAGGTTGAACAAAATAACTGACCTTATCAAGAGTGTAAATGATTGCTGGCCCAAGGAAGAATATCCAGAACCTCGGTGCACCGGTGAGCCTTGCAAGTCCGTGAACAAGGCACAGTGCATATAAAGCCACGTGTAAAGAATGTGCTCGCCAGAACCATGGATATGCACGCTTGCGTATAGTTGGGTGTGCGAATATGAATATTATACACATTATGATGAACAGTAAGACACCAGTAACACCTTAAACAATTTGATATAGAATATTAAATGTATGAAGATGCAAAAACTAAAATATTTTTAATCAACTTTTTATTGGACGAACCAAACATAAAACTATTTATTTATTAATTATTCAATTATATATTAATTATTCAGAAACCAATCTAAAAATACGTTTCAGATAATTTTAGCGACTCATTTCAATCACACTAACATTGGATTTAAAGATCAGCTCAAAATTTTAGAATCAGCAATCTCAAGTAAATATTTTCACGACGTAACTACCTCTAAGTAAAAATAGGATCAGATATTATAAAGGTTTAGATAAGGGCAAATGATTACCTGTAACTGTCTGGAAAACCCAATACGTAATCCCTGGTCTGAAGTCTGAAGTGAAATGGACTTCCTTGGTTAAACAACGTAGATTCTCAACAGGCTGAGTTGAAACGTGGTAAAAGTTCACCATATGACCTGCTGTGTGAAGCAGTGAAAAGAACAGAGCTGTACAGGCGACTATCTTATGGAATTGGATGCTTGAATCTAGTGGGATGTATTGCTGTATGCTGAATTCCTGATAAAATGAAATGAAAATAAGAATATAAATACGGAGATGCAATCGTATTTAGACGAGGTAATTTAAATCAAACTGACCTTTAACTTGGTTAACAAATTTCTTGACATAGTAAGTAATAAAAGACAGTAGCAGAAAGATAACGAGGCAGCAGATCCTCTCGTTATAGCTATACCGACTCCCATGATATGCCTCAAGTCCAGATGTTCAGACATAAAAGAGTAATGTGCAAATCTTTCCACGAACAGACCAATAGTAACCACGTAGAAGATGAATAGGTAGAATATATTCTGTCTGTTCTCTTCTAAGAAAGTCGTTAAGTAATCCCACTTCAGTAGGAACCAATGCCTGGAAAGACAAAACTCTTAATTTAGTTAAACATCCCAAGATAAATATCATAAATCATCAACAGAGATGCTTGACGAATGACGAGATAAGTTACCTGGATTGGTCCATCGACGGTTCAATATGAAAACTGGTCATCCTTGCGACGTTGGTCGATGTGTCTAAAAAGTTCTGTTTGGCACCTTTGCAATCGAGACCAATAGCAACAAATTCCCCTTTATATTCTTTCATCATCACTTTGAAGTCTGAATAAGTGAGATGATCTTTATGTTGAAGACCAGCGTTCTAAAATGAAACACCCAGATTAGCAACACATAAAATGATACTAAGAATTAAAAGTTTCCATCTTTGATCCAGCTCAAATAAATAGAATAGGTAGTTAACTTACGGAAAACATGCCATCAATTAGTTCAGTAACATGTTCATCCCTTAAAGATGTTGTTCTCGCTATCTCGACCAAGGAGCGCAGCATCTCACTCAGTTCTCCCTTGTCAATAACACCATTCCTATCGTTATCGCACATGTCAAATATAATACGAAGTTTGTCATCAGTTGCTCCACGAGAAAATAAAACTACAGTATCTAAAAATTCCTAAAACAAAAACATTAGTTCACTAAATAGATACACGGATTTTTCGACTTAAAGATATTGTTAAAATTTCTCATTAGTTGTACCTGAAACGATATTCTTCCATCACTGTCTTTATCGACAATATTGAACATTTTCTTGACAAAAACTGCATCTGCTCTCATTCCAAGTGCACTTGCAAACTCACATTTTGATAACGATGTTCTCATTACAATAGACTGGAAAATCACGCATCAGTTATTAATACTCGTAGCAAATATAGAAAAAGTAAGAATTAATCTAGCAAAATTTACCTCTGGATCAGAATCTTCGTTTCTCCTTCGTTTTTCACCGGGTGCAAGACCAAAAGTAATAGCATAGGCTTCTCGAAAGAAATGTTCTAATTTCCGTTGACGCCGTTCCCTTGTCTCTGCTGATGCTAATATTTGGTCTCGATGCCCCTAAAACACATATTTCACTCTCAAAAATGCTATGTCAGTATATTTAGATAGTAGCGTGTGGAGATGAAAAAATTTTGTAGATAAATACCTGGGTCAAATTCAAAGCCTTCTTATGTTGGGCAAGAAATGTGTCCAATTTGACGAGGAATTTACGCCGCGATGCGACCGAGTCCATTTCTAAGACGAGATCGTGTTCACGCTGCACTCTTATCAAGACCAGGGGACGTTTGTTATTCCGACCTTCCTGAAATAAAAAAGCGTCATCTTAATAAAACTTTGCATAATTTTTTTTTTTTTTTTTTTTGATACTATAAGTGACAAAATCTAGTTTTACCTGACTCTCTAATACTGTAAGTTGGTCGGTATGCTCTAAAGGTACTGTACGTAATTTATCGCCTTTACGATCAGTTACGTGAAGTGCAGATTCTGGACCAAGTCTCAGCTTCACTAGTCTTTTATGCGAAGCGTGTACCCATTCACGGCACACCATTTTATCCACCGAACCTGAACATAAAAGGTATTTCATAATTACTGCACCACACACACACACGGTCACTCATAATATCATCATGATCATCCCATTACTGTCTCACTACAGAGCGTGCACGGGTTTTTTCTCGGTATGAGATGGATTTGGCCATAGTTCAACACGCTGGCCAAGTGCGGATTGGCAGGCACTCATAATATTATATGAAATCATTTTTACAATTTCTAGACCAACTTTAAAATATCATTTCAGTATGATAAGGCACCTTTTTGTTCAGCATTTTTCAAATGTTCCTGTTGTATCTTAAGCCGTCGTCGGCGACTGTTCTGTAATTTTACCACTCCATAACCGGCGCCTGCGCATAGTATTGGTACAAATGCGAGGATCAAACAAGTATAGATGTAAGCGAACTCGTTACCCTAAAAAGAGATCTTGAATTAAAGGAACACGCACCAAAAGCATTCATATAATTGGCTGATGATATGTTATAAAACTGGTATGTCATTAAGACTAATCATTGGTGAATTTACCTCAAAATAGTCGTATCCTCTCAAATATTTACAAGGTGGAAGCTTAGAAGCGTTCAACTGGTAAGGCTGTCTACACGGATCTCCTTCACTCCAGTGGAACACGTCTCGCTGTATGTGATTGGGTCCTACTGCTGTGCTGTTCACGATTATGTCCCACAATCTAATTCTCCGAAGTTCTTCGATTTCCTCGCGAGTGAAAATTCTGTAATTATTATTTAACAATTTTTATTTCTTATTGTCCTTATTTTTTTAATTTACATAATTATTATGATGTAGACAATCATCATACCCGTTTCCTTCATTTTCGAACCAAAATCTATCCGCATCTCGTAATCTTACAAATTGGTCTATAATGATTGCTCTAAACAATTCTCCAGGATGACCAGTTGACTCAAGCATTCCACCTGTAACAGTTATTTTTTGTTACCTTTATATATAAGCTTTTCTTCAACATCGTCAACTGATAGACGTCCATTGCTCGACATAGGTCTTATGGCTGGGACTTCAACATGCCACTGTCTTGCACCGCCTGAACCCAGCGGCTCTCTGCGACTCATCTGATGTCGTCTATCTACCTAGGGGGGTGGTTACCGGTGCAAGGTCGCCATTCAAGCACATTGGGACCTCAGTCTATCAGTTTTCTGAAGTGTGGCTATGCCCATTGCCACTTCTGGTACGCACGGGGTTTTTAAATGTAATAAAATGCTTGCAAATGTGCTTACCAATATAAACATCGATATTATCAAGTCTGCCTTCATATATTTGAATGAGGTTTTGCAGCAAATCGGGATTGTTTTCAAAAAGTTGTGGATTGATTTCGTTGAATGTTTTTATTTTCTTTAGACCAAAATATTCTCTGAAAGGATAAAAAACATTTTCAGGCGTAACTTTACAATTCCATGGGCAATTAATTTGAATATAGAATAGGTACGACATTATAAATTACCTTGCAGTGTTGTAGTCAGGTAAACCATTATCTCTTCCACGCATGATATTTAAGGCACCCAGATCACGCCTCGAAAACTCCATAGGCCCGAAGAGATTATCCCTTACATCTGAGCAAAGTAGTGCATCCTCCCTCTCCGATAGTTGTGATGCCATTCCCATAAGAACTTCCTCTATAGGCACTTGCGACATTACATCCTGAAAACATTTGAATATACTAAATTATTTTTTTACTTGGATCCTGGTTGGGTCTGGTGAGAAAATAATCTTTTTAAAATTGATTCAGGGACCCTTTCACTTTGATTTACATCTATAAGCACTTGGACAAACTGACAATGACATTAATCCGAAAGAGGTGCCTTTCATTTTAATCTGAGATGCTGGATAACCTTGCTTTTAGTATCATAATTTTTTTTATTGATCCGTTGTGCTACCTACTACTTACCACAAGCGCAAAATAAAAGCAGGTAGGTACTACCTATCATTTCATCCATATCCATACTTAATATTATAAATGCGAAAGTGTGTCAGTCTATCTGCTAGCTTTTCACGACCCATCTATTTTTTGACAAAATTTGACAGGGGAAGACCAGTTAAGCTACTTTTTGTCCCGGAAATTTAACGAGTTCCCACGGTGTTTTTAAAAACCGAAACTTATGCGGACGAAGTCGCGGGAATCATCTAGTTTACTATATATTTTATATTATTATGTCTTGGGAGAGTACTTGGGCATAAGTAAGTATAAGAAGTTTCTAGGTACTCACGTTGCCATCCCACCATGTCTGGCATAATCTTATGGCATCGTGTCCACCGGGCGCCCTGCCATATCTGCAGTTCCTATCTCTGAGTAGCATAGCAGGCGGTACCAGGGTATGTCCAAAGCGGAACGCGGCCGTGGCAAAGGCATGCGTAACACCGGGAGCTAATTCTGCACGGTATCCTCCGTATGGCGGGATGGGGACCCCCAGAAACGCTGGTACGTATTCGTAAAGGATGATGTTCTGGAAAAATATATTTCACCCATTAAAAAAAATTCGTAGGTAGGTACTTATAGTCCGCGACAGGTCAAGATGGCGATCGAGGAGGGAACACCCCGCACTGCCGCACAGCCCCCGCGCTAACCCGGAGTGAGCGAGCGCGGGTGACGTGCGGGTGTGCGGGGCCTCATACCTCGAATGCCATCTCAACCTGTCGCGGACTATACTTATCAACACTTGACAGAATACTTCTAGCAGAATTTTTATAGAAGCCGCAAATTGTACAAATAGATTGATTTTCAATTTTTTTGTTTGCTTTTAAATTAGTCAGGGGTTGCAATTCTAAAATTAAAGAAAATATTCGTATAGTTTTTCGACGTTATGTTTCACGCATAAGTAAGTACCTATATATTTTTGTGCTATTTACTCTACCTGCAAACTAGCGATCACAATTCGGCGCGCTCTCTGGAACAACTGCTCGTCACTCCAGTCAGGGTGCTGTCGATGAACCCGCGCGGCCACCACATTGTGCCAACGCATCAGCAGGATACCGAACGTCACCATCGCTGGGTTCTGATTGGTACGTGGATCTCCCAACACTGATGAGAAAGCAAAAAAAAATGTAAAAGCAAAAAAAAAGGTCAAAAAAGGTGTTAAATTAATTCGCTGCAAATTTTCATATTTTTAGCGATGTTACTTATTATATATATTTTTTGTCATCCTAACTGATCTTTAGGTAAATTGTTCCTTTCAAATATAATATTATGCTGAAGGTATATTAAGGATCTCTGGAGAAGCTGGAGAAGGGAACACCTACATCACGTTGAAGTCGTGTCAAGAGTAAAGCAACAACTTTAGTAAAGAATTTATTTGTCTATACTTAACACTTTTATTCACCATTGCAATACGACACCCTAAGTGAATAAAAACATTTTTTCAATAAAAGTTTTCTTACGGAAAAGTCGTTCAGGACTAAGCATCCTCATGTAATGTGGAACAGGATTATTGAACAGTGGAACGCGTTTTGTGTTACGCATGGGCAGCCCTCCTTCACTCGCGAGACTTCCATTCTGCAAGTATTTTTTTTTTATAAATATGTAAAGTTGCTGTTAATATTACTATAACATGATAAAATGAGTCAATAGCACAGCACAATATGGCCAACAAAACTTCTCTTAATCTCTACGTAGAGCTTACCATACCACTGATCTACCGTATTGTACGGAGCATACCATCAAATGATTTAGAAACTGGTTGGCTTAGGTTTTGAAAAAGAAACGGAAAGTTTTTTTTTTCAAACAAACTTTTAAATGTGCTTTTGAATCGAATTTTAGTACACTTCGTCAATCGTCCCCGTCCGCACTGTTACTGCGCTTACTTACCATCAGGTAAGGTGGCAGTCATAAATCAGACAAACTTTTAAGTATTATTATGACATGCTTTAGTATTCAGTCGAAAGAAATACATTTTTTTCTTAATCTGTCTCTCAAGTGTTTATTAAATTACTTAATGAGCCGTTTAATTAAATATTGACTATAGCAAAACACAGGTAACCTCAATAAATAATTCTACTTTTCCTTTGAGTCTTCGCTTGCTGCGCTACTTGCTCGCATTTTAAGTGTCAAGTTGTCAATTAGGTATTGCTGTCTGCTGATAAAAAAAATAACTGAGCAATCGATTCTAGATTGAATAAGCGTTAAGTAAATAAACTGTCACTTCTTAATGTAAGATAATGTATTTGCTGTAGTCAATATCCGAAGCATCGCCGATCCTAGTTTTGACTAACCAATCCTTAGGATTAACAACAGTCATGAAAAGTAAATTTTCGATCCATCCTAATAATGTCTTGTACTTAGTCAAAGATCATAAGTAAAATAACCCGTTTCGGCCTAGTGTTTTTCCTACGAGTGCCAGTATTTTTAGAGCATAAAGAAAGTCAGTTTTTATTAATATTTATGTTTCATTTCCTCAAACTCCCGTTCGTTACGTGAAACTGAGTATAATAAACTTTTTAAAGCGAAATTGTGCGATGGAAAAACTTCTCGCAGACGTCTTGTCTGCACATGTTTCCCTTCTAACATTTTAACACGCCATCATTGTAACAAATTTTATTTTATTTTTATTGTAGCAGATTTCCGTATTTTGGATTTCGTCTATTTTGTTTCTGGTTGTAGTCTACCCTAGGGTTGACCAAAAAATTTACTAGGCAACATAGGAGCGGCAAAGATTCGGCTGTTGACTATAACACATGCATATGAGTACGAATACTGTAGGCATATTAATGTACATAAAGAGGCAGGCGTGGCTGCTGGTGGCACCTGAAATGACCTCATTGCATTCACCCAGGCCTCGCTCGTGCTGTACACGAAGCTGCCGTCGATCCATGATGTTATCTGGTTTATCTGAATAAGAAATAACTTTTTTGTATCGCATTTTTGGTCACAGTAGCTTATCTATACTATACATATAAAACAGTACCGTGACTGACATGACAGCCAAAGCTGGTGAACCTAGAGATTTAAAAGGAGGAAATGTTCCTTGAACAGCCCCCGAAGTTGAAGATTGTGTAAGAAAAACGTATTCATCGTTATCTTATTCGACAGAAAATTCTGCCCTTTGATTGGTAGATTCCCTGTTTACATTTTTTCACAGCCAAACAAGGGGCAGAATTTGCTACCTATTAAGTACGTTTTTCTTACACAATTGGGGGCTGGTACCTATCTAAAGATGCACTAAGGAAAGATTTTGAGAAATCTCAACGAATATAAAAAAACGCATATCCACGCAGACGAATTCGCAGGAATAAGCTACTTCTGTATAAACCTGAACTGTGACTCTACTTTAAAATATTGTTTGAGTAATTTTTGTACATTAAACTTAAATCCGAGGGATATGAGTTATGGTAGGAGCAAAGGAATAAAATGACATTTGCAGTTCATAATATACAGCTGAGACCAATAATTAATCTATGATACAGCTCACTGTCTAGACTCTAGAGTCTAGTCTAGATACTTAAGTATAATATTTATTCCATATTATATTGAGAGGTTATTAAGTTATAATTATTCAATTCTGATACAAATAATATAAAATATGTTTGAAATATGCAGTTATCGTCATGGCAATGGGATGTTGGCCTCAGTCATAAGGTGAACAAATATTTACATTATTTATTATTAATAAATAGTTGCGTCCAATTAATTTAAGTGATTTTTAATTAGCATTCTATAGCAGTAAAGAATGTTTCAACTTAATGTATACGTTGCGACGAGACGTATAGATAAAATGGTACATTTATATCGGTACTTATTTGATGTTAATCATTGCTAGCGTATTCAGATGCGATCTAGGTTAGAAGGTGCGTTAAATTTAATCGCCTAGAATTCGACCTTCGATATCCAGATCAACATATCTATTGGAATATCAAACATATTTCTTTACGTCTAATGTTTGTATCGGATGTGTTTAATTCGCTTAGAACGAGCTGCATTAATTAAGGTTTAGACCAACACAGTGCGATAAAACTGCCGTACACCTTCCAAGTTAGCATCCATTTTTTTTACTAACTCAATGACATTGCTTAGAATGTCATTGAACTAACTGGCTAACTTGTATCTGAATTAAAAAAAACAAAAGCGACGCGCGACTGAAACTTCAAGACAGGACGTCGCGCTAAGCGCGTGTACGTAGGTATGTACATTGTACGTGTATTCGATTAGTAATACAAGAAAATAAAGAAAGTCACACTACAGAGTACTATACTCGTATATTATCTCCATAATGTAATGCATAAGAGGTGAGAATTTGCGCGCATGCGATGGAATATAAATATTATGTGTCTTTTGGTATAAAATAAAGAAATTAGTGCCTTACGTTGAATATGCTATGTAAATTTTAGATTTTTGCATCGATTCGTTTCGACTCTGTGTCAGTGTGACTCGACTCTAACAAATCATTTACGCGTTTCGACATGTTCTGCTGTGTTGCTGAAATTGTAGCTTCTGTCCAAAGCTTTAGTCAACCTAAGGAATATTATGAAGATGTTACCTGTTCTCTTGGACTGTTGGGGCTCTGTCCAGTGGATCTGTCGTAAGCAGCTCTGTGAAATGGCATGTACATCGCACCATGGCACTCAGGGTCGTACATGTGGTCGCACTGGTCTACCGGGATGCGGTGCTGCTCGATGGGACACCCTGACTCTGATGCCATCACTATTTCACCGGTCACTACTTGGCCTGAAATGCAATGTATTTTTGTTAATCTTAAAGTAAGTAAGTATCCTCCTACCGTCCTTGTTTTATTTCGAAAACAACAATACGTCATGCCCTTTAGCATCCATGTGATCAGGGAATCTGCATTGAAACTGAATCGCGTTTTGGCGACTTATTGCGTTTGACCCAACGGAATGATAGATCCCAGAGCCTCATTTAATCGCTGATTACATCATTATCTTACAAATTCAGCAATCGACAATCAAAAAGTGTAAGTACAATGGGTACACAATTTGAAATAATGTGACTTTGACATAAAGTCCTAATTGTCCCTATAGAAAATAATCTTGTTCAGCTATTCAGCTTAATCGCAGTTCGCGGGTGTAATGGGTGGAAGTCTCGCACCAGACCAGTTTTGACCTGGAAGACCTGAACCAGTTCGGAAAATGTCATTTCGAGAGTAGACCCAATAGTTGATGTAAATGTGAAAACTTATACTCACTCGAAAATGATTCGATATTATTTAAATAGCAGTGACTTAAGTGGCTTATATTTACCAAAGAAAGCTAGTAAGGCAGTCCTGTTGGCTAGCGAAGGAAGGCCATCCTGCCCCCTCATGAAAAGCTTTGATAGAGTCCTGGCTCCAGGTCGGTCTACGCCCGCCATCATGTATACTCCATCCGCATATGATGCTGGAGTCTTTCGTGTGAGCCGACTTCCTGAGAAATAAAGGAGAATTCATAAAGTAGAACCAGGCAACGGATGACTATATCTAGATCTGATATGGATAAGCTGCAGAAGATATGGAGGAACCAAAGCCACTATGACCCGGCTAGTTGCGCACTTATGTTCTCCATTTTCCTCAACGCTTCGGGAGACGTGAACCCTACGAGAAAGTGAGAAGAAAAGACGCTCTCGAGATGTGTTGCTGAACTTTGGCTGGAATGGATGTTGAGAATATCTTGGACGGACCAACAAGTCCATCCTCGAAGCGCTCGTCATCAAACAGCGTCTGTCCTTTGTTGTACGTGCAATAATAAATAGTAATTAATATTGCTTTAAAATACCTTTAATATAGCAGGTAAGTACCTACCAATTATATTGAAGATATTTATTAGCAACTCATTAATTCACAGAAAATGCATTTTATGCCTTTACAAACCAGAAAAAAATTGACAGGCGAATATAATTAACTGTTTTTGTATAGCCGATAAAATTATGTAATATGTAAAATGTAAAATGTATGTAAAGTGGTCCTGTGTGAAAATATTTTTTCTGTTATCCACAATTTAACTTGCATTGCATCGGAATAAAACTACTTAGGTACCTACGTTAAAATATTATTAAAATAAAATTGTGTCCAATCTGATATGTTCAATTTATTTAATGATGCAAAAAGTGTTTATTGAAGTAAATTTAAAAGGTTTAAAGCATTACATAATTTAAATGGATTAGGGCGGTTTCAGATTAGCGTCTTTTCAGCGTGTATTATTACACTCGTTTTGGTGCGCGCGCTTATAGAAGCGTTACATTTCGTGTTTCCATAAAACGAACGTGTGTGCACGTGCAGATTTCGGCGTGCTAGCTCCAACAATTGGGTCTGTCAGTAATCAAATCAAATGTCTTTATTGCGAATATGGGTAAACAGTACAGGTGTTACAAAAACAATAACGGTACATACAAATTGTGCCATATTTTATGATGTAATAACTACTTGTACATTGATTGATGACAAAATTAGTCACAAAAAAATATTAAAATAACAGTAGTAAAATGTCAAAACTAAAATTAAAACTTTTCTTAGAGGTAATAATTAAACGAGTACTAAAATGTCTTTTCTAACAGTAGTTTTTTTAAATTTTCTCTTAAATAAAATAAAAACATAGATTCCGACAAAGAAATTGCACTTGCGTATACGAGCTTATTAGCGTATCTACGCTCGTACGGATACTCGTGTGACAAAAGGCGGGCGTATACGCACGTACAAAAACGAGCTTACACGGCAAAAATTTGTTAATCTGTAACCGCTCTAAAAGCTCTGCAGGTGCAGATTGCAATCATTTTGATATGTCAGGACTCAACTATGTTTCATTAGTTATAATAACATGTTATGCAAGCGCTAGATCTCTCAAGTAGGTAACAACAACAGAATTCTAAATAATTTGATAGAAATGGTATTAGTTATTCTTTTATTCGGGGAGCCGAGCTCCTGGGGCCGGCAACGCATTGCCGGTTCCTCTGGTGCTGCAAATGTTCATGGACAGCGGTAACTACTTAACATCAGGTGACCCGCCTACTTGTTTGCTCGCTATTTTTATTTAAGAAAAAGGTACCGTGTATGTTTTTACAATAAGGCGCATTATTATGCTTCATTAGGCAGGTACTCATCCGCGCGACGGCAAGATTACCACTTCTATACCCATCCTAAATTCTGCGTATAACGTTACTAAATAATTAATTAGGTAGTATAAATATAAACACATTCTTCAAAACGATAGGTAAGCGTCCGTTTTCAAATAAAATTCAGACGACTGCTTTTTGTAGATGAAAAGTAAGAATCCGTGTCCAATTTTAGCCAACTTTTCGTGGGCCGTTATAAAGTGTGTTCTTATAGTAACGATCAATGTTGCGGGCTATTTTACTTAAATGTGTTTGATACCAAAATTAACAAAGAATTTACATGTCTGTCGTTGCAGGCATTTTCGATTGTAGTGTTGCTTATCACTTGTCAATGCAAAAGTACCTAATTAAAGTTACTGAAATTATCTACTAGGCACACCTTTCTAGTTTTGGATCCGGGCTTGTAGGCAAAAGCTTACATAACGTAAAACGTAGGTAATTACGGAAGGTAGAGAATCAGACCAAAAGGAAAGAGCTATTATAAGATGCGATTATGCCTTATATGATAAAGTAACAGGTGCTAAATAATAAATTATTGAAATCGTTGATCAAGTTATTTAACCTTGTTTAATGAATATCTCGTTATGCTTGGTAAAATACTTATTTCGATCTGTACTTTGATTTACCAATAATAATTATCTTCAAGTATTCTACTGTTGGTCATACATAATTTTATCATTAAGTGTAATATGTTTAAAATATCTACATTTTTAAAACCAAACACGTCTTCGTGAAATGCTCGAAATTACAGACAGACACTTCATTTTTATTTATTGGTACAGAAGTATAGATACTCGCTCTGGCTTTGTACAGTACCTACCTGGCTTACTTTTCAGCAACAAATTTCAGCCCGATTCGTTCAGCAGTTTGAGCTGTGTGTTGATAGATCAGTCAGTCAGTCAGCTTTTCTTTTTATGTGTATAGATAAATACCTTCTGTCTTTTAAAATTGTGCAACAATAAAACTGTAAATCACAAACTCGAAGCAACCTGATCTTTGACCAAACGTCCCAGACAAGCTTGTGACTGGCGAACGGAAAAATTAAGAAATTAAATATTTTTCATTACGAATTCGATGCCATTTTAGGTATAGGCTCTATATACTCTCTAATCTTCTATAATATAAAAATGAATCACTAAATGTGTTGCTCATCGCAAATCTCGAGAAAAGCTGAACCGATTTCGTTAATTCCTTTTTTATAATATTCCTTGAAGTACGAGGATGGTTCTTACGGTGAGAAAAATTTAAAAATATTTGAATCGACTGTTATGCGGAACGAAGTTTACCCTGCGCAGCTAGTTTGTAATAATAATTATTAATATTTGCAATACTTTAACAACTCCAAATACTTATCTTTTATGGTCCATTATAAAGATTTGAAAACGTTAAATGTCCAAAGTCAAAAGCAAAACCTTCGATTAATGTTGGATGTTTCGTGATTGATAGCCTCGGATGGGTATCGACTCGAGGTAGTCTAGCCGATAATCCTTCGTAGGGTCATCAATAGATAAATTTAGTCCACCGAACACAAAGAAATATTGATGTTTTTAACGTTTAAAAATATGTGACCCTATTCATCAATAATTTTTATTACACTTACAATAATTTTTATAAAACAAGTTGAATTGATGATTAAATTATCGATTAAGTTTTTGTATGGGAATCAGGTTTAAGATTTTGTTAGGCGGTTAGACGTTAAAACATAGAATAGCTTTGTGTGAGTAGGCTATGGGGAGTATAGAATGGAATTGATTATTTCTGCTAATCTTAAAAAAAAATATGAATTATGATGTTTACCAATTAGCAGTACAAATGTGCACGAAACATAGAGAAAATAAAATGTGTATCTCTATATTTGAAAGAAGAACATCTTTAACTTAAAAGATGCTAAAGCTTTCTGTACTGAAAGTATGAAATGTTCAAATGTACTTGGCAGCGCGAACCCAAACTTCTTGATGGTAGCCTAAGCTCCTAGAAATCAGCTGCTTCCGCTGCTTGAAATCTGATCGCTCAGGTGACGTACCATAGGCATCCAACCTTTGAACTAATTGGACACTTTGAGCTTTGCTTAGTTTGCGGTTAGAAAATATATCTTGTGGTAAATGGTAACCCTAGCTTTGCTTTATTGTTAGTGGCGTAATGCACATTGGTTCAATCAACATGAACTTCGAATTAAGAGCGAGGAGATCTTCGAACGGTTCTTTTGTAACTTGTGATAAACGTAGCTCGATTTATATTTGGTTGCGTAAAATTATTTACTCTATTATTTACTAAGTAATACTTGGTTTAATACTAAACTATTTTTAATAAAAAACATTTATATATCATAGGATCGTTACGACATCAAAATTATGATATTACAAGCGACCACCCACAGTCCTCTATCCCGTGGGAATCGAAAAATCCGGCCTTAAATATTCCTTGTCTACAAACATGCCTACATTATATAGGGAACTGTACAAAATTTCAGCTTTCTAGAGCCAAGGGTTTGGTTGCGCGTTGATGAATCAGTCAGAGAATTACGACTTGTGTTTGTATATGACGTATATGTAGTTAGGTTTTTATGTATATGTAGTTAGGTCAACTGCAAGTCTTAGCAAAAATATATAGAGATAGGTCAGTGTGAATTTTCAAGTTAAACGACGCCACGACACTGAAGCTGTTATATGATATTCTGATCTGACGAAGGATTTATAATACGAGTATTCTTTCAAATCATGCCTTTCCTTAATGTTAGACAGATTAACGTGTGATCACGTTTATTAACAGAAAAAATACACTAGGGCCTCTGATTATGATCTGATTATCTATTAATTAATATAACTCAGGGATGATATCACTAATGGTGATTTGGAGTTAACACAAAGCATAGTAAAAAGCAAATATAATTAGATGGTTTATTTATGAACGTGATTGTATGTTGAATTTAAAAGCTTAAGGTCTTGATAAACAGTTTGCCCACTTTTATAGTAATTGTAGGGTTGCCAATCAAGAAGTTCGCAACCTACAAAAACTGGTACAGTTACAGTACAGCAGTTTGATATACAAAACACAAAGTAGGTCGTCGTCCTCTCAACCGATATACGTCCACAGCTGAACATAGCTCTTTTGTATGGATATCAAACCTCCGCTTGTGTTCAGTTGCTGCCTGCAACTCATTTATAATGTAGGTAGTCTACCTGTAGGATTTCTGGTTGCATTAATTAAAATTTATTAAATTCAATTTAATGTAGAACCTCTCGATTATGAGGCGTAGGAAAATTTACATCTCTGCGTTAGAAATATATCGTATTTACATAATTTATAGCATATACCTAACGGCCTAAGTAAGTAGTAAGTAATAACTGTAAATCGTAAATTATTAATTAATTGATCATTGATATATTATTATAATTTCATTTCTTACTCTGACACATATGTAACAAGTAGGTAAATGTAAATAATTTAATTTATATTCATGTATGCTTTATACTATGTGAGTCATTAATTTTAAAGATGAATAGGTATATTATTTACATACACACTCACAATATCTATGGTAGACCATTACCACTCATATTATTATACGAGTAAATGTGAAAGTGTGTTGGTTTTTTCGGGTCTCTCCTTCAATTAGCGCTATAATTTACTGCTTAGTTTTTGTATCGGATATAGTTAAAGACCTTGGAATGTGATATAGGCTACTTTTATCTCGGAAAATAGAGTTACCATGGCATTTTTTAAAAACCTAAATACACGCGAACAAAGACATCGGTATCATCTATTATTTTGTAAAGTTTTTATATTATTTTATATTGTTGTTTTATGAAAGAATAAACTAACTAATTGACATAATATCAACTTACGTAAGTACATAGCTGGATCTAGAAACTGAGATATTGCCCTAAGAATAGGTTAAATTTTTAAAACGTAGAACTTAGAAGAATGGTAGGTGCCTATTTGAGAAATTCCACTCGAATAAAACCGTTGCGGGTTAGCTAATAGGTATAATATAATATCGCAATAGTTGGATGATAAATTAATAAAATATTTATCTCATGTCATCTAAACTGTAGACTGAGTGGCGTAAGTTATCACGAGTTGATATTGATTTCAAACGCTTGTTATCATATTCATACAAAGGTTAGGGTTGATGATTTTTCTAGAATATACCTTAAAGTCTTGGACGAATAAGCGTATTAAATATTATAAAATATTAAAGTTAAGTCTGCTTTGTCAAAAGCGTATCTCCTGTACCCATATTATTAGTGCGAAAGTGTATTAGTTTGTTGATTTGTTGGTTTTGGTTTTTTGGTTTGTTGGTTTGACCTTTAATCACGTCGCAACGGAGCAACGGATCAACGTGATTTTTTGCGTGGGTATAGCCTATGTCACACCTGGAGAGTGACATAGGCTATTTTTTATCCCGGAAAATCAAAGAGTTCCCACAGGATTTTTAAAGACCTTAATCCACGGTACGAATTCGCGGGCATCAGCTATAATATTAAATATTATAAAATATTAAAGATAAAAGTATATTAACTATGCCTTGTCAATCTTTGGATTTGTTATAAAATTTAACACGAAACTCGATCTTTTTTGTGTTAAATACAATTTTATTACTCATGAACTTTTGCTTTAATGATTTTGTGATTGGCAACCCTACTTGCTTTACTCAGACGTGTGATTGCAAAATCGAAATTGAGCTGCTTTTGATAAGTTGATATATCTGTGTTATCGATATTCGTCAATTTAAAACTCTCATATTTAAAAGGGGTAGGGTGTGGCTATGTTGCGATAGCTTAATGAAGTAGCCATATTTAGCGATACTAAAGTAACGTTGATCCTAATCTGCAGTATCGGTGACTGAATTTCAAGATAGTATAATACTTTGCTGCTAACTTTGAATAAGTATAAATGTATAGTGATTTCGTTAAATGATTTAGCCAATTTCTACGGAGATTAGCATGCTATCCGCAGAAGTGTGTGCCCAAACACAGTTGCACCCTCACAGCCCAATGGGACGAAAATCCGACACAACCAGAAAAAGATCGGGCTTTACGTACCGGCAAGGTGTACTGATTGTAGCTAGCAGGTTGAGCCTTCATTTTTGAGAGTTACAGAACCTAATTGAAATTTTTAAAAAGTATCTTCAAGTACCTACCAAAAGCATTTTTTAATTCTGTTTGTCAGTTAAATGTCATGGTAATCTTTTAATTATTTTTAGTTAATGCCTAGCTGGCCTGGCGAACTTCGTTCCGCCTAACAGTCGATTCAAATTTTTTAAATTTTTCTCTCCGTAAGAACCATCCTCGTACTTCAAGGAATATTATAAAAAAGGAATTAGCGAAATCGGTTCAGTTGTTCTCGAGATTTGCGATGAGCAACACATTTAGTGATTCATTTTTATATTATAGATAATAAATACAAAGTCGTGATCAATGAAACTATTTACTTAGTAACAATTAATTACTAATTAGAAACTCATAGCGCATTTATCTGTCATGACATCTGAGGCTGTATAAGGCTGACGTAATATAGCACAGAATCACATCACTTTCACAGCCTCATTTAAGTATGTGAATGTTATACCTGTCTACATACTCGTAATAAGTGCTCACAGTTGGATTTAAAGTCCATCGTATTATACAATGGACTTTAAATCAAATTTAAGGTATACGATTCATATACCTTAAAAGGTCCAGCAATAGAGTATAGGAGGGGTCCGGATTATTTGTGGAAAATGAATTTTGATGACTGAAATGTATGTGAAACAGCAATAGTCGGTGTCACCGTGAAGAACTCCTAGTTTAATTAGCAGAGGTTGTTGCAGTATGTATCGCTGGTGGCTTTGATATTATTTTCGCTTCCTGCACGTCTTTGGATGCGATCTCTTTTACTTTATTCATTTATGATAAAGGTAGAAGTATTTTGTGAAGGAAGAAGTTAGAAGTTAAAGTTAGTTAATGTTAAAATTAGAAAAAAAAATGTAAAAGTAGTAGTCGAATTTAAGTAGTAAAATATGTTTTAATACATAAATTCTACTATAGAAAAACTAAAATGTTTAGTATGTTACAAAACGAATTGTTGGTACAAATTAATTATTGATTTATCATAATTTAGAAGTAACGCGTTGATGTCTTTTGTATGACGGCTTGAAGTCGGTTGATGTGAATCAGCATGAATACAAAATCCATACCCATACTTAATATTATAAATGCCTGTGAAAGTGTGTCTGTCTGTCCGTCTGTCTGTCTATCTGTCTGTTTGTCTGTCTGTCTGTCTGCTAGCTTTTCACGGCCCAACAGTTCAACTGATTTTGATGAAATTCGGTACAGAGTTAGCTTATATCCCGGGAATGGATATTAAAAAGTATTTTATTCCGGAAAAATTAAAGAGTTCCCACGGGATTTTAAAAAAACCTAAATCCTCGCGGACGTAGTCGCGGGCATCATCTAGTACAAAATAACCTGGTTATGTAGGTAGGTACCTAAAACACTTGAACAGAATTGCGCATTGCCTATTTGAGGGAAAATGAATGATACCACTTAAATCATATAAATTCCACACATATTTTATTACTTGATACTGAAAATTACTGCAAATTACTCTTAATGTCACTTATACAAGTAAGATATTACCAGTTATAAAGTTCATGCGATGAACTTAAAAGGTTTTTGATTATATCTAAGACTATATGATTTTATCTAAATTAGAAGTGTTAATTTACTAACAAAGATTATACTAATGCGCTTTGTGCTTTGTTTTCTCATTATACAGGGATTTCCCTTTAAAATTAGCAAAAATAGATGCGAAAAATAAAGAATAGATTTGTTTCTAGTTTATATTTAAGGCTGCGGCCACACCTGCGCGTCATGAACGCAGGTTGCGAGACACGATGCAGGAGCGTCCAGGTCACGAATCTATAGACAGCAACTTATAGGTACGCAACTTTGTAGTCGTGTAGGTGTGCGTGGCGCCATTAGCAGCTATCATGCGAGGCGACCACGCCACGTGGCTGACATTCCCGCTTCGTAGTCACTTTGGTCGCGCAGGTTTGGATGATGCTTTATTCTTTTTCGCGTAGGAAAACACAGAGCCCAAAGCGTTTGGCAATTTCCGGCCAAAATGTAAACGAAATTTCAGAATTGCTCCAAAATCCTAAAATGTTTGTATGAAAAAAATCGACAGCGTACCCCACATGTAACAAATATATAGTCCGCGACAGGTTGAGATGGCAATCGGGGTATGAGGCAGGGGGGACGCCTCGTACACCCACACGTTAACCACGCTCGCCCGCACCGAGTTAGCGCGGGGGCTGTGCGGGTGTTCCCTCACCGATTGAATTTCAACCTGTCGCGTAAGGTACGAAGACGCCACGTTCTGTACTCCTGTACCACAGTTTTGCACTTTCGCCGATACATTGGCTGAGTACGCTAGGCTGATAGTTATGTACTAGGGTCTTTGTAAACTATTTTTTTACATGATTTTTTTACACGACCTAGAATTGTCACATGAACCAGTTGTATCTGTAGTGACAAGTCTGAATTATTGTTAAACTGGCTTTTTCGGTAAAAATAAAGTCTTTAATTAAAAGTATCATAGGTACCTTCTCGTCATTTATTGACCCACATTCAATAGTTTGTACTCGTAGGTATCTACGTACCTACATGATTACGATTTCAAGGCAGAATCGATATATCAACTCAGTAGTTCAAAGAAACATGACATGATTTGAACTGACCGTCAGGTTGAATCATAATACGTATCAAACAAAGGTTCAAGTAGTCTTAATAGGGCTGCTATAAATCCATATGTATATCCTTTTGCATTTTTAGATACTATAAATGCAAAAGTATGTACCTGTCTGTCCGAATTTGACCGATTTTGACGAAATTTGGCACAGAGATTACTCGTATCCCATACTAAGGCGAAGGCTACTTTTTATCCCGGATATTCAAAGAGTTCCCACAGGATTATTAATAAAACCGAAACTTACGCGAACTTTGACGCGGGCACCATCTTGTGTGTAGTGCTTGAATAAAATTTTAGTACCTTACCTTAGTATAATATTTCGCGGCGTAAACTAAAATCTTAGCTAAGATGAAGAAGACCTCGCTAAAAATATGTATATGAGTACCTACCTATAGTTTTAGCAAAAAAAATTGTGCCGATAGGGATAATAGTAGCAACCCTATACCTACAATAAATTGATAAAATATGTCACTCCAAATCTGTAATTCGATATTATATTTCAAATGTTCAGCCTTGCTTCCATACAATAGATTATCTTATATCAACTATCTTTTGATATAAAGATATTAATTCTATATTAGTATATGTCACACTGGAAAGCGCAGCGTTGGAAGACAGAGACATCAAACGAATTACAGGGAGCCGCTGGATTCGAGCGGCGTAATAGCGGTTACTCACACGCACCGGGTTAGTGCGGGGGCTGTGCGGGTGTGTGGGGCGCTCCGTCCCCGATTGCCATCTCAACATGGTCGCGTAAGACTATACCTATGTTAAGATTAAACGTGTCTATTTAAATTAAATCAAGGAATTTGAAGGAAGGATACGAATATGACTGTCAACCGAAAAAGGGGATTGAATATAAAACTGATACGTGCCTTTCAAAATAACAAAGAAAATAACTAACCCACGGAGCCCCAGTCAGGGTAAGCTCTGTTGTTGAACCAGCCATCGTAGCGCTGCTTCTCGTAATAAACTTCTGAAACAAAAGAAATAATTTATTATTATTTTTAACTAGCAGATGCTCGCGACTTCGTACTCGTGGATTTAGGTTTTTTAAATATCCCGTGTGAACTCTTTGATTTTCCGGGATAAATGCCTAGCCTATGTCCCTCTCCAGGTCTTAAAGTATGCCCATGAAAAAAATCACGGCGATCCGTTGCTCTGTTGCGACGTGATTGAAGGACAAACCAACAAACCAACAAACAAACACACTTTCACATTTATAATTGGGGTAGTCATATATAGTTTACAATTTATAAGTAGGAACAGCTTACATTATAGAATGCAAATTCACCAAACAAAAAGAACCTTAAGAATCGTTTCTCAGATTTTTATCGGGTGTATATTTTGTAGTTTGAAGTTTGAACATCTTAAGTGCGAGGATATAAGTACACTAATATATTATACTGATTGAAAACAAACGTTACCTTGGCCTTATTTTTGTGCTTAATTTCTAAGAATAAAGAGCATAAGTTACGTTTCGTTGAATACCGTTATTTCTTAAAAGATAAACACATACGATAAAAACTTTACTTAGTAACTTCAATGTAAGTCAAAGTCACGACGTACCATATTTAAGGCTTGGACACACAAAACGCGTGTCAGCAGCGACGCATGATGGCGACTGCAATTGGCAGGACGTCACATAGACTGTGTGAGTCTACAAGGATAGAAGTTGCAGTTTATGTAAGTTTGGACTATAGTGGAGAGGATGCGGTTGTGTGCTTAAGTATATAAGTACTAGCTGATGCCTGTGACTACGTCCGCGTGGATTTAGGTTTTTAAAAATCTTGTGGGAAGTCTTTGATTTTTGAGCCAGGATGAAAGTAGCCTATGTCACTTTGCAGGTCTTTAACTATAACCATGCAAAAAACAACGTCGGTCCGCTGCTCCGTTGCGACGTGATTGAAAGACAAACCAACAAACCAATAAACCAACAAATCAACAAACAAACACACTTTCGCATTTATCATAAGGGTAGACATGCTGCGCGTCGAAAGGTTGACTGATCAATAACAATAAATCACCCACTTCGCAGGTTCTTCTCATGCCAGAATTATTACCTGACACCAACTGTTCACTATTTGTATGAGAAGAAACTGTCTAAACGCGTCACAATAAGGAAGGGGATGACAAAGAGGCGCAACTGCAGAGGAGCTGTTCCTACGCTCCCTCCGTAGTGTTAACGCCTTCATACAGTTCCTTATATTACAAGTTCTAAGAGCTTTAAACTTGTTTCCAGCTTCCGCCGCACCCGCGTTACAATCCACACGTTGTGTGTGTGCAAGCCTTTAAACTTCTTGAGGGTGCACATGATTCGAAACGGATATGAAGCCAACTGTAACACCTGCACAATAAATACAGCACTTACAATAATATGTACGTAATTAAAATCACATGAGTTCGGAATTATAATAAAATATTTGCGGCACGCAATCGGTATTATAAATGTTGATGCTAGTTTTTATGTGACATAGATTTTTTGTTGCAATAAAACAATAAATAATTAATCTTTGTGTTTAGCAGAACACATTATAATCGAAGGCTAAAGTTAATCACACATTAGAGTAGAGCAGACCGTGTGCGGCCGCGAGTGGAGTAAGGTGCGAGGTCTACTCTGTCGGTGTCCCTTGCGCCTATCGTAAGCGCTAAACCTATTCATTCATCAATTGCACACAATTGTTACACAAACTGACCGCATTGGTCACGAAAATGAAATGTGGATGTTTTAAGCAGTTCCTGAAAGAATGCCTTACGTATGGCACGTGCGGCTGTAGTCATTTCTACAATCATTCATTCATTTATTCATAAATTATAGCAAGCTAAAGAGACAATGAGCAGGGCAACCTGAGGAAGGTAGAGGACTGCGTTTGGTGGCGCGTTCTTGAAGCCCTATGTCCAGCAGTGGACGCTTGCACAGGCTGATTATTGGATTGGATAAATAATTTGATTTGATATTTATGTTATGATATATATCTTCTATGATAATATCTATTATGCTTCAACTAGTCAACCGGATTTAACGAAAGTCAAATATAGCTTTCATCATGAAGATAACCAAAGGATCTTTAATTAATTCCGAGAAAACAAGGGGTTTCCACGCGATTAAAAAAAACCCTAAATCTACGCTGATGGTTTCACGGGCTTTAAAGTAAGTAAAATAGTGATTTATGTAAGTACCTTAGTTTATAATATTTTACCTTATTTCATTAGTATACGTTTGCTTGTTATCTAAACACTGTATCTTACGTACAATATGATATGATATTGAAATAATTCTATGTACAAGTCCGAATTGTGTCAACAGCTAACGATCAATAACATACGAGTACATTATACAATGTGACTAGATCAAGATATAAACTGCTAGGTATTCAATAGAAAGGCAGATAAGTATATTAACGGCTGTCAGCACGACCTCTTGTGCAGTGGGCGGAACATTAGGTCCAAAAGATATGGTTACGACATGATATATCATGACAATTGCCTATAATTATTTGTCTTAATATTACTAGTATGTATTATTAAACCCACTCTGCTATGCGAAACGAGCAATGTTTATATATTGGTTATATCTTCGTGCATAGGGATGAAGCTATCGTGTTGTCCAACATAGTAACAAGAACGTATTATCCATATCCATATTATAATTATAGCCATATTAATAATATTATTGATGCAAAAGGGTGTTTTTCTCAGTGGCACGCAGGTTACAGCTCCGTTTTAGGGTTCCGTACACCTCAAAAGGAAAAACGGAACCCTTATAGGATCACTTTGCTGTCTGTCTGTCTGTCTGTCTGTCTGTCTGTCTGTCTGTCTGTCTGTCTGTCGGTCTGCCTATCTGTCTGTCTGTCGGTCTGTCAAGAAACCTACAGGGTACTTCCCGTTGACCTTGAATCATGAAATTTGGCAGGTAGGTAGGTCTTATAGCAGACATTCGGAAAAATCTGAAAACTGTGAATTTGTGGTTACATCACACAAAAAAAAAATTTTGGTCATGAACTAATAATTAGTATTAAATTTTCAATTAGCAAAGTAACACAACTATATCAAGTGGGGTATCATAATATGAAAGGGCTTCACTTGTGGACTCTAAAACAGATTTTCATGTATTTTTATGCATCATAGTTTTTGATTTCTGAGCCGAGTTTCTTGCTGGTTCTTCTCGGTAGGAAAGGCATTCCGAACCAGTAGTAGAAAGACTATTCGAAAGTACTTTGAATAAAAAAGATTTTGATTTATTTTATTTTATTTATTTATTTATTTATCGTGCAAAATGTCGAAAAAATGCGACTGTACTACGGAACCCTCGGTGCGTGAGCCTGACTCGCACTTGGCCGGATTTCATTAATAAGACTTGATACTAAAATTATGTACCTACTTACCTACCTCACTAATGCTTAACCTAGCTTCATACACTGTACACCTGCAACACTGGAATCTTTTTTTTATCTTGTCACTTCCCATTTATTTAAGTGACAACGAAATTTGGTACCTACAGAGATAGCTTGCATCCTGAAGAAGGACATAGCTACTTTTTATCCCAGAAAATCAAAGAGCTATCACAGGAATTTTAAGAACCTAGATGTACACGGACGAAGTCGGTTGCATTTTACAATTAGCTACATTACAAACCCTGAAAGCATCTTGTACTGTTGTAGGGGGTGTACGTCATTTTGCGAATTGACTTTTTAATATTATACATATTTAGGTATTTAACAGTTGGGTAAATATTCTTCTCTTTATCTTGAATCTGGATAGTTATTTTTATATTAAGTATGATTATGAATAAATTGTAATACATTAACATGACAGGTGTGATGAATTAGACATAACTTTCATAGAAAACTCATAAGTTTTCCCTAGATTCTAATGTGCGTCTTTCTGTAAGCAATCCACCAACTAATAAACAGAACGTGGTTTCGCTATCTCTGCCTATATTCATATTTTCCAATTAAGTAAAACGCAATATTTCATTTATGTATGTAATGTACGATCTATTATCAATAAAATAGGTTTAACCTTAAATGAAATAGAATCGCTCTTAAAATGTCAGACTCAGATGGCAAGTCGGGACAATAAATTATTTTCGATGTGTATCAAGTCGTGAGTCAGTGTCGCGGTCGCCAGAGTGACAGCTTGAAAGTAGGTTAAACACGTACAGGGTGATATTATATTTATAATTATTTATGAATCAGAAAAATTGCTTGAAAACCACTCTCTTTGGTCTTAACTTTTACCACAATCTTGCTACACACTTGCGGTGCCTAAAGTGTTGTGCCGCTGGATTCAGGCGGCGTAAGACCGTGATGTATGGAAGAGACCTGTGTCCAGCAGTGGACGTCTATCGGTCGATAATGTTAATGATGATGGTATCAAATTTTGTCTACGCGAAGTCGAGTGGGCCAGGTAGTCTCTTATAAAATAAACGGTTGCCTGAGATTTCATCCACATTAAATTTCCATTTTTCGGTGTTTAAAAACATCAAACTGTCATACAATTTTTCGACTTTATTTCACTTCCTGCGATGGGATTTTGGTTCTTTTGCATGAATACTTACCTAGTTAAGCGTTGGACTTAAGTAATAAATATAAACCTATTAAAGTATTTACCTACTTATTAAAAGAACACCTATGTAAGGAAGTATTTACCTATTAAAAGGTTACTTAGGTACCGAAAAGAACCAGGCTATACATATAAAAACCATGCGATGAATGTTTCATATAAAATGAAACGTTAATGAATTTTGATAATAAAACTATACATAAAACCACGTGCTTTTGTTAAAATAAATTACGTATTCACAAACTAATTCCTACAAAAACTCGTTCAATTAGTTGGATGAACAATTTATCAACAAAAAATAAACACATACACGGTTTTGTACATTCATTATTATGAATTACCTACCTACATTATGAATTGAATCATAAATTACAATAATTATAATATACAATAATATTTAACTCACCCACAGTATTACAGATACAAAACTTTTGTAACTTTTTATTATGACTGCATAGCACTGAAATGGACTTAATACCTACCTATATACAAGTAGGTACGCTGGAAGACGTGTGCCATACAAAATGACAGTTATTTTTTGTGGCGACAAGAAGCGCCCCACCTAGCATACCGGGGATTAAAATTGATTCTTTGTGTCAAATGGCTTTCGTGTTGACACTATGTTGGCACAATATGTATCATCACTAACATTTAGTTCCGAGTACGCTCACATGACACTCACTGTTGCTATCAGCACCAAAATGGTTATAATCAAGTTGCTTGAAAAACACGTCGGCAATCGCATATCTAGCGTACTAAATAAATAGTATTACTGTACATCTATGCTGCATAGTATGACTCGCGGTTAAGGTCACGGATACAATATTTTCTGCTGATAATTAGGAAATATAAACCAACTGTAAAAAATGAATCCGGTATAATCAGGACGAATCAATTATTTTAATACCAATGCGTTTTTGTTTACTAATGAAACTTTTTACAATAAAGTGAGATCATAATAATCATAATATGAGTTTGTGCCGACAATGTTGTAATGAACCCGGATCAAATAAGGTATAGGTTATTCATCATCGTCGAGAAAAATACTTTAATTTAATTTCTAAATAAGTGTGTATTCGATTTGGCGTCGAAATTTCAGGTTCATTTAATCTACGAGCTAGAGACTTAATACACGCGGACAGACAGACCGACAGACAGGCAGACAGATCGGAGTGACATTAATTGGGTTCCGTTATTACCCTTTTCACATACCTCTAAAAACGAGATAGTTCTTGAAAGAAGGAGGAAGTCTCAAAAAAAAAGAATAGAATATGGAACTCCCGACTCTTTGGTTATAGAAATCATCAATACTTACTTATATTATACATGAGAAAGTGTGGCGACCCATGCTTATAACCGATTTTGATAAATTTTGTATTTTTAGCCCGGAAAATTATAGAAAAAAAAACTTAAGTCCACGCGGATGAAGTCTCGGGCATCATCTAGCGATACTATTTGCAATATTACCTTATTTTACTATTATATTAAGTTATTCCATTGATAAACACATAAACCATTAACATGAATATCTATTTATAATTACCTAACTACTTCGTTTTTAATCGATTCAATGAGGAAATGATTACCCGGCACTTAACATGTTAATATTAGCCTATGGATCTGCCTATATGCATATGGATTAGTCTGGAGGGAGGCTTCGGCCGTGGCTAGTTACCACCCTACCGCAAAGCCGTGCCGCCAAGCGTTCCGATAGGATGCCGCGTAGAAACCAAAGGGGCATGGGTTTAATAAAAACTGCCATACTCCTTCCAGGTTAGCCCGCTTCCATCTTAGAATGCATCATCACTTACCACCAGGTGAGATAACTTGTATCTGAATAAAAAATAATCATCAACTGATTTGTTTCCAAGGACAGTCCCAGATACAATAACCTAACCACCATACCTACGACAAAAAGCTCAAAACCTATCAAAAACTTTTATATAATCGAAAAATCCTAGCTGATCAATAATAATAATCACCTCTAAAATAATAATAACCAAACACATCTTCAAAAATCCATATATTTTATAGACTCGTGGAAAATTGGAAACTCATGAATATCTAATGCAGAGTTTTTTGATGGCTTTTCCCAGTAGAATCTACTATCCAAACCGGTGCAGTAGAGTCACATATAAGAGGCAGGTAGGTAAATGTTAACACCACATAGGAATAGCACGCATTAATAAAGTGTAGTAATGTAAGTAAGTAGTGTGTAAAGTAGTTTTTCATTGTTAGAAACATCGGTGAATTTACATATTAAATTGTTAGTTCTATTTAATGATTACTTTTATAAAATTGCATATAGTTTGCATAATAGGTACGTTTATAAGTACTAGCTGATGCCCAAGACTTCGTCCGCGTGGATTAACATTTTTCAAAATCCCGCGGGAACTCTTTGATTTTCCGGGATAACAAGTAGCTTATTTGTTAATCCAGGGTATAATCTAACTCCATTCCAAATTTTATCTAGATCCGTTCAGCCATTTTGCGTGATTGAGTAACAAACATCCAAACATCCACACTTTCACATTTATAATAAGTAGTAGGATATAATATTAGGATTAGGATTTATGTTTCTCCTAAAGAATTTGTGTAAATTAAACCTATACATACAAATTATAGTGTACTAAGTATTGCTTAATTTCTTGTCTCAACGCCGCAGGGCTCAGACCGTACAAGTGATAAAAAAATGAAAAATGAGATCGAAATACAAAAATATTTTTTAAAGGTGAGGTAAACTGTGTACATACGAATGGCCTTCATGGACTTTCACTGATGCGAAATATTTACACGTGATGTCTGGAACGTGTGTCGTGCGTAATTTTGTCTGTTAACATTTAAGGTGACCGAATACCACGAGATGAGCCGCAAGAGGCGCACGCAAAAGCCTCAAGACTCGGCCACATCCGGCGCATCGAAGAAACGCTCAATAGCGGCAGTCTATGTGTTCATGTGACTTCTGCTGCAGATAGATCAAGCTGTTCGGAATTTACAGAAAAAGTCACACGCGCTGAATTAGGCTGTATTGAAAAAACTGAAACGTATACATTTTCACACCTATCTCCAATTTTTACCTTCTAATTTAATAGCACTCCGCGGTTTTTTCTTCTTAAATGCCCCATTGACCGATTTCTTTAGTAAAACCCCGTAAACATCCTAGTTCTGGACTGTTTTTAGGACATAATCAATAGCCTAGAATGTAACGTTAGGTCCGGTATCCAAAGTGGAATTGGGCGGAGAGGAGAAAAATCTGTTTCCACGGAGGCTAAGCGGAGAAAAGAGGCGGGAAGAACGATATCCTATTAGTTATTTACGAAACATCTCCTCTCCTCACCATTTTTGCTACATATCGGGCTACTGAATAATAATACCATTCCAATTTTCAGCACCTACAGCGTACGGTGTACGCTGCAGTTGCGACTTAGTTTGTAATTTAACTAAGCTGAGTTACTAAATTTAACTTTAAAAGTAGAATGCATCCGTCTCAAAAATTGTATTGATACTTTGGCGCAGTAGTGTCTTCAAGTCTATTTTTTGCTTTCGAATTCCATTGTCATTACCTTCTAAATAAGTATACGAATATCCATGCTCCTTCCATGCGTTTGGCTTAAACCGGTCTCAGGAATGCGTTCGATTTCAAAATGTCTGATCCCAACTATAATAATAACAACATTAAGTTTATAATACTTACATAAATTATTCTTTTTAATATATATTATTTATGCAATTAATTTTCACTTAAAATATCAAATTCTTCGAGTTATTATCTTTTGCCATGAGATCATGGAAAAAGATAATGCGTTACGCGATAAACGATAATTTGCTGTTGGAAATTGAAAGTAGAATTTTGGAAGAAGCGTTAAGTGTGTGTTTATGTAGAATCTGCGGTGGTGGACGTGGTGACTGGTGAATGACGGGCTAGTGGCATATAGGGCCTTTGTACATGACGCCAACATGCTTTCGTATCTAACATTATGAAGAAATGCAATTCAAATTACGTCCTTGACCTACTGGATCCGGAAATTGCATCAAGGCCGCGGGAAATATTCCTCAGCTGGTTTCGTGACTCGTGTTGCGCTTGCGCACCAAATGTCAAGATCTTAAAGTAAGTCAACGACTTCAATTTGTAGTTGGTAATAGAATACTACTACCACGGGTTTTTATCCTTATTGACGAGCTCCCTGGCGCAGTGGTGAGCACTGTGGTCTTATCAGGGGAGGTCCCGGGTTGGATTCCCGGTAGGGGAAATTTGGAATTTTATAATTTCTAAATCTCCTCTGCTCTGGTCTGGTGCAAGGCTTCGGCCGTGGCTAGTTACCACTCTACCGACAAAACATATATACATATATACATAACATATATACATAAGCGTTTAGTAAAAACTGTCATACCCCTTCCAGGTTAGCCTGCTTCCGTCTTAGATTATATCATCATTTACCACCAGGTGAGGTTGCAGTCAGGAGCTAATAAAATATCTAATACTTTATTAAATTAACAAAAGAGCACGCATCTTTTATATTATTGAGCTTTTAGTTTGATGTTTTGAATTGTTCATGGAGAACACCGATAAGGACGACAATATAGTTAAACAAAGAACATAATACGTTTTAATCGTTAAAGCAAATGCTGTGTAAATGCCCTATTATACCTTTCTTGAACACTGATGTTAAATATTACACGTTTGGTGTGTTTGATACCCGTACCGACCTACGTGGGTTTTATGCCTCTTATGAAAAGCCTGTGATCAATCTCGAGGCGGATGTATGTAGGTTTCTACCACAGAATTTAAGTAAGGCTATAGAAATGACATCTGCTGTGTTTCATACCTGGACAGCGGAGTGCTCCCGTTTTTTTCATAGCAATACAACTCATTCGTGCATAAATTCGTTTTCTTTCTTTCTTCTTTCATACAAAAAATCATTTAAAAGCAGCCAAGAAAACGTACATATTAACTATAGAGACGTAAATACGCCTATTTTTACTTTTTAAAAAAATGTTAACTTTCGTACAAGTTTTCCTTTAAATTTTAAAGGAAAAGTTTAAAAAGCGTGATAGCGGACTAACATAATTCTTGAAAACATGACGTTTTTCCGAATAAGAAGCTTTTATAGGTACGCACAGTAAGAGCCCTCATGAACGGTCGACTAGTCCCTAATCTCCAATTTTTATGGAAGTCATCGTGTGTATGCGCACGGAGTAGCAGCGACTGTGTGCGCATACACGTCGACTTCCATATAAATTACAGATTCTAACGACCGACCGTGCGTAATGGGTCTAAACGTTGACTTGAAACGTTATGCATGAAAGACTGCGTGGCTCATTTACATACCTATCACTTCTATGCTTATAATGAATTCTGTGGTTTGTTCAAACAAGGATGTGATCTTGCATAGTACCTACTTGTTTGATGCCACTCATTGTCACCACACATTGATCGGTCACGAATCTTTTGATAGCTCTTGATAGTACTTTATACTTAAGTGGGTTATTTTGTACACGGCAGTTAGGTACTAAATGCACTAATCAGTTTCAATAGGTATTTACAGCGTCTGAAGCACTTGACGCCAACTTTTCAAGTCATGTTATTTAACTTTAATTTTTTAAGTGTGCTTAATCAGAACTAGACACCATAATAGGAAATATTGTTGAGAGTTCTATTTTTTTTTCTTACATTTTAATGTTGAGAAACAGTTTTACGCAATGCTGATTAGGTATAATTAATAATGGTGTAAAATAGTCTAAAATTAAAATTAGGAGATCAGATCTCGGGCTCGGCAGATACCGTTATGCAGAAAATTTAAAACGCCTGACAGTTCTCCATAATGTTCTCAAGGGCGTATGAAGTATGCCAATCCGCAGTTGGCCAGAGTGATGGACTATGGCCTAAACCGATGTCATTCTGGAGACTCGTGCTCAGAAGTGGGTCAGCAATGGGTTCGGTAAGATGATGATGAATTGATGATAATATAATTTATGTAGTAGTAACAAGGTACGACTAAGATTAATTATAATTTGAACATATAAATACCTGGATCACTGAAGCAGGTTGAGATACAAGCCAGCATACAGAATATGAGTCCTAAACTAGGCCAATCACTCCGTGCGGCCATCGTGAACGATCTCTGAAAACAATACAAAAAAATTACAATCGCCTGAATACAAAGAACACAAAGGTCTAAATACAAAGGACACAAAGGTTTAACTTTGATGAAGGTGTGTATAATTCATAAATTTTAAGTTCTCACGCGCCGTTATAAATTGTTGTGTCAACTGTCATGTCAAAAGTACGATTTTAGGCCTTGTTTTTTTTTTCTCTTTATTTCGACCAAAATAATAAATGTACATTTATCCGCTTTACATCCAAAAACTCTCTAGAGTTTGTGTGGATGTTGCACATTCCTCTTATGATCTAAACTAAGCTAGAAATCGATGCAATCAAGGTGTGAGTTAAATGTAGATTGGTAGGTAATGAACGAAATGTTACCCGCAATTTACGTGTAATGACTTCGCAAAGTGTTGTGTGTTGTTATAAAGTTGAATCGTACTTTTGACATGACAGTTAGTTAGACACAAAGAGCTAAAATGGCTCGCGAGTTCTCATTTTGTACGGAATATATGAGAAATACTTTAAGGACAGATATTTTAACTTTCTTAGGAATTTTGGGATACCAAATAGCTAACATTTTACGCTTTTTGATGGTCAGAATTGTCAGATTTTTAAGACGTCATAGACCATAGTACACTTAAACTTAAAACTAAAGCTACGAGGGTTCCAAACGCGCCCGTGTGAGAAGAGCCCACAACAAACTCAGCCGGGTAATTAATTCGGTGTTTTTATTTTATAGTTGGTAGTTAAAAATATTTAAGTACAAGGCTGAACAGGAATTTTGTTATTAATGTTTTGAGCTACTTTTTTACCAGTTTTTTTAAAAGGTTTGCTAATATGTAGGTACTTACATAGTTATGTTTATCTTATTTTTATCGTCCTTTTCAAATATTAAAAGCAATGTCAAGTAGGTACCTACCAATAAAAATTTAAAAACATCGTCTTGTTAACTGTTAAAGGAATATAAAAATAAAAATAATTATTTATATATAGCCTGAAAATCAAACTTTAATAGCAGTGTAGTAACGAAAGCCAATAAAGAAAGTGTTATGGCGACATAGGTAATAAATTTCGCGCTCTCTCTCTCTCTCTCTACGTCGTACATTGTTGAGGGTCGTGAGCCCTATCTATTAATTTCAAATGGTAGAGGTTTTCTTGCGATAATAAATTAATATAATACCACAACGTGGACGGTACGTGTTCTCCAGACACGGTGGAAACAAAAGTCGGTTACTCATCTAATTACTGACTTGGGTCAACCAGTGCAATTGATTGATATACGCTATCACAATACTCCCCTTCCACTTAAACTCGCAGATTTTCAAAATTTCAGACCAAGTTTTGTCTTTTACCTATTCTAATACTTCACCACCCAAGATATCCAATCTTGGGCTTTGTACTATCTTACCAATTGTTTTAGTTACAAGTTGCCACTTGGATGCTATGCATAACGTAAGTACATAGTAAAATGTACAACAAACAAGGAATGAATAACAGCAACAAACTTACTTATTTTATCTATATTATTACGAAATCATAATTTTGCAATGACAGCGTTGTAAAGAAATGCTACCGTTAGGTATGTACGAGGAAAAAATGTTCGCACAGTTACAGTTCATGTTTGCATTTGTGCTAAATCATTTTATGATAAATCACTTTTGGGTTCAATAAACTATACTTAACTGTTCGTTTAGGCTTTACAAAGAAAATCAGTGTTACTGTTGTTCTTTTAATTTTTTTAAATGTATATTGTGGACAACCCGGCAGCAGGCTAATGTTAAGTAATTACCGTCGCCCGTGAATATTTGCAGCACAGAGGAACTGATTCTGGGTTACCAGCTTTTCAGGAATTTATTGATCCACCTCATACTAAAATCACTAACTCACGTTGAAATCTGGTAGGAACAGCGCCGAGAGGAAATGGTTCCACAATTTTACAAAGTGTAGAATAATATCTATCTCGTAAACGGTTATCGACGTTTAGTCTCACTGATAGCCGGTCTAGCAAGGTTTCTCCAAAACAGATCTTGACCATATTCGATGTTGGCAAGACTTACGCAAATTATGTCAACTTGTTAATCCGTAGACCTTCACACACGACTGTATTGTGCTACTCGATAGCTTGGGGCTATTTACGTTTACTGCTTATACAATGCCTGTTAAAAGTCAATGTTGGTTTTGTTTAGCTTCAACTTTTTGTACATCCGGAGCATTGTATGTAGTATTTTGTTATATAAACGGAGTTTTTGCAAGTAACTTGTTGCTATGTTAAGACGTTCACAAATGAGCAAACGCAATAGATCCACATAATTGCATGACAGATAGGAATTAGGATACTACTAAAAAGGCAGAACTTACTCATACGGACATTGAACTTTACATTTAAATAGTTAGCTTATCTACTACTTAGCGTTTTATTGCTTTAATCAGTATCTATGCATCTAGCTTAATTTCCATTTATCGAAAAACTGCGGTCTATAATATTTTTAAATCTACGTAGGTACCTTGGTATATTTATTTCATTTTCAAACTGTTCGGATTTAAGTTTTTACACTTAACAAAAAAATAAGAATTCTAACAATGGTTTTAGAGAGTGGGTCAGGGATGACCGGATTAAAACACTTTGAATGGCAATTATTATTTTACACTATCTATCATTTTCTATTTCCTTTCTTAAAAATTGCAAATGTTTTAATGGCCATTTTTGAACAGTATGTTTCCCTCGTTTGATGCAAAAAGTTTTCTAATTGGCATACTTTTTGAAATTTGATACGATTGTGGCGGTATTCGATATTCGTATTCATTCGACAAAGAGTTTTCAGGTTCAAACAAAAATGATTTGATCCGAAGATCTTGAATTAAAAGTTTCATAAGACAAGGCAAGGTCCAAGGGCAGACCAAGATGCGTTGCCATTTGACCCACATAACAAATTGTGCAATGCCAGATTCACTCGGACAATTGGCCGTAAGGTTTTTTGATAACGTTTGATTCAACGGAGATAAAACTATTTGTTATAAAATAGCTTACAACTTGCATAATAAGTAATGCTCGTAGAATAATTAAGGCGTCGTCGCTACTTAATATCAAAATAATGCAATGAATATTCTTATGAGTTACGACTATTCAAGCAATACAAAAACTAGCAACTAACTAGAATAAATTAACGACACAAAATAACAGTTCAATCTTACAGAGACTAGAACCTGGAATTCTATGAAAATTTTGACCTAAAACATCAACAATGTAAATCAAAGGCTTTAAACGCTCAGAGAGTCTATAAAACAAATTACAAAAAAGTGAGTCTACCAAGTCATCATAAATAAAAAACCAAATGACTGTCATAAAAACTAGCTTCGTAAAATTGAACAAACAAAAGTGCACTATTAAATTAAAACTAAATTAAAACCACAGAAGTGGGCTTGCAACGCTTCAATTCATATTTCAAATTCTCAAGATGATTTCTCATGACATACCGATAAGTGCTGGTGTTATTATAGAAAATAATGGTCATGTATAATTGCGCTTAGGCAAGCGTTCGAATTTGACCCATTAATGCGTACAAGGCCGGCTTACCAAACAGTTTTGTCCGATGACCCAGACTTCTGCAACGGAAGTGAAATCTTGTATTTAATCCATATAGCATAGATAACATAAGATTTAAAAAAGAAAATATGGTTTCTCATTGTCTAAAACACATGAAGTGGTGTTTCACTTAAATGCATAAAAATAATTGTAATATTTGTAATATAATTATTATTAATCATTCTTCAGATAAACTAAAGGCGATAATATTTTTATATTGTAGTTAAAAAATTTGAGATTTTGATGACTACCTATTTAAAGTAAATCAGAGTACCTAAATTGATCAATATTGGTGTAACAGGCAAAGAAGGCACTTCAATGTCTATGTGATGTTTTTAGGAGTCGCACTTTTAGCTTGTTTATTTTCTCTTTCTCAGTTTCTTTAATTAAGTAATTAAGTAGTTGAATTTTGTTTTAAGTATAATAAATAGTCTAACACACATTAGAATGAAAAACTTATGTGTTTTTATTTGGAACATGTAGTATAAATAGATCGATGTTTTAAATTACATCCCTTTCAATTGATCTTTAAAAGTGACTCAACTCTAACATTATATTATGCTACTTTAAACTACTGTATAATGTATATGTCGAAACGCTGGCAAATAACCAATTTCGTTGTCTACATTTATGAAGAAAATCCTTATTGAGCCTTTTGTATGTACGACCATACTGTCTTTACTTAGCCGTGAGCGTACTTATTTATTTTTGTTACTTGATACGGCATTCACCTTGTGTTTTTTATTCTATGAAAAGTTTGGTCTTAACTACGATATCCCATTTAAATTGATTCATTTTTAAGTATGTTTTTAATTAAAAGAAAAAAATTACTGACTGCCACATCAACGTATTATTATGTCAGTATTTGTCTATTTGGTTATTCGTATCGACTTAATGTTATTAATGCTATCCTATGTACCAACATCAAACTGCACCATATGCGCATTCCAAATGAGGAATTTTAATCGACATATAATACTGAACACACAACTAAGAGTGTGTTCTCAAACGGCAATGTCTTTACAAGGATCGTTTGCTATGCCAACTGTTTTGGAAACTTGATGTTGGTCAATTATGTGTATGATCCACGATTATTTCTTTAATCAATCACTTGCATTGATATCTTTTATCTAGTTTTTAAATTATTATATTGATTTATTTAAGTACTAGCTTATGCTCGCGACTTGGTCCGTGTAGACTACTCAAATTTCAAACCCCTATTTCACCCCCACAGGAGTAGCACCTTCCAGTAGAATCTGTTTAGTGAATTGGATAGTAATAATATTTTTTATAATTATAAAATAAAAGTTAAATGTAATTTTTAAATATATTTTTATTTACCTAATAGACACGCAACAGGTAAAGGTTTACTAAAAAAATATAACTTGACGCGATTCGAAGGTTATACGATATTTGTGCCGTAACAAATATTTGTTTAAACATGATGAACAAGATGACGTTTATAGAAAAACATTCGTGTCTAATACCTTGCTTCCCACGGTGTATAATATTGCGAACGGACAAGGACTAGCCCGCACCGACGTACTATGATGTGAAGAGTGTCGTCCGTGGTAGCGCAGACATGTCCGTTGCGGTGTGTCCGATCCGCTGCGAGTCGGTTACTTCAAAATGGCTTCGAACTGCCGCACTGCCGACGATTACAGACAGTCACGCACCACGCACTAGTCTCGGACGACGACGACTATGTGTCTACGCTACTACGGACGATGCTCTTCCCATGGTGCGTCAGTGCGGGCTGGTCCGCGTCCGTCCGTCTGCAATGTCACTCACCGTGGGAAGCCGGTGTAACATTTTTATGACGCTAACTATTTAACAGTGATGATTGTTATAACGGCTTGATTGGCCTGATAGTAGGTATAGTAATAGGTCATTGGCAGGATGCTAGCAGATCCTACGTGAGTCATTACGTTTTTCCGATGAAGTGTGTAAGTAGGTAGGTACGCAATCTATATAAGTATAAAGGGCAAAGCTAACTGACTGACTGACTGATCTATCAACGCAAAGCTCCAACTACTGAACTACGGACGGATCATGCTGAAATTTGGTATGCAGATAGCTATTAGGACGTAAGCATTAGCTAAGAAAGGATTTTTAACGATTCAACCCACTAAAATAGGGGTTTGAAATTTGTGTAGTCACCGCGGATGAAGTCGTGGGAATAAGCTAGTTTTGCTATAAAGGTATTGTAAAAATATTTGGAATTCTTACTAATATTATAAATGGGAAAGTGTGTCTGTTTGTCTATTTGTACACGTTTTTACAGTATGCGGCAGAAACAATGTACATCGACCTTTAGAATCAGATTTCGGCTTTGTAGAGCGTTGTTTCTGTCACTCATACCTATGTGACGTTTTGTCGGTCTCAACGACAGAGACAGTGCTCTACAAAACCGCTATCAGTCTCTAAAGTTCGATGTACATTATTTTCTGCTGTAATTCTGTTACCTTTTCAAGGCTCAACCGCTCAACAGTACATTTAGTATGGAGATAACTTCCATCCTGAAGCCCAGACATAGGTTAATTTTTGTCCCAGAAAATATTTTATTCCCGCGGGATTCTAACAGATATTACCATCATAAGCAACATCTACTCTTTAATAAAAGTACCAGCGATACCATTAGACGTCGATCGCAAGAAAATAGGGCTTGTAATGAACCACTTAAAAGCTTGAGTTAAATTAAGTAAATTGTACCATTTACATAAGGCACCTGATAAGTGGGATAATTTGAACGCATTGGCGTGCAAGCAGTATTAACAACATGTAAAGACCTGATCGTTTGTACCTATTACCAATCTGAGACTTTTTACTCCGGCTTGACAGATTGACAACAGAATTGGCTATCATTACGATTATAAATAACAACTTGTATTAGGTAAATCGTTTAATATCAATCAATCCACTAAGTACAACTTTATAGCCCAAGATTATATATTACTTTTTTAGGTACGAAGTCATTTACATCATAATACTTCAGGGAAAGATCCAGCACATCGAGCTTGACTGCAAGAAAATATAATTTCCCGACGTTATTTATTAATAGCGCATGCATGCGTGCATGCGTGCGTGCGTGCATGCATGTGTGCGTGCCTGGGTGCGTGCATGCGTATAGGTACTACGGGTGTTAAAAGTGTTTAGCCTGTATTTCAAGATTTAATTATCGTATAAATTATTATAATTGATTACTTACACAAAAACTGTAAAACATAGTCGTTACATTGAAAAGAAGGCCGATTTTTATCTTTTGACCTATTTATCATAAGATACATTAAGAAGATAAATTATACAAGATTATCTTTTTTTGAACTTTTTCATCTATCTTTAAAAACCTGATCCCTAGTCAGCTGATTCTCAAATGTCAGAAACGGTTCATTGAACAGTAATCTGGTTACAACTATGCTAAGCGACTCTGTATTGTCTGCCTAAGTAACTAGTAGGTATTGCCCGTAAAACACCGGTCAAGTGCGAGTCAGACTGACGCACCGAGGGTTCCGTACTACAGACGTATTTTTTCGACATTTTGCACGATAAATAAAAAACTATTAGGTAGGTACCTATGCATAAAAATAAATAAACTTCTGTTTTAGAAAGCACAGGTAAAGCTCTTTCTTATGATAGGTACCCCGTTTGGTATTATCTTACATTGAAAATTGAAAACACTAAGTATTTGTTCATGAACACATTTTAATTTTTTTCGTGATGTAGGAAAATTCACGGTTTCCGAATTTTCCCCTTAAGTGTGCTATAAGACCTACCTACCTGCCAAATTTCATGATTCTAGGTCAACGGGAAACACCCTCTAGGTTTTTTGACAGACAGACACACAGACAGACCATGAAGTGATCCTATATAAAGGTTCCGTTTTTCCTTTTTTAAAAACAAATAGGTTCTTATCTTTATACCGAAATCGATACAACAGTTTATCACTAGCAATCATCATTAAAATTGTTAGTAAGTAGGTAGGTAGATAGAATGATAATAATATGTATACGTAAGAGTTACAACTTATAATTAGGTTTATGGAGTTATTTTTTTCAAAATACTCACTGTTTAAACAAAACTAGAAATGTGTTTAAATACATAGTAGGTAGGCACGTTTACTTATCAGAAAGACGGTTAACTTTTCAAAAATTGCACACCATGAAATCGGCTTACCTATAAATCGCTGATAGAAACAAGACCTTAGAAACAATCTTAAAATGTAAATATCCTTGTTTATAATTCATTTAAATGTACATAAATGGGCATGCTTACGCAATTTACCGATGCAGAGGATGCAACTAGTAATCCGATAGCTATAAGTGGGTAAATAGCAAAAACGTTTTCGTCTGGTACCACTCTAGTGGTGGTCCGCGTCCTTGCATTCACCACGAGGCGCTTCGCCCACCTTATCATCGAATGTCATCATCTAAGATAGGTCCACCGACCATACTAGTAGAAAGGCAGAACTCACCTTTTAAATTCGGCTGATCATCTCTTTCCAGTAAAATTTTCAAATGTCTTGGTAAATGTTTGTAAAACACAAAACGTGCGCACGAAATGTTTACGGAGCGAAAGCGAACACGGAAGTAACTAGTGGTGTTTAGGTTAAGTAAGGTCGCGGCGTCGTCGAAGGCGGTCGACTGACTCGCGGCTGATGATCGACTCCGAGTGGTTTCACCGACAGTGTCGCGAGGAGAAAGTCTCGGCCGTGGTGCGCCCGCGTCGGTTGGCGGATGCAATGGAGGGGACATGACGTAGTCGCAAAATCAACAGACACCTGAACATCCTCTTTGTAATTGCTCCGTGACTACTGTCTGGTAGTCTGAAATATGGTTGACGAATTGGCAGTTCCAACAAAAAGTATTGAATTCAATGGTGCAGCAGTGTGTTTTCTCTCAACTCGACTTTGAATCGGAGTGTTTTATCATGTAGGTATAAGTAACTGGACTGAATTATGTCCAATTAACTTTAATTGGACTATTTTCTGAAAAACGTTCCAACCTACAATCAAATCAAAATTGAGATACCTACCTGTCATGAACAAACTAATAAAAAAATTACAGCGGGGTTATGACGGTAAAATAAAATTTCGCGTCGCATGAGAAATATTCAGGATATGTGCTGTTTATAATAATAATTGCGACCACCAACCAATTGGCTTGTAAGGTTCTGAACCTATGAAATAAGTATGAAGAAGTTTTTTGTACATCTTTTTAAGCATTTGAGACTACCCACTTACTAAAAACACCAACCAAGTGCGAGTCAGACTCGCGCACCGAGGGTTCCGTACTCGGGTATTTTTTTGCACTATAACTCAAAAATTATTATTCATAAAAATAAATAAAAATCTGTTTTAGAATATGCAGGTAAAGCTTTTTCATATGACACCCCACTTGTTATAATTATCTTACGTTGAAAATTGAAAGTACTAATATTTGTTCATGAACATAATATGTATTTTTATTCTTTTTGTGATGTAACCACAAATTCACGGTTTCCGGATTTATTCCTTTACTTGTGCTGTAAGACTTACCTACCTGCTAAATTTCACGATTCTAGGTCAACAAAGTATCCTATAGGTTTTCTTGACAGACACGACAGACGGACATACAGACAGACGGACAGACAAACAGACAGATAGACAGACAACGAAGTGATCCTATAAGGGTTCCTTATTCCTTTTGAGGTACGGAACCCTAAAAATAAACTCTTCATCACTGTCTTCATTCTTGCCAAGACTTAATTGTTTTTTAGCGCATACCTATCTACATGAAGTAACAGACGTTACCCCTTGCCATTTCAGTAGTAACATCGTTAACACTGTAAATGAATATAAATGACTCTTGGACGCGGCCATATAATTTAACCAATTAGACCTTTCCCACGGCACAACATTCTTATTCCCTCGAGGGAATACCAATTTGAATCTACGAGACACAGTGGTTGGAAATAACGAATCTAGTAGGTAGTTTAGAATAAGCCTAAGAAGTTATTGATATAAATTGGAATATAAATAAGTAGAATTTAATTTGTCACACAAACTTTTACGATCTGCTTGTACTTGACTAATTATTATTAATTATTATTCTAAATTAAATATTTATTATAATTCTACTACATATATGTAACTAACTCTTCTCAATTACAGATATTTAAGTAAGTACCTACCTACATAAACAACAATTTCTTATTCGTCGTAAAATATGCGTAACTTTATAGGCAGGCAAATCATCAAAGACATTAAAAATATTTATTGCTGTAGTTAGCTTAAACAAATAGGGACAAGGGGAAGCATTGGCGCTTTACATCCTCGATGACAACCCGGCCATTCGCCATAACAGGCCCGGACTCCGTTCTATACTAGGTACATACTTACTATTTTAAAGAATTAGGGAGCAGTTCACACTTCACCGTGTGGCGTCCGTGCACGGATACGGCACGGTGAAGCATAAACTGCTTCATATAAAATGTTCGTGATGTTTTGAATCCCCGCCTCGTATGTGGCACGGCCCGCACCCGCCACGTGTTGGCATAAATCACAAATCATCCCTAAAGTTGGTGAGTGCTTGTAGGAAATAATATCCGAAACCACTCATCCAATTCCAAAAATTCTTTCACTGGTAAAGCTACATTATCTCCGAGTGCTATACTTAAATCTTGTATTGTGGATAAAGTTGCTTGTAGTATATTTTGTTCGCTGCTTCATTCATCTGAATGAAGGATCTGGGAACTTACCGCATCATTTGTTATTCCGAGTAAATCGCTACCATTTATTACCTACTAGATTATGCTCGCGACTTCGTCCGCATTGACTACTCAAATTTCAAACCCCTGTTTCACCCCCTTAGGGGTTGAATTTTCAAAAATCCTTTCTTAGCGGATGCCTACGTCATAATAGCTATCTGTATGCCAAATTTCAGCCCGATCCGTCCAGTAGTTTGAGCTGTGCGTTGATAGAATAGTCAGTCAGTCAGTCAGTCACCTTTTCCTTTTATATATTTAGATTTACTGGAAAGGGGTTAGAGAGGAATATGGATGAGAGACTTCATTAACCAAATGCAGTAAAACGTCGTAAGTTACAAAGTAAGTAAGTAGTATACCTAGAAAGTATTATATTTCGTGACATTCCAAAATAAATAAAAAACAAATCAGATTGTACAAGTAAGTACCTACCTATATTATGTTTAGAGGATAAGATGCAATGGAAAGCAATCATAAGAATTTTGAAAAAGGACTTTTTCTCATTGATAGAGGATTTTGTTTTAAAAATTCTCAGATCAATATCAAATTCGCAAAATCATTTAAGATTTTGCGAAGAGATTTCGAGTTGAAAAGTAGGTACGGTTAAAGATCTTTATTCAAACAGGTACAAAAAAACGTTTAAAAAAGTTATAAAACATATTATTATATTATAAGTGTTTTGATTTGAATACGGCCCTGGCTCATCAGGAGGCATCTGTTTATACAATTATCGGTTAAGAGGCGAGCATAGAGCAGAAACAAAGAGGAGATGTTGTATTAAGATTTCCCTATGAAATATCGAGTGACATTTTGCGGGGTGAGGGGTTGTGGAACGCCGCCCACTTCTCAATTTTCCATCTGCGGGTTAGTAGCAAAACTACTCGCTTAGCGAGCTAACATCGATATATTGATGTCACTACATAGTTCAGCTATCTCGCACTAGATGTCAATAAGTGTAGAAACAATTTAATAATTACGTATAAAATTACTTACAAATGAAATGTGATACCATTCATAGCATCAGAACGTCTGTCTGAATAACTTTGACACGATAAAACACAACACTTCATCCTTTTGTTCTTAAAAACGCGAAAACACACCGATAATACGAGTCTCAATATATGTGAACCTGACGAACGCAGACAGCATACTAACTAAGGCCCCGCCCACAGTGATGACGTCAGGACCTAGTTGAAAATCACAGTGCACAGTTGCTTAGGCCAACTCCTCTTTGTTTCTGCTCTATGGAGGCGAGTCAGAGGCGCGCGCTGTTCTTCCTAAATGACTCCTTCAAAATTACATCCATCGGGAAGCGGGACACTTACTAGTTACTACCAAACACTCCGATTAGAAGCACATATTATCCTGCAACCAAATGTACGAGTATCTCAAACTGTTACAGTTTAATTAACAAATAGTTTTTTTGCAAGTTAATTGTAAGTGGTACCTACTCGTAAATGGATAAGTTTACAAACTATCAGCTCAACGAAGACACCTGGGAACACCTGTGCTCAGTGACATTTCAAAACAATCTAGAAACTGTGCCAACTTCCAAACAACGATGTCAGGCTAACGCTCGGGAACGTGATAGGACGCAAAAGTTAGTATTTATTTAAGTATAATATAAGACATTAGTACCTACGCGACAGGTCGAGATGGCAATCGGGGTATGAGGCGGGGGGATGCTCCGCACACCCGCACGTCATACGCGCTATCCCGCACCGAGTTAGCGCGGGGCTGCGCGGATGTGCGGGACGCCCCCCCCCCCTCCCTCATTGCCATCTCGACCTGTCGCGTACTATAGGTAAGTAGGCATATTTATTAATGAATTGTTATCAAAATACCATTTTAATTTCTAAGCAGCGTGAACATGGCATTCAACGCGCTCCGTGTCTTGATTCCCACGGAGCCGCCGGACCGCAAACTCAGCAAGATCGAGATTCTGCGACTAGCTGGCAGCTACATCACGCATCTGGACAACCAACTATATACTGGTACCGTAAGACTTCATAAGAAATAGGACCTATTGCTAAAGTAAAACCTTATTTAAAGTAGCGATAGTCTAGTAGTTAACACCTCTTATTCGGGTTCGATTCCAAGCACGCATCTCTATACTTTAACATTTGGGAGTTAATGTGCGTTTTATGTACCCAATTAAATATAACTCTGTTTTAACGGTGAAGGAAAACACTGTGAGGAGGAAACCTGTTTCAGACACAGAATTCTCCACAATGTTCTTAAAGATATGTCAAATCTGCCAATCCGATCAAAAAAACTCTAACTAGAACTTGCACATAAGTTTTCTATTTAAAATGGACTCCCTCCCCTAAGAAAGAATTTAGAAGAATTCAAACGGGATTTTTAAAAAACCTAAGTAAAGCCACGGAGTATAATATCTGTATACTTGTTCAAATCTAAAATTTGGGCTTCAGACTAACGAGTTTCCAAAAACTTTTAGTCAGACTAAGTGCACTGGGTATTTCTTGGATTGTCTAGGGCCAAGGCCGATCGCAATGTTTTGGAATTTTGGCTTAGGACTATAATATAATATATACCTACCTACATGAGAATACAGATTACCGCAACGTCTTTTTCCGTTTATCTATAAGTAGATATTTTTCCGTAAGGTTTGTTCGCTATGTAACTATACGGAAACCTTGAAGCAGTCATGACTTATGACTGACTACTTAAAGCTTTCCGGGTATAGCCACCCTAAAGCTGAAGAAGAGGCATACCTGCGTCCTGCCTACCTATTGTTTTGTCCACAAGGTTACTAAACGGTATTCTCCCATTAGTCAGCCTCTGATGTCATAACTAAGCGTTACAAGATTTCCTGTCTACCTATCACCTGCATACTAAATGGCGAAACAGAAAATACGCAAGCTAAATCTTAACATATCCTTTGTAAAATACCGCTGACAATATCAATAAACAGCTCAACCTCTGGGTTAAGAAACTTAATCTTTTGCAGGCTTTTGCGTAGAACTAGGTTTGCTCCATTTTCTTAATAACTCTCTCTCTTTCTCCCTCTGCGCCATTTTCCTTATTGCTGAGGGTTGTGACCCTTTTCCATTAATCACATAACGGTAGGAGTTTTCCTACCCTTATTGGTAACGGTAGGAGTTTCCTACTGGAGCCTACATTGAATAGGTATAATATTCTATTTTAAATGTCTGTGATTTATATAATATGCAGGAAATAATTGTACATCGATCTTTAAAAAGAGATTTCGGCTTTGTTGAACGTTGTCTCTGTCACTCATACCTATGTGACGTTTTGTCGGTCTCAACGACAGAGACAACGCTTTACGAAACCGCTATCTCTTTCTAAAGGTCGATGTACAATAATTCCTGCCGGGTACCTACTATACGGCTGAAATTCTTTAAATATATAAAAGGATTGACGGACTGACTGATCTATCAACGTACAGCTCAAACTACTGGACGGATCGGGCTGAGGCATGCAGATAGCTATTATGACGTAGAGATCAGCTAAGAAAGAATTTCTGAAAATTCAACCCTCAAGGATGTAAAATAGGGGTTTGAAACTTGTGTAGTCCACGCGGATCAAGTCGCGGGCTTATGCTACTTTTTTATATTTTTTTGCTTTGTGTTGTGGTTTAAACAAAGTGTAAAATAAATAAGTAAACTTCGAATTAAAAAAATGCAAATTTTTACAGGTAACATGGAACAGCCGTGCATTCAGAAAAGCGATATCGAATACAAAAATACCTCTTTATGTACATTTTGTTGGTCTACAATTAAAAAAGATGTGAGTAGGTATAAGTAGGTATATCTAGTTTTGTGATTGTCACAAAGCGCGATTTTCAGACTTTTTAACAGCTTTTACGACATCTTGACATCTTACTTTCAGTTTACAGTTTATTTTATTATTACAGAAATCTACGGCCCTCATGAACAAGGGATTTCAAGGACCCTTTTAAGAAGAGTAAATATATAGAGTATATTATTTTATTAAGATTAAGACTAGTCATTAATTATTCATGTTTTTTTTAAAAATAAAAATACTAATTGTAAAATGAAGCCTCATCTCATAGTGGATGTAGGTTAACATTAACATTAAGCCTCGATAGCTCAACGGTTAAAGGAGCGGACTGAAAACCGAAAGGTGGCCGGTTCAATTCCCACCCGTTGCACTATTGTCGTACCTACTCCTAGCACAAGCTTTACGCTTAATTGGAGGGGAATATTAGTCAGCTATTAACTTAGCTAATATTCATTAAAAAAAATAAGTATCTACCTACTAAATGCCTTTAGATTTATTTTGAAACTGATTTTTATAACAATTATATTTACACACGGTTGCTGTAAAATTGTTTTTTTTCCATCATCAGAATAAGAGCTACCTTTGTGCTTTGTGAATCATGAATGGTTTAGTGATTTAGCCGCAAAGTATAGCAAACAGATAGATAGGTATAGATATTATGATGGAGGCACAGTCGACTTCTAATTTCTAAATATAAATTAATGCATGAGTCGCGGCTTAAGCTTTTTTATAGCTTAACCAAACCTAAAAAGTGTAGGTACGTAATACGTATGCTTAATATGTTTTTTTTATTATATTTTTATTCAGATACAAGTTAGCCCTTAACTGCAATCTCACCTGGTGGTAAGTGATGATGCAGTCTAAGATGGAAGCGGGCTAACCTGGAAGGGGTAGGGCAGTTTTTATTAAACCCATGCCCTTTTGGTTTCTACATGGCATCGTACCGGAATGCTAAATCGCTTGGCGGCACGGCTTTGGCGGTAGGGTGGTAACTAGCCACGGCCGAAGCCTATCTAAGTACATTTACAAAGAATAATTTTGTAAAACATGCTTTCCTCGCTTTCCTAAACTATCATTTTTTTAAAATAAAAATAGCGAGCAAATGAGCAGGCGGGCTACCACCGCATACTCGAAATAGGTCCTCGGAACTATAGACATTCTGTTTATATTTAAACTTTCTAGTCTCTAACTATTACGGTTCACAAGATACAGACGGACGGACAGTGGAAGCTAGTAATAGGGTCCCGTGGGCATTGCTCTAGCTAGAGTCTAGACGGCTACGTTGAACCTGTAATGTTTTCAGGTTATTACTTACTACAAATTTCAACCCCGTATTTTACCCCCTTGGACCGACCAAATTAAGTCCGCTGTGGGTGCCCGTTGTACCCGGAACACCTCGCACACCCGCATAGCCCTCGCGCCAACCAGGACGTGCGGGCGAGCGCGGGTGACATGCGGATGTCCGGGGGGTTCCCACGCCTCATACTCCGATTGGCAAGGACTTCTCACGCTCCATTTAACTTTTTGTTTCAAATTTCATTTCAAAGGTACGATTTTATATAGTCCTTATTTTAAAGGTGAACCTTACTTTTGGCAACAGTTGACACATAGAGCTAAAATGGCGCATGAATGTAACCGCTGAAAAAGCTCTAATTTTTCTAAAAATTAGAAAATCGAAACAACGGTTATGTTCATAACAACACCCATTTTGCAAACGAGCCTGTAATTTTTCGAAACTCCGGAGTTACACTAAAGTACTGGCGCTAGTGTCGCTAAGTGTACATAGGCTCCGTATGTATAATAGAAATCTGAGTTATAATAACTGCATGCTCGGAAAAGGGGTTGTAAATAAATGAATGAAAACGTATCAAAATGGCACCATTTATTAATTCATAATTTTCATTGTAAACTAAGTAAGTATTATTTTTAGGAAGGTGTTTTACAAATAAACTATCGGAAATAATCACAACCAGGAAAATTATAGTAAGTATATATAAGGTGGATAATTTAATTACATTACTTACATAAAGTAATAAAGTACAATTTGGCAGTATAGATTTAACAAAAAAAGTAAGAATAAAATATCAACAGGAAAATCATCAATTCCGAAATAAACACAAGTGAAATCAATAATTTATTTAGATTATATCGTGAAAAGGATCTATTAATAGAAGTAGCGTCAATATTTCACTGAATATTTTGTGAATAGTTATAGCATTAGCATGTACCTATTAAGTATGTTTCGATGCTCAACAGTTTTTGTATAAATTTAAGTAAAAAATCTAATATAAATACTACATTATGTACACTTAACTTCTAAACAAATAACAATATAATTACAATTTAAAAATATTTGTTACGTGATTCAAACTTCATTATAATTATTAAGTATTTATTTCATTTGTCAAATGGGATTATCACTATTTAAATTACCCATTGAAAGTTTAAAAATAAGGATTCATGCACTTTTAAGTACAGAAAAGTATATCTTTTTATTTTAAGTAGGTAAGTTCTAAGTAATTTTTGCTTAATAATAGGTATTTAAGTAGACGCTATCCAAATCTACGGACCTCTAACACAGGTCATATTATTTACTGACTAGTAAAAAATCTAGTCATTATATATCTTAAATATGATAAGGCTTATAAATACCATCGTTAAACGATATAATTACGTCAACATTAAATATTTTTGTATTTTCATCATAGACGATTATTTAAAAGCCTCAATGTAAATAAGACAATATAATAATTCTTATCCTAAAACTTCATAAATAATAAAGGCAAGTACATATTTACAGTATAGCACATATTCGTCGAATATATAAAACAATCATAAAACTTTATTTATAATACTCACTACAGAAATGCAAATAAAACAATTATTATAATAACCTTTCACATTAGGGACTCGTACATAACATCAACATAACATAAAGGTGCAAACAAATAACTGTGTCGTGGTGTGTTGGTCCCAATATACTGGTGTGATGATCCACCAATCGAAGCCACCAGTTAACCCGTCTTCATATAAATTGTATAACTCCGATCATCTTTTGGTGCATTATGACCCGCCATGACACAGTCGTTTGTTTGCATCGCGGCTACTTTAACGTACTTAGACACAATATTTCCTCTACGAAGACATCACAGTCAAATTATATTTTAAATTATACTTATTCAATACCATCTCCTATGTACCAAAACATTCTACAACAGTCCATTTCCATGTACAAAGTTCCAACAATTTTGGAGTTTCAATATCGTTTCCGTAAGTTCCATGTAAAATGGAAATACAGGCCCTCAGCTATCGAATACTATTTCTCTCTCTACCAATGAACGGACTGGATTCGTGGTTATTCTTTTCCAGATTGCCCGACAGAGTCGGGTCAGGTCGACTTCTCTTGAAGAAGCCTAATTTCCATAACGCGATTATAAGCAAAATAAGAACTATTAGTCCTACTATTATAGAAACTATTATCACCCATAATGGCACTTCTGAAGGTTCACTGATTTTCAAATCTGGATACGCAACTGTCTCCACCTAAAACAAAAAACATTCGATTTACTTACACAGATCTTGTCATTTTTAACTCAGGCATACCTACTTATTCTAGAACCAGTTTTCGTTTGCGGTATTTCCTAAAATCGGCCTAACAAATATCAATCTCTTTAAATTACATACAGCTGGAAATGCATTAGCAGTTCCTCTGATGCTAGTTCAGAGTATTTACCGTAAAATAATAGTATGTGTAGCTAAAAAGAATAGTTACTGTATAAGAATCATCATCAAGGTTCTTCTGGTGTATATTGTAATGTTCAGGTATATGTATGAAGGCTGTGGAGGCGATGTTGACGTGGCTGACCCGCGGGTAGTCCTCGACCAGTGTGGAGTTCCAGAGGCGCGCCTTCACTCTTATCGTTGTGGCCTTCCGGCCCAGCCGGTAGATCACGCATTGGAACTGAATGCACTTCGCAGTTTTCTTTTGACAGTTCTGAGAACAAATTATTTGAAGCATATAATAACTGATAACTGGTGGATATTTCCCTTTAGAAATTACAAACTAGAGGTTTCTCATTTCGATGCCAGTTGCCGGACTGTAGTAAAAAAATTATGTGATGTTTGTATAGCTACAGTTTATGGGGCTAGAAATCACTATATATAATATGCGAATGCGAATGCGAAAGTGTGTTTGTTTGTTGGTTTATTGGTTTTTGACGTTAGGTTGATTATTTTTTTCCCGTCACAACTCTTGGGTAGGCAGGTATAAATAGGTAAACTAATACGAGTAAATTGCACTGTACTGGTTAATGAATTAAAGTTAAGTTAAAGTAAAGAATTATTTCTTTACGAACTATTTATAAGTATTAATATTTGATTACATTGAAAATGCATTTTTCTTTTTAGTAGGTAGGTACTATGTTTTCTATTTTAATATAGGTATTGGCTGCATGCCTTGCCATCAAAAAATCTCGGCACACTTTTAGATAACGAAAGTTTTCGTGTGGCTCTAGGTCTCAGATTGGGAACACCACTGTGCCATCAGCACAGATGTCCGTGTGGAAAAGAGGTTGATAAATTTGGAATCCACGGACTCTCTTGCCAAAGGAGCTCCGGTAGGCTGTTTAGGCATGGCTCTCTTAACGATACAATTAAAAGAGCTCTTGCCACCATAAATATTCCTGCGCTCATTGAGCCGGCAGGGATTAGTCGGGATGATGGCAAGAGACCTGATGGATTGACGCTGGTTCCCTGGGAACGGGGACGGGCGCTAATGTGGGACGCAACTTGCGTTGACACATTGGCCCCGTGTCATATCAGGAAGACAGCATCAAGACCGGGAGCCGCAGCAGAAACAGCTGAAAACGGCAAGCGGCGCAAGTATGCCTCTCTTATAGAGAGTTACATTTTTGTGCCGTTTGCCGTGGAGACCCTGGGGCCATGGAGTCTTAGTGCTAAAAATTTTTTACGAGACATTTCACCGCGATTAATAGCCTCAACTGGTGACAGAAGGGCTGGCTCATTTTTTTGCGCAGCGGATCAGCCTGGCTGTCCTGCGCGGAAATGCAGCCAGTATTCTTGGCACCATTCCACGCGGTCATGATTTATATAGTAATTAGATAAGGCTAGCTTTAAGTTTTATTGTATTAAAAAAAAAAAAAAAAAAACAACATTTTAATATTAAATGTCGTAAATGCTGCGCATCATTTATCTACTCCAAAATGATGCGCAGCCATTGCGCAGCATTTACGAGTCTATCGCTATCCTTTTTATTTTCACGGATAAATAGCATTCATTTTCATACTGTCTTATTTCACAGCTGCAATCGCTGCAATGCTGTCTTCTTCTACGCATGGGATGGTTCGGTTCATACTTTCGATTGGTACCTACCTATGGAATTTGTCTATCAACCATACCAAAGAAATGTTTTTTTTTTAAATTGTTAATTAATCATATTTTGGAATGAATTTTCTTGTATAATATAATATTTTTCATCCATCAACCAGCTCGGTGAAGGTCGGTCTATACCTACTGGGATCCTATACTTAATATAATTTTTGCGGGAACATATTTTAAGCATCATTTTGGTTATGTAAACTATTGTTTACTTGTTGTTTGTTTGTTGTTATTGACTGAGATACTTTTCATGAAACAGTCCAAGACCCTATCTTCAAAGTATAACTCGTGATCAGTAAAATAGTTTAGTACACCATAGACTTTTCAAGCATTATGAAAGGTATTGCAGTTGGTATTTTTAAATATATTTATTATCTACTTTCTTGCATTTGGAAAAAGTGGAGTTTCTTATTATAAAACTCACCATATTGACGCCATGTTTCCGATGTCCATCCTTATCGGTATAGGCTTCAGCTTTTATAATATCATCTTCTCTCTTACGCCTAACTTTGTTGTCGACACTACTGCTATATCCAACTTTGTGATTCGTTATTCTTGAAGAGTTATGTTCTTTTTCGTTTGAACTAACGCTGAGTTTTCCAGTACTTAAGAATGGATCTATTTCAAGATTTTCAAGGTAAGGCTCTGGAGAGCCTGATCGCGTTGTTAATTTAAGAGGATTGATTTCATTCTCAGAAATAAAACACTCTCCATTTCTTTGACCTGTAAAAGAAGAAAGAAGTAAAGTTGTTTTAAATGCGTAATCCATAATCAAAAGGAGTGGCCTGATAACCGAAAAAGGTCGACGGTTCAAACCCCGCCCGTTGCACTATTGTCGTACCTACTCCTAGCACAAGCTTGACGCTTAGTTGGAGAGGAAAGGGGAATATTAGTCGTTTAACATGGCTAATATTCTTAAAAAAAATCATTTTAACTCTTATGTGGTATCGTGCACATTTTCCTTGTTTCTACCATGTTACCGATTTTTAACCTGCTTTTCAATTCTGCTTATTGGCTGGCTACAAGTTCAATTGATTCAGGATAAAAGAGTAGCTAGGTTTATAAAAATTTGTCCCCTGTCAGTTGTTATAATCAGATGTTTGTGATAATAGCCGAGATCAACGTTTATGCGGGTCCGGTATGATATTATTATGTTAGGTAGGTACTTTGATATAATATTATGTAATTTACAAGTTTCCAAATGAATCTTGATCATGCTTATTAATTTCTCTAAACGAATAAAATAAGAAAATAAATATTAAAAATTATAATATTTACTAGAAAAGGCTAGATAGAAATGATGAAATAATTAAAATTGGCCTCATATCCAGTCCCCGACTTGGATCAACGTTGTTTATTCAGTACACTCGACTGATTCTTTGTCCTACTAAGCTAGCCAACACAACCTCCAAATGTAGATGTCTCATCTCACGTAAATTATGCTTCACAAGCTTCATTCTAGCGATTTGGGGTTTTACTTATTGTAGCAACACTTTCTAGCCACCGGCCTTCACGTTATTTGTAGTAGGGAAAAAATAATTTACGTATGGTATCACTATTGTGTTCGCCATCTTGTAGACATCCCTGCATTGACTCATTAACATTTTCGTGCTCGAGGCCTTCGCACGCAGAATTATTTTTCAAAATTTATATTATAATATTAGGGTTTTTGAAGCAGTTTTTCAAGATTATAAAGAAGTTTCATCATGGGAAAACGGAAAGCACAGGAAGAGGAGGCAAAAATTAGGAAGAAAATAAGAAAATTGGAAAAGAAATTGGCACCAACAAGAAGACGTATAATGCGTTTACCTTCCAGCTCAAGTGACGAAAACAACGGTAAGTATCATTCGCAATAATTGCGACATTAAACAATACTATGATGCGAGACTCCGCTTTGGGTTTTCTCCTTCATTTTTACACCTTTATGAATATGATGCGAGACTCCGCTATGGGTTTACTCCTTCATAATTACGCCATTACACTATAATATGATGCGAGACTCCGCTATGGGTTTACTCCTTCATTTTTACGCCTTTTATGAATACTATGATGCGAGATTCCACCTTGGGTTTGCTCCATCAAATTTAAGTTTTACAAGCTCTTACTTTATTTACTTACCCACTTCATAATAATTTTTATTTTTCATTTGAAGTGGGTACCCACCTTACTTTTGGTTTTAACAAAAGAAGAAATAGAAAACGTTTCGTACGTTTTTTCAGATGTCAATCAGTCGGAGAATGACGCATTATGTGATCCTTTGTCGGTTTATTTTGACACCACGGCCGTACATGACGATGAACGTCCAGATATCGTGTCAGCGACGGCATTACCTGGAACAGCTGTCGAAACGACAGTTTTGCAAGACGGTGGTGCCGATTCTGCAGTCGCAGGTCTGGAGGGAAGTACTGACCCTGAACTAGATGGTTCAATTCTTTCATTGTTGGGTGACGCCCCTGAGAATAATAGTGAATTAGGACTACCTATACATAGGGATATTGCCACTAGGTGGCAGGAGATTTTGCAGAAGGGTTTAAAAGAAGACATTAAAAAAGACCTAATCAAATTATATCCTATACCTAATAATTTAGAAATATTGATACCGCCAATCCTAAATCCCGAAGTAAAGGCAGCATTAACAGAGCCTCTAGTGAAACGAGATTTCGCTATATTTCACAGACAGAAGCAGACCGGGATAGCATTGTCTGCTCTTGGCAAATCGGTAGACTCGATAGTAAACGATCCCGATAAGAATTTACAAAATATTGAAATAAAATCAGCCTTATTAAGACCGATTAGCGATGCCTGTCGCATTTTATGCGACTTATATCAACTTGAAACCAAGAGGAGAAGAACACATATCATAAATTCAATAAATAATAAGATGAAAGACATAGTTATGGACACAGTACCAGGGAAGTATCTTTTTGGTGACAATATATCAGAAAAACTCAAGACAGCCCAGGGTATTAATAGATCTGGGCAGATTTTAAAGGTCATACCAAATAAGACACCCTTCTCTAATTCAAACAAGAATACTATGACAGCTACACCTAGCAATGTCAAGTCTTTAAACCAGAGGACCCCGTATCGGAAAACAGCTGCACGTTCTTATATGGGGAAACAACGACTGCAGGATCGTGCAGCACCAGCAACGGTGGCAACAAGCAGCCGCCAGCGACACTACCGCCGCAGCCCGCCGCCGCCCCCTCGACGTCAGAGACAGCAGCGCTATTGAACAGTAACGACGAGGTACGTTATGCAGGGCGATTGTCTTGCTTCTCTCAACAGTGGGAAAATATAACTAGCGACCCGCTTATATTAGGCTGGTTAGACGGTTATGAAATTCCATTTATTTCTACGCCTAGTCGTGGTGATATACCGTATACTATTTCACATTCAAACCAGGAATTACTGGAATTTAATAAATGTATACAAAAATTATTGAATATCAATGCAATTTCGGAATGTAATCATGAGAAAGAGGAATTTGTCTCTAGTGTCTTTTTAGTGCCGAAACCTAATGGAGAGAAACGGTTTATTTTGAATTTAAAATGTTTAAATAAGTTTATTAAAACAGAACATTTTAAATTAGAAGATTATCGTACTGCAACCAAAATTATGTTTCCAGGTTGTTTCATGGCTTCTATTGACCTGAAAGATGCCTATTACTTATTGCCGATTCATGTATCATATAGAAAATATTTAAAGTTCAAATTTAATGATACACTTTATGCATATAATTGTTTACCGTTCGGGCTGGCGACGGCACCTTATGTTTTTACAAAATTATTGAAACCAGTAATGGAGTACTTCAGGTCAAATAATATACTAACAGTTATTTATCTAGATGACATAATGATTTTTGGTAAATCATATTTAGAGTGCAATAAAAATATTTTATTTATTAAAAACACGCTCGAAAATTTGGGATTTATAATAAATTATGAAAAGAGTTGCTTAACACCTAAAAGAGAATGTAAATATTTAGGTTTCATATTTAACTCTCAAAAGATGGTATTGAAACTACCCGAAGAGAAGAGGCTTAAGATTCAAAAATTAATTTTGAAATTCTTAAATACAGAAATATGTAGTTTACGTAATTATGCTAGATTTGTTGGTATGTTGATATCAGTCTGCCCTGCTATAGATTATTCCTGGTTATATACCAAGATTTTTGAAAGATTTAAATTTTTATGTTTAGTGGAAAATCCTTCATATGATCAGATCGTAAAACTTCCAAATACATTGCATGAGGATTTGTTATGGTGGTTAAGACACATAATGAACGATTATGCTAAAGTACGAACTCATCATTATGGGTGTGAAATATTCTCAGACGCCTCTCTTACGGGATGGGGAGCATACTGTAATAAGAATAAAGTCTATGGTTTTTGGACCGAGGAGGAAAGAATGCAACATATAAACTTATTAGAACTTAAAGCAGCTTTCTTTGCTTTAAAGGTCTATGCTAAACATCTTACTAATACGGAGATTCTTTTACGTATAGATAATACTACAGCTATAGCATGTATTAATAAGATGGGTAGCGTACAGTATGCACACCTGGAAAAAATTACTCGTCAAATTTGGCAATGGTGTGAACATAGAAAAATTTTCATATTTGCATCATATATCAGCTCCAAAGACAATGTGGAAGCAGACGCAATGTCTAGAATGAAATTCCAAGAGACAGAATGGGAACTTGCAGACTATGCCTTTCAGGAAATTATTCTGTCACTAAAACAACCTAGCATTGATTTGTTTGCTTCTAGAAATAATAAAAAATGTCCCATTTATGTTTCCTGGAAGCCAGATCCTGAAGCTTGGGCAATTGATGCTTTCACATTGTCATGGACTCATCTTAATTTTTATGCTTTTCCTCCTTTTTCCATGGTATTAAAAATGATACGAAAAATTATAGATGATAAAGCTGAAGGTATTGTTGTAATACCAAATTGGAAAACACAGCCTTGGTATCCATTATATAAAAAGATCAAAATCTCTAAGGAAATATACTTTCGCCCAAATAAAGAATTGCTCGTATCTCCTTTCAGAATTCATCACAATCTGCACAGTTCACTAGAACTGATTGCCGTGAGATTGTCAGGGAGACACTACTAGGACGACAACTTTCCTCAAGATCTGTGGATATCATGCTATCATCATTGACGGATAGTACGTACAAGCAATATGATGGCTGTATTAAATCATGGTTTAAGTATTGTGAGGTTAAAAACATATGCTATCATTCTGCATCTATTCCGGAAATAATACATTACCTTAGTCAACTTTTTGATCAGGGAGTACGATATGGCACTATTAACTCGCATAAAGCAGCAATTAGTTTGTTAATGGGAAATTCCATAGATGATAATAGGATAAAAAGATTCATGAAGGGAGTATATAGGTTACGACCTCCCACACCTAAATATGATATAGTGTGGGAACCTAATATTGTTTTAAATTATTTAAGCCAATTCTGGCCCAACCATACATTAAGTTTAGAAGATTTGTCAAAGAAAACAGTCACACTTATTGCTTTAGTAACAGCTCATCGTGTCCAGACCATCTCCCTTATCAAAATCAGTAATGTTGTTATAAACCAGGGTGGTGAAGTTATTATTAAAATACCGGATCTTATAAAGACTTCTGGACTTAACACAAATCAACCTGTATTAAGACTCCCTTTCTTCACTCCCCAGCCTGAGATTTGTCCAGCATTAAGCATCATTGCTTATTTGAATAAAACTGCACCTTTACGTGTAAATAACCAAGAACGATTATTCTTAAGTTATAAAAGACCTCATCAGGAGGTTTCATCTCAGACTATAAGTCATTGGATAAAGTTCATTTTGGGTAAAAGTGGCGTTGATATATCGATTTTCAGCGCGCATAGCACTCGCCATGCATCTACTTCATCTGCCAATAGAATTGGAGTCAGTGTTGATGTTATAAAAAAGACAGCTGGTTGGAGTGAATCATCGGGAGTTTTTGCAAAATTCTATAATAAGGAGATTGTTAACGATCAAAATTCATTTGCTCGATCCATTCTTACGAACAATAATAATAATTGTGATTAAATTAAGTAATCTGTTTGTAATGTAGTTATAAGACCTGAAACTTTACTTTATCATGGTTTTTTTTTTTTGTGATCATAAAATCAATGATTATTTCACTTCTATGAAGAAAATCAATAAAAATAATATATAATAAGATACTTTTTAGTGTGTCATTTTATACCACACAGGGACCGTCGTTCCTACCTATTTCTTTAATGTATTATTTTTACTATGAACAGCTATAAACATCTACAATAAGTAAAACCCCAAATCGCTAGAATGAAGCTTGTGAAGCATAATTTATGATCAAACGAACTTACCTGTAAGTGAAGTTCGATCCAAATTATGCGAGCAAGCTTCATTCGACGCGATTTGGGAGAACCCACCCTAATCTAGTAATGATAAAATATAATACGCATGATCGTATTTGACCCTCCCTATGCATACATACCTACATACGTCATGTAAAAATAATAACATCATAAATAGGTATTGCCCCAGGGTATTATTTTATTTTCAGGTACCTAACTAGCTTTAAACTAATGAGTCAATGCAGGGATGTCTACAAGATGGCGAACACAATAGTGATACCATACGTAAATTATTTTTTCCCTACTACAAATAACGTGAAGGCCGGTGGCTAGAAAGTGTTGCTACAATAAGTAAAACCCCAAATCGCGTCGAATGAAGCTTGCTCGCATAATTTGGATCGAACTTCACTTACAGGTAAGTTCGTTTGATCATAAATTCCTTTTATATTGTCATATTAATTGAAAATTACCTGCTTCTGCATATACTATTGGCACGTCTTCGGGGTAAAGTAACCATTTCCCTTGAGCATTTTCGGATACCACCTGGTAAGGCCAAGATATCACCACTTGCACAGACGACACTCGCCAAGGTCGCTCGTTAAACACCTGGAATTTAAATAAGTTCAAGTAATGGTTTAAATATTTGTAATAACTTTTCAACGTGTGATTTTCAAATGTTCAAACAACAAATTCGTTTTAAAATCTATTATTAAAATGTAGATTTTTCTCAACTAGCTGATGCCCGCGACTTCGTACGCGTGGATTTATGTTCTTAAAAATCCTGTGGGAACTCTTAAATTTTCCGGAATAAAAAGTAGCCTATGTCCTTTCCCGGGTTGCAAGCTACCTCTGTACCAAATTTCGTCAAAATCGGTTGAACAGTTGAGCCGTGAAAAGCTAGCAGACAGACAGACAGACACACTTTCGCATTTTTAATATTAGTATGGATTAGTTGGAGTCACGTGTGACGACGAGGTGAATCTTTCTGACGGTGCGTTGGACTCATGAACTAATTATTATTATTATTTATTTATTATTTAATTAGAACGGCCATAAAGCCAATTAAACTAATTAAACTACGAGTACAAACTAACATAAACATACTTACAAAAATTGTTAAAATTATTAATTTTAAAAAGCAAAATTATAAATTTTCACAAAAGTGCAAGATCTGACCCTAATATGCCTTCGAGGCTGGTTTGCTGCCCAAGTGACTTCAACTATGTCGTCGTTGGAATATGTAACAGCCCTGATACAACTGTATGCAACGTATTTTTAAACTGAAACTACGAATGACATCAGCAGCAAAAGACATCCGCTGAAAACCTACTGTAAAATGTGGTTGTCATTGCCTAAACTTTGGCATTCTGTTCTATTCGTTCTGTTGACGTCATTTTCACTATACTTCATCAGCATCATCATCAACCGATAGACGTCCACTGGTGGACATAGGTCTCTTGTAGGGACTCCACACGCCATGGTCTTGCGCCGCCTGAATCCAGCGGCTCCCTGCGACTCGTCTGAGGTCGTCCGTCCACTTAGTGGGGGTCTTCCAACACTGCGTCTTCCGATGCGAGGTCGCCATTCTAGCACCTTGGGACCCCAACGTCCATCGATTTTACGAACTATGTAAGCTGCTCATTGTCACTTCAGCTTCGCAACCCGTTGAGCTATGTCGGTTACTCTAGTTCTCCTACTGATCTCCTCATTTCTGATTTGATCACGTAGAGAAACTCCAAGCATAGCTCTCTCCATTGCCCGCTGAGTGACTCTGAGCTTTCTTATGAGGCCCATAGTTAGCGACCATGTCTCGGATCTATATGTCATCACTGGCAACACGCACTGTTCGAAGACTTTGGTCTTCAAGCACTGAGGAATTTTGGACAAGAAGACATCACTATACTTACTTAATATTTAAGTCTGAAAAATGTGTTCTATAGGCTCTTTAGTTTATTGATGCCTATTGCTCCTCTCGCCTCGCTAATGTGCGATTAGCTTAAAGAGTGGCGCTAAATAATTCACTGCTTTTGCAATTAACAAGCATTGAGTTTGAAAAATAGGTAATTACCTGATACGTGTGGATTACTTGAGTGCCGATATCATCGAAGTAAGTCATGGCAGATTCTCCCTTCACTTCGCCTCCGTAGAACACTTGCTCGGGTCGCGGAGCACTGTAATTATGTTTAAGAAATCGCTGAGTATATCTTTCTTGTTAGCTAAACCTGATTATCGTCTAGTCTACTGTAGTAGTTCTAAGTCATTTATGATGCAAATAAATCCTATTTTGCTTTCAGATACGTATTTCAATAAAATATGTCAAAACAAGGTCAAAGCTTTTCAAAGCTTTTAGGTTAATTCTTCGATTTTTGAAAATGATTTTTGGATAGACCGTGCATCACTATATTATAGTAGTTAAGTTTTTATAACTAAAGTTCTAAAATTAAAAAGTTAAATGCGAAAGTGTGTTGTTTGTTCGTTTATTGGTCCTTCAATCACGTCGCAACGGAGCCACGGATTGACGTGATTATTTGCGTAGGTAGTTAAAGACCTGGAGAGTGACAAAGGCTACTTTTTATCCCGGAAAATCAAAGAGTTCCCGCAAGATTTTAAAAACCTAAATCCACATGGACGAAGTCGCAAGAAGGCGATGATTAGAGTTGAAATGCTATTGAAAATGTGTAAACTGTAGGTACAGTAGTCTATCGTGACTCTTGGCTGGTGTTTTAATGCTTGTAGGCATTCTTGTAGGTAGCAGTTGAAGAGGTTTTAATTTGACCAGTCGAGCCAGAGTGCATTGCGACATACCAAGATGCCGTTCGTTTGTTGAATTTTAATTTCCCAAGTAATTTTAAATTACTTTGAGCCAGATTTTTAATCTACGGCTATGTTACGACTGTAATTTAAACTAACCCTGTGATCACTAATTCGGCATTCTTTATCACCAGTGCTTCTACTTGTTTAGGTTTCTTTCCCGGCCGTTTTTCTTTTGATGTGGAATTGGCCCAGACAGTGAAAATGACTGATTGTTCATTGTCTTCCAACGCAAGTGCGTCAAATCGCAGCGTGACTTGAGGGCTGCCGGCCGGCTGTCGTTTGAAAGGATTCTCTAGTTGACAGGATACTGTCGTTTTGTTCACACTCGTGCATATCATCTGCTTACCCTGGAATCAATTTATAAAATTATATTACATTCTTTATTATATTTTTATTAGGTAGGTATAGTTCGCGACTGGTTGAGATGGCAATTGGGTTATGAGGCGGGGGGGCGCCCTGCACACCCACACGTAACCAGTGCTCCCCCGCACCGGGTTAGCGTGGGGGGTGTGCGGTTGTGCGGGGCGTTCACTCCCCTATGACCATCTCGACCTGTCACGTGCAGTTACCTAGTTTTTTTATTTGAAATCAAAAGCTAAACTATTTTTACGAAACGGTTCACTGCGGCTGCCGCAAAAATGAGCCAGCCTTTCAGCCACCAGATGGTGGCTGAAAGGCTGGCTCATTTTTGCGCAAAGAATCATCACGGCTGTTCAGCGCGGTAGGTACTGCCGCCATTATTTTTGGCATGATTTTGTACAGTGGGTTCAGTTCTCGGCAGGGGAAATTTATAATTTCTAAATATTTTCTGGCCAGGTCTGGTGAGAGGCATCGGCCGTGGCTAGTTACCAGTTACCACCCTACCGGCAAAGCTGTGCCGCAAAGCGATTTAGCGTTCTGGTACTATGTCGTTTAGTTCCCCTTCCAGATTAGCCCGCTTCCATCTTAGACTGCATCATCACTTACCACTAGGTGAGATTGCAGTCAAGGGCTAACTTGTATCTGAATAAAAAAGCTTTTTAAACTATACGAAATAACTTACTGTTATATTTGCAGCAATGTAATGTAGACTGGCGTGGTGTTGTACAAAAAGTTGAGCTTCATACGCAGACTCTCCGTGGTTGTCCACCGATATGGAAAGTTTTATTTCTTCTTGACCCAATGTCAGAGCGTATGTCTTACCATCTTTGGCTGTAAGTATAATTGGTTCTATTTAGTGAATATTTGTAATTTTATATTAAAGTAGCTATAGGTACTTCCCAAGCCCCAAAACATTAGATTGTATATTTTTTTGACGATATAAATGAAATAAAATCTCATCATCAAATCGATAACAGAAGTACGCTACTACCCATATTATCGTAATTTGGTGAAAGTGTTTGTTTTTAGTTTGTCTTCCAATCATGCCACAATTTAAATCCCCTATAATTTACATTACTCCCTTGGGGTGGAAATACCAAAAATACTGAAACACCTACTGCTTCATTTTTAACTAAATGCTAATTACCGATTTTCGTGGATTTAACTTGGAAAATTACGATCTGTCATACAAACTTACATCCCCTATTTAAGCCTTTTAGGGGTTTTTAAACAAACACCCCCCTCCCCCTTACAGCCCGTTCCCACGGCCCGGATTTAAATCGGATGTTCCAGTGGCAGAAAATTTTGACACAAAATCGGTTTCCGACAAGCGCGAATAGTTCATATAAAATGTTCTGACACTGAACATCCGATAAAAATCCGAGCCCGACAGATGACAAGTGGGAACAGTATTGGTGGAATAAATCAGTCAGTAAGGACAAGTATTTTTATAAGACGTATGACGGTATTTAAACCCAACAATAATGTGAAATAGATCTAAGTATGTAGTATGGAATGGAATATGGATTTTTTCACACAAAATGTGTGAATTCCAAAAATTTTTACATCAGAAGCGGGATAACTTAACCGTCCTCGGTAAAGCACCTGTAATGACGATGTATAACGATTATATGTTCCATTAAAACATAAAAGATAACACGATGGAACTGAAAGCAGCGCCACCTTTTGAGAGCTTTTACAAAATAATAGTATAAACTATATAATTTTTTTCTAAACTGAATAATTTGCGCGAGAGACACTTCCAAAGTGATAAAATGTGTCCCCCCCTGTAACTTCTAAAATAAGAAAATGATAAAACTATTAAAAAAAAATACGATGTTACGAGTTACCATGCAAACTTCCATCGAAAATTGGTTTGAACGAGATCTAAGTAAGTAGTTTTTGATTTATCGTGCAAAATGTCCATAAAATACGATTGTAGTACGGAACCCTCAGTGCGCGATTCTGATTCGCACTTGGCCGGTTTTATATATAGAGAAGATTATCTAATTTAATTTAATTAGATTTAGATTTAAATATCATGTTATTGTGAAAAATAGTGTAACTAGTGGCTAGACGCCATTATAATCATATTGTAAATGCGAAAATAGCTTTCTGTTTAAAAAAGTTAACACTTTTCTCAGCTCAACCGCTGAATCGATCTTGACAAACGGCACTTGTTGTTTTTAAAATCGGATTGACGCTATGAATAACAATATTATTATTCGTAGGATCAACGTGAATTTATGCATGGATATGGATTTTGCGTGGACCTGGAAAGTGCCAATCAAACCAAGAAAAAAACGGGCCGAATTGAGAACCACCTCCTTTTTGGAAATCGGCTAAAAATCAAAGAGAGAGATCAAAGATCTTTTAAAAATCTAAATTCACGGGGACGAAGTCGCGACCATTAGCTAAAAATATAATTATAATAAAGAAAATATTTACAAAAATAGTTACTTTTTTCTAGCTGCAATACTGGATTAACAATCAAATCGCTGACACAGACACCGTCGACACCGCAATCGTTCAAGAAGTTGGCGCTGAACGCCGTCCGAGCAGTGGCATTCAGCACTGGGTAGTCGTCTATCCTGGGCAAGTCGCCTGTTGTGGAGTACCGTGGCTGAACTTGCACTATTTTGTACGTCACTTGGAACTGTAAAAATATTAAAATTAGACTTTAAATCTTATTTCACACTACGAGATATAAATTATATTATTAGTCCGGTCAATATTGGTGTTCCTAACATTCGTACCAATTTTTAGAGTAAATTTATATCACGTAGTTTTTTATACGCTTATATATATTTTTTTAATTCAGAAACAAGTTAGCCCTTGACTGCAATCTCACCTGGTGGTAAGTGATGATGCAGTCTAAGATGATAGCGGGCTAACCTGGAAGGGCAGTTTTTATTAAACCCATACCCCTTTGGTTTCTACACGCCATCGTACCGGAACGCTAAATCGCTTGCCACGGCCGAAGCCTCCCACCAGACCAGAACAGAAATTTAGAAATTATAAAATTCCAAACCCCTGCCAGGAATCGAACCCGGGACCTCCCACTATTAAGACCACAGCGCTCACCACTGCGCCAGGGAGGTCGTCGAATATGATTATGGGTTCACTTATGTTTTGTTTCATAGGTATATCTTAAACTATTGACGACCGCGTCATTGGTTTTTTTATGGATGTTGTTTATTGCAATTTTTTTTCGCACCATATGGACGTCTATTTGTGTCCTTTCCCCTGTGTACCCTTTCTATAACTTCTAATAATATTACATCTACCTATAGCCCGCGACAGATCGAGATGGCAATCGGGGTAAGAGGGGATGCTCCGCACGTCATCCGCGCTCCGCCGCCCACAACGGGTTAGTGCGGGGGCTGTTGCAGGTGTGCGGGGCGTTCCCTCCCCGATTGCCATTTTGACCTGTCGTATTGTAGGTAGGTACTTGGTCACACAATCGATAGATAGTCTTAGTTAAGTACTTAGTACATTATCTTAAATAAGTACTTACTTTAATAGGCGTCTGTATATCTCGGGTATTATTCTTCAAATAAACAGTGTGTTCTCTACAATCTTCAACATTTTTGCGAATATGAATTCTTTTATTAACAATATTAGATTTTTCCGAATCAAAGAAAACTCTAGAGTATTTCCTTCCACCGGGAAATGTTTCTGCTTCTATAACGTAATTAATTTCATGACTGTTGGTTTGAGTCGATGCAACAACAGATTCGATAATACAACATGCTTGGAAATGAAAGCAAGTGTACGTCGAAGAAGGATCGGTTTGACATCCTTGTTTCGTTGGATCTATGTTAATATTGCCATCAGTTAGACGAATCGATGTTTTAATGTCGATTATTGGTTTCGTTCGAATAAGTGCGACGCTACTCTGTAAAAAATTAACATTATTAGTTATTTCATACATAGATAAATAGCCCTCAACCTGAGAATACTGAATAATTTTGCAGAGATGTTTTGTCTAAAAACTTACATTTTCATAAGCACCGACTAGTAAATCTGGATATCCATTAGCATCGAGGTCCATACCACCGGAAAGAGAATAGCCAAATGTCTTGATAACTCTTGGTAAAGACTCTGCTTTTATAATTTGATCTGGTTTTGTTTTAAGACCATTCTTCCTATCACCCATATGGATATACACTACACCATTGTCTTCGTAAGGACTTCCGATTGCCACATCTTCACAACCATCTTTGTTTAAATCGCCCGTATTTGCAATCGCAATTCCAAATTGTGATTCAGGCTTGCCAGTCAATCTTATACTGTAAGCTTGAGGTAAATTGTGGTTTTTGTTAAGGTATAAATAAACAGCACCTCCAACATCTTTGGAGAAGTAAAATGGTGCACCAACTAAAAGATCTGGTAACCTAAGAAGAAAAAAATTAATAAGCAAACTGATGTAATTTTACAGACATAGGTAGGTACATGTCGTATAGAATTATATAATAATCGCCAAAAATAGAGCTTTAACGTACTCCGTGTTGTTAATACAAGGCTAGAATCCCCTACTGTGTTCTCTCAAAATGAGTGCGTATATTCAAGGGGCGGATAACCAAATTTCTTAAAAGCCGGCAATGCATTGGAAATTTCTCTGGTAGGTACGGATATTCATGGGCAGCGATAATCAATCAGAAAAAAAACTATTCGTACCCATCGCCATTGACGTCAGCTGCAGCAACTTCGTATCCAAAACTAGATCCGAATTGTTCACCAACGAGAACAAGGGTGAAATTGAGGATGTCCACGTCAGTTCGGGTCCAGTCGTCGATAACGCGTTTGCTGAATAACACAACTTGTCCTGTCCCGTGCGCTCGTGGTGCTCCTGCAGCGTAAGAGGGTTTGGGTCCAAAAAAACTTGCACCCGATACTGACATACCTATAAAAATACAATTACCTAATTGAGTATGAAGAAAAGCGAAACAATAAAAAAATCGATGTAAAAAAGGAAAGAAGATAAAATTCATAACCGTGCTTTGCTGGTTGGGCTTTCCAATAAGAACCTGAAGTTAAAAAGGCGGTCAAGAGCGAGTTGGACTCGCACGACACGAAGGGTTCCGTACCATCATACTAGATTATATATGTACTTTATAAATTAAAAAAATATATTATTTGTTGTACTTAATAGAAATACAGTAGGTACAAACTCTTCTGTGAAAATTAAAACTCTTTACCTATTATGGTTCATGAGATACAGCCACTCACAGAGAGACAGACGGACGGACGGCCAGCTGAATAGACTTAGTAATAGGGTAACGTTGGTACCCTTCGGATCCGGAACCCTAAAAAATTCTAATTGAAGTAAAGAAATAATAATCTTACCTAGATAACTATATTTTTCAACCGGACTAGCACCGTCTTCAACTGGCGCCATATAAACAACGTGGTCTCGCTCTAAAAGATCATCTTTCGTGTCCTGGGTAAATATAGTTCCTCTCCAAGTATACGGTCCAGGGCTTCCAAGAACTAACGTGTCATCTTCTAGGAGTGAACTACTTGTACCAACTTGACAGAATCCAAATTCTTCGTGTTCTCTGAAAACATAATATTTTATTTTAACAGATCAAATCAGCATTCCTTTTAAATACTATAAACGTGCAAGTGCGTGGTCGCCAATTCACAACTATATACAAATTCAACAAATTGTGCAGGGCATCCCCCTGCCTCTTACCCCGCTTGCTATCTCAACCTGTCGCCGACTATAGCAATTAAAAGGCAGTGGGATATAAAATAATTAATACCTTTGCACAGAACGACCTCGGCATGGCTCCCACACGTCGACCAACTCGAGGTCGTTACCTAGCGTGTAGCAGAGTCCTTGGCCAAACTGCGACTCTCCAGATTTGCGGATATATCTGTAAAGTTAAATTCCATTGTAATTTTTCTTCTTCTTCTTTATCGTTACGGTCTTGACTTCAGTGATGTGGCACGCTCAATAATGCGTCTCCATTCCTCTCCTCCTTCCTTCTCTGATGGCTGCCTTCCTTATACGCACATATGTTAAGGTACGCTCATCGAAGCGATTACTAGGTCTATCCATCTCATGGGTGATCTACCACGCAATCTGGTGCCATCTACTCTTCCTTGAACTACTAAATTTTCAATGGAGACATCGTCGCGTCTAGATAATATAATATGTGACCAAAGAAAGGGAGAATGCTAGTTCGTACGGTAGAGGATCGGTCCATTATTACTTTCATCGATCGTCATTTATTAAAGCTGCATTCATTTCTCCTTGAATAATTCACTGTTAGAATTTAAAATAAGCCAACTTGTATCACATTATATCATTGATAGGTTGGTATATCGATGCATAATATGAATAAAAATCGTAATTTAGTTTAATTACATATACTTGAGCGGTGATAACGTAGTGGTTAAGATGTCGGCATCTTATTCGGGGGTCCAGGGTTATAAAAGATAACCGCGTTGTTAGCAATTAAAAATCATTTGCTTTAGTCATGAACGAAAACATCGTAAGAAACCTGTATGCCTCAAAGTTTTCCATAATGTTCTCAAAGGTATATGAAATTTGCGAATCCGCACTTGGCCAGATCGCCGGTGGACTACAGCCAAAATCTTTCTCATTCTGAGAGGAGACCCGTGCTCAGTAGTGAGCCGGCAATGGGATGAAAATGATGATGACATTTATAATCAATATACTTATTAAATTAAAAATATATCAGTACCTGTGAGCACATACAACGGCTTTCTTTCCAACGCCCTGACTTCGAACTGAAACGCCTAGCCACTGACCGTCCTTGATCTCGTCAGAATGAGGCCCAGTCAGATGGGAGGAATCAAGACCTAAACACAATCAGTTCTCTTCATTATAATTATCATGATTAAAGTAAGTATACGCAAATAAACAAGCTGCAAAACATATGTCAGCAAAATTTGCTGGAGCCAGTTCATTCAACAAAATATCCTTTTAATGTATTAGTAGTTTTTTTTCAGAAGTAGCATACTTCTTAGCAAACAATTTTCATAAGCACAAAACAACAAAATTAGACACAAATAAAAAATCGATTAAAATGTAAGTCATCGAGTTAAAAACCCCAAAACATTGATCTCTTACAAGTATGCTTCAGTAGTTTAAACGCACATTTATACTTTAACTCAAATTAATGCAAAACAAAACCAACAAGCAGTTCGATATATTCAAAATTAGTGTTGCTTTTGTTTTTTAATGTACTTAATATAGGAATGATAAGAAACCCAAGATCAAACCAAGTTGTGGATCGTTGGCAAATGCAAAGCATTGCAACCAGGCGTGTATGATGCAAGATAAGAATATCTTATTACCATGAGGCAAATTATAGAAAACCTTGCAATAAATAAAACAGAAATCGTGTTTCAAGACGCATACACATCATGTGAAAGTCTTATTATAATAGCTCTCATCGTCGAACAAAAGTAAAACATGCTTAATCGCCGGGGTTTTGTAATAAAAGCGAATACTATTTGCAACGTTATAGTTATTCACAGACAGACTATTAAAAATAAAATCAATCTTTTTAAGTCCTTTACATAAAATTTCAAACGGGTATTCGCCTTATTTATAAGTCCCGAAAATTGCTAATGCCCGTGGCCGCCATTTTTGTGACGTCAGCACTAGACTGAAGTTTCGAGCTGATGGTATATTTTTATTTCGGCTGACGTTAAAATATTGTCATCGATTCGATGTTAATGAGACATGGTTCCAGCGCAATAGCAATTTGCGGAACCTACACCAGAAATTACTGATGATAATATTATATTAAAAGTACTAGAAAGCTAAAGTTATTTTATAATGTGACGTTTTTCTTCTGTGACCTGTAATGAATTTGTGAGGAAGGTACGGCGTGTAAAATATCATCATTGCTTTGTGTGGTCTCAGGTTAATGGTCTTAATCGAATACTACTTTGTTAATTTTGAGCTGATAAAATTAATGGCCGATCGGTTAATTCACCAGAAGACACCAATTAATATGTTTAATTTGATAGGCTAACTGTTACTTAATGTACCTACTGATGTTATTCGGCCCAGCGTTATAGTTTACTAAGTATTATTATTTACTATGTACTTATTACAGTTGTTAGACGAGATGATGTCGAAACACCAGACATATAGTGGTATTCTGTTTTCAAATAGTTTCTATACTAACAAAATATACAGTTAAATGATTAATAATTTTGACCAGTCACCTTAATATGGGTTAAAATTTCTTGAACTGTTACATACCTATTGTATTAGGACCCTGAAAATTGTCGTAAGCAACGTAATAATTTTTAAAGTTTAGACGTGAGTTATGTCATGTTTTATAATGGTGAAGAAAAAAAGCTCTTCTATGTACAGATGCTTAAATAATAGTAGATAATTCAACGAAATTATAGGTGTACAATCAAAATTACGTAATCACTACTCATAAAGCCAATTTATGGACAATTTTCGCAGTTTCGTGAACAATAAATATAATGATTATAATATAATATTAAATTCTATCATATAAAGTGCTGGCAAGCTGTGAGTGGGTGCTTTTGCAAGCAGTTAGTGCTGATTCATGTAATTAGATTTGGAATTTATTTTCATTAATGTACGAAACATTATTTTTGTCATATTTGAAATATTAGCTTGATAAGTACTCGAGGAAAATAAATTCCAACTTAGAAATTATGGTTTGTATAAATTATGTCCGATTCATTCAGTTAGAACATGCTATATATTTCTTCAGGGCATAGCTGGAACTTAGTAGAGTCGGCAATTAGTATCAAAGTAAAATACAGCGATTAGTGATTATTATTAGTCAAGGAGCGAATGATTAAATGTAAAAGGAGGTTGAGACCACAGCTCACTTACTCGTGTTTATCTTGCCGTACTTCGCTGTTTGGGGCACCACCGACAAAAGACAACATATCATTAAAACTTATAATGACATTAAAATCGTTCCAGCATTTCCTTGCTAAGTTGCTACACTTAATACTATAGGTGTATTGTTTTGTGTTTTCAGCTACTAAATGTACATATATTGTGTAACTTATAATAAGCTCTAAGAGCGGCCATACACAGGCAACTTGAAATAGTTAAGGCCAACACCTTCAAGCTGCGAATGCGTAGCAAACTACATTATTTCGTACGAGACTGCTTGAGCAGTTCACGACGACTGCTCGAGAGGTCGTGTACGTTGTGGAACCTGCCGTCCTATATCTAAAATGCCGTTGACTGTAAAAATATTTAAAGAGTTATCGCTAGAAAAATTGGGGATTCTGAAAAAGTTTGCTACATAGTAGGTAGGACCAAACTATATAAACTAAATAAAAACCTTGATCCCACGTAGCATTCCTTTTAGAGACTTAGTTTTGGAAGATTCCTACGTTTTTTGGTGATAGCTCAAAAACTATTTTTTTAACGGCTTTTTAGATTTAGGACGGGAGAACGGTCAAGTTGATCGGGTACGGCTATTTTAATACAAACATGTATAATTAGTGTTCTAAAAGTGTCTTTGATTACTACTTCATCTAAAGTTTAAGATATTTATCACTAATTTATATCTACATGTGAATTAAATGATTAGTAAAATATAGCAGCGCGTGTTTTTATCTTTATTATAAAAGGTATGAACTTACATACTAGGTAGGAACTTAAATAGGATGTAAATTCGAAAAAAAATGATCAAAACTACAGTTAACAAATTAAGTATATCTAACTCAACTTTTTTGTAATTAAACTCTAGTTTTCAATTCGTATAGAGGTAATTAATGTTGGTTTTTTATTTTCTTGCAACTAATTTAAATACTTAATGAATTTTAAATTACGTAACTAATAGGTATGTATTATACGATAACTCTCAATATACTGCGAAATCCAATGAAATATTTATTCAAAAGAACCTAACTGAATGTGTCTTTATTAAGGGCTTACTTACGAAGGACCTCTATAGGTCCTTCATAAGAACTTATCTATGATAAGTAGTTTTCTTACTTCTTTTTCCATCTGTGACGATTTGCTCGCAGTCTTCTGGGGAAGGGCTGACTCGGCATTTCCACAGCGCCCCGGACTTCGTTGTATTTGGTTGTAAGTTTTGACCAAGAGGAGCCCCTACAAGCAGCCTGTAAAGAAAGATACATTGTGCTTAATACATAAATTAAAAATTCATATACATGGGTAAATCACCCCCGACAGATGAAGGTTACCATAATATTGCATTGTGAATCGAGTTCATAAGACAAGTGCAAGTACCTAATAAATAAATATCAATAATTATTATTATTGATTTTGATATACAAGCTGAGAAAACAGACAAATTATCTTCCAACGGTTGAACAGAGTTTCATGAAACATACTAATAACCATCTTGATCCTAATAACCATCTTGATTGAACTGCACGCTTTCGAATAAAGGAAACCGCATTCAAATCAGTTCTTCCGTTTGAGAGCAACGATGCTAGAAACAGATTCAAAAGAATACTTAAGACAGCATTATCGTTGAAAGCTGTCCTAGTCGGCTTGATTTCTATCGACATCTTGAACAATTTATTGTCATATTTTAACAAATTAACAGAAAATAATATTTAACTAAGTATAAAGCTTCCTCTTGAAAATCGCATTAAAATGGTTATTTTATTCTAGCAAAGTAATAAGTATGATTATTTTGTTACGCTCGCGGGTGCATCATTATGTGATTATTGTGATCATAAAGCCGTGGTACACGCCGGGATCAGGGGCCCTGCTCTGTACAAAATTATAATGTAGCCCATAATTATTTACAAACAGATCGTCGATAATAATAATCATCATAGATAGTGGATACCCGTAATATTCTAGAAGCGCATTTGTTCCTTAATTGAAATTATCTTTTAATTGCTTAGTATACGGGCCCATTCTATGTTTAGAAGTCAGTTACCTAATATTGATGTATAGTTTCATATTTATTTAAAGAAATAAGTAGGTATTTTCTTTTTATAAATTACTAGCTTATGGCCACTTCGTACGCGTGGACTACACATATTTTAACCGCCTATTTTACCCCTTAGGGCCCCTATTTTCAAATATCCTTTCTCAGCCTATGTTTACATCATAATAGCTATCTGTATGACAAATTTCAGTCCGATCCGTCCTGTAGTTTTAGCTGTGCGTTGATAGATCAGTCAGTCGGTCACCTTTTCTTTTTATATATTTAAGACCAGATGATGTGATGATGGATTTTGATTTATAAGAATCCGGAGGGAACTCTTTGATTTTCCAGGATAAAAGTATTCTATATCCCGAATATAAACTATCTCTGTACCTACTGTAATTTAATAATGCCAAAAATTGCGTGCATGTGTGATCATTATGATGATAGATTTGAATAGATTGTGTAGGTACCTAAAACATAGTTTCACAAGGAACCGTTATAATTTTATCATGTCTATCTGTCCATTTGTTTAGAATAACAAAATAAATTATTGCTTGTAAAAAGACTGCCCTTTATTCACAATGATTTATTACTGAAGAATGATCCAATACGCTTTACTCATTTCTCAATTTCCGCTCTCTGCTCAAAGATGAAACGAATAAATTTTACTAGGTATACGACGGTAGACGATTAAACTAATTTGGGATAACTTACAATGCTTTTAGTGTTTGATCTAACTATTCGCTGTTATCTGAATATATAAAAAAGGTTCCTTTATAATGCAGACAAGAAATAAGGCTGGATTTTTCGAAATTATCATGGAAATAAGGAATAATAAAAGGGGATTTATATTTGCACGAAGCAAAATCGCAGATGGCGCGTACAAGAAATACTTCATACTTCATATTCATAGTTTCGTCAGTTTCGTTTCAGAAACTATCATTTAATAAAAGTCTAGCTGAACAATGATCATTTGATGGCGAATCGATTAAGCGGCACGCGTTCGATTATTCGATATCAAATTACCCATCCCGTATTCCATTTAATATTGGTTACGGAGAGCAGGCCCTATGATTGTATAACTCTATGCATTCAGATTTACATAATTTACTCACTATGTCAGCATTCTACTAACGATAGGTACCTACCACTTAAAATTACCTACTTACATTAGATAAATTATTATTATTATTAGATATTGTCTTTGCGGTTTGCCTATCATGACACAGGAGCTATTCTTTATTTCGGAAGGTTGCATGCGGAAGGATCTATGAGCCAACCACATTATTATTCCAAGAAACCTCTACCACCAGTGGAAAGGGTCAAGACTCTCAGCAATAGAGAATACGACGTACGCAGTTAGAAGACTTTAGTTAGAAGAAATAGGTATATGCATAGGTAGGCACTAGGCATACCTAGTAGGATATTTATAGGAACAAGCTTTACGAACCTACCTACCTTACACTATTTATTGCACTCGCAGTAGAAAATACCCTACTAAGACTACGTTCTAGTTCTGAAGAAATATTTGTTTGCAACAATATTACTACTAGATTTTCACAGCCATAAAATGATTACGAAATTTCACAAATCACGTCATCATCTTTACTATCGTGTCGTACTGACAACATAATCGTTAAATGTAAAATTCCTTTTGATCTTCCTAAAAAATAATGTCAATTTGATCGAAACAGTGAATCGAAAAGAAATTCAATACTAATAGACATTAACTCCTCATTTCATATCCCAGACACGACTATGTTCCAATTCAGAGAGCGCACATCTTTTATTGTGTATTTCTGATTTATCATTATCATGCAGCCATTGTTCGTGATCTCTGAGTTCTGTACGATTCAGTAGGTACTGTGTTAGACACCCACATGTGAAGGTCGTCGAACTTTCTTTGAAGGGATACGAAAAACATGGAGATACAATTAAGCCTTCATTGTTTTGCTTGGTTACTTGCGAGTTGCGACATTTGTTTTATCTAAACATTTTCTGTTAAAAGCTTTTCACAAAACGGAGTGACCTAAAGTGTTAAACAAATTGTCTGATTACATTATTAAAAAGACTTTTATAGTAAGGGTGTGTTAAAAACCGGCCAAGTTCGAGTCAGACTCGCGCACCAAGGGTTCTGTACTACAGTCGTATTTTTTCGACATTTTGATAAATCAAAAACTATTATCCGGAACAATAAATATAAATCGGTTTTAGAATGTATAAGTAAAGCCCTTTCATAATATGATACCCCATTTGGTATAGTAATCTTACTTTGAAAGTTGAAAATACCAATTCATGAAACTGCATTTTCAAAACTTCACGGTTTTCGGATTTTTCCCTTTACTTGTGCTATAAGACCTACCTACCTGCCAAACATAATTCTAGCTCAACGGGAAGTACCCTAGAGGTTTTCTTGACAGACACGACAGACAGACAGACAGACGGACAGATAGATAGATAGACAGATACACAATGAAGTGATCGTATACGAGTTCCTTTTTTCCCTTTGAGGTACGGAACCCTAAAAAGCAAGTCTCATGCATTGCGTGACTGATACAAGAGACAGACACACGCAACTAAAGCAAATGACTAGACAAGAATAACGAGGCAAGATCCTGACTTGATTGTAGAATTCTGTGTATTTCGCAGCATCGGGAAGTAGTGTCGAAAAAATAAAAAATATATTGAGTACGGTATTTAGGTAAAACCTTACTCAAATTTACTATACAACTTTGCGTTTTACACGTATTTATGTAATATACAAGTGTAAAGTGTACATATATAAGTGTAAAATGTACATAGCTTTAGCTACCAACTACATATTTTAAAACGACTTTCGGTTACGAGCAAATAACTTAATCAGTCTCTCTTAAACTGAAAAGTCTCATTCAATTTATTTTACTAACTAAACTAAAATGTCTTTACATATTACACCGTTTAGAACTCTTACGAGAAGAAATGGAAGACTCTCAGGCATGTAGGTTTCCTCACGATGTTTTCGTTCACCGTTATTAGGAAAGTGATGTTCCTACCTACTTATCTGCTTAAACGCGTATATCTCTGAAAAGTTGATTTGCGTACCCGGATCGAATCCCGAACCATCCGAGTAGGAGGCCGACGTCTTAACCACTAGGTGATCCGAATGCATAACCTAATTATATTTCACTTGCACTTATCAAATGCGTTTTAAACTATAAGCAGATAGGTAGGTATATCTAATAATAACTAGAGATTCGCTTGTGGGTGTTTATATATTTTAAAACTGCAAAAGGCAACCGTTCATTCTCTCAACTAATTTATTTTACAAAGGGTTTGTTATAGAGAAACGCAGCGCCCACATGATGTGAATCGATCTTGCCCTCATTGGGTTCACGAAGTGCGCCTACGCTCAAACATTTAACGGCGCACGAAAACTCATAGAATTCATTAAATTAATGTAGCGTTAATATGCCAACACTTGGTGTTAGTATACCAATAAGAAAATATATGAATTTATTAGCTGTGGAGAAATAGAGTGAATCGGCAGTTTAGAAAATCAATGAATACTAACGAAACATTTATAACTTAACTCTAAAAGTTTCAATGTTGTCTAGTTACGTAGTTATTTAGCTGTGTTACTTATTACGGAAGGTCCTGGGTTTTTTTCCACACTTAGACGTTGCCGCAGCCGTAGTAGTTGAATGTTATATACCTACCTACACTTAAAGTTAAGGTTTTTTCGATTACAAGTTAGCCCTTGACTAACAAGTCAATTTGCAAGTTTGTCGATTTGTGCTTTAATCACGCTGCAAAGCGGCGTGTTGACGTGATTTTAGCATGGATATAGGTAAAAACATAGATGTTAATTTTTAAATCTAAATCCATGCGGACGAAGTCGTGGGCGTCCTGTAGTAAACAATGAAAACACAGATAGGTGCATATAATATACTTAAGTATTGTTTACAAAGTCGATAGAAACTCGATCATACCATTAAACAGTAGAATCAAGCAAACATCTACTAAAGGCCGCTCCTATTTGTACTGTTATCCTTGGAAGAGCCTCGCCCTACAAAAGCGATAAATTTCCATCACCGCACCATCAATCCCTGACATTGGTTGATAGCAGTGCCATATTGCACTGCCGTTTAGATAAGTTTTACAATAAAAACGCATTCCAATTGTGGGTGGTGATATATCAGCTTGGAGCAACCGTTGAGTCAGTATAAGGAATTATCTAAAAACTAGTTCAACCGTGTAAGCTTGTGAAAGAACATAGGAAAATAGATATATCAAATAACAATTTATAATAACAAAAGATTCTTACATAAATCCATCAACCAATTTATCTAAATCTAGAAGAAATATTACGTGTTATTTTTAATTAATTATTTAATTAAGACGTGATATTTCATCATGATACTATAGGTAGGTTCCACCTAGTAGAAAAATCCGTGTCCATATCTATCTTAATAAATTTCATTGAAATCGACATATTCCGTTAAAATGACTGACAGCACAGATATGGAGTACGCTGGATACGTTGTGACATACAAAAACAGACAATGAGTGTTACTTTTTGTGCCGATTCAAAGCACTCCACAGAGTGTACTTACCTACCGGGAATTAAAATTGTCACTTTGTCCAATCTGAAATTATGTTGACAGATGTCTCATCAGTAAGATTTAGTTCCGAGTACGCTCTCATGACGCTCACTGCTGCTATCAGCGCCAAGATGACAATAATCATGTTGCTTCAAAAATAGATCGGCAATAACAAGTCCAGTGTGCTTGTATTAGTAGTGGTCAGTGACTGACAGTCATTGCTTAATTGAATGCTTCAGATTTGAAGCATTCAATTAACGTCCTCTTAAACTTATCTAAATCAACGCTTCACGACGACTTCATAAAGTAGAAATGGTAGCCAATAAAAAAGTAATCTATTGGAAAGACTATTAGATTAGGGCAATTGAAGAGATCAAAGCAGCCATGGCGGTCCGAATGAATAGAATACGATTGTGATTGCGAGGATGCCTGCACGCACGGGCGGCGTCGACGTGCGTATAGTCCGCGACAGGTCGAGATGGCAATCGGGGAGGGAACGTCCCGCACACCCACACATCCCCCGCGCTAACTCGGTTCAGGCGAGCGCGGCCGACGACGTGCGGGTGTGCAGGTGTCCCTCCGCCTCATATCCCGATTTCCATCTCGACCTGTTGCGTACTATAAGTACACTCTACGTGCCGACTGCCGAAAGCACCCACAAAGTAGCTTTGTATGAATAGGATTTGGGCTTTTTATTACTTACATTCAAATCTACGCAATAAAATGTTCTCTGATAAAACGTAGTGGTACAGCGGTAACTCTAGAATTGAGACGAATGTTATATCACTAAAACTTTGTCTATTGAAACAAAATTGCGTGATTTTTTGAAATACAAGTAATAGGTAGCCTTTTTTCCTACAACGTAAGTTTTGTGTAGAAAAAAAAAACCGAACTTTACTTCTTTGGGACAGGGGACTACATTAAAATTAGATTTAATAAGATCCTGAAAATGCGTATAATAATATTATCTGCAAGATTGCAAGATTTGGTCGCATCGGGTGCATCGAAAATTTTAGATACCGTCACACGTAAGTATATTTATAGTGACATCACTTCAATTTTCAGTACCTACTGGAAAATGAAACATAATCCTCGGGCAGGTCTTGCGCTTCCTGTGAGGTTTGGCGCTTGGGAATGATATTTTATTTATTTTTCGAATATACTGAATATACCTACCACCTACCTATTTGGGTGGCTATAAACATCAGCTGCTATTTAAAACTGTCATGTAGGTAATTGTTATTTTTGCTCCAATAGTCCTACCTTGTACTTATGATTACTGAAACAATATTTACACATCATAGGTACAATACTGTACGTTTATTTCAATATTGTGTTAGGTACTTGAGTGGTAGGGACGTCGTCGGTGGTCCACCGCAAACACTTTTCGTTCATTAACCAGGGCTTTATTACCCTGCGCCCACATTTGGAAAGCCCTGATGGTTGCATCGGTATGCCTCGAGCGAATTAGGTTTTGAAATGCCATCACAAACGTTAAGTGGTTTGTATCCAACTTAGGCTGAAAACTGCAGCGCATACTATGCGCGTCAAGTTAATGCAAATTCATGAAGCTCGTACGACAGCTTAATTTTGGAGGCAGCCTGACTTTTTCTTGTGGTTTAATGCTCATGTTCTCTAAACTAAATAAAACAAAGTCGTACTATGTACTATGTAGTAACGTTGTGTACCCATATATTGTCCGTTCACTATAACTTGACGCCTAACTTTTCAAGTCCACCAAGGCACCAAGTCTTGGCATCAAGTTATAGCGAACTAACAATAATATACCTAAGTGTTAGTCTAATGAGGCTTACACCATCATTTTGTTATTTAGAATACAATATTTTTAGTTCATCGCGATATTCCGTAGAGTTCCAAAATATTTTTCTCCAATAATTCGTATATGGACTATGCACAATGGACAGGTCCAACAAACTCATGCATCTCTACGTCAACTTAAGTTGAGGTCGTAGCCTCACAGGAGGCGCCCTTAGAAAGATGTTGCCTCCGATGTCTTCGAGTCCTAAGGTTCAACATCTAGCAGAGCTTTTGCACTCGCCATATTCTGGTAACGCTGTAGTGGGCCTACTCATAGTATTCACAATCCCGAAAATAAACAGGAATTGTGATCGAAAGTTCAGTTCGGTTCGTTTCAGTGACAACGTCGGTGGTCCAATATCATAAATACTTCTGACCAATTTTCGAAATTTTATTATCTCTTACCCACATATGGGATGCTCCAAGCACATATGGGTAACACATAACATGTAGCCTCGAGCGAATTTAAATTTTAAACTCAACAGTCAGAAACTCAATTACTATTAACATTACTAATGGCTTTGTCAGAAGATATATCGTAATTGTTTTGAACTTACAACCTTTGGCATCATCTGTATTCAATTATGTAGAACTTTGTAACAAACACGATTTAACAAACAAACAAGCATACTTTCGGATTTATAATACCTATTAATAAAAATATAATCAATTAGCTGATGCCTGCGACTTCGGCCACGTGGTTTTACTTTTTGAATTATTTGTTTTTCCGGGATAAAAAGTAACTTATGCTCGTCTGTGATACAAGCTACCAAATAGATGATACTCGTGACTTCATCCAGCAGGATTTAGTTTTTTTAAACCCCCTTGTAAGCTCATTGATTATCTGAGACAAAAAGTAGCATAGGTATATCTGCCCCTTGGATGCAAGCTCGTCTATACGAAATTTCATCAAAATCGGTTAAGCGGGTGGATGGACCGTAAAAAGCTAGCAAATAGACAGACAGACACTCTTTCGCATTTAACTCATATTTTAGAATAAATTATTAGCATAGAATTTAAAGTGTAGATATAATCATTTAGGAAAATGAGGAAAAATTTTAAATATTTTACTCAGCTCGTAAAGGAATCTCAATTTACTAAGAGCACTACCGGACAGGCAAGTGCCGTGTGTGGTTCAAATTGTAGGGAAATATCAGCGCATGCAGATTCAATTTATGCCAGAATTCGAATATAATTTGTCGTAATGTTATTTAGATTTTCTGAAGGTTTAGTAACGCAGATGTCTCAATAGATCTAAGTATGATAATGAAAATGAAACATAATATAATTATATATGTATGGGCATTACAGATAGACTGATTATAATTTCGGCTGTTGGTGTATTTAGAAATCACTCCTAATAGGAGTTCATTGAAACCTCATAATTCAATATTTGACATTTATATCGCTTAACCTCACGATATGAATAGAAACTATGGTCCGGCAGATATTAAGTAGGTTGAAATCGATGTCGCGTTAAGCCTTTCTAATCATAAACATCGCTTTCCCCACTTTGACGACCCTTCGACCATGAAACATCTCAATTAACTCTGACCATAATTACAGCCACACGAGTCAAATCGTGACTGACGGGTAATTTTGTCACCGAACACTGTAGAACTTTGTCGTTTTAACTTAGCAGTGAAGACGTGAAGTGATATTTATGGGGCTTGACATTTATTGCAGTGTGTATGGAATTCTGTACTGCGACGACATTCTTTTCTTTATACATATAAATGGATAAACTGATTGACTGACATATCGCCCTATAGGTTAAACTGTCTTGTTTGAGAGTTGACACAGCGGTTTTCCTCAATAACTTACAACACCTACTAAGAACATTATTTTTCAATTTCACCGAGAGGAAAGCCTGGGCGATTCACCTAGTAAGTAGGTATCTATATGAAAATAAGGTGATTATAATAAAAATCACTAAGACTATCCCATATATTATACATATATCCCACTAAAGCATAGGTAGTAGGTAGTACTATCTAGTAGACATTTCAATTGTATACACGTCTACGCAATGGTATCTAAGATTTGAATAAAACTTTTTCATTTTCTGCTGAGCTGTTTGCAAAATCTTAGGCCAGGAATTTTAGTATAGAGAAAACTAACTAACTTTCTCCGTGTTTAATGTTTGACATTTACAAATTGAGCAATGTAAACAAGACGCCGGAGACTCCGTTTGCCGCCATCTTAACGGGTAACAAGTAACAACGAGGGAACAAGCGAGTCACGAGCGTCCCTATCTCGAACACCGCTAATGAGAGATCGCTGCAACCGATAATACTCTTGCACTTTACGGTTATATTACAAAGGCTTTTACAAATTTACAGACCAAAGCCACAGTTCACGATAATAGGTAAGTCTGCGGCCCTGGTGCGGGTGCGTTCTGCGGGGCGGCCAGTGAGCCTTGCCTTGCCTCGGCACCCGCTCTCGATTTAGGACGCGTCCGCGCGTCTTCCTTCCAATTTCTTGTAAATTTTAAGAGGTTGTTCACACGCTGACTGACTTCCCCGCAAGACGCACACATATTCCCACCAGGATTAGGGCACTTGTAACAAAACGTCGAGGCTTTGACGTCACTATCAGTCATCAAATGCTACCTAATTTAACGCTAGATAGCCAGTGAAACACCAATTTTTCTTTTATATCACGTCACCCATAGCCTAATATTTGACGTCGTCGATTCAGAATCAAACCGAGAATTCCCTCACTCTGCCAAAGCTTAGATAACACACTACATGTAACTTTGTCAAAATAAACGGAATGTAACATCACAATTACGAGTATAATGCTGATAAAAATACCGGGACAGTAGTAAAACATGTAGTGAAAGTAATATGCAAAGATTAACGATGGAGCAACTTCATTTTTTTAGTTTAACTTAATGTTTTAGATGTTCGCGACTAAGGAATGATAAGTATGTTATCTCACGCAAAACATCGGCATCTGAGTTAAAAATTCCTAATTTTTCTAGTCTGGCGGGGTCGTCGGTTACAGTCAATGTTGGCAATAATAATAGGTACTTTTGCTATGGGTGAATACAACTACAGTGTCTTAACGACGAACATCTCTTTTCGATAAAAAAAAAGTTATGGATTCTATTTTCTATCGCAACTTACAATACATAATTGTCGTTTAAACAAAAATGTCAAATACAATCAAAACAATAGGTTAAATTTTTCCCTAAATCGAAAACTCCGCCCCTGGTTGTCCCTGGGCCAAAGGTGCCCATCAAGCTGGCGCCATTGCCATGCTGAATTGCGATGAACAACCCTTGGACCAGGTAAGCCCCCAAAACGCAGATCGCAGCTCTATACTTGAGCTCGATGGCTTTATCATAAAGTAGATTAAGATTTATGTTAAACATAAAGATCCTTTCCTTTTTAGATCCTTTTATCCACACATATGCAAACTGTGGAATCTACTCCCTTCGGCGGTGAAAATGGGGTTATTCAAGGGGCGGACCAACAAATTTCTGAAAGGCCGGCAACGCATTGGTGGTTCCTCTGATACTGCAAATGTTTATGGGCGGCGGTAACGGGTAATCACTTAACATCCGGTGACCCGCCTGCTCTTATGATCGCCATTTTTATTAAAAATTTAAAAAAGTAGATACAAGAATACCCTCTACCGAGACCAATAATTAATCTATGCCCTCTACTAATATAAAGAGAAGTCTCTTTAACGATCGTATTCCTCGAAATTCGTCAAAGCGAGCTTACAGTGTCACCATATCGATTTGTTTCTTTTTTGACCCAAAAAGGGTTTAAAGGGTGTAAAAATATCTTCAGTATCAAAACATTGCGATTTACGACTGAGCTGTCTCGATGCATTAAAATGACATGTCAAGCGGTCCGGCGCAACGGCCATTTGTCTGATCGTGTCCCTTTCCATATTTGTACGATCGTCATGTTCATCTCAATTGAGTAATCAATACTTTCGCTTACAAGTTACATGCGTAAGTTTCTACTGGTATCTTGTTTGTCTTCATTCGAAGTAAAAACAAGCCTACAACGAAATAATATGGCCAATTTCGCTAAATTACTTTGACCGTTTTGATCGAAAATTACTTTGGCGCCGTTCTTGTGGGCTTATTATCTACTAGTTATAACAAAATAAGCTTTCTTTTTTAGGGTTCCGTACCTCAAAAGGAAAAACGGAACCCTTATAGGATCACTTTGTTGTCTGTCTGTCTGTCTGTCTGTCAAGAAACCTACAGGGTACTTCCCGTTAACCTAGAATCATGAAATTTGGCAGGTAGGTAGACCTTATAGCTGACATTTGGGGAAAAATCTGAAAACCGTGAATTTAGGGTTAGATCACACAAAAAAAATTAAATTGTGGTCATGAACTAATAATTAGTATTTTCAACTTTCGAAGTGACTATATCAAGTAGGGGTATCATATCAAAGGTCTTCACCTGTACATTCTAAAACAGATTTTTATTTATTTTTATGCATCATAGTTTTTGAATTATCGTGCAAAATGTCGAAAAAATACGACTGTATAGTACGGAACCCTCATTGCGCGAGCCTGACTCGCACTTGGCCGGTTTTTTTGTAACTTGCTGCCACTATCACCTGCCAGCAGGTCTGAGTGCAGCCAAATCCAAATAGTCCATAAATTTAAAAAAAGTAACTAGGTACTAATTACAATGACACCAGAACTTCTGAATTTCAATATTTTTGTTTTTTTTAGCTTTGAGAGTAATTTTTTAAGTAGGTTTACAATTTAATAAAACTTTGTACCTGGCTCATAGGTACCTACCTATTTTGTCGATGAATTATTAACAAAGATGCACTTCATGAGAAAATCTTGGCATCGGTCAGTAAGGTACCTATATGCATGAATTAGGTACAGTATACGGCAGAAAATAATGTACATCGACCTTTAGAAGGAGACAGCAGATTTGTAGAGCGTTGTCTCTGTCGTTGAGACCAACATATATAGGTAAAAGTGACAGAGACAGCGCTCTACAAAGCCGAAATGTCATTCTAAAGACCGATGTACATTACTTTCTGCCGCGTGCTATATGAAATTGTTATTATAAATAAACATCGTTAAGTAAGTGTTATTGACATATTGCAGGTCAGTTGCCTTTTGCTTACATTATATTGTAAGTCAACGTATACATAAACTATGTACATACTGGTCTTGCTTATGTACCAAGTAGATACGCGTGTATCCATCTAAGCGTAGAACTTCAGAAAAGTCATTTTTATCGAAATAGGTATCTACACGCTTATCTATACGATTTGCCGTTCCACTTGTCCTTAGGTTGTACTCTAAGGTAGGTAAATACCTAACGAAGCAAGCCAGGATTGTATACAAGCACAGTTTTGTCAAGATACCAAGAATCCCGGAGCGGTGCGCGACTAGCGTTTTTTATTATTTAATACTAAGTACAGTTTCAAGTTTTCAACGTACAACTGCCTTATTTGTAAAATGTTACTCAATTTTGGTGTTTGCTCATTATCGTTTCATTCAGTGGGAAACATCTACGCCCTCCATTGGCACAACAGTGATCGGTTACTTAAGTGAAATTGCTACAATAAACATAGCTATATCACAGCGTAATAACAACATACAGTTAGACGAAGCCATTGATGCTCGCGAACGAACCGGGCTTTATGGTCGTAACACCTATAAACTCGAACGACTGATCCATTGCTAAGCATAAGGCAGCTGTCCCACCGCCGATGAGGAAGCGACTAGCTATCGATTATTTTCTCGCTCAAGAAACGTACAATCGATATATGATACCTACCTGTCAAAAGAGAAAAATATATTACTTAATAGTTCATAGCTAACTATGCATACCTACTGCCGCAAAAGAACTCTTTCTCTCCACCAGCGACAAGAACTATCAAAGAATAATTCGCTCAGCAACGCTCACTTGGCGGTCAAAATACTCGCGCAATTTGTGAAGGTTTTGATAAAGTATATGATGCGCGATTATTATATTTACCTGTCGCACTCTCGCTCATCTACAAAAAACGAGATGCGCGTGTGTACACTCGACTCTCGTTGCTGGCCAACTCGTTTCAAATTTTTAGCTCAACTTGTCTCTCGCTAATCGTCAGCGGTCGGACAGCTGCCTAATTAAAGTTTGTTCTGCTGCCTAATGATTCCTCCCCAACTCACCACTGTGACATCAAGATTGCTTTGTATAGGTCTTTAGTCTCCTTTAACCGACTGTATCAAGTGTTTCTTTAGGCTGTGGCTATATTGACACTCACTGATCGGCTGCACAGTGTAGATGTGTTGCCCTTTGCGTGAGAAAGGCGCGTCTTGGGCAAATATTGACGAAGCGGCATACCTGGCTGCTCCACAGTGAGAAGTGTAATTAATATCGTTGTATTATATTAGTTGTTACACGCGACTGCCTGCATTTAATTTTAAGACCATTTGAGACCTGGGTAAGTCCACAGTTGATTATTTCCGAGTCCTGGGTCGGACCCAAAAAATTAAAATTTACTTACTACCTACATTTTCTGTCAAAAAATTCTTAGCAGCCCGGAGTTATGAAGTAGGCGGTGCTACAACAGCCCTGGTGCCTCCGACAGTACTTACACATACGGGCCGGGCAGGGAAGTTTACCTACACATCGAACTTAGGAAAGGGATAATCGGCAGCTTCGGCTTCGTTTGTTGGTCGTCTCTGTCACTCAATCCTTATGTGAGGTTTTGTGGCTGTCTAAATAGTGCTCGTGATCTTTATTATGGTGTTATAAAAAACGGGTAGGTTTATAAGAAACTATTGAGAATACATAGACTCCGGTTGGACTATGTCTGTAATAGGTAAGTACTAAGTAGGTATATTGAAAGATTTTAAAAGAGCACGAATAAGGGCTCCCTCCCCGATTCCCATTTCGACCTGTCGCGTATAACTATACCTACTTTCTTGGTTTTATACTAAATCACAACAGGGCTCTACGTGGCTCTACAGTCTACAGTGGCGCGGCGAGGCGACGCAAATGACTTTAATTATACCTTCCCATATTGGTGATTTTATCTCATTAGTGTTGTTTCCAGTATGTTGAAGAAACGGCACACAGAATTTCTCCTCGTTTGTACGAGTATATTAATTAGACATAATTAATGCCTGCCTACATAACATAGAACAGCGTCGTGCCTTTTACAAAAAAAAAAACCCGGCAATGTACGAGTCATACTCGCGCAACGAGGGTTCCGTACTAAAGTTGTATTTTTCGACATTTTGCACGATAAATAAAAATCTGTTTTAGTATGTACAGGTGGATACCCCACTTGTTATATCAATCTTATTTGCTTATAAACACAATTTTTTTTTGTGACTACCAGAAATTTACGGTTTTCAGAATTTACCTCTTATATGTGCTATAGGTTTCCCTATAGGTTTCTTGACAGACACGACAGATAAGACAGACAGACATACATACAAAGAAGTGATACTATAAGGGTTCCTTTTTCCTTTTGAGGTAGGGAACCCTAAAAAACTAAATATCGGTGTCATTTTCTTTCTTTTCAGAAGATAAAGGGCGAAAGGGTAGATACTAGGCACATAATGTGAAGAGGGCTTAAAAATCTGAAGTACGTACAAGGAAAAGTCGAACAAAGAAATGTATGTAGGCTCTGTCCTCATCCCTTATCGAACCCTTATTTAATACCTATCGAAAACTTTGACATAAAAATAATTTTACTAAAAATAATAATCTTCTTTTACAAAATCATTATTAAATATTTGTGCGAACTTATCGTCGCAAATTATATCGAATGAGGAAAATTCGAGTGTAGGCACAGAAGATATAATAGTACTAAGTACTAAATATGTAGAAAAAAATCGGTGGAAAAAACTGCTAACAATTAAAAATATCACTTGCGGTTAGCGGTCAATTAATGGTCAAAGAAAACATCTTGCCATCAAACGTACATGCCTGAGAGTTCTCCATTATGTTCTCAATAATATGTGTGAGGACTGCTAAGTGCCAATCCGCACTGCAAAAGCGTGGTGGACTATGGCCTTCTCATTCTGAGAGGAGACAAGTTCAGTAGTGAGCCTGCGAAGAATTGATCACGATCGTGATGATTACTTCTTAAAAGCGCAGCTTTTCAGAGATTGTTACGTGGCTTGAAAACATCAATACAAATATACCTACCTAGTTCTCGACAGATCGAGATGGCAAATCGGGGTATGTCACGTCACCCGCGCTCGCCCGCACCGGGCTGTGATCGGGGCTGTGCGGGTGTGCGGGGCGTCCCCACCCCGATTGCTATCTTGACCTGACGCGTATAGTACCTTTACTTAGGTAGATACTATCCTAAGCAATGCAAATGCTGTGCTCAAGTCAAGGAGCTCCTCAAACCCCGTAGCCCACACAAGCTCAATATCAGTTTAAATTGTAGGTGCTATTATTATTTACGGGACTCTCGCAACCGGTCAGCGATAATCTGCATGCTGTACACTGTACAAGCAACCTTTCTTTGATTTACTGTCTCTCTTATTGTAAGTCAATGCTTTATGCCTCATAGTAAGTAGGAACGACGCAGGAAATTGTAGAACCTTGAACAATAAGATTTATACTTACACCTACAGGCACTAGGGACTGGCATGTAAAATAGGATTTATATCTATCTAGGTTAGTCTAAAAGAGATAACTTACGTTTATTTTCCTACTATGAGAATTCAGTCTTAATCAAAGCCTCAGGGTAATAAGCATAGATGATTATAATAAGTTTGTTTTTCACACGTTAAAATACCTATTCAATTTTATGTTTAGGTACGAGTACTTTGCTACTTACTACCTACTTAGAAAATGATAACCACTCCCACCAGCCGGAGGTTGCTCTACTCATGTGATTGCAGTTTCGAACGCCAAGACCTAGAATATCATATTTATTACTAGCTGATTACTAGCCCGCGACTTCGTGCGCGTGGAATTAGGGGAATAAAATCCCGTTGAAACTCTTTAATTTTCCGGGATAAAAATGCCTATGTCACTCTCCAGGTCTTTATCAATACCCATGCAAAAAACCACGTTAATCCGTTGCACCGTTGCCACGTGATTGATGGACAAACCAACAAACATACACACTTTCGCATTTATAATAAGAGCCTGATTGGGTATTTTTCTTGTATTATATTTGTGTATTGGTGGTATTTGCATTACAAAATCTTTTATCATATTGATTTAATATATTGTACGTACCTAATGTAAAAACGATTTTTGCCACTGGAAGTAGAGATAAGTTCATAAGGATAAGATTATATAAACGAATTTGTTTTAAACACATGATGAAGCACAATACAAGCTGCAAGTTTGCCAACCCTATGAAGTAACTAGTAAGCAATGTAAATCCTGTCTTCCACCACACCAACCTTCGACTAGCTCTTCAAACCCGCCTGCCCACACAGGCTCGATATCTGCCTGAAGTATACCATAAAGGCTTGGTGAAACAAAAAACAGGACGGCAGCAACATGACAGAACGTAAATAAAACATACGTTTGTCTTTATATTTTACTTTTTCTATTCAATAAGTACTATATTTTATTCAAGCGTACTATATTTTTTGTGGCTTATTCTGAAAAATACCGCGCCATACATATTTTCATACTTTTTAGCATTGTCGTGTCAGGCACATTGGAATAGACGAGTATCACTCAATGCGAGGCCGCGATCCACAGAAGTGAAACTTTTTATTATTAGAAAAGAGCAACTGCTGAGTTTCTTGCTGACTCTTTCCAATAGAATCTACATTCCGAACCAATGGTAGAGTCACAAATGTAGCCAAAAAGACCCTTGTTCTCCGAGATGAAAGAAATAAATTTTGATTTTGGTTTTTTAGTTGTACCTCTAAATAGTTCCTTATAGTATAAGTAAGTATAACTTGTAGGAGCCGGGTTGTCTTATCGCGTTATTGTCGACACGCGTTATGTCTACCCAGGCGTTTATTTACCCGCTCTCACAACCGGTCGGCGATTATTATCGGCATAGCAACTGCGTTCTTTGATTTACTGCCTCTCTTATTATATCCTAATGCAAAATTACTATCGCAATAAGCATAATCTTATTAGTGTCTACAACTACATTATTTTGCCTATTCATACGAGTTGGAACATCAACCGCCATGATGGTTGGACTTGGAACATAGGTACAACGTTATTTCAAATGGTTTAAGTAATCTTTTCATCCAATTTTATTGTGAAGATGATGTCATTTTGAAATTTGATGATAATACGGTAAATTAGAGGCTGATAAGTATCCAAACTTAAAGAACAAAATCTCTAACATTCAGCCGCTGTAATTTGTCAAAGAGATTAAACATTATACCAGTATATTGTCCTTGGTAATTGTGGTTACTCGCACCTACATACAGTAAAGTTCTACAGACAGCAGAGTTATCTCTCCAGGTATATTATTCTTGTGAATACAAGGTGCACGGCGCGGCGAATATCTTATCATAAACGAGCGTAGGATACCTATATGTAGGCTTAAAAATTCTAACAAAATTGCGCATAAGTACTTAATAATCATTGCATTGATCATTTCTAATGACTGCAATTTCGCGCAATTTTCTTCTTTTCCCTGATATAAGTTCTCCTGATCGCTCTAAATGAAAATAACCACAAGAACCACTATTACATGCGGTAACTGAAATAGTTCTGATTAGGTACTCCCTAACGTCATCCCTATGCGTCAAGTTTAATTTTAGAACTGCAGTCTTGAGCCGGTCAAATTAAACTTGCCGGGCGTTGCCTTATCATATATGAATGATGTATATTACTAGTACCATTGATAAATAATATTTAATAGTTAATAAACATGATTATTTAGTAAAGACGAGTGTGTAAGATGTAACAATACGTTCTGTTATAAATTAAGTAGGTAGGCATAGTATTATTCTGATGAAAATATGGAAAAGTATTAGTTAAAAGTATTTTTTTGTCCCTAGATTTTTCTAAATGAGGTTTGAACACTTACTAGATCTATGGGTGCACCATGGTCCGCACTCGCTATCTAAGTTGTATCCTGTTTGCTTTATTTCTATTTACATAAGCGCTAAGGTTTTAAAATCTAGTAGGTAAAACTAAAATTGTCTCTATCGAAATAGGGTTTACGATGTAATAGGTAAGATAACGCACAACAGACGGAAACGTTTAAGTGCTGAAACCAACCCAGAGGGAAAAAAGTGATAGGTTAGATACGAACCTACATTTGAATTATTTAATGCATAGCATGTCACAATGGCGAATTTATTAGCGGATTTATTATTCTATGAATCTTGGCTTTTTGGAAGAGCTATTGTTGGAAGGAGATGAAAAATTTTCTACGGTCAAGCAGGGCGTAACCACAGCGTAACTTACTCACACGTCGTGGTCGCGTTGGCCCTCTTTCTCCTTTCTTCTTGTTTCTCCCTATTTTGTTTCCACTCTCCGCATCATTACAGTTCTCAACATCTAACCATACCTGTGTCTAGGGTTGCCAGGTCGCCAAACCTAATAGCCGGACAGACCAGCCAGTTTGGCCGGACATTTGGGTAGAAAGGCCGGACACCCTACATTATTGAGGATTTTGTGTCTTAATAGGTACGACAATTTTTTTTTATGTAAAATCAAGCTTTTTTTATTATTGTCATAAATCTTGTTGTCAGGCGGCACTGTCACCTGCGGGAGCGATCGACAGTCGACTCGTCTGCGTTCGGCCTCGCTCGTTTGCGAAATGTAAAAAGCCTAACAAAAGCCGAACAAGCTGGACACCGTTTATTTTGGCCGGACATGCAATCAAAAAGCCTACCAATGTCCGGCTTTATCCGGACGCCTGGCAACCCTACCTGTGCCACGCATCATACCATGTGCCACTTGGACAATAAATGTTATTTTTAGTTCCATAGCTACGAGTTTACTAAAACGGTGAAACCTTTGACCTTGAGCTAGCAACACTGTCGCCGACAGGAAGAGTCAATTGAGCGAATGAGTCGGCGTACGATTGTAGACCGTTCATTGGCCTAGAGATGAGAGATCACGTGTGAATTGGGTCACTGGACCAAGTCAACAACCTTACAAGGAAGATATTATTATAAATAATATCATTAGAGAATATCTCGCATACTACGTGATTCATTCAAATAGGATTTGCAAGTTCTTCATATTATTGATAAAATCTGTTTGTAATGCTTCTTATCTAACTTAATCTTTTGCCGAATCATGTATGATGTAGTGGGAGTTTTTCTTAAGTATAAGTAACTATATAAATGATACGAGTGTATCGTTTATGTAGAGTGAATAGAATAGAATATAATTATTTTTTATTCAAGTAAACTTTTACAAGTGCTTTTGAATCGTCAAAATAATTTACCATTGTTTTTCGGAATGCCGTTCCTACCGAGTTATTGTTATATTTATTCATCAAAAAATTTGTACGTCTATGTGAGATAAGAAAACGACATTGTAGTGGTTATTTTTGCGAGAACATTTGCTGAAAGATTTGCCACTGCCATTGTTGTGATAATCTATCATCTAATGTGATGACTGATGACTGATGTTTACATGACAAATATCTAGATCTCTGAATCGGCTCTATCCATCATTCATCATCACTTATGATTAATGGGACTGAATAATGTAAGTAGAAACCTTGATTGCCAGTGGGCACATATGAAACAATAAAATAAAAGAATCCTAATCAAACAACCTATTGGACTGTCCTAATTTGTGTCTTTTATTATCAGACTTTATAACTCGTTACAAAGTCATAAGATTTTAAATTGCTAGGTATATAAATTATTTTCAGTAGGTAAGCACTTTGCCAGCGTGATGAACTTTGGCCTAAGCCATACTCATTCTGAGAGGAGGCCCATGCTCAATAATGGGCTGGCAGTGGGTTAAAATTATGATTAGGATATAATATGAATCCTCCCTCCTAGTTCTAACTACCGCCAGCGTGGATTTATGGTGATGAAAATACCACATGCTATCGGCTTGGTGAAATATTATATGTAATCATTCGGGCTTAAGTAACTTATCTGATAAAACCAAATGACTCTCGTTAGTATTCCCTCTATTTCAGAATAAATATCTGGAAACAGCCCGCGATATCTAACGAAGCCATAGGCAACATGACAGCCTGTCAATTAGCAGTTGTATTGATCTGAAATCTGGCTTTACAATGCAACATAAAGCCTTATAAAGTATCTCTATATGGGGGAAATTAAAACTTATTGGAATCAAGGAACAATGGGATATCAGGAAATGGGATGAAATTAGCCTTTAGGCGGTGTTTGACGCTAATTGGGACCTAACTTGGGTCTGGCCAACAAAACGATACGATCTCAGTATGGCCCATACGTGGTTAGTGGTCTAACAACTTTAATAGAGCTTATCTAAGTCTTGTTGTAATACCTAGCTACTATTAAAATAACTTTATTAAATATTCATTAATCATATATTTTTCTTAATAAAAGTCACTTGACGTGAAAAATGAGCCTGTCTGGTTTTCTCGTAAAAAACTCGTACTAGAGCCAGTGGTCTCAGTATGTATAATCATGTAAGTATAAAATTACGTGGAGACTCAAAAAATTATTGATATTAATTTCTTTTTGTACCTATTATTATGGAGAATAAAATTCTATAGTTTTGTATCAAATATTGGGTTTTCATATAAATGATACTTACGTGTACTAACGTCAAACAATTTACTGCCAAGTTAAAAAAGGAAACATAAGAATTCAATAGTAACGTGGCCCACTGCCAAGGGACCCTAAATACAGGTGGATTAGTCCCCCTGCGGCCATTATGAACGTATTCAATAATCCTCCTGGCTTCAAAAGAGGCACTTTCAGACACCAAATCCCCCGTGAGGCGCGCTCGTCACGTCCCCTGCTTTCCATAACAATGGCAGGTACAATTTGTACAAGACAGACAGACAACCAGCGCCATCCTCTATAATAATTTATGGAAATGACCGCGTACAAAAACATATAACAAAGGTGTCTACTCGAAATTAAGTAGATGGGTCGAATATCGTGTTCCCCATTGTTTAACCTTTGTCGAGGTAGACTCGGTATAAATGCCATCCCTCGGTCTGCCGCTATTGTTGTTAGGGCAATAAAAATTTAATTTCAACCAAATACAGTCAACGCCAAAGGAAAACTGGATTTAGCTCGGGTCGCATAAGTATATTTATCACGCCATTATATAGAGGGACAAGAGGTTTTAAGTGAAAGGTTCTATTGTTCCTTCTTGCACTAAGTAAGCTGTGTGTGAGATACAGCATGAAAGTTTGAAACTACTGATAGAAAAGAGTTATTCACTATATTGTTTGCCCACATCTTCTTCTTGATTTACTCTAGTAAATTCTAAATGTAGTAGTAGTAAATTTAAACGCTAAAATCTAGTAAATTCTTTCCAAGCAAAACTCCAGCCCAGAATCTGCCTGAGAATGAAATCCTTGATCCAAAAAATGTGAATGATCCAGTTTCATTTATGGATAGGTTTATATTTCAGTGGATTGCCACTTGCTACGTCTACAAATTCCTACATCGAAATAATACTCAGTACAGGTAGACAAGTCATTAAGTACAACTAATTTCTGATACTAGTTACTTTCTTGCGAGGCAAATACCAATTTGCACCATGATACTAGACATGACATCGTATTAATTTAAAGCAATGCTCATTTAAAACGTCTAGGAAGTGCCATTTGTCATATAAAGTTGTCATTTTTATCGGTGTTTTATTCATGATACACGTCCGTGCTTTCATACGAGCTTGTAAGGTAGCTAAGTTATTTATGTTAACAGGGCTCGAGTTGCCTTCCCTTTGTCGCAGGAACCGCTGCCACTCGCTAATTGGGTAGGATTTATAGCACCGAGCAGTGAGCACCGCTACGCATTGTTTGTTTACGATCGCTTCAATCATTATCATCATCGTGGAATCGCAAGTAGGCTTAACACGAGAATTCTTAATCGGGTTCGTGTTACAACTTATATAATATATAACTGGTTGTTGCAACACAGTCACTACATAATATTATCTGGTTGAACAATTTACATTAATAAGAAATTGAATTGCAGAAACGTTAATTGCTTAATTAACGCGTTTTTGCTCCCTACGATTGATTTTCTGCAGTTTCATGGCGCCAAGAGAGTAAAAAAAATAAAAGTATGTCAGCCGCATTGAATTTTGTTTCACTCATTGACTTCATCTAGAAGACCGGCAAAAGTCCCGTTTGAAGCTTCCCTGGCTACTTAATTTATAGAAGATCGTTACTAAAATTGACTCATCCACTGGAAGTGGAACTCAAGTCCTCTGGCTTTTGAACGACATCATCACAATGTTAGAGAGGTTGCGAAAATAATACCTACGCAACCTCACATTACAAACATAACAGAGGCGTAACTTTTCGTAAACAGTGATTTTCCACCGAAATGGATATAACAAGGACGCTGGAAGAGGTGTGCAATTCAAAATGACAGTTTTTTGGGCCGATTCAAAGCGTACCGGGAATTAAAATTTTCAATTTGTCTTAAATGGTATTTGTGTTGACACTATGTTGACGTATGATACATGCTGTGACGTACGTAGTCTCATCACTATTAGATCCGAGTATGCTCACATTACGCTCACTGCTGACAGCGTTGTCAAAATGTTGAAATAGTTGCTGAGAATCTAGAAACAAGTTGCTTTACAAAACGGCAATCGCAGTTCCAGCGTACCTACTTGTATTAGTATAGGTCAGTATCATTTCCACAGATATTACGTCATCAACATCAAACAAATTTTCACCTAGCCCACACGTCTCATTAGTTTTGTTTATACGCAAACACCGACGTAAACAAACAAGAACTTACGTGGAACTAGATAATATTGTGGAAAAAATACCGAAGTCGTCGGTTTAGCGAAGTTATTTTGCAATTTATACACCAATGGAAATGGAAATAGGTACATACCTAAGTACCTACTTTGGAAATTGATTATGTACCATTATTTATTTTGATAAAATGTATCGTGCGCTATATCGAAATATCTCTGCAAATCAAAAACTAAAATCTTTAAAAATATTCAGTTTTTTTTTAACAATAAGTTTGTGCTTGACAGCAATCAGCAAACACATTTCACAAAAGCTTATATCAAGAAATTATAGAGAAATACGAAGCTACTTGACACTGGCGAAATGCTTTAGTCTGGTTTGGCACTACAAAAAGCCACAAAACAAGAAAAGAAGAAGAAAGAAAAATCAGAAAATACCAGACAACGATAACATCTGTTGTTAAAAAAAACATCAGCGTATGATTCACTCGCAAGCAATTGGTCTAATTCATAAATAACTTACAACGAATAAATAGTATTTAAATCGAAACAGTAGTAGGGAGTGATGAGCCCTCTAACCTCATAAACAAGTAGGAAAGTGTAATCAGTAGATTACGTTAACCTAGATAAATAGCAGGAAAGCGGGCCCTTCCACACGATACTTTCTATTTTTCGATTTGAAGTTTGGCCGTGGGCGAACATGTTTCGAAATTAAATAATCAACACTGAAAGGGTTCTGACACAATTTCGACTGTAGAAACGTTTCAATTGTTTGTTAGGTTGCAACTGGTTATCTATTAGATATGTATATAGTGTGGGTTTGCACACCACAAGAAATAAGAAAAGGCGTTACCTCTATCATTTGAATAATTTATACAATTGAATTATTTTTGAAGTGAAGCTTCTTGCCGCTGATTTGGAATCGGACCTATTACCTAAATCACTAAGTTCCGGATACGGCTAAGCAACGTAGTACAGTACAGAATATAGAAAGCACAAGAGTAAAAAATGCAACAGCATCCCGTTTACAAAGCCTCACTTCTTTCGGGTCCCTCGGCTCTTTTAGATTTTTTGTGCTTTTAGGTTTCTTACAAAACGAACAGAAGGGTTCTTGAGTAAACCTCACAATACTGCAAGAGCTCCAAGGGCCTTAATAGAGCCAAGAACCGCATGCAACCTCAGTAGAGTCAGTAGCATGATAACGCGTTGGCGGCGGTTACTCGTGTTGCTGAAATTATTTGCATTGTCAGTCGGTACTGGAAAATGCGTGAATTTGCGGCTACTGCACTTCTTGTGCCTCTTACGGTTCTTCCGCCTCTTGCGGCTCTTCCGCCTCTTGCGGCTTTTCCGCCTTTTGGTAATCGTCTCGTATAGGCGAATATAGGTAGGTAATAGGCAACCAGCTTTAATTATTAGCGATTAAAAATTCAAAACACACAGACTCATTCAAAAATGACTTCCATTAAAAGACAATCCACACCATAGTACCTATCATTTACATACGCTTTTATAATAGCGATAAAAAATTATCACAAGCACATCACGGATTTGCATACAATCACAATGCTGTATATGTATGAAATTTGATGTAGCCCGTAGGGTTAGTGGAAAACATCAATCACGGTGACGCCACTCGTTCCTTTATAAAGTGCACTGTAACCTTTACGAGCTATTAAATCTCTTAAACATGGCGCCAGCAAGGAAAAGGTAAGAGATAGATACCTACCGCTATTGTGGTGTATATTTGGCCCAATTAAATCTTTGTTAAATGTAAAAACATTCAAACCATTCGATGAATTTTACATGCTAAGAATTTAGGGTATACCATCCATGCTACCTGCCTTGTAGCTACCTACCTACTCGTGGATAGAGAAAATAAATCTCTTTGTCGTACCTACTCTATCACAAGTAAAGCTTCTTTTAGTGACTGGTGCTTATAAGCTGTAATAAAGTTGTTATGAAAAGCAACATTCATATACGGGCTAAGCCCTGAAAGGGGAAAAGGATTGATGAGGAATTTATGAGATAAATCTTATCCAACTAATCCAATAACTTCCGGTCTTCAAAATAACCGCGCTACATTATTGTTACTAGCTGAGTAAGGCGATTGCTCCCTATTTATTCTATCACTGGCGCTTACGTCACGAGACTTCTTGAGAATATCAAACAGGAATGTATCACGCATGTGCTACCCTGCACGACATACCGCTTCCTCCTGTGACTCATGATCGGGGTAATAATGAGAGTAATTGCGCCTTTTCTCACATAGTGATTCATTATTAACGAAACGAGCGGCACTTAAGTTTATTTGTTGTGCTCTCTTTAATTCATGTGTGAATCGAAATGATTTCTCTCCTAATGGAACCAATTCCGTGCCCCGTAAGAAAGCTCATGGTTACTCAGCGGGCGATGGGGAGCTGGAGAGAGATGGAGAAGCTGGAAATAGTTGGAGAGCTATGCTAGGAGTTTCTCTACGTGATCAAAGCAGATATGAGGAGATTCATCCATAGGATAACGACTAGAGTAACCGACATAGCTCAGCGGATGGCAAAGCTGAAGGGTGGTGGCACATGGTGGCACATGGCAGGCACATGGTTTGAAAAACCGAGAGACGTAGAAGTCTCAAGGTGCTATAATGGAGTCAGTTAGTCAGTCAGCTTTTCCTTTTATATACATATATAGATTAAACCGTCTTTCGGCTTACAAGTTACAACACAGGAAATGGGAGCGTCTTGAAACAGAATCGTACATATCCATTTTGTATATGCGGAACTGACACGTTTCACTGTTCGTAAAAATTGGGCTAACGGCCAGTTAATATGAGCTATTTATGCCGTATCAAAACAAAGCCGAAGTCGGTTGGCTTGATGTGCCTATAAAAGAGAAGGGCCGCGATTTACATCTGTAAGGCAGATGCATACGTCGTAATTCGTTCGGCAGCTTTGAAGATGCAATGATACTTGTGTGTAGGTCAGAGGTGACTTGAGGTACTGTGACATGGAGAGCCTATGCTGACATCTCAATTCAATGGCTGACAGGTTTCATTCAGTTACAACTACGGGTTGCGGAATTCACACCGAAATGTTTAGTGAAGAATCGGTATCCTATCAAACATCGATTTTCCGGTAGATTGCTATGGTATTCATAATAATAATTCATATTAATAATTGTATATACCTACATTTATTCTAAATCTATTCTGTTAAAATAGTTTTAATTATAATTTTAAGTAATCTCTTTTGGCCTTCTGTTATTCCTAGATTTAAATTTAAATAATAATTATGTATTTACGCTGTTGATTACTTTCAAATAAACAAAATAAAATATGAATAATATGGTGAGACAATAAATAATAACTGCTGAATTCTACAGCTGAATTTCTTACCGGCTTGTTTCAGTAGAATTTGATTTTTGGGCCGCGCTAGAGCCTTGATAAGCACAAGCACACTCACATGAACCAAAAGTGGGTTTATTTAGTCTGAATTTAAAAAATATATTATTTCCTGTTAGGTAAAACATTTTGTCATTACCTACTAAGGAAAATGTTTATAATACCTTTCAATAAATATAATATTTAAGATGCAAGTACTGTCATCATAATTTCTTTCAAATTTCAAAGTGTAATGAATGGAGGAACGGATATGACCAGCCGACAGACATACGGGACTAATTACAACAGTACACAATGGATTTGTTTATTTCTCTAATTGTACGTGGAAACTGTATCCCGATACAGTGGGTGGTCTTACTTAGCATTAAGGATCATTTTAAGCCGTGTTATGTTTAGAAATTCCTTGCACTCTGAGTGATACTTAGCTAATTTAATCAGCTGCTAGTGTTATTTCAATCGCTAATGAAATGTATGAGCCATGACTTCTTTAGCATAAGGAAGAAAAGAGTCTAAACTGGAGCCAAAACGTCCAATGAACAAAGATACTTTATCCAAAACTTAAAATGATCATCATCATCACCATCATTATCAACCGATTGACGTCTACAGCTGGCCATATATAGGTCTCTTGTAGGGACTTCACCATGGACCACATGCCACGGTCCTGCGCGCCTGTATCCAACGACTCCCTGTGACTCGTTTGGTGTCATCTGTCCACCTAGTGGGCGAGTCTCCTAACGCTGCGCTTTTCGGTATGAGGTCGCCATTCTAGCACATTGGGTGGGAATCAAACTTCTTTCGGTTTTTTCAAACAATACGCCCTACCCGTTGCCATCTTCGGCCTCGCAAGTCGCAACCCATTGCAATATGTCGATCAGGTACACTGTTGTCCTAGGGATCTCCTCATTTCTGATTTGATCAAGTAGAGAAACTCCAAGCATAGCTCTCTAGATTAGTAAAAAAACAACGATTAAAAAAGCAATTTGTCTAAATAAAGTACATTATCTAAAAACTTGAATCGTTTTTCACCTCAAACGGAAGCGATCGAGTGTTACGAGCGTTTCGTGGGTTGGAGGCGCACTGCGCAGGCGCACACCAAAGTAACCACTCGAGATTACTACAACACCTTAAATAGATTTATCTATTTCATTTGAAACACTTGATCTCACCACTTAGCTTCCCACTTAATTGTTCCTTGCGGGTGAAATAAACATCAAGTAAGATTTATTAAAGAACAAAAACTTTCATAAGGGCAGTTGAACGGTCGAAGCTTTTTGATTAGGTTGCCCACATGCCGACTCAGTTGTTCAAAATACTTAAAAATAACTATAGAACATTCAGTAGGTATTTCTTAGGTAAGTGAGGTTGTGGATCGCGGATTCATCCGCGTGGATTTAGGTTTTTAAAATCCCGTGGGATACTTTTGATTTTCGGGGTTATAAGTAGCCTATGATATTATCCAGGTCTTTAACTACATATTTCCGGATGCAAAAAACAGGCTGGTCCGTTGTTCCGTTGCCGCACGATTGAAGGACAAACCAACAAAAACACATTTTCGCATGAATACTGGTAAGTGATACCCAGAGAACTCCTACCATTTGATTTTTGATCAATAGAAAGAGGTCACGAGCATCAGTAATAATGAATACAACTCAGAAAGATATTTCAAACTACAAACAGTACTAAAACTAAATAATATAGGCACAAAGATAAATAATAACGGCATATCCATAGTAACATAACGGCATATATTCGCAGCTTACTGGATTAGACTGTTTCCGCTAGGCACAGATAAAAGAAAATATAGGTACCTAAGCTAAATCAAATAAGCCACACAAGTTAAAGAGAATCTATTCGATATCTCATTGGTACATGGAATAACAAGAAGTAATATAGAACTAACAGGACGTAAACGGACCCTTTCTCAAGCGAGTTGGCTCTCGCTAAATTGTACTAACATAAACACTAAGATAAACACACTTGCAAAACGAGCTATGGTTACTGGGTTTATATCTATAATTTAAAAATGAATCACTAAATGTGTTGCTGATCGCAAATCTCGAGAACGGCTGAACCGATTTCGCCAATTCTTTTTTTATAATATTCCTTGAAGTACCTACGAGGGTGGTTCTTACGGAGGGAAAAATTTAAAAAATTTAAATCGACTGTTAGGCGGAACAAAGTTCGCCAGGGAGCTAGTTTATAATAACTTACCAGCTTTTATCTGCTGCTTATATGACTTGTCTTATAAATACGGTCAGCAGCGGAAAAATTAAAGAGTCGAAAATTAAAAGTGTGACGAATGACTAATAGTTTTTAAAAAAATACGAAAAAACGAACGATGAATATTAAAGATAATAACATCCCCTTTTCTCTCCAAACAAGCATGAAGCTCTTAGTAAAGAGTCGTCACCGTCTTCAACCGATAAGTAGATGTCCACAGCTGGACATAGGTCTCTTGTAAGGACTTCCATAGAGACCACTCACCACAGTCTTGCACCACCTCGATCAAGTGCAGTGGCTGCGACTCATTTGATAAAATAGGTATTATCTGTCCATTGGCTGGGCTGTGGGAACTTTGGGCCACTATAATTAAAGTCAGAAATTGTTTATTATTTCTCATAATCTAAAATCATAAACTGTATTACGAAAGCCCATAAAATATTTACTAAATTACATAAAGTATAAATAATAGAAAAATTTATGATAGAGTTAATTTTGATATGCTTAAATGGATCCGAACAATATACCACAGCATGTGGTCTGCTCCTACGCATGTCCTGTAAAAAAAAAGGTTACAAACTAGACTGTACTTTAAAAATATCTTGTTTTAACAAGAAGCTCCCATTTGCCAACGATAATAATTTTCAGAAGGACGATTTTAAAGCTATATTATTTTAATGTTATGAGCAATAAGTATTATAATCCGCAGTCAGAATTTAATATTATAAATACGACTTGATAGGATGTCTGTATGTCTATCCGACCTTTAGCTTACTTTTACTTTTCCACTATAAGTTGCATTCTGGTGAGAGTGCTCCTTTTTACTGTGGGCAAAATATACGAGTTTCCTCAAAGCTCTCAGAAATTCAACTTATACAACAAGAAAATTTAAAAGAAATTTTATTCAAACAAACAAAGTTTTTACAAATTGCTTTTTTATCGTCAAATAAAAATGTACCTACAATACACGACATGTCGAGATAGCAATCGGGGTATGAGGTGGGGGAACGTCCCGCACACCCGCACGTCACCCGCGCTCGCCTGCACCGGGTTAGCGCGGGGGCTGTGCGGGTATGCGGGGCGTTCCCTCTCCCATTGCCATTTCAACTTGTCGCGTACTATATGTACCTAATTATTTTTTTTGTACAGAATACAAACGAGAACGTTCAATTTCTATTTCTTACCCAATTATAGTAGGTACCTTGTGTCGGTTTGTAAAAATATGCTTCACTGATAAGAGTCCTAATTAATGCGATTCTTACTCACGATAGCTAACTAATCGGTACACTTGTTTAGCACCTTCTAAACAGTTCGACCTTTATTGGCGAAATGTGTTACTGGGTTATTAGAGCCTGAATAGTTTGTATGTGCTGTGAGCCTACCTACTTGTTATCTAAATCGCATATGTAGAGAAACTAGGAGTGTACTGTGTACCTACTGTGTATCTAACTGCTAATACTAGCACACGTCTTTAAATAGCTAATTCATTATTTACATAAATGATTGCACCGCATTTGTCGTGGTCATCGTAGTCTCAATCTCTCAAGCGGTAGACATCCATTGCTTGCATTAGGTACATATAGGTTTCACTCACAATAAGCGGAGAGTGGACACGTAGAGGTATAACTGCCTAAAAAGAAAACAAATATTACAGATTTCTTGTAGGGATTTCCATAACCCACGGGCTTGGGTCCTTCTTTACGTCTTGTTTGATATTGTCTGTCTATCTAGATTCCAATAACTTATCAATACTGTGCCTTCAGTCACCATTCCAGGCTCCAGCACTTTGGGATCTGTCGGTCTTCCGAGTCATGCTTCCCAACTTCAGCTTCTCAACTCATGTTTGATAGTCTGGTTCTTCTCTACGGATTCCTCATTTTCAATCATAGAGAAATTTTGAGCATAGCTCTGTGTTCTGAACTTTCTTGACCGGCCCATAGCGACCACGAACTGCACTGATAGTATAGACAGAGTGAACTAGAGTGTGGGAGCATGGAGGTAGCTCTCGGTTTGATCCTAAATCGACGAAATGTCAAATATTAGACTATGGTGACGTAAAATAATGTAGCGCAAATGTCGACATTTGACGCCTGCCAGTGACTCGTCTCGACGTTTTATTAGAAGTTCTCTAACTGGCGTGGACTGTGGTGCAGAGTCCAATAATAATAAATAATCTAGCAGTGCTAAAGCTTATAAAAGCGTTTCTGAAATCTCAAAATGTGTGGATGTTCTCACCCATTATTCATTAGGTAACAACATCAAATAAACGTATCTCGCTAATAAATGAGCTGTTAATGCAGACGAGCAGCGAGACAACTTAAAGAGGTTCGAAGCAGTTCAAAAAGCCCTTTCCAAAAAGAAATTACGTGGGTGAGTTTATGAAACGTTTCCTAACAGACTTTGATTGACGAACGCTTTCATAAAAAGAGTAGCGCCTATTGGTAAGCGGCTTTTACTTTAATCTAAAGTGTTTTACTTATCAAGCCATTAATTATATTTTTAGACGCATACATCTATAGGCGTGTTCGGAAAATGTAATGTTATAGTAATTGATTTAAATAATAATGATAGGGCCAGTGTATCTATGTGTAAACAATGTAATTGCTACGTGCTTAGAATATATGAATTAGTTTTTTTTTCGGTTCTTTGTGTGGATGTCGTGACCGTTGATCTGATACGCTTTGGTTTACATTGATATACATCTTGGGTGCTTTTGTTGCTGGAATCTTGATATCTTATGCTTTTGTAGTGCCGTCGATACTCTATTTATCCAAATAAAAAAACTTGATAATTCTAGTACTCTGTACCTAGTACTAGTAACAATAAAGTTGTTTTAAATTAATTTAAATTAAATTGATATAATAATTGTACTTGTAAACATGGTTAAAAGGTACTTTGTACTTGATTCAAATACCTAGATCATCATTCGTGATCACGCTGGACTGGAAGGTGCTTGTGGTACGTACCTAGTCAAGTTTGATGATGGCTCATCCTAGTCATAAGTGTAATACATAGGTGTACCTAGAGTAGCGTACCTACCTATTCTATAGTAGAGAGACAGCCTAAGTCATAGATGTTATACTCGTACCATCATTATATTCATTATTATTAACCGATAGACGTCCGCTTGTGACGTTGTAAATTTTGAACTACTAATTAGCGTTTCGCTTTTAATTAAAATCTATTTTGTTCAAAGTATGTTGGTGCCACCTAGCATCAAGGTGCAGAACTACGCGTGGGTCGATGTTCAGAGTTCATTCGAGCCACAATAGATGGCGTTTGCTTCGTTGTCAATTGTCGTAAAAATAAAACAAAATAATTAAATAAAACCATAATATCATTTGTTTATTGTTAAGTCATTAACAAAACGGTTCTTATAATATATCCTTAGGTTCCGCAAATATTCAAAAATGAATTGGCTTCATGATCAAACTAAATGAGAGCGGCCACACTCGGGTTGCGTCTGGCAACACCGATTGGTGAGATTTAGAATTTTCTCTGGAGTCAACATGTGAAGACGAATTTTTTTTTCGTTCCAGGAAAATCTCATTCTTTTTCGCCCATGGCTTCGCCTGGAAAAATACAATAGTCATAAATTTTAGTCATCCTAACGTATTTCAATGTTTCATCAATTATGGTGAGTGAAAAATCAAGTAATGTGGATTCGACAAAATGGCGGTTTGGTTAGAGAAAATCCTAATTTTATGATTTCATTCCAGTTCCAGTTATTTTATCTTCCCAAATAAATGAGGATAATGGGTTGTGGGTGGACTTCTGAAAACCATTGGTGGCCAGGAGTTCAATAGGTGAGTTGTGTTTGATCGGGAAAATTCCACGTGTCGAAATTTTCACACAGCACAAATTATAATCTTGTTTTTCTTTGTTACAGGGTTTACGTTTACGTTTACGTTTACGTTTACGTTTTACGTTTAGCTTCAGTTTTCCGTTTTAGTTTTCCGTTTGCGTTTTCGGTTTTCGTATTTATTTCTTTTGCACATTCACGTTGACAACTTAATTTCTATGGATAAGACTTGGTGAAAATCTTTGTAATGAAACATTTCGGTTGTGAAGAATCAAATAAATTGAGTTTTGGATCTTGGCCGATGCCGTCCAGCTACCTTGCAGTCTTCGCACCTACAAGTAAGCAAATGTTTGTATCCTGCAACAGTTTAGTGAACCTTCTTAGTGTATGTGTACAGTAAGAACCCTGTCTTTACTACTGAGCTTTTATTTTGAAACAATTTTATGAATTTTACTGTGTCATTGTCTATTCCATGCCAATGGCATCTTAAATTTAAAACATAGATCTTATGTACTATCTACCTAAGTCATTCTAATGTATCTAAATTAAGTCTTGGCATTAAGCTAGAATAACTAAGCATTATTAGCCATCACTATGTATTAAGCGACCCCGGTAAAAGTTACATTAAAAACAATTTTGCCTAACATCTAGCAAATTTCATTTATAACACCTCATATACATTACAAGGGAGTCGACGGCTAGCTTCTATTCTTTACTAGGTAGATAGATCAAGTAAAGTAAATTAAAATTATTTTTTTTTTCCTCTAATCTTTGTAAGGTGGTAGATTATTCCGTATCCGGGTATATTTCTATTCCGCCCAATTTATCACCCTTACAAATGGCGCCCGAACGTTTTTTTTATATAGTTATTTCTGTATATTTTGAGAAATTTTGTGAATTTTATGAAATGTACTCCGCTGATTGTACAATTTTCTAAGTAGTGACACATTGCAAAGAGCACTAAGCTGTTTTTTATGGTTAACTAACTAAATAATAACTAATAGTTAGAAATTTTGTCTGATAGGTTAAGTAATTTTCTGAGTATAGTCCAACATTGGTTTTTTCTTATTTAATTAACACATTATAAATGGTGCTTATGCCGTTCAATTATGTTATTTGACTTACCTTGGAGGTGTATAAGTGAATGTTTGCCTTCAGTTTAGTAATAAACATTGCTTAACTGAGTTGTTGTTGGGTATTGCTTTCAATAGTAAGTACATCTTATATTTGAAAATTCCGGTAACTTAGTATAATTAAAGTTTTGAAACGCTATGTGCCGTTAACTAGTTACACACATACATTTATAAATACTAAGAGTTACAACTTGTGAAACTAAATATATAAACTATATTCAGAGATTACATTAAGTTCAAGTATGAAGTTATGAACAATTTTTTTTTTCAGTGACTTGATACTTCATTATTTTGTTGAAATTTTGTTTAGAGCTGTGTTAAGGTTATGATAAAAGCTACTTCACACACAAAACATGTTAAGTTTAATTGAATGCTGGTAGTTTAAAGTGACATTTAGAAACAGATTTTGTTGTATTTTAGGTTATGTGTTAAAAGTGTAAAGTAACAGTCATCAAACCATTGCACAATCTCTTTGTTTTTTTTTTTTGAAAGATAATATGCTAGTCAGAGTTCATTGCAACTTTGCTGCCTGTTTACTTTTGTAATTGTAAAGGTTGTAACACACTGTGTACTCATAAAGGTGATACTGCACCTTACAATCATTTATTCAATTTTGGGAAGTTTATTTTGTTATATTTTGTTTACTATAGTAATAATATGTGCTTGTATTATTAACAATATTTTGGAATAGGAACATAATTGAAAAAATAGTTAGGATAGACTTAAGAATATTGTTTTTGTTGTGTATTTTGCTTGTGTATATTTAATAGTTTAAATAACTTCTTTTGTGTTTGTGTTTAACCAATTTGTATAAGGCTAAACATAGACAGTTACACAAGCTCGATATTTTGTTAAATGTGTTTTGACTTAACACAATGGAACAGACTTTTGCCCAGTTTCATTCACTTTTGAAGGACGAATTGTGTTATGAGATATCCATTCGTTCCGAAACTCCAGCACCTACAGTGCTAGGTTTAAAGAAACAGTTAAAACAATTAATTCAGGAAATTCCTTCTGAATCAATTTTAGAGACGGATTTCACTTCTGAAAGTGAGTTAGGGGTTATTACTAAAAAACTTCAAGACTTAGAAGATTTATTAAAAAAGTGTTCTGACACTAAAGATAGACATGCCCTCTGTAGGTCTAAAGCTTTAGCTTCACATTTGTACTTTAGAATTTTGAGAATACAGTGTTCCGAACTCAGCTTAATAAGTAGGAAGAGTGAATTACATACAAAGTTGCAGAGTTTGATTTCCAGATTAGATGCTGACAATGAGTCGTCTCACGACGAATCACTGGATTCCGAGAGTACCGCCGTTGACTGCACTGGTGATAAAAATGTGGCCAAGTGGAAGTTAAATTTCAACGGACAGGGTGATCCGCGCAGTTTCATCGAACGCGTTGAGGAATATAAAAGATCTTATGGCGTTTCAGATGGAAAATTATTTGTTTCTGCATTTCATCTTTTTACAGGCCGAGCATTGTTATGGTACAGAGGCAACAAATGTCAAGTTTCGTCTTGGTCAGAATTGAAAACTTTATTTTTAGAGGAATTTGATGCAGTAGATTATGACTACAGGTTGCTAGGTGAAATTCGAGCAAGAACACAAGGCTCTGAAGAACCTGTGTCTATCTATTTCGCTATAATGTTTTGCATGTTTTCAAGGTTGTCAACACCACTTTCCGAAGAACAAAAGTTACAAATTTTATTACATAATATTCGCCCTTTTTACTCAGAACAATTAGCTCTTGTTGACATTAAGTCTGTCGCAATGTTGAAGGAAAAGTGTCGCAAACTAGAGGCTGCGAGGCAGCGTTCCGCCTTATTTTCTGAGCCTACTAACAGTAAGGCAACTTTAAGTTCAGAGTTTGCTTACAAACAAGTGACAAAACAGATAAACACACTTTCAGTCACACCTGCACCTAAGGTTGATACAAGTAAAGGCACTAATTTTACGAAAACAAATAAACAACTATGTTACAAGTGCGGCAAGGGTAACCATTCCTTTAAATTTTGCAGGACAGTTCCGAAATTTATTAGATGTTTTTCGTGTGGACGTCAGAACTTTACAGTAAAGACATGTCCAAGTTGTAGTAAAAAGGCGATTAGTAAACCCGCTCCGGACAAAAATTCAAAAAACTAATTAGTAAGAACTGTGCAGAGACACAAGTAAAGAACTTGGTCATTAACAACAAAACATCCCTTTTACCTGACACAGTTCTGTATTCAGTGGATAAACGAGACTTTAGGCCACATTTAAAGGTTTTTGTTGACGGTTTTGAGATTACAGGTTTACTAGATTCCGGTGCTTGCGCGTCAATTTTGGGTAACCAGGCGCACAAGGTTTTTTTGAGATTCGGTTATAAACTGCATAGCAGTATTGATACCACATTTTCAGTGGCAAATGGAGACAAACTTGATTGCATGGGTTATATGTTTATTCCGATTACTTATAATTCCGTAACTCACATAATAAAATTTTTTGTAGTACCCTCTATAATAGCGGATGTTATTTTTGGCTGTGACTTTTGGAAAACATTTCAGTTAGCCCCTGGCATTTTTGATAATTTAGAATTAATTAAGGCACCTTCTCAATTTTACAATATTTGTGCGATTGATAATAAACAAATTCATACCATCACTTCTTTTGAAAACTTATCATCTCAACAGAAAGAATTAGCCCAGTCTGTAGTAAATAAATTTTTAGATATTTCTTCAGCGAAAATTGGATTGGGTAGAACAAAATTAATTGAACATGTTATTGACACCGGTGATGCCTTCCCAATAAAAATAAAACAATATCCACTTTCTCCCGAAAAGAAGGAAGCTTTAAGTAAAGAGTTAGATAGGATGCTGGAAATGGACGTAGTTACTCCGAGTGAAAGCCCTTGGAATAACCCAGCAATTTTAGTGAAAAAGGCAAATGGAGACTGGAGATTTTGCCTAGATTGCAGGAAACTAAATTCAGTGACAAAGGGGGATTCATACTCAATACCGTACATTCCACAAATTCTAGATAGCTTGAAAGAGGCAAGGTTTTTATCATCGATTGATTTAAGTTCAAGTTTCTGGCAAATTCCGTTAGCTAACGACTCTCAGGAAAAAACCAGTTTTACAGTTCCTGGTAGAGGGTTATTCAAATTTAAAGTCATGCCGTTTGGCCTATGCGGTGCACCAGCACGACAGCAGAGGTTAATGGACCAGTTATTTAATCAAAATTTTTGTAGTGATATTGAAAATGGAATAGTATTTTGTTATATAGATGATATTGTTATTTGTTCTGCTGATTTTGAAACCCATTTAATTTTATTAAACAGAGTTCTGGATAAACTAAAAATGGCTCAACTATCCATAAATTTTGATAAATGTAATTTTTTTAGAAACTCTTTGAAATATTTAGGGTATATAGTGGATGAATTTGGTTTACGCACAGATCCTGGAAAAGTTGCCGCAGTTTTGAACTTTCCGACCCCAAAAACTGCACAGGAGGTAAAGATTTTCCTAGGCACTTGTTCTTGGTACAGGCGCTTTATTAGGAATTTTTCAACCATCGCTGCACCACTCAATAGACTAACGAGTAAAGGAAAGAACGCACCTAAATTTGAGTGGAGCGAACAGGCAGAGGTAGCATTTAATACATTGAAGAATGCGTTGGTAACCGCACCTGTTCTTGCGGTACCGAATTTTGAAAAACCATTCAAAATACATTGTGATGCTTCTGCATATGGTGTTGGCGGTATGCTGACGCAAGAAACCGATGGTTGCGATCATCCCATTGCGTATGTCAGTAGGAGCCTAAATAAAAACGAAAGGAATTACAGCGCGACGGAACGCGAGGCTCTAGCTGTGATTTTTGCAGTGGAGAAATTTCAGGCTTATTTTGGTTCCAAGCCAGTCACAATTATCACAGACCATGCATCCCTAAAGTGGTTCTTAAATTTAGAAAATCCCTCAGGACGACTCGCCAGATGGGGTTGTAGATTATCACAGTATAATTTTGTTATCGAACATAGGAAGGGTTGTGATAATGTAGTTCCGGATACCTTGTCGAGACTCATACACGTAGATGTAGTTGGTGATCGTGATGATAACTCTAGTCAACAAGTTTTGGTAGATGACTGGTATGACAAAACATTTAATGGCTGTAAAATCAATCCAGCAAATTTTCCGAATTTTTGTATTTTGAACGATAAACTATATCGTTACAGTAAATGTAAATACCAGCTTCTCAGTGAGTTCGACTGGAAAGAGGTAGTCCACAAGAACGACATCCTTAGAATTATGCAACAAAACCATGCAGATGCAACTGCAGGTCATTTTGGTGTGTTCAAAACTCATCGCAGATTATCCCTCAGATATTTTTGGCGTGGTATGTATAAGGACGTAGTTGAGTACGTTAAGAATTGTGATACTTGCTCTGCGTATAAACACACGACATCAGCCACTCCAGGTCTGCTAGGGAAGCCTAAAGTCTGCGAGAGACCTTTTCAGGTCATTTCGGCTGATTTAGTCGGACCTTTGCCTAGGTCTAAATCAGGATTTACATTTCTTTTTGTGGTGACGTGTTGTTTTTCGAAATATACAATGTTGTTTCCGTTACGGCGTGCCACAGGTGCCGCTGTTGTTAAAGCGCTAGAGAATTTTGTATTTTTGAACCATAGTGTTCCAGAGACTGTGATTGTGGACAATGGGTCCCAATTTACAGGATCTGAATTCCGTAATCTCATTAAGCGTTATAATATTCCGAAATTACACTACACACCACTGTACACTCCGCAAGTTAACCTTGTTGAGAGGTACAATAAGGTTGTTATGACTGCTGTAGCCGCTTTTGTGAAAGATAACCACAGGTCCTGGGACGAAAACCTGTACAAGGTCCAGTTCGCCATAAACAGTGCGGTTAATGAATCCACTGGATTCTCCCCGTTCTTCCTTGTCCACGCTAGAGAACCGGTTTTAAATGGTTCCTTCTATAAGGACACGGATAAGGAGTACGAGGCCGGAATTCCAAGGGAGGAATACGCAGGAAAGTTTGGAACTTTGGAGGACATATTTGGTCAGGTTAGGAGAAATTTGTTTCAGGCTCATGCAGAGTATGCAACGCATTACAACTTAAGGCGTAGGTCTGCAAGCTATTCTGTTGGGGATATAGTGTGGAAAAAGACCTATCCACAAAGCGACGCTACAAATTTTTTCGCAGCTAAGCTGGCACCTAAGTATGAAAAGTGCAGGGTTGTCAAGGTTTTGTCACCTTTGGTTTACGAACTAGTTAGAGTAGCTGACAACCACCCAATAGGCACTTGGCATATTAAGGATATTAAGAAGTAGATATTTGCCATTACTTAGTTTGGTCTAAACTGTTTGAATATTTAAGTTATCAATATTCAATTAGGAATTTGTATGAGTGTAGTGATGTTCTGAATTAACAGTTACATTACCATGGTTCAGTTGAGGATGAATGTAGTGGATGTATGTAGGGATGAATATGTGATGATTGGAATGCTTGTGGTAGACCAACCGGTAGAGAAAGTAAAAATGCAAATATCGTACTTTGGGGATAACGAAAAGGGGGGGTTTTGTGTTTTGTTTTCGTTTTCCTTCTAGATAATGGATCATTTCTGTTATTTTTCCGATTCTGTTCCGAGATCTATTTTCTAGGAGAGTTATTTCGTTTTTTTTTCTCATATTCCGATTTTGATTCGGTTTTATTTTTCCGAATGGGATAGAGAACGGTTGCCATATCAGATGGACCCGTTCACAACCAGATTTTCCGTATTTGTTGAGTAACAAATATTACGATGGTAGTTTAAAAGAGTGAACCACCGTAGGCCTAGACGCATTCTATCAGTCAGCTGAAGAATGATGCCAAGATGTTTCCACTCAAGTGTCTTAGACACCATGAAGTTTTTTTGTATATATTCTTTTTAGAAGTTAGGGTTGTGTAGTTAAGTATAATGTATAAAACCTTACACTGTTTTCAGTATATTTATTTTGTTAGACAATTTTCCTTGTTAGTAGTAGATGTGCGTTCACGCGTAACTTCTGTGTTTTTTCTTGTTTGTTTGTTTCAGGCAAATTGTTAGTAGTTGTTGGATGACGCTGAGGGCAGCGTGGTTCAACCTGTTGAACCTTTTCGTAGGAGGGGAAGTATTGTGACGTTGTAAATTTTGAACTACTAATTAGCGTTTCGCTTTTAATTAAAATCTATTTTGTTCAAAGTATGTTGGTGCCACCTAGCATCAAGGTGCAGAACTACGCGTGGGTCGATGTTCAGAGTTCATTCGAGCCACAATAGATGGCGTTTGCTTCGTTGTCAATTGTCGTAAAAATAAAACAAAATAATTAAATAAAACCATAATATCATTTGTTTATTGTTAAGTCATTAACAAAACGGTTCTTATAATATATCCTTAGGTTCCGCAAATATTCAAAAATGAATTGGCTTCATGATCAAACTAAATGAGAGCGGCCACACTCGGGTTGCGTCTGGCAACACCGATTGGTGAGATTTAGAATTTTCTCTGGAGTCAACATGTGAAGACGAATTTTTTTTTCGTTCCAGGAAAATCTCATTCTTTTTCGCCCATGGCTTCGCCTGGAAAAATACAATAGTCATAAATTTTAGTCATCCTAACGTATTTCAATGTTTCATCAATTATGGTGAGTGAAAAATCAAGTAATGTGGATTCGACAAAATGGCGGTTTGGTTAGAGAAAATCCTAATTTTATGATTTCATTCCAGTTCCAGTTATTTTATCTTCCCAAATAAATGAGGATAATGGGTTGTGGGTGGACTTCTGAAAACCATTGGTGGCCAGGAGTTCAATAGGTGAGTTGTGTTTGATCGGGAAAATTCCACGTGTCGAAATTTTCACACAGCACAAATTATAATCTTGTTTTTCTTTGTTACAGGGTTTACGTTTACGTTTACGTTTACGTTTACGTTTTACGTTTAGCTTCAGTTTTCCGTTTTAGTTTTCCGTTTGCGTTTTCGGTTTTCGTATTTATTTCTTTTGCACATTCACGTTGACAACTTAATTTCTATGGATAAGACTTGGTGAAAATCTTTGTAATGAAACATTTCGGTTGTGAAGAATCAAATAAATTGAGTTTTGGATCTTGGCCGATGCCGTCCAGCTACCTTGCAGTCTTCGCACCTACAAGTAAGCAAATGTTTGTATCCTGCAACAGTTTAGTGAACCTTCTTAGTGTATGTGTACAGTAAGAACCCTGTCTTTACTACTGAGCTTTTATTTTGAAACAATTTTATGAATTTTACTGTGTCATTGTCTATTCCATGCCAATGGCATCTTAAATTTAAAACATAGATCTTATGTACTATCTACCTAAGTCATTCTAATGTATCTAAATTAAGTCTTGGCATTAAGCTAGAATAACTAAGCATTATTAGCCATCACTATGTATTAAGCGACCCCGGTAAAAGTTACATTAAAAACAATTTTGCCTAACATCTAGCAAATTTCATTTATAACACCTCATATACATTACAAGGGAGTCGACGGCTAGCTTCTATTCTTTACTAGGTAGATAGATCAAGTAAAGTAAATTAAAATTATTTTTTTTTTCCTCTAATCTTTGTAAGGTGGTAGATTATTCCGTATCCGGGTATATTTCTATTCCGCCCAATTTATCACCCTTACACGCTGCTGGACAATAATTATGTGGCTGTCTCTTAACATGGAGACTTCCACACGCCACGTTCTTACCCCACCTGAATCCAGCGGATCCTTGTGACTCGTTTCATCGTCTGCCTACTTAGAGGGCGGGTCTTCCGGGCGGTTGCGCTATCCGGTGCAAGCTCAGTATTCTAGCATCTAGCACAGCAATGATCCTAAATCCCGACGGTTATCGTTTCTAAGGTTCCATACCTCAAAAGGAAAAACGGCACCCTTATAGGATCACTTTGTTGTCTGTTTGTCTGTCAAGAAACCTATAGGGTACTCCCCGTTGACCAAGAATCATTAAATTTGGTAGGTAAATAGGTCTTATAGCTCCCTCCCGTCAGGGGAAAAATCCGAAAACCGTGAATTTGTGGTTACACCATAAAAAAAAATTAAAATGTGTACATAAACAAATAAATAATTAGTATTTTCAACTTTCAAAGTAAGATAAGTACACCAAGTTGGGTATCATATTATGCAAAGGCTTTACATGTACTTACATTCTAAAAAAGGATTTTTGTATATTTTTATGCGTAATAGTTTTTTGAGTTAACGTGCAAAATGACAAAAAAAATACGACTGCAGTACGAAGCCCTCGGTGCGCGAGTCTGACTCGCACTTGACCATCTTGATATTTCGGTTGCTCTGGTTCTCCGACGGATCTATACTTATTTCTTATTTGATCGCGTAGAGAAACTCCAATCGTTGTTCCCTCTATCGCGGCTCTGGGCTTTCTTATGAGGCCCATAGAAGTAAATTGAAACATCGGACTTTTGTAAATATAACAGCACATAGGTACTTAAGTATCGTTAAATTAATCACAAAGATGCCCTTATTACCAAAAAATATACAATTCCCAGACCACAGCTTGCGTGAGTCTATAGAAAAATAACCCGACACTTCTAAACCAAAACTATCTCGTTACGCTACCGCACACAAAAACTCCCATACCTATAAAAATTATACCATACATGTATAACACCGACAGACAACAATGAGTCCACATAACACAAGGATCAAGGAGGAGGTTTGATCAGGAATTCCACTGAACACTGAAATGGACATATTATACAAGTACGCTGGAAGAGGTGCGCCATACAAAAAATTACAGTTCTTTTTTGTGCCGTTTCGAAGCGCCCGACTAAGCGTACCGGGAATTAAAATTGACACTTTATTAAATGGCCTTCATGTTGACACTAGTTTCTAATCATTAAGATTTTATTCCGAGTATCACAGCGAGTGTCACATGACGCTCGCTGCTGCTATCAGCGCCAAACCGGCGAAAATCAAGTACTTCAAAAACAGGTCAGCAATCGCAGGTCCAGCGTACCTACTTGTATTAGTAGAGGTCAGTGTTACTGAACATTAATGCGCAAGATCAAATTACGGTAGCTTATTAATGTCCCTGAATCGCCATACATCCGCTTTTGGATACACTTTTGTTTTTTTTTTCTGTACTATACTATCGTAATAGGCCTGGCGGGATGAAAGACATCGTTTATAGGGCACCTGGTGTAGAGTTTCAAACCATCAGCCAACGTATTAGGGGGAAACATCTATTTGTTTGTATTAACGCTATTATAAATATTGGCCCCAAATATTTAAGACATGGGTGTCAAGTGAAACGTTCAACCGGCAACCAACGTGAAAAGCTAACGATTCGATTTCTGTGATTTAGGTGTGGTTTAGGTGCTAGGGTAAGACGCAAGGAAACTGGAAAACGTAGGTTTTTTTAGAGTTCCGTCCCAAAAATGAGCTATAAAAACTGATACTCAAATCTTATTGCCTATTTACTAAATAGAATACAATAAAATTGTAATCACTTAACAAAAAGGAGACTCATATTAATCTACTATTCGATAGTTTATGATGACGTCACCAGGACAACGAACTTTCTTTAGCTCATAAAACTTACCATCCTCGCTCGGATTCGCAGGCAAAATAAATATTTAGCTACAAAATAAACTACGGTCAAGCCAAAGGAAACCCCATATCCAATGAGTCAAGGTTTGTTTTCAAAAGAAAAATAAGCAAGGCATGGTTTTTGCCAAAACCTCTCCTTTTCCTGTTTTCAATTTAGGGACCACTTCAGAAGTTCTATGAATAGATTTAAAGTAGGTATCTATACTACCTAGTCTAGACTTCATATTTATTTTGATCTCTATATTTTGGTATGACGTGCACCTATTTTGGTAAGTGTAGTCCGCACAAAATGAGTTCTCACGCGCCATTTTAACTCTATCTGTCAACTGTCATGTCAAAAATACGGTTCACCTTTAAAACAAGTACTAAAATCGTACTTTTAACATGTCATTTTTACACATAAAGTTAAAATGGCGCGTGAGAACGCATTTTGTACGCATTATACAAGTTGTTTATTTTACTTTATTAATTTTATTACCATAATATACCTACTTATTATTTTCCTACTAATATTACAAATACGATAGTGTGTCTATCTGTATCGTACCGTTTTACAACTTTTCCGCTTTTATAACCGACTAGCTTATGCTCGCGACTTCGTCCGCGTGGACTACACATATTTAAAACCCCTATTTAACCCCCTTAGGGGTTGAATTTTTAAAAAATTCGTTAATATTATAAATGCAAAGTTACTTAATGAGTACTAACTACTATTACATAAAAAAAGGCTGCAAATTTCCTTCTTTAAATTCTTTTTATCTATGTATTATGGAGATAAAATCGGTCTTGTTAATTACAGTGTAAGTAACACAATCGACCCGTAGCCCGTAGGTCTTTAGATTGTACTCGTAAGCTTAGCCCACACATGTAGACATTATTTTCTTCGGACGTGTCTACAAGCTTTGCCTCGGGACCTTTTGCTTATAATGTAGTTACGCCTACCCAGAAACAAACAGCAGTTTATGTTGTAGAACGTAATTAAGGAACATGCTCAATTTATTAAAATATGGACGTAGGAATTAACCATCAATTTTATTTAAGACATTATTGCCGATAAAAGTAATTTAATCATGTTTTATTCTAGATATTTATTTATAAGGTTAACTACCTGGAATCATTTGCCAGATACCTTTGAGTTGAATTATTAATAGGTAATATTGATTTCGATTTACCCATATTGTGCTTATTGAGAAATTTTAATCGAAAAACCCTAATAGTACGGCTATTAGAATATTCTATTTACTTTTTGCGCTTTGGACAATACACTCCACTCTCCAGCCATGCGTATCATTATCGTACCTACTCTTAAAGCCTGAACAGAAAATGAGCGACCGAGCAAGATGCCACACTCAGTGATAAGTATGAGATTTTCCGCGATATGTATGGTAGGTATCTAAAAGATTTGTAATAAGTGCTTCAAAAGCAGCAAGAAAAATAAAATCAAAAATAACAGTTTGACCTTATTTCAAAAGTCAAATTTTTAGACTTGTTGCTTAGGTGTTAAACTTGGTTTTATTTTAGATTTTTTTCTCATTTTAAAAATATACCTGCCTACTTGAGCGATGCCTTTTTGTTCCTGATCTGTCATCTAGATATCTACTAAAGATGGGCGTTATTGGCTATATACGGCAACGGTTAATCAACAGTTACTTAGTTTCAATACCGATATTGTTAACCGTTGCCGAATATCGGTATCAGAGTTGTGTTTCAACTAATTTAATATACGCAACGCGCAGTGGTTTCCGTAGTAGTAACTAAGCTAGCTGCCGTATCAATACCGTCTGTACTCTGTATAGCTAGCGCGCGCATATTCACTAAAATAAAACCAATTTTACTTTCATGAATATCGTGAAGTAATCACAACCTTAAGTTCATAGCAGTAAAGTTTAATTTGATCATTGACATAGGTCAAACTATAGTGGACGCCTGCACGAATAGTTTGCCACAGTCCAGTTAACCAAAAACATTTCATGAAGATTGATAAACCAAAGAGGACCTTATCTCTATTACTTTAAGGCTAACTGTATTTAGAATGATAGATCAAAGTGTAATGGACAAGTACTTGTACAGTTAAGCCTTAGCGTAATAGAGATAAGGTCGGCTTTGGTTTACCAAGTTCTTAGTTACTAAGCCGGTAGCCAATAACCGCTCCTTCTCAGCTTTCAGTGAAAGAAAGAAAGAGAAGGCATAATTATTGCGTTTCTAGTTACCAAAAAACCAAACAATGCATTGTCAGTTGCCAGTTGTCAGTGTTGCGTTGTCAGGTGGTTCGTCATAGATGATAACTGAAAACCGTTGCTAGCTACGACAATAACGCTACTGTACGCTATAGGCACGGCAGCGGTTTTCAGTTAAGTTAAGCTATAGCGGACACATGTCTAATATCATGATAGAGACATTATTTTTAATAAGTAAGTCTTTATAGAAGTTATTCATAGATAAGCATTCTCAAATTACAATGACTAAGTAAGTTCTTAATCAATTAATTTCGTACAGCTACGCGACGTAAGTAACGTGCGTGGTAGGTAATTATAAATTATCACGAAATAAACGAATAATCAAAAATAATGTTACTAAATGCTAAAGGGTCATGTTTCAAACGAACAATTATCACCTACTTAATTTAAATTACATGCAACACCGGGTCGTACGGTATGTGTTATAAGAAAACCCCGTGGACGGCTCACAGAACCAACGCATCTGTAATGAAAGTGCTTTTGAATCTTCAAGTGAATATCTAGTATCTACCACTGGTTCTGAACGCCCTTCCAACAGAGAAGAACCAGCAAGAAATCAGTTTTCATATGAAAACTGATTCTCAAATGATGATCTCCATGTCTCAATAAAGATTAATGACATAGAGAGAGAGATCATGTAGCATAATTTTGTACCTATTTACTACACTATTCGAAAATCTCTAGATTTAGATTTTCTACTTCGTACGTCCGCGTGGATTTAGGTTTTTAAAAATCCCATGGGAACTCTTTGATTTTCCGGGTTAATAAGCCTATGTCCTCCCTCGGGATGCAAGCTATCTCTTTAACGAATTTCGTCAAAATCGGTAGGACGGTTGGGCCGTGAAAGGCTAGCAGACAGACAGACACACTTTTGAATTCATAATATTAAGTTATAAACTAGTCCGAGAACATAATATGTGGGCGTATGTGAGAAAGTCCATGAACCTATACGAGTTAAAGTTAATTTAATTACAAGCCATTGTTCGATAGAAGACAATAGTGTGTAAAGTGCAGTTTACAAGTTTGTCCTATGATCAACACCTGTGCGGACATTGTGTATTGACATAAACGGTAAACGACTATGAATGACCTACGTAAAGTACCTACCTAGCCAACCTATGTATAGTGATATCTTTGATACAATACTTACTGCTTACGTATTCAGTTAAATAAACCAGATGCTATGAGGGCCTTAACCCCAATCAAATGTGTACCAAAATTAAAGTTCAGGTTATGGCATACCTATTATCAAAAAATGTCCCACAAAATAGAGGCTGCAAGTTTTTAATACCTATTGAAAGTGCGTGCGACATCAGCTTTAAGATTCACCCGCATCCTTCGCATCGAAGAAGTAGGTAATATGGGGTGCTTACCTATAGCGAAATCTTTGATCATACAGTTGAACAAACTAGGGCTACAAAATCAAACGGGGTTATTCCATATGGGTTGGGGTTATAGGGTTGGGATCATATCAAGAGATGTCCCACAAGACAGGAGTTGCAAGAAGAACACGCAATGCATTTCTAATACTGAAAGTGTGTGCAATTCGTGATGACGTTAGTTGAATTCACGCAATTGTAGTAGCGCACCCGATGTCAACTCCATTTTCAGAACTAAAAACTAAGATTTCTGTCTGTGTCGGTTCTTCTCGCAATTCTCGCGACCATACATTGTGAGTCGCAGGCGCCAAAATTCCGATATTCGCATTTCGCATATTCCTTATTATTCACTAGGGATATGATATGCGATTATTAGAAGTTTACAATCCGACGTAAGTATGAATTTATGAATAACACCAATCTGTACCTATTGGTGTTTGTGGTAATAAGTTTATGTTACGACTGGTCGTTGCAGACTGCAGTACAGACCGCAAAGTAATGTTTATTTCATCAGCTACGGGTCTCTCGAGACTTTGACGACTGTATCCTGTTGCAATTATAATACCGGCCGCAGGACGTACATTGTACTGACATAATTACCTATAAAGAAATTCTGCTCAAATTCTTTGTTTTGCGAACTACTCCAAAAAGCTTTTTCCTTAAACAAGAATTGACCGGAAAACAGCTAAAGGCAGGATTGATTATTCGTGTAAAGTTTTAGAAGAAACTGTTTAAAGAGGCTAATTGAAACGCCATGATTGTGTACATAAAGAATGCAATTCAACGAGCTAAGAAATTGGTAACTAGGTAGAGCGCAGCGCAACTTTATAAATAATTGAAAACTCATCAGTTTCTCTGCTTCGCCCGTGAAGACTAATGATAATGTTTTAAACCCAAAAAACAATAGGATCAGACAATTTCACATTTACGTATAAATAGGTATGAGTTAGCTGTGTTATTAGTACGGAATCAGTGTTTTCTGCTTAAAATTGAAAGTATAAGTTGATATTTCAAAAAATAAAATAGCAAAGCAAAAGCTCTTATAAAATCGCGTGTGGAACGAGATCAAAAAACAATTTCGCGTTACCAACAACCCTTGGTGTTTACAATAATGTGGTTTGTTGCAGTGGGCGCGACGAAGGCTTGGCTCTGCACGCCATCTTGAAACGCTTTTGATTTATGATCCAAATTACACTGTACTCGGAAGCGCTATAATGTACTCGGAAATATTATTTGCATTATTAATGTTATATATTTATTTCTCTACAATGGTGTTTAAGAGTTGTAAAACCAGTAATTTATTTTAGACTAGCTTTTGCCCGCGGCTTCGTTTGCGGTACATACGTAATTTATAGCCTTTATTTCTTTTGAATAATGTAGCTTTCCAATAGTGAAAGAATTATTAAAAATTCAAATCGTTTCAATAGTTTTACAGAGTTTATCGATTATACTTAAACAATTTTTTTTTAATTTGACATTTTGTAAGGGGCTTTTACAGATAATCTATATGCCAGCCCCATCGTTACAAACTAAATTACAATCAAACTAGATTCGGAGATTTCGGCTTTGTAGAGCATTTTCTCTGTCACTCATACATATGTGACGTTTTGTCGGTCTCAACGATACAACGCTCTACGAAACCGCTATCTCTTTCTAGATGTCAATCTACAATATTTTCTGCCGCATACTGTACCTAATGATAGGTAGTAACTTTTTCAGAACTGATTATTTTGAGAGATTATGTTGAATGATCTGTCTGAGATTACCTAAGTATTTTATATTTCAAACGGTAATTAAGTAATATAGGCTTTTACATTTTTACATCGATCTAGAGATACCAGAGACACTGATAAGTAATATTATCGATGTTCTGATAAGAACTGGAGCACTTTATTGCGGATTTGCTTTATCTATGATAACTACATGGCGTAAACCCGTTGAGAGTGGCACACGATATCCGTTAGAGGGACCTTTTAGAATATACGACAACTAAAGACTAGGTTGATTCTATTCTCTGAGAGGTAGGTATATTTCTGACTATACTCCATCCACGGAAAGAAGTTAGTATAGGGTTCTCTCTGATACATAATCCCATACAAAGACACAGACGAAAATCTCAGTGGGCGTTAACATGGCGTTAACCAATCACTAACATGTTTTCAAAAAACATTCGAAATTCAGTTTTTTTTTAAAGAATATAGTATAGTTTGAAAATATAGTTTCGTTTGTGATTGGTTGATGACTCAAATTGGTTAACGAGAGAGCCCTTTAGCTGTAGCAACTTATTTCCTCCGTAGATAGAGTAATAGATGATAACCACGACTTTGTCCGAGTGGAATTAGTTTTTAAAAGATCCGTGGAAACAGTTTGATTTTCCGGTAGAAAAAGTAGTCCATGTCCGTTTCGGATGCAAGCTATATCTCTGTACCAAGTAGATAAGCCACTTCTTTTTTAAATAACTTTGATTTTCCAGGACCAAGAGTAGCCTATGTCCTTATGTTAGATTAATGGGGCCGTGAAAAACTAGCAGACAGACAGACAGACTTTCGCGTTGATAATATTAATAGACTTTACTTTGTGTAAACTTCGATGTGTTAATTTGTGCAGCAAACTAGAGCTTCTTAAATAGTCTCCAGAAGATCAGAAGAAGTAACCAGTAGAAGGAATTCAGATATTTAGTAGGTACGTCGTGTCGTATTCGTGGTGTATAAAAATAGCCTCAGCGGTATTAGAGTAATGGATAATTACTGTTTGACCTAAATGCTACATTAATTGATATCTCGAACTGCTACGCTTTAACTGACCAAATTGTAACCGAACTCCGGGCTCTGTGGGCAAGGGTGAAATATACTACTACAGGTCAAGGGTTACTGTTATAATCATCATCATCATCTCATAAATTAATCAATGATAATATTATCATTAGTAGTTGATACCTAGTATGTAGGTAGGTAGGTAATTCCAAAATTTCAGAAATCCATTCCACAATTTTTCTCGATTATGGATGATGTAGTAAACTTTTAACGACGCGACGGTAAGTTACTAACTTCTCTTTATCTTAACTGGTCTTTTTCTTGACTCCGAATAAATTATTTATTTGTTCTCAGCGGATATATGGAATTACTATAAGGAAAATAAATATAATGATTTTTATCACGGTGTATAGGTCATTAGGTAACCACTGTTTTTGTATGCATATTGCAAAGATTTCTACGTACCTTAACCTACTACTAGAGCTTCTGATAGGTCTACATGCAACTGGATAGACTGTTTCAATATCAATAAGGCTACAATATCAATAGGTTACGATTGAGAGTATAGGTAGGTACACACTTCATTTACACCCTTTATATTATTTTGATAGCAAGGTTGCGACCACAATCATGACAAAAAGGCACCGATGAATGGAAATCCGTTTTATTATATTACCAAATCAGTTAGGTAGGACCGATTTGAATGCGAGAGGCCGACATCCGACTCGCCTGATTGATATTCCTGATAATCTTTGCCAATATTTTACGTGGACGTGACTAGACAACAAAATGTTATAAAGTACAAAATGTTGTTCAAAATACACCGGTTTATTGAAATCTTGGTGTGAAATTGGATTTGGATTTGGACTGAATTTTATTTCTACAACTAGCTTATGCTCGCGACTTCGTCCGCGTGGAGTACACTAATTTTAAACCCCTATTTCACCCCCTTAGGGGTTGAATTTTCAAAAATCCTTTTTTAGCGGATGCCTACGTCATAATAGCTATCTGCATGCCAAATTTTAGCCCGATCCGTCCAGTAATTTGAGCTGTGCGTTGATAAATCAGTCAGTCAGTCAGTCACCTTTTCCTTTTATATTATATTTAGATAGGAAGTTTTTAGATGAATTTCTAGATTTATGAACACAAAAAGAGAGCAGCACTTCACGGGCGCCTCCTGTGGGGCGTAGAGCTCTACATACTCGTAAAGCTCATTTTTAGGATTCCGTAGTAAAACAAGGAACCCTTATAGGTTCGTCCAGTCTGTCTGTCCGTCAGGTTTGTCCGTTACAGCCATTGTACAAAAATAAATAAAAATCTGTTTTAAAATGTTCAGGTAAAGGCCTTTTATATTATGACAACCCACTTGGTAGGTATAGTTATCTTACTTAGAAAATTGAAAATACTTACTAATTATTCATCCTTGACCCATTCTAATTTTTTTTGTGATGTAACCACAGATTCACAGTTTTCGGATTTTTTCATTTACTTGTGATATAAGACCTACCTTCCTACCTTTCATGATTCGAGTACCCTATAGGTTTTCTTGACAGACACGACAGACGAAAGGCAGACAACGAAGTGATCCTATAAGGGTTTCTTCTGTCCTTTTGAGGTACGGAACCCTAAAAACTACCGTTTCTTATGAAACAATGAGCACCAATATTTTTAATAACTACCATAGCTACGGAACCTTACCTCATACCTGACACTTCTGACACGCATTTGACCAGTTTTTTAATAGGATCCACTGTTCAACGTAGGTATCTACCAGGTACGTAATTAATCAGTGTACGCTACGGTTCTTGAAACAGTGAATACGAATAGTTCCGGCTAGTGTATTGTTATTTGTTTTACGGCCGCTCCTAAATATCGACCGGTAGTGTGTACCAGCAGACCGTCGTAAAATGCCATCGGGGTATGCTTCCGTATGCACTGTGCAGTAACACCCGGTATGGAGCGATAGATTTTATTATTTTTAAACTATAGCCTGGTAATAAATAATGCGTTTAAAATAATAATAAGGTCATAGTCAGTACAACGAACGCGCCTGTCTGTGTATGCACTTAATGCCACCAATAGAAGTCGCTGGAGGCAGATCGGACGAGCAGCAGTGAAGAATTCATACCCACGACCACTGTTAAGAGTGAACGATTGAGATGAAGAGGAGAAGTCATTAACAGGAACTTTTTTTTAAAACTCTGATACAAGTTAGCCCTTGACTGCAATCTCCCCTGGTGGTTAGTGATGATGCAATCTAAGATGGATGCAGGCTAATCTGGAAGGGATATGGCAGTTTTTTATTAAACCCATACCCCTTTGTGTTCTACACGACATCGTACCGGAACGCTAAATGGCTTGGCGGCACGGCTTCGCCGGTAGGGTGGTCACAGGTAGTACAGGGTAGGTACTCTACATTTATAACAGAAGTGCTTTAAAGATTTGAAAAGATCGTGTCATTTTAAAAATAATTATGTGATAGGTAGATAAGTATGTTGTTATTCCTTGCAAACCAATATAAACCGAGTTATTATTAAAGGTGAGTAAGGGAATACAGGACCACTCTGAATAACGAAAACATAATCAACATTCCACAATGAAGCGCACACAATTAGACCGCATTCATGCCCCAATCGGTTGTATTCAAATTTCGAACACGTTCAATATTACGTTCGGACTACCTACACAATATTACGGACTTAGTTTTTCTAACCTCCTTTGTTTTACTAACTTTGTTTTGTTGTCACATTCCTAAATTGAATTTATTAATTTGCATATTAATGTTTTGTTTGCGGATATGAAAAAAGTTATGAGCAATAGTTATAAAAAGGAACGGTAACAATAAAATTATTATTGTTAGAAATCTATTTTTTTTTTTCACTTCATGTGACTTTGTATTAAAGCAATACAGATTTACCTATTTACCTAGTATAATACCAAGTTTTTAGGGTTACGTACCTTAAAAGGAAAAACGGAACCCTTATAGGATCACTTTGTTGTCTGTCTGTCTGTCAGTTTGTCGGTCTGTCAAGAAACCTACAGGGTACTTACCGTTGACCTAGAATCATGAAATTTGGCAGGTAGGTAGGTCTTATAGCAGACATTAGGGGAAAAATCTGAAAACCGTGAATTTGTGGTTACTTCATACAAAAAAAATTAAATTGTGGTCATGAACTAAAAATTAGACTCGCACTTGGCAGGTTTTTTTATTGAATCAAATGTATTGAACGTTCCGAACAAAAATCGTGTTATATGAAGCTTTTTTTTTCTCTTTTCTATGAAGCTGTCAAATTAGTATGGCACTGCTCACAAGTTGTTATCTTTTTCGAGTTGCAGCCCGCAAAAATTGTTATAGTGTCTAGTTGGGGTAGATAAGTAAGGCTTTGAGCACAGGCATGCTGTATCTACCTTGTCACAGATGATAACCTACTATGGACTAAGTAATATTTGCACGGCTATAACTGATTCAGGAACACGTATCTTGACGCCAACTGTATAATGCAAATGCAGTTCGTCATGACGTGTCAATGTAGAATTGATATTAGCTACGTGCTACAGATACAAACAAACAGCTATGGAGTAGGTAGGTCAACTCACAGCTGGGTAAAATTAGCTACGCTAGCGACTGCTTGTATTTCGTTTAGATGATTCATAAAATACATTTGGGCTATATAAATAAACTTTTTGTGAGTTAACATTTTTTTTAAAGATTTATAATAATTGTAAGTATAAAATTTTGTTTACAGTTTGTTAGTTAGAAATAAAGGCACCATTGTTTTGATCTAGTATCTCTTAAATAATATGATTTGCTATATCTATATTAGATTTGATTAGAATAGCCGTTTACTGTAGCTAAGCTAGATACAATAGGTATGTCATGAGCATGACCTTATATTGCAGATGTGACATTATAATAAAATAATATGTATTGCAGCTGAGAGCCATAGTGACCTAGATAGGCCGTGTTGAACTAAAAAAATAATTAGGTCACTCGTACAAATAGGTATCAGTCGCAATCCAAAAAATAATCTTTGGCAAAAACATGGTAACAATAAGTTAAATAACCTACCGAATTAAAAACAGCTAAGCATAATTTCTTTCGATACAGTAGGTAGGTAGGTAGGTATTTACAATTACTGTAATTTGAAATGATTGTGCCCGACTTTGAGACGTACCCTAAGTACATAATACCCTAAGTCTACATATATAAAAGGAAAAGGTGACTGACTGACTGACTGATCTATCAACGCCCAGCTCGAACTACTGGACGGATCGGGTTGAAATTTGGCATGCAGATAGTTATTATGACGTAGGCATCCGATAAGATTTTTTTTTTGTTGAAAATTCAACCCCTAAGGGGGTGAAATAGGGGTTTGAAATTTGTGTAGTCCACGCGGATGAAGTCGCGAGCATAAGCTAGTACATAATATTTGTTGGCTTCCCTTGTCATTAGGGCCTTTTTTTATCAGTGACAAGAAAGTCTAATGCTTTGGTGTTTTCGGCGCACGAGAATTGGAGCGTGGAGGAAAGAATTACTATTTGTGATTATACAAAGTACAGACTCGACAGACAGGCAACAGGAAAAAGTTAATAAATTACTTACTAAAAATGCGGTGATAGTCAATGGTCTGTAGTTCGATCCCTGGAAACTTTTTAGAGTTATGTGCATTTAAATTGGTATCACTTGCTTTAACGGCTAAGAAAAATCATCGTGAGGAAAACTGCATGCCTGAGAGTTTTCCATAATGTTATCAAAGGTCTGGGAAGCCTGCCAATGCGAACTTGACCAGCGTGGTCGAAACCTTTCTCATTCTGAGAGAAGACCCGTGCTCAGTAATGAGCTGGCGATGCGTTGATGATGATGAAACATACATATTTCAACAACATACTTAGTAGTGACTAAAATAATAGGTGTTTAATTAAGTACTTACATAATATTTCTTCTTATATATTTGACTCGGGAAGGTAATCGGGATTCCTACGGGCTTTATAAAAAAGTTAAGTATGTATAGCTAGGTTACAATGTAAAACTTAATAAATAAAACATGCCGTTGGATCACAATTACGCTTTCGGCTTTACTGATATATAATGTACCAATTAAATCAATAGTTATACGTAAATGTGTTACAAATTATGCGCACGCGTCCCGACAAAAATACGGGTGGATCATAATTCATACAAGATTAACGTAGCAGAAAGTGGGCCAATTCGTCGATCCTGACAACATCCAATGGGTATTGAGTATTGACTATCCACGCATGAACATAATCTCTAGACAAATAAAACTGTCTATTAATTGATTAATGGGGTCAGAGAAAGTTATGTATGCTGATGGCTATGGCGATAAAAATGAAATAAAAAATATAGATACACGTACACCTACTTACGTAAAATACATATTAAACTACTTATTAGGTTTTTGAGTGTGAACTTGAGTGTTTTGATTACAAAATAGCCTCATATGAAAGCTCAGATTCACTTTTTAGTTCACTAAGTACGTGATCAAATCAGAAATGAGGAGAACCTTAGTAACCGGGAACTGCGAAGCTGAAGTGGCAATGGGCAGAGCACATAATATGTAGTTCTAAAAACTGATACCTAGACTTTAAGGTTGACTCCGTCCTAGGTGGACAGATGATATCAAACCAGTCGCAGGGCCGTTGGATTCAGGCGGCGTAAGACCGTGGCGTGTCGCAGTCCGTACAAGAGACCAGTAATGATGACCATATAATGATGACTCATTCGTTTTATCATTTATCGCTATGTAGATTGTAGAATTGATGTTAGAGTAAATGTAGAGCAAGGTTAATATTTCTATTTGCATGTTTCTAAGCTCAATTTATTTTCCGACAATCCTAATACTTTAAAACCCATTTTTTCTTACAGCTACTTTCTCGACATGTTAATTTATAACGCACGAATTTAAAATTTATCCGTTCCATTTGAACGAATTACGTTGTAATTAGTTATTTTAAACATACCCCGTAGTCGTAAGAAAAATAAAATAGTTCTTTTTATTTTATTTCAAGTAGGTAGGTACCTACCGAGTACAAAGAAGCTTGGTTTTGGTAATCGCTAACTAAAAAAATTCAATAGACTGAGCTTGTGGGCTGACTCTTCAATTCAATGGTCTGCTAACTGCCGAATACTGGATTATCGTTAAAATAACAAAGGAACAATAGATTTTGAGGGCCATTTTATGGAAACACCTTTGAGTTTTTGCTATTAATACCTACCAACTAAATTTGTTTTATAGGAACACCTTTTGCTGATATATTTATAGAGCGTCTAAAGAGAAAGCTTCTCTTTATTTTTATAAGTTAAATTTTTTCTCTCTTTATTTGATCACATACAGTATTTAATAATTTAATATTTACATTGTTACTTTTTTTTTTTAAAGAATATTAGCCATATTAAATGACTAATATTCCCCTTTCCTCTCCAATTAAGCGTCAGGCTTGTGCTAGGAGTAGGTACGACAATAGTGCAACGGGCGGGATTTGAACCGTCGACCTTTCGGTTTTCAGTCCACTCCTATACCGGTTGAGCTATTGAGGCTCAACTTAGATAGGTACTTATTCCTAGTTAGTACATACGCCTATCAAGTGTTCACTTATAGTTACATTATCTATAGAATTTTGTGCGGGAGTTAGTATAGGTAAGTACTTTATGAAGTTAATGAATTCGGTGTCTGTATACAATATACATAATCAATATTTTCATCCAATTTGACTAAAACCGAGATAATAATTATGTAGGTATATAGGTTGGCCTTAAGATAAAAATAAAATCTTACAAGTGCATTCATATTTTTTTTATACGCAAATGCCCCCGCGCTTGCAAATCAGATCGAGGCACACTGTTCCACAAATTGGCCGGAAACAATGTACTGCCTGTTCTCGCGGTGTAAACAGCACGTTAAGAATCTTAAGATACCCATAAGAATTCTCGCTTTTTAACAACAAACGCATTTAACTTTGGTTTTAACACGAAAGGTCCAGAGTTCATTTTCAAACGCAAGAATATTTTATGTTAGTGTTCGATCCAAAAACCATGAATATTAATATTACCACGTGGATTTTGAACTCAAGGATACAACCACAAAACTCAGAATAAGCATAGAAGTGTTAAAGGAGCGCCAGATTATCGCCGCACAGCTGATGTGCAGTGAACCATCAGCAGGAGTTAAGGCGGATGTCTACGGTCATTTTTCAATGACAGTTTTGACTTATTTAAAACTGACGGTGAATAGAGATTACGTAGTATTAAAACTGTCAGTTTTTGGACTGCCAGTTAGAACTAATGGAATATTTTTATTCATATTTTTTATTATTACCGTCAGATTTAACTGTTTACTCAAAACTGTCAGTGAAAAGTGGTCATTTGCCAATATTATTCTAAAAACATAGCAATACCTACCCATAATATTTAATTAACTTTTCTTTGGTTGCTCGATATACCTACTTAAGTTTTATTGTTTTTATTGTTTTATTGTTTATGTTTGTATGAGTGAGTTGTTTAAAATCGACGACACTATTCCGGTATTAAAGATTGCACATACCGTTTCTTTCACCTTATTTAGAGTTCTGTGGAAACAACCTTGGCCTTGGCGCTTACCTGTAACAAAGGAGGAATAAAGATTAAAGCTTTACAACGAAAATATTTATCGACGCTTTCAAATTGGTACGGAAGCGTATTGTTAGAACAAACATTGTCCATTCGTGACTTATTTGTCGGATAAGGGAGGGTGAAATGAAAGTGAGTAATTAAATGTATTTCTATTCTGAACGCTTTGGACGTCGAAGTCAATTTATGTGATGTGACCACCCTGAGCCGCTATTGTGTTTCACTTCACGCCAGTCACTTGACGGACGTTGCTGGGGGAGTCTAATGTAAGGAGTCATTGTGTGTTTCACTTTTAATGAATTCTTTGTTTGACTTCGTTCTGCGGGCATTAGTCTAAAATTAAGTTACTGCTTTGGATTAAATATTTTTCTTCCAGTACTTCTCTATTATGAAGAACTCACAGACATGCAGGTTTCCTCAAGATGTTCTCCATAATGTTCTCAAAGGTGTGTGAAGTCTACCAATCCGTACATAGCCAGCGTGGTAGACTACGGCCAAAACCCTTCTCACTCTGAGAGGAACCCGTGCTCTGCAGTGAAGCGGTGATGGGTTGATCATGATGATGATGACTTCTCTATTATTATAAGCTTGAACTCTAGTTATATTATAGGATAAACATTTTGCCTACTTACCTAAACATTATTTACTAAGTAGGTACCTACACCTACATTACCTTCGATCAAGATTCTGTCAAGACATTTTAAAAAATCTATAAAACCCTACTTAGGCCAATGTTAACTTACGGTTCTGAATGCTGGGTTACTGGGCACATAGAATTAAAAAGTATCTATCCGTCTGAATTAGTCTTACTTTTCAGTTTACATTTCAGATTCATATTTTCATGTTTATAAATAGTGAACTTGAGATAAGATTAATATTATTCAAACACTTGAACCACAATCTGACTTACCAACATGCCAACTACCTACCTACTCATAATATTCATTCATTAGGTGCCAAAACTGCCCATACATATCAAACAAAAATTATGTTATATCTACTACTATCTTGAGAGTTTGCATTTAATTGATATATTTAAACCCAAATTGCAACCACAGTGTAGGTACTTACCTATTACTTCTATAATAACGAAAGGCAGTAATATAATATTGACCATTGAACGTAACCGCCGTAAATTAGACGAATCCGAATCCCAGAACAACGAAACACACGGCCGCATGATCAGAAATAACGTAGGTACAACAAACCATTAAATAAAGGGACCTACAATTTAAATAAGCAAACCAAAACAGCTCTTACTACTTTAGTCTTAGTTCTAAAATTCCCTGTGCATTGTTTCCTAAATATGTGGTAATACAAAGACAGGCGGGAAAAAACAATACAACACGTTCCTTCGAACGGGATTTCATCTCGTTATATTCCCCATAAAAGGACTTCGATTTCTTTTTTCCCTCATTGAGATGCGAAATTATTTTTTAATTGACTTTAGTATTAAGGCATTTTATAACCTGCCTTAATGGCATTCACTTGGCAATACGGACCAGTTTTAAAAAATAAACACCTATCTGTTTGCTAAGATATACGTGAGTTAACTAACGAACTAAGCGATCATTATCAGTACCCTTATTATAAATGCGAAAGTGTGTTTGTTTGTTGGTTTATTGGTTTATTAGTTTGTTGGTTTGTTGGTTTGTCCTTCAATCACGTCGCAACGGTGCAACGGATTGACGTGATTTTGCATGGGTATAGATAAAGACCTGCAGAGTGACATAGGCTACTTTTTATCCCGGAAAATAAAAGAGATCCCACGGGATTTTTAAAAAACCTAATTCCATGCAGACGGAGTCGCGGGCATCAGCTAGTTATCAATAAGGTTTTCACAAAATAAATTAAACATAATCAAACTAGAATATATACTAAAATATCCTGGCACTAACAGAAATAAATGTGTAAAATATAAATTCAGTAAGTATAAAAAGTTCTAATATTATTTGAATCGATTGTTAAGTTTATCGAGGTAATAAAGTACACCCATTGGATCACGAATCGATGATGATATTTAAAATCACAAACCACAATTCTATATGCGTCTATCTTAAAGACTTAATGTAACTAATTTATAGGTATATGCAGGAACGTGCCTTTCGCAACCGGAAAGATTTTAAAATAAGCACTAAAATTATGATGTCTTACTGCCCATAGTATGTGGTGGTCAAGATAAATTGAATATTTAACTTTTATACTCTTTCTGTGAATCCTGTATTTGTTTTACACAACAACAACCAAATCAAGACTATGTACATTAAGTACCTATTCTATCATTTAAAGATAAATTTAGGAAGACATTAGAGACAGTTAATTGACTTTTATTTTTAACAAGCCACGGTTAACTCTAAATCTAGTGGTAAACCAGACAAACAGATACAAAGAATAATAAAATTTAACTACTGTTTTATAGCACCCCTAGAAGCTTTTTAGTAAGTTAATCTCAATAAAATGTTAATCAAACTAAATCGAGACATTAGGAATCGATTAGATTTCGAGTCAAATGGTCAAAAACATTGAAGACACCGCGATTAATAGGTCGCTAAACGTCGTAATTTTTTGGCAGTTTTAAAATTTCGAAGCTAGAGAATCGAGAGACGCGTCATTTCGGGCAGTCAGAAACAAAACACAGAAAGTCTTAAAAAAATAAAAAAGCAACTGCACGGTATCCATAACCACCCAAACCTCTGGAAACAGCAAGTTTCCAGAGGTAAAGTTTCTGTAAAGTTGCTGATTTCGACTTACCTACGTGGTTTTAGAATTATTTAAACGACGAAAAGCCACTATGTAGTTGCTTAAGCTTATAGGCGAGACTTATGTTTTAGCTTTATGTTACAACTGTTAAGTCGTCATAAATTGAAAATTATTTGGACTTACCAGTTTAATCTCTATCATCTTACATCAGCATCCGATCAATCTTCTGCTGCAGCAATAAATTAAACGGCGAGTCTTTAATTTGTGATTCAATAAACAAGTCACAAAATCATAATTAACTTCGGTCAAGTGCGAGTCGAACACGCACACGTAGGGTTCCGTACAATCGTACAAGAAAAAACACTTTTTCATTTCATTAAAACACTTTTTACATGACTGCGGTGAAGCCCAAAGGAGGGTTATTAATTTTAATAAAAATTGCGACCAATTTGAAAGTTTTATTATTTGTTGTTATAGCAGCAACAGAAATTGACAATCTGGGAAATTTTCAACTGTCCACCTATTACGCTTCACGAAATACAGTCCGCTGAGAGACAGACAGACGGACGGACAGACAGACGGACGAACGGACGGACGTACAGCGGAGGCTTAGTAATAAAATAGGGTCCCGTTGGCACCCTTCGGGTACGGAACCCTGGAAACGGGTTCAAGTTCTGTTCACAAAAAGCACACTTGTTCAAATATGCACTTTAAAGTTTAATGAATGTGTACATTTCCTGTGTTTGTGTTCTGTAATGTGATGTTTGATATCGGTTGAATTTAAATCACTACAGATTATATAGACGACATTATTTTATTACCTCATAAACTTCATGACCCGATTTCTTGATTTGGACGACTGCTCCCATTAAAACTCTTATTATTTCGTTTCTTAAGTTAGTAGGACAGTTCTTGGGCTAAGTATATACCTACCTAAGCATAAAGTCTGCACGTAATGACGGAAAGAGGAAACTGACCATAATTATTTGGTACATAATTTTGAATGGTGCTCAACATGGAATTTTATTGAATGGAATTCTATAGAAATAGAAAATGAAAGATTTTTATTCAAATATAAACTTACTTGCTTTTGAAACGTCAAACAGATCGAGAATAATCAACCACGGAGAATGGTACACGCTTAGTAATGTTAGATTAGATCACTTTCCCTTATTAAGTACTAGCTGATACCCGCGACTTCCTCCGCGTGGATTTACGTTTTTCAAAATCCCGCGAGCACTCTTTGATTTTCCGGGATAAAAAGTAGTCTATGTTTTAATCCAGGGTATAATCTATCTCCATTCCAAATTTTAGCTAAATCTGTCCCGTAGTTTTTGCGTGAAGGAGTAACAAACATACACACACACACACACACATACAAACTTTCGCCTTTATAATATTAGTGTGATTTGTAATTTACATAATTATTGGTTTATAATTTAAAAAGTTATGTGAAAAGAAAGTGAATAAATCACAAGAACAGCAATTTATGCAAAAGTGTGGCATAAAAGGTAATTATATCTTTCAATGTATGGCCGTATAGGTTGTCGGCAGCTTGTTTCGGATTTGCAATTTCATCTCCACTGCCATATATGGAAACGATTAATTATGAGATAATGATAATGTTCCTGGATAAACTGCCAATTTAATAGCCAACGTTATGGCAGTCTAAAATGAAATAAATGACTTATTTACAGTTTAATAAATTAATAATAACTATTGAATCCGAGTGATTTAGGTATTATTTCCCATTGAAGAGGTTCATCAAATTTTATTCAATTATAAATATCTAAAGGCTGGGCTGAGTGTTCTGGGGAAATCACTATACCTCAAGGGACCAATACCCCATCAATACCCATGGCCTGTTGGCTGTTGGCAACACGACATAAAATTGCTCATTGAAAGAGCTGGAAACTAGAAACTAGCGGTTCATATATTGACTATTCGATTTTGCATGGTAAAAGAATGTCTGCGCTTTTAAGTATTAGTATTAAGTATTATTAAGTATATTATTTATAGTTCATTAATCTGCAAAGTAAGATTATATCGCTCTGTCTTTATTTTTAATTTAACTCTTATATCAATGAGCAAGCACCCAAGATATATGCAAATAATACCTGTGTCCAAGTCTTTTGTCTTTAATTTAGCTCTAATCTCACAAGATTTGCACACTGACGACTTCCTAAAACGCTTAGTGTTTAAAGAACCCTTATGAGAAAGTAGATGATTTTAAATTACTGTATTTTATAAATTTTATAACAACTTAAAATAAAATTATAATACGTAAAAGTAAAATTACTTATATCAAAACTAGCTTATGCTCGCGACTTCGTCCGCGTGGCCTACACAAATTTCAAACCCCTATTTCACCCCCTTAGGGGTTGAATTTTCAAAAATCCTTTCTTAGCGGATGCCTACGTCATCTGCTATCTGCATGCCAAATTTCAGCCCGATCCGTCCAGTAGTTTGGGCTGTGCGTTGATATATCAGTCAGTCAGTCACCTATTCCTTTTATATATTTAGAAGATTAGATAGGTACTTAGGATTTTGTCCAAAATAGGTACAGCCCTCGGGTCCTGGGTTACAGTTATAATATCCTACTATAGATTTAGGTGCCTGAAGGACTCAAACAAAATTTTATTTTACATTTCACAGCCTTAAGTTTTTAGTATTAATGTTTTATGGATATTTGCAACCTCATGTCGCTTGCGGGCGGCAAAATGTAATGATAGCCTTCAAGAAACGCATCCATATCATAAATTCAAGAGAGGATTATTATAATTAATGATCTTTTAACGACGCTTCTGAGTTCTGACTATAAAAGTATGTGCTACTTTTCTTTTGTATTACACTAGTGAAGTTGGAAAGTGGGTAAGCTTTTTAACCAAAAAGAGATGGTAATCAGTATTATGTAAACGAACTTTCTTTATGTTGACCGTGACTACAAAGTCACAGATAAGGACATAATATTAATATACAATTACAAGTAGGTATAAGCTAGATAAGATGAAGATACCTATACCATACAAAATGACAATTATTTTTTATTAATTTTTTATTTTTATTATTCATGTACCAAAAATTTTAGTTACAAAGTAATAATAAATTAAGTTACATTATTGTGCTGATTCAAATTGTCCCACCCAGCGTACCGGGAATGTGACACTTAGTGTCAAGGTCTTCGTGTTGGTATTATGTTGATAGATAGATCGCTCATCACTAAAATTCAATTCCAAGTACGCTCACCTGACGCTCGCTGCTGCTATCAGCGCCAAAATTGCGATAATCAAGTTGTTTCATAAACAGGTCAGCAAAAGCAAGTCCAGCGTACCTACTTGAATTAGTGAAGGTCCGTGGTTGAACCTATATTAGCATATTTCGGGAGTTGTCAGTAAATCTAAACAAGGCACGCGTCTAATTTTAGAAATGAATATCAATAGTGTTATCAACTATTTTATCGACAGTAGTAAGAAGCATTTGAATATTGTGTTAAATTAAACAGTATCAAATTACAATTTCGATAGGTACTTAAACTACGAATAATTATTTAAGTTATTGATTAACCATCATGTTTTCGGTGACGTGATTATGAAGATTTATGACTATTAATACATATATAAACAGTATTTTAAAACTGTGTTGAAATTATTGCAAGATATAATCAAAGCGTGGGCTTTTAATATAGTCTTGACAAATGATTTTAGAAAATACAAGTATATAAATCGAAAATAACCTAAATGTAAATAAACATAATATATTACAGATCATGAAAGCAATGGCTTGACCTGACCTGAAAGAAAGTGATAAGGTGGCCTAAGATGTAACGCCTATAGCACGATATATAGTAAAATATTCATTTTTTATTTAAAGATCTGATTGTAGAAGCAAAATATAATCTGGTATATACAATATATTTTAAGTAGGTAAGTAGGCCTGAAGGAAAGTGATGAAATGTCCTAGGATAGGTCGCGTCTGCCTAGACCTAGGCACTATATTATAATATTTAGGCTTGATTTAAAGAGACAAAACTTAACATCTTGTACATGCCGACTTTTTCCAGCCGTACGCTTCAAGTTAATCCTTTACAAGACGAATTAGTAATGGCTTCGATAAAAGCCGACAACATTAATGATAGCGTTGCATCAGGGCTGGATGGTGACAAACAAAACACGTGTGGAACCGGGTTTCTCTCACCCACGCAAATTCCACGCGAGACGTTTCCATGCCAAGATGCGCCTATTACCACAGTACCTGCCCCAATAACTACATTCAATGACAATCACATTAGCAATTTCGCTATCTGTTATTCAGATCATGCTTTCTACGGAATATATTTTGGTCAGTTTGCTCAGGGACATCACGGTCTCATTTCTCCTTCACCTTTTACCATCAAACAAGACAAAAATAAATTTATTCGCATAGTTGCAATCTTGGAACTTTGGTAAAAACGGTAAATAATTTCAATCGAAAACTGAAACTGTGGGTTGTGATATTATATCCAAATATTTAGATGCAAAAATCATGAACAAAAGAATAATAGAGTAGGTTGATTGATCTAAGTATACAGAACTGAAATATCAATTGAAAACGATTGGTGGGTTGTAATATTATATACAAATATCTTCAATATTTGGATGCAACAATCATGAACAAAAGAAATAATAGAGTAGGTTGATACTAAATTATGCAGAGCTTTTAAGTTTCCGCTACCCGTTCGACGTGCACCGGAATAGACTTTTAAATAATGAAGACATTTATAAACATTTTGCTCTATTTTCTAACATAAAGTGGGACTTTAAATATGTAAATCTTTATTAGCAAGTATAATTTCTCCGGATGATATTGTCGTGAGGTCGATATTTGAATAAGTTTCACAAACTTGACATGCAACTTAATTGAAATGTATAATGCAAAATTCAAAAGCTTCGCAAATATTCTCGCTTGTGGTGGTGAGGTTAATGTACTCTGAACTGATTCACCCACAAAATTCAAGATTAGGAGTGGAGCTGATACCTAAATATAGACCGGAAGGGTTCGCTTTAAAACGTTTCGAATGCAAAATGTTTTACATTAACATAATGTAAACAATATAAACAATAGGTACGGTACGCCACACACCTTTCATCCTCTTTAGGTATTTCATTTCTAATATTATGTAACCAGACATCTGGACATTAATATGTAACAATAAAACTTAAAACTAGCCTTCTTGACTTGAAAAAAGCGTTTTTGCAAATTGTGTTTAATTAATAGGCATTTTCTCGTGTATTTTTATTTTTATTAATACTCGAAGATTTGCACAGGCAAGATACAAAATAAGACACCTATTACTCATAGAATGAAATACAATGTTTTAAAAGCTGATACCAATAACGGAATCAATATTCTTGGTAAAGTAATTTTAAATGCTCTCCATAAAATGATTCGTCATTTTCATGAATCCACTAAGATGGATTTAGCAGATGACTCACTATTTCATCACGCAATGTTAGTTATCTCCCAAAATAAGCTCATTACTGTTTCAAATGGACAATTTAATATCCTTTTCCTCATTACCAAAAATGTCAATTTTGTAACTTTTTGCTGGATACCACCTGCGGTAACATAAAATTTTTCTTGTGAGATTTTTCACTACACCCACCAATTTTCCGACCGATTTTATATCACTACCCATATTATAAATGCGAAAGTGTGTTTGTTTGTTCGTTTGTTGGTTTGTCCTCTATACTAACTCTTGCATACATAGGATATTCTCGATCGACTTCAAAATTTGTGCATACGGTTTATATACGGCCTGCGCAAATTCGACCATATTTCCGATTACCGTCGTCGGTTAAAGTGGCTCCCAATACGCTTTCGCCGCAATTTGCATATTCTGACTGTTCTCTACAATGTTCTTAATACCTCTTCCCCTGGTTATCTACGAGAGCGATTTCAACTATCCTGCCCTCCTACTAAACCTATGCGGTCGTGTGTCTCAAAAAATCCTCTCGTCACTCCCCGTTGTAACACAGTCTTCTATAACAAATCTTTCACCGTACTAGCTACCCAACTTTGGAACTCACTTCCTGAAAATGTCAGAGAGAACTGCCACTCAGTACACTCATTCAAATACAGAGTGAAGCAGTATTACCTATCATTAATATAGAGTATTTTATATATTATATGTATTTATATTTTTCATATATTATATATATAATTATTTATGATAAGTATTATTATTGTATATAAGTTGATTTGGGTATTTATTATAAGATATTTATGTAGTTTATTAGATTCTAGTACCGTAGACCTATTCCACTTCTCGATACGCCTTACTCACAACCTTGAATGGGAAGCTGGAAGAAATCTCTGTTTAGAGATAAGCATTTCCGATGTAGCTTAATTTATTATTACTTTGTAACTACAATTTTTGGTACATGAATAATAAAAATAAAATAAATAAATAAATATTCTGTAAACATTTTTTTTTAATTTTTAGTGTCTGTAGTTTAGTATATAAAAAACCTACTTCATTTGAAATTGTTTACTATACATAGTACCTATTACTGCACCTACCTAATGAATGGAATGCAAATCGACAAGTGCGTACCGGATATTTATTTTGCTTTGTGTTGCTGAACTTTATGTTGTAAATTCATACGTATAAAATTGTAAGTGTAGGTACATCTAGGTAACAAAACCTTGCATCAAGTTAGTTAGCTGAACAGTTTATCAATAATCTTACTATCTCTGATGACATCTGATGGCCTCAACCGTGTCGTTGGCCTATATTGTCATACAAATAGGCCGTAGTACACTCGACGTACCATGCACAGTCTTTTGTAATGCATAATGTACCTATTTGTGAAATGCTAAACTCTACGAAACGCGACTCTAGCAATGCAAATTAATCATTATGAAAGCAATTTGTACACCTAATAATATGTAAGATGCATGATGATTATAACATTTTGTTTACTATTGTAGTAGTCGTATCGTTTAACGTATCTCTATTTATTACAGAAAGACTAATTCAGGTGTAAGAAGCGTTTATGGAAAATTATATGCACCTATTTTGTTACAACCAAACAGAATAAAGTAACTATGTAGGTAGTTATTTTATTATGTTTGGTTGTTTGTGATATTCTTCAAAGTTTCCCATCAAAATATATAGACAAGCAAAAAAGTAATGGTAGGTAGGTGTCCTGAAAACTAACAAAAGACCACTAGAAAAACTCAAAACCTCACATAAAACTAGAACGGCATAAAATATGATCTGTGAAAGAAACCGAAAATCAAACACCATTCCTTTTAAAAATTGGAGTCACAGCACACAATTATTAGTTTATCAAGCAAGTGGTTTATATAGATAGAATCGTGAGTAAATAGGTACACTATCCAAACTAATATTACAAATGCAAAAATGTGTCTTACTGTCTGTTACCTTTTCACGGCCCAGTCAGTATGGCCAATTTCGACGTTTGGTAAATAGATAGCTTGCATCTTGGAGCCGGACAAAGGCAACATACTTTTTATCCCGGAAATCAAAGAGTTCCCACGAGATTATAAAAACCTAAATCCGCCCAGACGAAGTCTCGGGCAGCATCTATTCACGTAGCGTAGCGTACGGGAATATGAGTAAAATATATTGTGACATCAATACCACGATATCACAATGTTAATGCTATCAATATTCTATGATAATGGATCTATCCATGTTATTGCACTGATGTCTGCCTTTTAAGGTCTTCCCACACGAGGCACAAAAGGGGTCAATCTGAAGCAAACATAACCATCGAACCGCAACGTTACGGTAAAACTGGTTGACATTACTTTATTAAATCCGTAATTATAGGTGTTCGCTCTCAATACAAGCGTAGAAAAACAGACAGCCATTAGAGACACAGTTACGTAAAACGGATAACGCTCCGCAGATGCGACGGAGCGGTGAAGTGTGATTATAATGCAATAGAGATGAATTCTGCACGGGTTTTGTTGCTTATTCATTATCAAGTCACAACTGAGGAGATCCGTAGGAGAACTAGAGTAACCGACATAGCTCAACGGGTTGCTAAGCTCAAGTGGCAATGGGCAGGGCACATAGTTCGGAAAGCCGATAGACGTTGGGGTCCCAAGGTGCTGGAATGGCGACCTCGCACCATAAGGTGCAGCGTTGGAAGACCCCCCACTTAGGTGAACGGACGACATCAGACGAGTCGCAGGGAGCCACTGGATTCAGGTGGCACAAGACCGTGGCGCGTGGAAGTCCCTAAAAGAGACCGATGTCCAGCAGTGGACGTCTATCGGTTGATGATGATGATGTTGAAGTTAGAACTTTGGAGCATTTAATTGGGTCTGCGAACACTACTACACCTAAAAATACAGAATCTTTACAAACTAAAGTTATGCGTGTTGTTGGCCTTAGTAAAAAGAACATTGATGATAATGAAATTTTTAATTCACCACTCTAGTTCTAAAGCTTATACACCACTAGATACACTACATACACCACTCTAGTTCTAAAGCTTATGTCACATCAACATTTTTGTATGAAAAATGACCAATGATGAAAGATTTTATCAAGCACGTTGCGGAGGAAATGTGCTCATTTTAGAGGAAAATACTTGGTATGGTAGGTATATCTCTATCTCTACATAGTATAAAATAAAGTCGCTTCCCGCGTCTGTATGTATGTATGTATGAACGCGTAGATCTTTTAAACTACGCAACGGATTTTAATGCGGTTTTCACCAATAGAGAGTGATTCAAGAGGAAGTAGTTAAATTCTCAAAAAATTAGAGATCCCTAGAGAAATTGAAATAATGTGAATTAGGTCGGAAAAAATCCTGTCATTTGAGAGTTTCTGAGGCAATGGCACCTCAATGACCCCACATTAGTATCTACGTTGCACCCATGCGAAGCCGGGGCGGGTCGCTAGTTTTCTATGTTTCGTTTTAGATATTTCATTACGGAACACTAAAAGCTAGCAGATCCTATGACGCTGACAGTCTAACGGGCTCAAGACATAGTCAATGGATCAGAAAAAGCAGACACGACTTGTCTGGCTACACATGACGCCATAGGCACTTTATTTCGCCTGATGACTCTTAAATTACAGTCATCAGCTGAAAATACGAATTCCTAAAATGAACGGGAAGGCTGAAGCTGCTGTACTTATGCAGTATAGTTTGGTTTATTTGGTCAAAATACTAACGTTATAAGATTTTTGCTGTGTCGAAATAAATTTCAGGTTCTTACCTAATCAGCCCAGATATTTTAAAGCCTCCTATATAGAACTAACATACATTTTTATTTTTATATTACATATAAATACGAAGATATACCCCACGTCTTCATGACTGTTATCTTCCTGAGGACAGGCATAGGTTAAGTATAGGTAGTACGCGACAGGTTGAGATGACAATTGGGGTATGAGGCTGCGGGACGCCCCGCACACCCGCACGTCACCTGCGTTATCCCGCACCGGGTTAGCGCGGGGGCTGCGCGGGTGTACGGGGCATCCCCACCCCGATTGCCATCTCGACCTGTCGTGTATTATACTTTTATTCCCAGGAAACAAAGGTTCCTCCGGGACTTTTAAAACTCGCCCCAAAAATATAGACAGACTTAGTCGCGAGCTAGGTAATAGGAGGCATCTAGGAAAATAATATTAGAACATAGCTATACCAGTTATACATATAGCTTCACGGGCAAATACCAGTGTGCAATTAAGGGCGATCTAATCGCCAATCAAGTTTATCTCAAGACCGATGTCAATCGTACCGTTAGCGCCACCTAACTGTACCACCAAGTCACAACCTCTGCCGCTACTAGGTAACCGCTCCTTTTTATCACTAGTCCACTACTAGTCTACTGCCACTTACGTGTTTCCGTATATGGCGTACCCTACACTCGTAATTGCGTCGATATTGAAGTAATAAATACAACCTATATTGCAATGTATAATTGTATAGCCCTGTTTACAATTAAGTAGGTAATAAGTAAACAAACGTTGATTGATGATTCATACCTCATGGTATTTAACTACGGACTAAAGTTACCCATATTCTAAAAACAAAGTTTGTTAGTTTATCTACTTATTGTTTTGTTAGTTTATCCTTCAATCAAGTTGAAACTTGCAACGGATCGTCGTAATTTTTTGCATGGGTATCTACTATCTACAGTCAAAGACCTGAAGAGGGACATAGGCTACTTTTTATCTCGGAAAATCAAACAGACAAGAATTCTGTCTTGTGATTAAATTAGTTTAATCTCCGCTTTAATTTTTGAATTTGTTTCTCACTTGTTAAATAAAATAGGGGTCACGACTCACTCATGACCCTCGGCGGACACAGAAATAGATTAAATCATAATATGTGAGCGGATAAACACCGCAAAATACCTAACTGTAATCTTATTAGGACCAATGAAATGAATCTCGTAGTGGCAAGGTTAATGTTGCGTAACGGTCCTCTCGCGTGCCGACTGCGGACGAAATATGATATCCAGTTGCTGATGAAAACAGATATCGATAATGATTCCGATGGTTTTGACAACCCATGGGAATGCTCGTCTTAACTCTTATGTATAAAGGAAGTCGGTTAATAAAGACATCACTTCCTGATCAGGTCAACCTTTTGGCCTGTGAATGAAATGTGATAGGCACATAATATCAGCGAATAATTTGAACCGACAAGATGTCGTTTATGTTCGCACAAATAGTTTAGATAAGATTTCGCAGAACAATACTTGTAACAGTTGATATGCTTTGATTCTCAAAGACTAGAAACTTGCATTTTATAACTATGTACTTTTAAACAGATTTCTACAGAAAGGACATTATTTTTATAGCTTTTGGGTACAACAACACAGAAATTGATCAAAATAAAATTGTATGTGTGATTTTACAAAATTTAGGAGGTCAGGTTCTCAACTAAAAAACCGTACCTCGATGCATCGATGATGATGCTCGATGCATTACATTCAAGCCAATTCAGATTTGTGGACGGAATGTTGAGGATTGTCATGCTATATGGGTCCAGATGAAGCTCGTTCGTCGAGCAAGCCATTTTAAAGTTTATAACATTATAGTCTTTGGTTTATAACACGTAGATATTTTTAGGGTTCTGTACCTCAAAAGGAAAAAAGGAACTCTTATAGGATTACTTTGTAGTCTGTCTGTCCGTCTGTTCGACTTGTCTGTCAAGAAAACCTATAGGGTACTTCCCGTTGACCTAGAATCATGAAATTTGGTAGGTAGGTAGTTCTTAGAACACAAGTAAAGTAATAAATCCCAAAACCGTGAATTTGGGGTTTTATTTTATTTTTATTTTATTATAAAGGCACACAAAACAGGTTTCAGCTATAAATGGTCCAAATAAAAATAAAAAACAATAGATTAAATCTAAGCGGTAACCCTAAATATGTGTACACAACAATTCTTAAATAAATATATGCACTAACTAACTGATAAGATACAATTTATAAAAACACAGAAAAAAGAAATACAAGAAAATTAACTATGAAAAATATACTTAAAGTGGAGAAGATGCAAAATGTTGATTAATATGTTTTTTAAATGTGTTCAAATTATTATTAAAAATGTCAATATTACGGTTAGCTGTGAAAAGATCATTATACAGGCGACACATACGGACAACGGGATTGTAAAAGGAAGTATTGTTCTTATATACACTAAGGGCAAAAGTTCTAGGGTTTCTAAATCGGACATTATAATTAATATTAATCAACGACAGCAATACGGGAGAATCTATTTTGGAGTGAATAATCCTATGTAGAGATATTAAATGATAATACTTCCGGCGAAATTCTAAAGTTCGTAACCCAAAGTGTTTCAGTCTGTCGTGGTAAGGTGTGCGCCTATGGCCGGAATGATGCCGATAAGATAAAATGCGAATAAATTTCTTTTGTACGCTTTCTAAGCGATGACAATGAACTGCATAGTACGGAGACCATATTACAGAATTATATTCCATTATACTTCGAACCATGGCTTGATAAAGATGTATCGAGCTAGAAGGCTTTTTAAAATTCCTCGTCGATCTTAAAATAAATCCTACCAGTTTGTTACATTTGGCAATTATGTATTCGTAATGATCTCTAAACGTCAATTTGTCATCAAATATGACACCAAGATCCTTAGCCGATGTCTTTCTTGTGAGAGTTTGACCTTTCAAAGAGTAATTAAATTCAATCTTCTTAGACTTTCTTTGAGTAGGTTACAACACAAAAAAAAATATGTTCAAAAAAAATTAATTTATTAAATCACATATAGAAAGCGCTGTCACAATTAAGTTGCAGTGTAGCACATAAAAATGTTAAAATATCTTTTACGATGGTACGGAACCCTTCGTGTGCGAGTCCGACTCACACTTGACTGAGTATCCAAAAATCTAGGATACTATACAACATGAATTTATTTATGACTAGCTTATGCTCGCGACTTCGTCCGCGTGCACTACACAAACTTCAAACCCCTATTTCACCCCCTTAGGGATTGAATTTTCAAAAATCTTTCCTTAGCGGATGCCAACGTCATAATAGCTATCTGATGCCAAATTTTAACCCGATCCGTCCAGTAGTTTGAGCTGTGCGTTGATAGATCAGTCAGTCAGTCAATCAGTCAGTCACCTTTTCCTTTTATATATTTAGATTACGAAACTATTCATCAGTCATAAACATTGGTACATTTTATGTGTTTTAACGCAAAACAACTAACAAATACTACAACACATATCAGTTGGACCAGCTATTCACTTCACAGTATCGAACTGACAGAACAGGCCCTTGAAGCTGACACGATTGGCATTATACTTATCTGCAAAATCTTTTGCAAGTTTACCTAGTTGAATCGACAACATTGTACTTAAGGTACTCAATGGACTAAGAGCCAGCGCGTGCCAGACCTTCGTTATTTTATAAAAGCTGAAAGCTTCTCTGCGTAATGTCCCCAACACTGGGAGGAACGTATCTTTGGATGTTTGTTTGGATCATGGTGGCTTTGGGAGATAATAGTATTAGATGATTCATGCCATAATATCCTTGCTTAAATTAATGACAACATTTAGGTATTAGCTATATTTGCTATTTATTAGTGGAATTAATAGCTTATCTGAAATTAGAACCAACTAAGCAAATAGTTATGATTCAATAATTCCAAGGATTGATGATGATGACGATGACTAACCATCTTAAGATTTTCTCAAAAACAATAACAATTTAGTCAACGTCTATTATTAACAGAGGAAGCTGAAAATTACTAAGTACAATGTATTTTACAAATTTTATGGGTCTATCAGGATTAATCTTCAAAATTACTGATTTTTCAGGGACTTGCAGGAATCCGGTATAAATATGAAAGTTTGGATGTTTGTTAGTTGTTAGGTACTCCTTCACACCACAATACTACTTAAACTGATTTGGCTGTTTGAAATGGGGGTGAACTTTTTATCAGTGAAAATCAGAGGTCCCGCGATAGTCGCATCGCAGGCATCATCTAGTATAGTTCGAGGTCGAGTTCCAAGCAACTTTTTATACAAAGAAAGCAAAGGATTCTTAGTTTCTTTTTATAAAGATTTATTTTTAGCCGGGGCTTTATCACTTCGCGATTATGTCACTCCCGTTCCTAGTTCTATGGTAAGAAGAAAAGTTAAATACACGCGGACGAAGTAGGTAATTTACAAGCTAGTTGCAAAATAATATTGCATTCGTTATGATATTATCTAACACACCCACTCTGCACAACTGCTATTACTTACTGTTTAATCACACCGGTATCTGATAATATATTATGTGGCACTGACATCAAAACTGAATTTGATATGGCCAATGGAATTTTATCATTTGAAAATCACATATATATGTATTTCAAAAATCTTCGCTTCAGCTTTTAACTTATTTAATTGACACTTTTCTTAAGAAATAGATAGGTAATCTAGGTACCTAGACCTACTAAATCGGCTGTTTTTCCGACCCATTATTTAACGTACCAACCTAGTTTTTAAGTAAGTAGATACACGTAACGGTAAGTAAGTAGGTAGTATACTAACTTATATAACAAATAAAATACCCAAGCGTATGTACCTAGGTAATAGATATATTTTTATTTTATTTTTTATTTTTACTGTTATTTAAATTGTGACTGACTACCAAGACTGTCGAGTTGTCGACCATAATTTCAAGTATAAAAAGTAAAAACACGTTAGTACATAATAATGTAATGACAAAAACAAAAGAACAGAACATTAAAATTACTAGGACCTACTACTAAACTACTTGATACATTTGTATTTTTTGGGTACTTACATAAATAATTTACTTGTATTCATTTACCTACTCATGTACCCTTCATCCAGTCGTTAATTTACGCAAATACATAATTTCTGTCGATGTTAATTAATGTAATTAATATAAATGTAAGAGAAATACCTATTTCAGTTTGGATTTTGAACTGGCTGTCAATAAATAATAATAATAATAAAAAGTAAGATAGTTATAACAGTTGACAGTGGTGATAGTACGCGCGAGGCTTAGAATACCTAATTAATCTGAGGCACAAGGATGTAAAATATCCAAGATAATCCAAGTTTAAGATGGATTGTTTGAACATGACCACTAATAATAATACTAAAGTTATAATGGACCAACCCTTGGGCATCCTCGTTAGTTACCTGCGTCCCATTGTATCGAAGCGACTTGTTAACTCGGACACGGTTCCGAGAATCCAACACCTTTATATCAAAAGCTTTGAATATCAACACAAAGCTGTACTTAGTGCGGCCCGCGGAGTCGGACGTATCTCCTTTAATACTCGAACCTATAGAGATGTTATTAGTATTTACTAGAGCGTGCAATGTCCCGCAAAATGGCCTCAACCTGACTGGACCTGCTAATTCGTCAATCAATAATATCGAAATATCTATCCAAGTCGCAATTTTAACCGTGATTTTAAGAACAGAGGTTAATACCTAATTTTACCAAGCATTTAACCCCCGTTTAGTTAAATAAATATTTCTAATTCTTTCCCTTTTTGGTAGATGACATACGCGATTTTCAAAAAGGATACCTATATTACTGGCATACCTTAAAATGGTTTAATACATTACAATTTGTATAGACCAACTGGCTTGACCAACTGCCCATGAAGAGCAATCCGGTGTATTTTACCATAACAAGGAGCCTCCACAATGGGCGCGCCGCAGGAATGCCTAACTAGGTGTAAAAGGAACCTCTACTGTGCACTTTATTGACTTTACATTTCGTTAAGTGACTAACTACCTACGTTCATTTGTTTTGAAATCTAGTAAGTAGGTAAGTAGGTATGTCTAGAACTTTCAATTCTAGAAAATGAATTAGGTATTTATAACTAAGTGAAACTTTACTATTTAGAGCTTTAATTTAAATAGAAGAGCTTTTTAAGTGACGTTCAACATACATTTAAAAGTATTTACCGAAATCAGTAATTTACCATCAAATCACGAAAATAGCATGCTTGTAGGTACAAAGTCTTAATTTATTTTCCGTAGGTAGATGCATAATATAGGTACTGTTTGGTTTTACAATGAGTGTCAATGGGAACTCATAAAATTGGTACGTGGCCGAATACTTTTAAAGGTTCTAGAAAACTTTTGTTTAATTCAATGTCGCTTGTTTTTAGGGTTCCGTACCTCAAAAGGAAAAACGGAACCCTTATAGGATCACTTCGTTGTGTCTTTCAAGAAACCTACAGGGTACTTCCCGTTGACCTATAATCATTAAATTTGGCAGGTAGGTAAGTCTTATAGCAGACATTAGGGGGAAAATCCGAAAATCGTGAATTTTTTGTTACATTACGAAAAAAAATTAAAAAAATTAAAAAAAAAAATTAAAATGTGTTCATGAATTAATAATTAGTATTTTCAACTTTCAAAGTAAGATTACTATATCATAAATAAAAATAAATAAATAAATAAAGCCTTTATTCCAATTCGATCATAATAATATGGTTTTATACAATTTGTCACAGAAGTTGCATTTAAGTTACTATTATGGCAATTAGAAGTGCTTACTTACATATTAAGATTACTATAATATTACCATATCATATCACCAGTAAATTCTAAAACAGATTTTTATTTATTTTTAAATGCATAACGGTTTTTGATTTATCGTGCAAAATGTCGAAAAAATACTGTAGTAGGTACAGAGTGCGCATGTGGACGAGTCTGACTCGCACTTGGCCGGTTTTTTAAAGGTAAATATCGCTTTCAATATTTACATATATTATTATTTAAGGTATTTAAGTATATAAATTGTGCATGAAAAGTATTCTTCGGCTCTGTACCTATATTAGCTTCAACGAAATTTTTTCAGGTAGTTACCTACCTACTATACTATAATAATACTCTAGGGTTTCTACATAAACTAGCTCTTTATAATATGTGTTATTAGAACATAATAATATACTAATATATATTATAGGGATTGGATGCCCTCACACAGTACACCACTTAACTTTTATTACTTTTAAGTTTTATTGATTTTTAAATTAAGTAAGGTTTTTATTATCTACGCCATACTGAGATTACCATCTTATTCCAAATCTGGTTCTCAATAAAATGCATTAAATTTCGCGACAGAGCCCATAACGAGCTGCAGCGAAAGTGGCCAGAGTTAGACAGAGCTCCGGTACCATACTGGGCTAAGCTGGGCAGACATCCAATTAGAGGGAATGTGCCCCTGCTACTTGGACACTATACAGGGTGTAATAACTAATACCTATGCCATTTTTATAGTTTAAAGAATATCTTTAATTAAAAGAATATAATGAAAATTTAAACAATATACTTACACTTATCGATATTTATTAAAGTACCTATTTCAGTTGCGATTTTTATATCTTATCACATCAGTGAGAGAAAACATTATTGCGAAAACAAAATTCGTATTCAATCGTAAATTTCTCTTTGGATAAAGACTATTACATAAATTGCAACATTATTAAGTATTCCTAGTCAAATCATAATATTTCGATTTTCCTAAATAAGGAATTTTTTTAGAGCAGTTCTAAGAAAAATTATAAATAACTTAAATTCAAGAATTAAGTACTTACTTAAAATTTCGTTATTTTTAAGTACATAATTTAATAAAAATGAGAAAAAATGTCGAGAATTGCTTAAAATTGTTTGCCTTAAAAGGTGATAAGCCCTGAAATGAAGACGTAACTTTATCATTCCTTCAAATTCCTTATAAATACTTTAAACATAAAAGAAAGCCTCTTTTCATATCCGCCTGTGCACGCTACTCCATAAAAGGCGAGTCGACAATGGCCTGGGAACTCAGCTCATTTGAGGAGAAAACATCACGTCTTTGCGGTCTCGCTAAATCGCTTTTAAATCGTTTTGCAGCGTATCATAAAAAGATCAGTGACAATCTTCTAAACCTATAAAAGTTTTGTTACTGACTGACCGACAGACAACACACAGTTTAAATTGAAAAGCTTGAAGGTTGGAAACAAAAGATATTGGTACTTTTTTTTTATTCGTTATAGGCGCACGCTTGACCACGAACAACCAACAATATACCCAACATAATACCTATATGATATGAAATTATCGTTTTAGGTACATTGGGTTCACAAAGAAAGGATTTTTCTTTTCGGTCACTCACATCGGTATTTCTATTTCTATCGGTCGCGCGTTGTACCTATTCCTTCTATTAGTAGTTTTACAACGCTGTCGGCGTTATCAATGATAGGTATTGTACCTACTATGTTGAACGTCTTACACTACATCAGCGTAGTTAGGCTGCAGGAGTTCAGGTAAAGCTTGTTCAAGTACGAAATTGCATGTAAAACTAAAAAAGTTGTGTGCAAATATTATAATACGGAGCAAGATAAAAGGCAGATGTAAACCTAGCCGTAGACGAACATCCTGGCTTAAAACCTTCGCCAGTGGTTCAACATGAGTACAAGGTCACTGTTTAAGGTAGCAGTGAACAAAATCCAGTTAGCCTTAATGATCGCCAACCATCGGTAAGAGATCTGGAAGAGTCGGCACTGGAAGAAGAAGGAGCAAGAATTTTATGTGCTGATTTTTTTCCTTCAATATGAGCTGCACCAGTTTTACATGCTGACGGTTTTTTAATTCGACTCTCGCTGCCTTTTAAAACCTCTTAGATTATATATAAATATTTTCCAAATCTCTAAAAAGTGGTGCAATATCAGATTAGCGATGACGCGGGCGAGCTTACGATTTTATGAATCATAGATTTATGAGAAGCAAGTCTTTCATGGGAATTCCAAGTTTAAGCGCAATTTAAGCACACATGCTACATTAACTGCTGGATCGCGTGTTTTGGCAATTATTGTTGACAAGGTACATCCTGTCGAGTGATGCGCTAATTGTAGATTTCTTTAGCGTGTTTCGTCCACAACTATCCAAAGAAGGTAATGTTTTCAGGGTGTTTGCATGTGACTTTCTTTATTCCACCATAACTTCTAAATGCCTGAACAGATTTGAATGTATGGTATCATTAGAAACCTTACATCATTCCGAATGACACTGACAAAAAGAAATATTATGACGGCTTAATGGCACCTATTTTAAATGGAAAATATCTTTTTAATTTGCTTCAATGGACGTCTTCTAGGTGTTCGTCTCTTCGCAAAATGTACCCGGCTCTTCGCCATCACCTTAGTGCTATTTCTTAAACCGGGAGTGATGACATGTTTCCCACAAGACAACCAGAAAATACACCACTGAAATTATTTCATTCATTTTTATATCCGTAACGGTATATTATTATTATACATCTAAATTTTTTATCATACACGTTTCCTTGAGCTTTAAGCAAACAGCAGCGTCGCCAAATATGATATCACCGGGATTATCACTATTTATCCAGCGAGATAGCAGGATATATTAAACACGGGCGCCATGTCTCATGACTTTATCATGTTCACTATACAGTACGCCGCAGAAAATAATGTACATCGACCTTTAGAATGAGATTTCGGCTTTGTAGAGCGTTGTCTGTGTCACTCATACCTATGTGACGTTTTGTCGGTCACAACAACAGAGACAATGCTCTACAAAACCGCTGTCTTTTTCTAAAGGTCGATATACATTATTTTCTGCCGCGTAGGCACTGTACTTGCTAAAGACTTTGCGTGACTATGTTGATTAACTATGATGCTAGTGTAACTTATAACTTATATGGCTGTAATTTAATAGTTTATCACTTATAACGAATCTTTGCATACTGTTGTATTGGAAAACGCTGTTTTTGTTCTGTTGCCGGTTTTCCTCCTCTTTTTTTTGAGCGCTCTAGGCTTTTTATTCATTGTCAGCCTGTGGGCATCTACTGTTGGACATACTTTTTAATTCGCGCCACCGAAACTAGTACAAAATTCCACCTCAATCGTAAATTTCTCTTTGGGTAAAGATTATTAAATAAATTGCTATATTATTAAGTAGTCAAACCATAATTTCGATTTTCCTAAACAAGCCTTCCACATCCAGCTTCCCGCCACCCTCTTTATATCTACCATGCATCGGTCCATGTGGGCGCCCCACAATACGCTTACTTTTACGCAGTCTTCACTCTAGGACTTTTCACCATCGGTTCTAATTCTCAAATTACCTTTACTACAATAATTTACAGGTTCTTTCGAAAAATCAAGTCAGACTGTTCGGTTAATTTTTTAAGTACTTACCTAGTTACTACTATTTTTTTAGCAGATACAACAAAAACTCAGATCCTACGAGGACGTTATAGTTTAAGCATCAAAAGTTTATTTTATTTTAGCTCAACGATACATTTACAGCAAGCGCTGTCCGGATTAAACAATTTTTCTCTTAGTACACCAAAGACACCATTGCGAGAATAAAAATGGATTATTCCTAGAGCTTTTTGTACCGTACCATCTGCCACAAAAAGCTCAAGACAGATCCGTCAGTAAGCTAAGCGTGACCTTGCCGCTAACGAAGGCTGCCCACCGTATAAGGCCAAAACAAAATAAAACTACACTGCAACGACCTGATACAAAAAATAAACTAATGAAACGGCGGCCGATGTTCGGCGCGAGTGCGACGGACCGAAAATTTTACTTCTTTTTTATTTTTATCTTTTAGTTCGTGCTTTTCGAACAATACTTGCCAACATTTAGTAAGCAGGTAATTTTTTAAAGTTTAGATAAAATTTGTGTTTAAAAAAACTGGGGTTTTTTCCAAGATAAAAATTTATTTGGGAGCGCCCCAAATAAGTGGGGTTTAAGATTATTTACCTAAATAAATACGTTAAAAAATCAATTGTATAATTTTATACTATAAGTAGGTAAATCACAAAATATGAGTAAATAAATTTGTTTAGAGTTTGTTTGTTTGTAGGCTTTACAGTTTTGTAGGTGGGTCGAAACTCGAAACTCGTTTAGCTGTACCTAGTAAAATTTGTGATCAATTCGTGAATGACGAATACTAACAAAACAGCATACAATCTGTTTTTCGTAGCATCACACGATTTATTTTAGTGAAGCAGATAGCGAAATAGCGGGAGATTACGACTCTATCTATGTAGAGTACAGGCAGATGTGGAACGAATTGGGTTTCACTGATATGATATCGTTAAATATATTGGTGTGCTAGTTACTATATCCCATGGGTAAAGCCATTTACAGTTTTATGAGGCGGCGAATTGTTTTGTATCTATTTTTATATATATATTATTTCAGGGTCTAATTACTTAATTCAATAAAAAAGTTCTCTTTTACAAGTTAATTAAGTTTTTCATTCGTCAATGGCTAACTCATTTTACTGCGTTTTAGACTTTCAAAGTTGACCAAACTCTCCCTGACAGAATCATCCCGAAGTTTATTTACAGCTGGCCTAGTGCCTAAAATAATGGTTACAGATTTAACTGGTCAAATAACTCTGTGACGTAATCGACACGACAATAAACCTATTAAACAACTGGGTGGGTACTGGGTATCCAATTTGCAACCGTTTGGTCGTGATCTAGCTAGCTTAATCGTCGAATTGTTGAGGTGAGGTGCCTGAGGCGATTAAGGTGTTGTAACTAGTGGTACATTCAGTTGCGCGTTTCATCATATTATTTGAATCAAAAATTTAATCAGTTTATTACTTTAAATTAGTTGTCTAAATAAACAAAACAATAGAAACCAATTACAAAGTAGCAAATTACGAATTGCGTGTAACTAGAACTGTAAATCGAGCTGCCAAGGTAGGTAAGTAACTTTACAACTAACTAGGTAGTAGGTACTCAAAAGTTGTAGTCTGTGATAAAAAGTATGGTAATCATAATCAGTAATAGATTATTATAATCCATTAATCGGAGCATGGCTGATTAATAATAATTAATTAAGTAGGTACTTAATAATTATAACATCCCAATGGTAGTACAAATTAATAAAAATCATAGTTGACCAAATATTGTACCAAATATTTAATCGCTATTCTGTTGATACATAGTTTATATATCGTATCTTCCCTATCTACAGTTAGACAAAAAGGAACTTTATAATTTGTTGCATATGCAACAATATTTATTCAAATGATGTAATAATTCATTTTGCTATTGATTTATTGAACAGGCGTCACTCGATGAATTGAGCGCATGCTGCATATAAAACACACGGAGTCTACAGGTCAGTATAAATAAAAATTCACAATATAACATCTAATGTATTTAAACAAAAATGTTGACCTTACAAGGCTAACTAGGTGCGCATCTACTGCGTCATTCACAAATCTGTGGTCATCATACGTGTATTATTTGGATAAATGTAGCCTTAAAACGATATAGTTTTTATGATTGGTTTGACCTTATAATGTTTTAGTTGGAATTTATATAATGACGTGTTTTTGAATGAACACATATTCTCGCTGAGGAAATTGCAAAGAGTTCCTATTGTAGTTAAGTGATACCTTCTGATGATGCAGTTATAGATTTTACGCACTAACCTGGACTAAATATGGTAGATCTACAGAACTTTTGATATGTTTACTCCGTCATATTAATGAATACTTAATACAAGTTTTGGTCGTATCGAGAAGTAAATAATAGCTACATACCTACCTACTTTTAATAAATCAATGAAGGCAGTTTGATGACAGTAGGCGAACAAGCTTCCTCCAAAAAATTTACCTAACCATACTAACATTAGGAAGGAGGAATATTTATTATAAGGAAGAAGACATTTTTAACTAGGTACCTCAAGATGCAGGGCCTCATACTATAGCTTGTCAATAACTACATGTTTATTAAGATAATAAAGATTTTTTTATATCTTCTTAACTAACCCAAAAACAATTTAATAGATAAGTTTGCATTGCAGACAACTATATACTTACAATATTATGTTGAACTAAATTTCAGCAGTTTATGGACTAGCGTAGAAAATAATTATATTCATATTTTCTTGGGATAACGATTAACGATGATAAATGATGTTTTGATGAAGTCTTTACAAGTAACAATGTCGTCAAACCAGAATATATTACTGTGTAGTATGTAAGAGTAGACCTGAAGAGCAGTGTTGACGAAGGTGTGGGCGGATCAGGTTATCCCGTATGCATAAGAACTAGGTACGTTACTATAGGTTCTACAATACGGCTAATTATCGCATACCAACTAGATAGTTACCTACTAGAAACTAGACGATCCAAAAGTAACATAAGAACCCAACAGCCGTCAAAGACTAAAGAAACGCATTCAACAAAAACTCAACAAAGCATAATGAATGTAACGTCACATGAGCGGCAATCTTCGGCATCGGGTGGAATACAATAAAAGTGTCAACGAGAGATAACTCTAAGATTAGTTTGAGTATCAATATAGGTAATTAATAAGCGAATTTATTGAAGCATTTCAAAACAAGGGATCTTATCGAAATATTCCTCAATTTACTGGTATTTAAAAAAAAATCTTTATCAAGCTTTTAAAGTGTTGTGATAAATTGAAATGGGTATAAAACAAAAACCGGAGTTTAATTTATTCGTGCGGTTGTTACTTTAGCCGTGAGCCTTCTCAATTTACATTGAAGATATGCAACAGATTAGTCTTCTTTAACAAGACCCCTAAACCTGATATTGCTGCGAAAATAAAAGAGCTTGGCTTTATTTATGATCAACTTTGTTTTAATTCTGAGAACACTTGTCAATATAAAATGGAATTGCTCATTTTCTGCCACATAATATTTTTTTATGTTGTCTGTAATTGACTAGGTATAATATTTTCTAATTGAGGTTTGGTCTGAGCAATTGCTAATTAATTATTCAAAACCCGATGGTGATGTGAATTTAGGTGTTTAAAAATCCCTTGGGAACTCGTAGATTTTCCAAGATAAAAATTAATCTCTGTCTTAATGTCTGTTTGTCTGTCTCCGGGATGCAAGCTATCTCTATAAAAAATGACAAAATCGGTTAAACAGGTAGGTAAGCCTTTACAAATACCGTAGAAACTCTTTGATTTTCCGGGATACAAGCTATCTCTGTACCAAATTTCGTCAAAGTCAGTTAAACAGATGGGCCATGAAAAGTTCCAGACGGACAGACAGACACACTTTCGCATTTATAATATTAAGTAGGTAGTATGGCATTACATTCTTTAACGTAATCAATTAACCATTTCAAATAAGTATGTAGCTTACATTAGGTAAAGCTATTCATACAATAGATATACCTATACTTATATACCTTTACTTAAGTCTACTAGCCTCACGTAGGTTTACATCGTTATGACTCGCTCATTGAATTCGTCGCACAAATTAGAGGGTCCCATTCGTTCACAGATGAGAGCCCCGCTGAGCATGACGTGTGAACATTTTAATTAGAGTGCATCGCTCATTGGGGGACAACCCTGCTTAGCCAGAAATAACTTCATTGAAAGAAATGAGACGTGCTGTTTACATCGGCAACTCATTTTATCTTCCTATTCCAATCGAGACGACCACTTGAAAGCAATTTCAACAGTTTGTCTAGTGGGAGGCTTGCTCAAGTTCCCAATATTGTCTTCTCCGAATTGCTAAGTTCCATTTCCATTCTGAATATTTTCATTTTCCATACCATAATTAGAGTGAATTGCTCATTGGGGAACAACCCTGCTTAGCCAGAAATAACTTCATTGAAAGAAATGGACGTGCTGTTTACATAGACAACTGAGTTTATCTTCCTATTCCAATCAAGACAACCGTTTGATAACAATTTCAACAATTCGTCTGGTAGGAGGCTTCCTCAGATATTGATATCTTCTCCTAATTGCTATGTTCCTTTTCCATATTCTGAATACATATTTCCATTTTCCATATACAACATTAATTAATGACTCACATACATACGACATCAAAATTACCTACACTTTACAGTTTACACTATTATTAGTATTTCGTTATTTTTATTATCTGTGAGCTTGCATGTGGGCGGGAGTTTTGGGAGAGTAGTAAAAATTTATATCAGTCTATAACGGGACCTAAACAAATACGTTATCTAAACAATTTTTACGGGTTTGTCAAAATGAGAATATCTTTATTTGTGAGCAAACTTCGAGCTGTGCACTCCCACATGCGTGTCAAGAGCATGTGTACAATATAAAGTATGTCGCATAGGTAATAATAGATCAGATATTTTGGTCCATATGTCTCGGTTCTTCTTAGAATCAAAAAACTGCTTCTACAGCAGTCTACAGACCTAAGTAATTTATGTGACTTGCTGTTGCTCTGTCCCTACAGGCTACAGGAGCCAACTTTAATAGTAGAATATTTAGTTAGTTATAACACTTCATATACCTAACTACTTACTTACCTACTATATTCTAAAAACTTAAAAGTTATGATTCCATTGACATATTTACAAACAATATCCTCTTATCAAAGTGAAGTACATATTAATAATATCTGTATCAAAGTTTGTTTTTATAAGTAAATAAGATTATTGAGACCGTATTGGGACAGACTGAATGACAGTTTCCTTCTGCATAGTAGGTACACTCGAAAGCTTTACAAAGATAAAAATACTACGTATAATTTAAGATTAATACATACATACCTGCTTACATAAGCATATTATGATAAAGTAGGTGCGTAGTTCAAAAGCTGAATAAATAAATAAGTAGTCGTCATAGTGTCTTGTGAAACAAAAAAAATCATAAAAAACGTTTGTAATACTTGCAGCATTAAAATAATTTTTTTGCATTAAATCGAAAATAATTATCGCAACTACGCGCCACCCAGACGGAAGTCTATTGGATTCCTTCCAATACGCTGTTAGTACATTTATCTCTTGAAATTGAACGTACTTGTCTAGAACTGGCTGTGATTCACCAAGCAAACAAGGCGATATACTTACAACATTTTGTAGTATTCAGCAATATAGCGTTGAAATCGTTTAAATACGTTCATATACTTAAAGCTACAGGCTTATAGTCTAAAATAAGTGAGTAATATCTTGGCTGCAATGCAAGTCCCACAAGACACTTAGCTAGGAAGTGCATTTTTAAGAAAGACTAGCGACCCGCCCCTACTTAGGAAACTTGATAAAAACTATCAAACTACAATATACTTACACTAAAGTATAGCCATTCCTCCGATTTAGACTTCCTGGTATTCAAATGTACACCGGAAGTGGTCCAATTATGCAGCCGACGAAAACACATTTTCAGTACCTATCGAAAAATGCGTTGCTTATGCGTCTCGTGGTATACGGATTTTAAGATTTTCTTTAAACAGAAATCCTTTATATCGGCCCATATTTCGCAATCACACTATGGGCATCGTTGACTTTGCCATGAAAGCTTTTTCGCTACATACCTACATGTTTCTGCTCTTCAACTGAAAACATAGAAGCTCTACCACAGCTATGGTAATTTGATACCTTTTTCAATTTTTTTTCCGTGTTTTCCGTGTAAAGTAGTACCAATCTAGGAAAAGGGTATGCCAAAGTTCTTTCTAGTGTATACTTACTTAATTTGGAACATGTCACGGATGTACAATGTACACAGTTACATTTGCAATGTACCTACGCGTACGCCTAATCTTAGCAACAAAATTGCTTTGAGTCATTGTTATTAGTAAGTTTCCAGGCAAGGCTTAAGTACCTAGGTACCACGGAGTACTGAAATATCAATAATAGTCCTTGTCTCTGGTAGGTCTTCTACAATCTTACATGCAGTTTTGTTTTTTGTTTGTTGCAAAATTCAAAAACTCTCCTACGCAAGAAGAATCAGTGAGGGTTGAACTGTTTTTAATCTTCCGTGATAAAAATATTTTCACTTATTTTATCTCCATAAATGCCATTATAAAGTCGCAATCTGCGCGTATACCTGTATGTAGATATATCTGATTATAACTTCTAAAATTCTAAGTGGATTTGAATCCTACGGTTGTCAGGATTTTCACCATCAACTAGAAAGTTTGATAAGGATATAATCTAGCTGCAGCGAGTAATGTTCCTGCTTCCTATATTATAACATTAGCTGTTATATCACGCTCATAAAAGGAAAGAAAACAATTCTGAAACAAAACTGTGTGGTCTTACATCCCTGAGTATAGCTAGGCTACAGCACAGCCACAGAATATTTTATAGTACCTACCTGTATACAGCCACAGCCTTGAAGTAGTATTTTGTTAAACTATGATACAGCCTAGCATTTTCTTTGTACCTAGTTGGTTGGGTTCACCCCAAACCAAAAAGCATTACCTACTGAAAAATGCACTTTCTAGTCGAATGAGATGCCAAGTCCTATATTCTCTTCCTGGATCTTTATTGAGGTCACAGCCTCCCGGCGCCAACTTACATTCATTATTCATATCATGACATGTTTAATAGTAGGTTCTGTACTAAGTATTCTTTAATGTTGTAAAGTTTACTTCTATTTTTATAGTATTTGTGTATTGAAAATTGTATTCGGTCCTCGGTCCCAAAAAGAATGTAATAATTTACCCACTGCCTCAAAGCTTCTCGAATACAGGCTACCTACCAATAGGTAAAAGCTTTGGTCTGCGACTTTATCCGATTCCGTTAGAACTAAGCAAATCATTTTTGTGCTGGTGATTTGTTTGATCTAACACTATTCTTCTCTGTATCTAAAAATGAATCGCTAAATGTGTTGCTGAGCGCAAATCTCGAGAACAGCTGAACCGATTTCACTAATTCTTTTTTTATAATATTCCTTGAAGTACGAGAATGGTTCCTACGGAGAGAAAAATTTAAAAACTTCCTGAAAAAGAATCGACTGTAGGGCGGTACGAAGTTCGCCGGGTCAGCTAGTTGCTTATATAATAAGTAATAGCATTTATTGGTTTTGAGATTGAGAGAGGGAGCCTTTGTTGTTCTGGGATAAAAAGTAGGTAGGTAGGTCTAGGATGATGCCTGCTATGCTATCTCTGATCGATTTTGCGGTTGAGCCATAGAAACAGACACTTTTCGCAAAAAAAAAACTTTTTGATAATAGGTAGGTATTTGGTGTAAGCTCCAGTTCCAAGGAAGGACTTTGAATAACGGGCAGTGATTTTGATATTTAGGCGATTTCAAAATATTTAGGTAACCTGACCGTACCTACATAATATTTTATATCGTGTTAAAATATTGGAGTTATGTACTACCTACATTCCTATATACTCATAATACTTAATGTATACTAACTTACCTTTAGGTAGTTAAACCTTCTTATAACTTTCACTAACGCAAACGTGCCTTATGCAATCTTAGAAGATAAGATAGGTAGGTACCTAGCCTAAGTTGATAAGTGGTAACCTCAGTAGATACTTACCTACACCTATTGAACTTAGTTAGGTAATTTAGTAGGTACATAACATTAGCAACGCAACTAGGCTTTTCTAAGGCTTAACTTAGGCTTCATTTTTGAGATAGACCATGTCACAATGTGCGGCACGTCTGATGACGTCCGTCCACCTAGTGGAAAGTCTTTCAACACTGCACCTTCCGGTGCGAGGTCGCCATTCCAGCACTTTCAGAGTTGAGACCCCAACGTCTATCGGTTTTCTGAACTATGTGCCCTGCCCATTTCACTTTTTCATGTAAGTTTGGAAAATTCCCCCAGGAAAAATTATTTAATTGAATTTCTAATTCAATATTCGGTTTTAAGTCACCGTTCTATACAAAATAAGTACAAAAATTTCAGGTATGCAAGTCATTTCGTCTACGTACGAGACGCCGTGACACGCGGACAGACATACAGACAACAGAGTGACATTAATATAGCTCAGTTTTACCCTTTAGGCACGGAGCCCTAAAAACCAAGATTTACGCGAACGAAGTCGCGGGCATCATCTAGTAAGTAGGTAGGTACAGGTATAACCTCTGTACGCCATATAGGTACAGAATGAATAAAATTTGAACATGTGTGTGTGTGTAAGCAGTATGAAGTATAAAATATGAAGTGCAAAACATAGCTAGTAAGTTGCTATTAATTTCGTCACGGTTAAACACTATCACCATACCAGTGATTCCAGTGACGTCACGCCTACCTACCGCTAAGCTTAGTAAGCATGCCGAAGGCAATCTTTGTCTAACTGAAAAATGAAGCACGTTTAGAAAAATACTGTAAACTATGATAGTGATGATGACAAAAACACAAAACATTTTAATTTTTTTGAATATAAAAATTTCAGGCATATTTCGGATGCAAACAAGGAGCAACACAAGGAGTAATACATTAACCCAATTTTTATCTGTTTTATCAAGAAACATGACGTGTAGGTACAGTTTTAGTGATCGGAACAAAATAATATTATGATAATAAAAATAAAAATTTACGTAATATCCGCTTATGTATTTACACTCACCTACTATAATATGAAACTTTTCTTCGAATTATCAATAGCTCTACATTCCTGATAAGGGCAACGCACTACTGATAGCCCGATATCAAGCGTACTTACACATGATTCTTGAATAGTTACAGAAACTGATCAACGGGCAATATCAAACACATGCAAGGAAGCGACCTTCACACATGACATCATAACTTATTATTCATAAGATTAACAGCTACTTAATACCTACTTACCAGCTAATATTTTCGCCGTTACTACCAACAGTAAGATGTTCAGCCACAGAAAATCCAAAATAAGACCCAGGCTCGCCGAACTTTATCACAGGAATCCGCGGTTCCAAGTTGAAACTGGTGACACAGTATAATATGCACAAAAATATAACACTCCTAAAACCAATTTTCGCAGCCATCGTTGTGTTCGTTGTTTTATCGAGTTTAAAATCGTGTTTTCGCACCAATTCACTGTTTACCAGTTATTATTTGGCACATCGCGGTTTTCGTATAAAAGTGTTAAACGGATGGGCAATAGACCCCCAGCGCGCTTGCCGTTCGCCGGCCGATTATTATTCCCGCTCAACTTTACTCGAATTTCTGTTGGCTCTACGTAGACACAACAAGTCTCTACAATACGCGCAGTATGAGCGGCTGAAGGCCCTCTAAAGGCGACTGAACTCATAAAATAGTAGACTGATTTCGTTTAACGCCATCTAGTACAGCACGTGAGAATATTGTAATATTATTCACAACTATGCTGCCATCTATATACTTCCTTTCTTATAAGTCGAACATTCGCGGAAGATCGACGCCCATCTTCTTTCTGCTTACGAAGTCCATATCCTCGCTAATAGATGTCTAATCTAGTATTACAACTACTATAGTTTTAAATACCTACTTTATTTTTTAAACCATCCTCAAATGGTTAGTTTCGCCACTTTTGCTATCATTTTGCCAACTCCGTGGATTTCTTTGTTTTAAATTATGTACTACTACTACTTCATCTTATAATCTATTTTGGGGCTATTATTTGTTTTTGTGCCCGGTTCTACAGAGAATAGCTCTGAGATCCCGTCGACAAGATTGTGTCCAAGTTACCTGAATGCACAATTTGAACTGAGGTTCAGTCTAACAAAACTGGTGGATTCCTCTTCAAAACTATACCAGCTCTTAAAGATGTATGTACATATCTGATTTTCACATTTGTGCTAATTTAATGCCTACCTCACGACATAATTTTAGCGGTAATAAGCTAAGCTGATTCCTAAGTCCATGATTTTAGTAAGTTGATGCTATAATAATAATTGATGAACACAATAATTGATTGTCACTTGGCACTTGGCCTGCTTGCAGGCAAGTAAAAGTTCCATTCAAGCGTTCGACTTGTCTATTTTCACGTAGGTTGTATGGCGTTGTTCTACTACAAGCGATTCCTAAGGAATTTAAAAATTCTGTAAATTCAGTCGATAGAAAAGAAGATCCTCTGTCACTGTGTATATAAAGAGGAGTTCCAAAAGTATAGAAAATATCATTGAGACATCGTATTACAGTAGCAGTTGTCATGTCCTACCTTTTATAATTTCAAATATTTGTTTTTCGATTTTCAGCTTTTGAAAATGCTAATAAGATTTTAAGATAGTTGGTATATACATATTTATATTAAGCATAAAGGATTAATAAAGGAAACAAATAGTGACACAAAATGATTTATTAAAAAATAGTATTCGAGATAGTAATTAAATAAGAAATATTGATAACAACAATTTTATTAGTATTTAATTAACATAATTGCAAACGCATTTTAAGTCATTGGTTTGGTACAAATTATAAAACAAAATGCTATAGTCTTTTACTACTCTCTCCGATATATTTCAAAAGTATCTAGTAGTTATCCAGTTAAATAAAAATACTGATCAATTAATATCCTGTCTACTTTCTGATGGGAGAAAGTTAGAAACAGATTCAAACAATGGCTTGTTCTTAAATGTTGCAGGTGAAGATTTTCCGAATCATCGTACAATGGATCAACAATCCATTTAATAAACCATTCAACCATACAGCCAAAACGATTCTGCAACTAAATTGCCAGCAGTAAAAGTATGTACTAGCAACTGACTTCGATTGGTTGCAAACTCGTGATTAGATCGATTGACATTTGACGGAGCCTCTGTTGCGCCAGGTAGAGTTTGGTTTACAATACATGTTACTAAGAACAATGTCTTTTACTTGTATTGCAACACCATTCGCTGCGTGTGTAATATTTAAGGCAGAGGATGGAAGGTTAGTTCAGTCTGTGAGTGGGCAAACAAGAGGTTTAGCTGTGAGTCCAAACCGACATTGAAGACTTTCACCAACTTTGCAGTTGTTTGGTGGGGTTCTTTGCGTACCAGTGCTGTTCCTGAAACTTTCATTAGATGGACTTCGGAATCCACCGAGCCACCTCCTGTAGTAGCCAATTTCACGTGGCACGTTACGTCTACTCGGATGTATTTCTGAACAGCCTTTCCTTGTTTGCCTGGGACATCAACAAATTCAGTTTTCTCTTCAATTTGCGGCAAGTCAGCACGGAATACCATCGCTTCTCCGAGGAGTCCCTGCAGAAAACAAAATTTTATTAGAATTTTTTATCAAAAAATCAATAAGTGAAACCGATTATATTATCTGAAATTTGATCCGTAGGCATTGGCTCTAATCCAATGGCGAAATTAGAAATAACTGTCCTTATGCCAAAGAAATAAGTACCTATATAAGCCATTTCAGAATGAAAACAAATAGTCTAACATACTGCGCGTTTCATATCATGAAGTTCTTTTAATATGTTGGCGCAAATCCAAAAATGATAGCATATTATTAATTATGTGATTATACCAACCCCGTTTCCTGTTATTGTGAATTTCATGTCAGGGTGCACTGCACGTGGCTCCATACCGACACCTTCAGGGTGGGAGTCTGACCAGAAATAGTTCTCAGGTGTATTAAGCGTGTCAGGCTTAAAAGTGATACGTTTTCCGTAACCCATTCCAATGGATTGCAATAACAGGCTACGGCCTTCAAACAAGTGGTGACGGCTGCTGGCTGCTCGCACGCGGTAGTAGAATCCAGGTACAATGCGAGGGTCAATATACGTTCCTAAAATTAAATAAGAACAGGTATTAAATTTTACCTATGTTAAGAACTTAGTCTACAGAAAGTTTTGCTTTTGAGAAACTCACCGATGACAGGAAGTTCATATCGCTCTAGGCCAACAACGGAGTACTGGCAAGGGATATCTTTAATGTCACTTCCGTTGACAGTGATTTTCCTTGAGGACGATTTAATGCCGGGTTTGAGTTCATATCCCTTCTTCAGTTGTTTAATACCAATAGCAACGTTGACAACTCTAGTGACGACTGCATTTCCTCTTCCTTTGTTTAGTATAGCCACTCCAGTTACGGGCACCAATTTAGTAACATCATCATTCTCATACCATTCCACTTTACACAAGGTATTTATTTTTACCCTCTTCTCAATAGTACCATCGTCAGAAATTTTCTGTTCGAGCTCAATTTGGTTCTTCTGTAATGATAAAATAATTTATTTAGCGAACTAATAATAGTAGTGAAATTTACTGATGAAGTAGTTTTAACTTTGAAACCATTTTTACCTGCTGCTGGACAACCTCCAGTGTTCCCTGGGGTTCATGATTGGCGTCATAGATAGTGAACTTGTCTCCAACAGATACTGCTTCAATTTCAAACACAAATCCTTCTGGACGGGAGTCAGACCAAAAGTAATTGGTATTCTCGTTTAGAGTTGAATCAACGGGCTCAAAGGTGAGTCGTCTTGCGAATCCACGCCCAATTGACTCGAGGGTGAGGGCCTTACCTCCGAACAAATATCTAGGCTTCACTGATAGTAGAGGGGCATCCAAAGCCTGAAATATTTGAAATATGATTTATACGGTGCCCATACGGGGTTAACTAAAAATTGGATTTACAATGAAGTAACAAAATTGAGATTTTTGTCTTCTTTAGTTTATTTCAAAGATAATTTATTTTATTTACTTTAAATGCAAAAAATAGAAAAGTGAACTTTATGACGTTTTTATGAAAATATTAATGTTATACTTTTTATATTCGTAATCCCAAGAAGTCAAATTCCCATGATTATGAAAGGTTATAGTATGCAAGAAAGTACAATATGTATTTTTAGTTATGGGGAAAATATGATAAAATGGCATGAAGCCCTTATGAATGATACTTATGGTTTACCTATAACATGCTGCTGGCCAGAATGTCAGATCGACCTGTCGGGTCTCTGCGGGTCTTGAAGTTTGTTTTGTGAGCGCCTCTCTGGGCGTAGGTCTGAAAAACTGGACGATCCACATACCATCGCCTACAACGGCACACAACCAGTGGCAAATACACGCAAGTCAACAGTGTTTGTCGTTGATGATATTTCCATTCTGTAAATTTCAGCAACGGACACCGCTACTCACTGTCTAATACCCTCTAACCGAATGGTACCCAATTAAATTAAATACTTGAACTGCTGTGAACTCGGCTTGTGATCCTTTAGAATTGAATTCGGACTATCTTGATTAAAATCATTCAAAAAAAATAAAAATTACAGCATCTTTTAACATTTAAGTATAAGGTTGCCATTACAATTTGTCATTTAAAAAAAGTTGACAGTCAAAATAAATTGATACCTATAGTGTGGTAAATGAAATTAACTTTTTTCATGGCTTTAATTGCTCAAGATGTAAGTAGTAAAAATAATTAAGTATGTGAAATAGAAGTCAATAACAATAACAATTTAGTATTAGATGACAACCTTACTTTTATTGTGCATCTTACAGTGAAACTTAAGTAAACTTAATTATTAATAGGGTTGTGACCATATCTGATAAAACTTTGCGAAGATTCTTTGGATTCATGATATTATTATATTTCGAATGTTCAATTTTATGTTCACTCATACATTTTTAACAAAAACAATAGATTAATCCGAAAGGATTTTTCGCATAGCTTATGAAAATTTTCGCAAGATTACTTCGGAAAACAAACTCACCATCCTCCGGAATTCTGAAAAGATAAATCTTGCAAAAATCTTCTTTATGCTCACAAACCAAATCACTTTTGACAATTTGTAGAATAATATCACAGTAAATAAAGAAATAATGAGACGGGAAATGTTATAAAATGTAAATACCATGGGATCAATTGCACACAATATTATCATGTTATAAGATTACCGTTCAAGTCCAGAACTCAACTCAATAGGGGTATCAATATTATATACAAATCCGAATTCTTTAGCAGTTCAGTGAAAAATTTTGCCCCAAAACTAATATGGATCTTCATAGTTTTTCTTTTGTTTTGAAAATCGAAAAGCATCACATTGATGATACAAAAGCTGATCGATTTTAATTATCTACGAATCGATGATTAAGCCACATTGAACAAAAGTTAAAGAATCGTCGCCGGCCAAAATTGGACAAAAGACCTATTTACTGTTAATCGAAATGTGGAAGATTGCCTATCGAAGCAATCATCAACACTTCTTACATCAAATACAAAATGCGACGATTTCTTTAACGTGCCACAAATTGTGATGAATATTTTCAAATATTTCAATTGAATATCTCATCTCACCTGCATTGGTCTGATTTTATATCTGAAGCCAGTTCTGACTCGGGGATCAATGTAGACTCCGATGACTGGCATTTGATGAGGCGCTGGGGCCGGTACACGGTATACAGCAGGGACATCTCCAAGGGTGCTTGCATCTAGTAAAACCTCCTTCTCATATATCTCACTTCCAGTCCAAAAAGATTTTGATGGAATTTCAAGTTGTTCCTGAAAAAGTCGCTAGTTGAAATTTCTCCTCAATTTTCCGTTTGATTTTTGCTACAGCGGATAAGAGAATCTAATTTTTCCGACCTCTATAATTCTAATACACAAGCACTTATAAGATAAATGGTTAGAGTTGCTATTTATTTCTTGAAATTGCTACTAAACTCTTTAGATTTTGCTTAAGAATTAATTCTAAACCATTGACATTTTATTTGTAAACAGAGGCACGTCAAAATGATAGACAAAATACTACAGACGTAACAGATAATATATAGCAGCTAATCCAAAGGTCTTACATGGTGAAATTGATTTTATTATATTTTAGAAGTAAAGTAATTGTAGATTTAAATAGAGTATAATGTGGAATTTTGAAGTGTATAAATTTAAAACTAAAGTTTAATCTCTATTGTCGACTCTATTGAATTTGAGTTTTATATGGTATCATTATACTTATGGAAAGGGTAGCCAAAGGGCTATAAATGGCTCTGCTTTGACGGTAGACATCATTAATTTTCCTATTTTTAAGAAGAAGCTGTGACATACCTACAGGTACGAATATTGTTGATTTTATATTTCTTTTGTTATACTATGTATGTTGTTTAATGTGTAATTTGTTATTCAACTGGTATTCCTTTGTAATAGTTTATGCTTATACCCGATGTGGGTTGGATATGTTATGGTAATACCTACCATAGTTGTATCTATTTTTCAATAATTGTGAATAGACACCGCCGAGTTTTTTCTTGCCAGTTCTTTCTCTCGGTAGATATGCTTTTTCGAACTGGCGGTAGATTTTTCTCAAAGGAAATAATAAATTATATAATGATAAAGCAATAAGTAATGGTAAAGATAAACTTTGATTTGGAGGGAGTTTTTCCCTGAATAAAACAGTTTATTTCCTTATACAATCTTTTATTTTGTCTCCTACCTACAACCACGCCCTAGCTTATTGATAACGAATTAAGGTTTAGGCTCTCAGTAGGTGATTCCTGACTCTATTGTCTCTATACTTCTGAGGCTAATCTAGCATCAGAAGTGGGATACGATATGGCTGAATTGTGCCTTTTCTAATGCAATTGTACAAGTTTCAGAAATACCGGCCAATTCGGATGGCTTTGTGAAAAGCCATCAAAGATGTTCCAACAGGCGTTGTGATGACTGACGGCCACGAGAGGTACCACAATGGACATTGGATACCCTAAATCTGGAAATCTTAATATGAAAATATGGTATGAAAAAAAAAGTGAAAGTGAATTAAAACTTTTTTGCAAGACAATTTTTCAGGCAGGTAGGCCTTAGAAAGTTTTATTGCGTAATCATGGACCTATTAATACTCTGTGTAATGTAGTAACACAGTTTCATAGTACCTGTCGTCATTTTATTTGTTTTAAAACTAATTGTATTATAGAAATAAAGATGTGGGTACTAAATAAATAAAATTTTTGCGGGTAATTTTGTGTTCAGTATAGATGTTCTGTTTCAATGACTCAGATTAATGTTTGAAGGTGTTTAATCGCATGATGTCCCAGCTAGTAACACAAATCGATATTACGTAAATTAATGTTAAAAATTTGCAGGTAGTTAGTTGGTATGAAATTTTTATTAAATGATCATACGATAAAATGTGGTTAAATGTCAGACTGACCGAGCGGTGAAAAACTAAAGCAAGTTTGTCAGTAAATATTTACTGATGATTAATTTGTGTTCTATTTTAATTTACGTCTGACGTCTAGCCGTATATTCGTAATTTATATGATAGTGATGTTGACATTGAATCATTGAATATTGTTTTACGAGTGATGAGTCATCTTACTTTTTTTTTAGTTATGTTCTTGAGGCATTTCCTATGTAAGTACTTCGAGAACGAAGTACTTTTCAGGTTGGCCGAATAGATGTATATAATTTATTTATGTGTTACATAATGACAGAGAGAAAAGAAGGAAAAAAAGAACCAAAAAAAAAAAAGAAAAAAAAAATTTTTTTTTGTTGTAATTTTGTTTCAAATTAAGAACAATACAGAAATACATATTGCATCATTCGTTAAATATTGATGATTCATTGATCAGAAACGCGATTAGCGTGGCCATTTTTGTAAATTTGCTATTGACTTTGCATCGGAGTTCTCACTCGCGAAACGTAGAGATGAAAGATTTGTGATACCTACCTACAATAATTAAGAAATTTTGTTGGAGTTTATTTTTGTAGTTTTTATATAAGGATAGGTTAGGCTGCTGATGTCTTATCCTGTTGCTATGCCGCTAAGTCTAGTAGCTACTGATTGTTTGATGTCATTGTTTTTTTATATATACCCACCGTTACGTAATGTGATGAAATGGAGCTGCCAATCCACACTTGGCCAGCGTGGTGGACTATGGTTAAACCTGAAACTTAAATTTAGAATATTGGAATTTAGAGATTATTGACTACCCACTTGTGTTTAATATTTTTTAATGCCGTATTTTGTTGTTTTGTTTGAATAATACTTTTGATTTTTTGACGTTTTTGATGTTTGAAGTGTTTAACTATTTTTGATATTGATTACTTCTTTGACGATCTTTTTAATGTAAATTATTTTTGTGGTATTTTTTGACATTTTAGTTTTTGATACCTACCTTTATGTTTTTATTTACGATCTTTTTGGATTTTTATATTTTATTGTGGAAAAATGTTTTGGTATTTATTTAAAAAGGAAGGTTGTTGGCACATCATTGGATGTGGGAAGCAACAAATGTTTTTGTATAGTCCAAGGACTGATTGCAGATAGACAAAAAGAGATTGAATAGAAAATATTTTTGAAAGTAAATAACGATAATTAGATAAGTTTACTCTTTGATTATTTTTACTTCTTCTAACATAGTAGTTAGTTTTGTTTTGATATATCTTACATATAATTACTTTTTATATACCTACCCTTTGTTTTTGACTTTGGTACTTTAGGAGTAAGAGTCGATGGTATTTTATTATTTTTGCAAAATTATTAACTTGAAATTGAAAAAAAGTTCTTATGATTTAACTTATTTTGAAATATTAATATTTTTGTAACTTTTTCATTTTGATGGTTCTTTTTTATGAAACATATTATTTTAAATTCTGATAATTTACAATTTGTTCAGTTGCAATTTTTCTTTGTTTAATATTCATCTCTATATTTTATTGGAATTTATTTACAACTTTGATCAAATGTTCGATCAATGGAAAAATTCTATAGTGATATATGGATCAAAACCAATGGTGTTAAGGGACAATTTTATGATGGTTTACGATGTTGCCTTAAAACCAATGGTGTTGAAGGTTATTTTGTAGATGATACTTTAAAACGTTGGAACCAACGGTGTTGAAAAGTATTTTTATAATATCGCTTTAATACCAGTGGTGTTAAAAATATTTTTGATATTGGTTTAAAACCAATGGGGTTAAAGGATATCTTGTTTGGAAACATTTATGTGCTGTGGCGAGAAAAATATTTCTTGTATTTTTGAGAGTAAACTGTGTGGTAATTTTGTATGTCACACACATGTTTAAAATGTTTTTTTAAATTTTGTTGGAAGCCACAGACATGTTGTTTGAAAAAAAAAAAAAAAAAAATGTTTTGATGTTGTTAAAATTTACTTTACGAATTGTTTGTTTTTATTTTGTTGCTTCGAGAACGAAGCAATTGTCAGTTTGGCCGTATAAGATAAATGGTTAGAGTTGCTATTTATTTCTTGAAATTGCTACTAAACTCTTTAGATTTTGCTTAAGAATTAATTCTAAACCATTGACATTTTATTTGTAAACAGAGGCACGTCAAAATGATAGACAAAATACTACAGACGTAACAGATAATATATAGCAGCTAATCCAAAGGTCTTACATGGTGAAATTGATTTTATTATATTTTAGAAGTAAAGTAATTGTAGATTTAAATAGAGTATAATGTGGAATTTTGAAGTGTATAAATTTAAAACTAAAGTTTAATCTCTATTGTCGACTCTATTGAATTTGAGTTTTATATGGTATCATTATACTTATGGAAAGGGTAGCCAAAGGGCTATAAATGGCTCTGCTTTGACGGTAGACATCATTAATTTTCCTATTTTTAAGAAGAAGCTGTGACATACCTACAGGTACGAATATTGTTGATTTTATATTTCTTTTGTTATACTATGTATGTTGTTTAATGTGTAATTTGTTATTCAACTGGTATTCCTTTGTAATAGTTTATGCTTATACCCGATGTGGGTTGGATATGTTATGGTAATACCTACCATAGTTGTATCTATTTTTCAATAATTGTGAATAGACACCGCCGAGTTTTTTCTTGCCAGTTCTTTCTCTCGGTAGATATGCTTTTTCGAACTGGCGGTAGATTTTTCTCAAAGGAAATAATAAATTATATAATGATAAAGCAATAAGTAATGGTAAAGATAAACTTTGATTTGGAGGGAGTTTTTCCCTGAATAAAACAGTTTATTTCCTTATACAATCTTTTATTTTGTCTCCTACCTACAACCACGCCCTAGCTTATTGATAACGAATTAAGGTTTAGGCTCTCAGTAGGTGATTCCTGACTCTATTGTCTCTATACTTCTGAGGCTAATCTAGCACACTCATAACAGCTGCAGTCACAATTTTCACACATAAGTGTTTTCATCATTTTCATATTATGTTTTTAATTTATCAACAAAGCCAAAAAGTGACCAGACTGCAAGCCGCACTCAAGAGGAATAATGAAAGTTAAATATATCTACAATTAAAACAAGTCTAAACATAACTTGGCAAAGTATAAAGTTATATCTCACAAAACAACATTTTTAGAATCATGCCAAGAAAATTTGATTTGTATGAAACACTGTTATGACAGTTTTAATACGTAATGCTACGTACAGCTTCGTATAATTTACGTAATAGAACACTTTGCATTCAATTTGAAAACGAAACTATGTGGGTAAGTATTATGAAATTTGTTCGTTAGTTATTTTATTTGCGAGATCCTTTAAAAACCCAAAAAAACATCAAACAAAAGAAAAGTATCTAATTATTCAAACTAAGGTTTTGTTTTGTTTAATACTAAAATAGTGAATACATATACCTAATACTTAAGCAGATTACTTAAATGAAGTAATTAGGTAAGTGGACACACGATGTTGGCATTAGTACAGATGAAAAGCAACGTGACAGTCAATTATATCTCAAGGACGACAGACAAAATAGTCAATAAATCAATACAAAGAATACAATTCTAACTAGCGTAGGTACATCTATGGCAAATAGTTAAAATGTACTCAATTGCTGCGATTTATCTATAGACCAAATTAGTCCATACGAAAGAATGCGAGATCTATTTTTATGGTTGCCCACATCTATTTCTTTTTCTATACATTGTTTACAACACACCTACACAATTCCGTAAGTAGGAAATAGTACCTATATTTATATTATTGTTCGTACCTAAAGCTTTTTGTATCGTACTCAGTCATTCAGACCAACAGACAATTTGAGATCGCTCGGAGTCTTGCATTGATCAAAAATAAATTTGATAAGGTTGTTTGGTTTGGTAAGTATGGTTCCATTATAGAATTAGGCACAGTCTTGTCTGGAAGTTACGATAGTTGTATGAAACCATAGTAATGTATAGGGCAATTTTGATGACCTTCCTCTGGTAAATAATACCAAAAGCACTGAAGCGCAACAAATTTTCAATTCAATCAAAGGCGAGATTGAAAGACCAAGTAAAAGATTGTTTCTTTGATTATGGCTGTTAATATCGGTTCATGTTACGATTCATTGTGTAATCTATGTCTAGACTCTAGACACAGTGGGTCATGACGTGACAAAAGATAAAATTCTATAAAGCGGTATGTTAAAGCAATCATAAAATAAATTATAAAATATTAATATCACTTGTTAATTTTTAAAACTCAAACAACACGTAGTATTAATAGTAACTAACAACTGTTGAATGTTTTAAAAAACAAGAACAAAAGTAAAAAACCAAATCATTTTTGAGAAATTCAATCTTTTTTGAAATTGATAAATTGCGCATCATTCAAAGACGAACATACTCGTATATATTACCCAAGTATATTTATAAACCGTGTATTGGACGTAGCATTGAACAGAAATAGTTTCAGCTTGTAGGGTTTCATCGGCAGAAAATAGTTTGTATTTTCTTTATGTTAGAAAAAGAAAAGTTGTGTTATACTTACACGTACATCCACATCAGGGAAAGCCTCTTCTCCATCACTCTCATAATCGCTAGGAGTTGGAATAAAGCTTTTCGGTGCAATCTCAGGCTCCTGCAAATCAACAATGTAAAAATTATGTGTCATTTGTCTAAAAACTAACAATAATTATGGTACAAATAAAGGCATCGAAGTGTCTACTATAAAAAGAATTATATTAGCATTCTCATAAACCGGAAGAAAACCAAACGATCATTTCCGTAATTGATTGACGAATTGTTAGCAAGAATTAATTAATTAAAGTTGTTTAAATAGATTTTGCTATACGGCTCAATGCTTTATAGAACTTCCTATCGAAGAATTGTTTATGTCTTTTTAACTTATTAAAGTCAAAAGATTTTTAGTTTTTATTCAAAGTGTTAATTGTCATAAAATAACCTTTTAAGTCATAAGGATCTTATCAAGTCAAGGACTTTAAGCAGTAAAGATGTCACGACTCACGAGGTGAATCCGAGTCAGTCTCGTTTGTAACGGAGATAACCGCTATTTACGATAGCAAAAGAAGGACAAGCTAAACTAAGATAAACTTTTAAAAGCCCTTGACTTCAAAATATGTAATTGAAAATGCAGTTTAATAAACTGATTGCAATGATCATCGATATAGAATGAACTATATGCAATGATTGATCAAAATCTAATTCCCTAAGTGAATTATCTAATAATTATAATGTATATTTTGCTATAGGTACCCTTACAGGGTATCTGGGTATCTCATATGTACCTCATGTTATTCCTGTAAGTGGATACATGTGAAACGCAAAAATAAAGAATAAAGAACTCAGTACTAGGTACTTATAGTTATCAGCAATAGAGTGCATACCTACCTAAGTAATTATAATTTACAAAATCTCCAGGATGTCAATATACCCAATAATGTTTACATAAATCTTCAAAATAGGAGTACATATTATTTAATAATGACGAACATTTTGAAGAATGTACTGGAACTGAATCTACAGATATCCCTGATCAATAATATTCCATTATATTCGATTAAACAGCGTGTTTAAAGGGCAAAGTATTGGGTGAGGTCAGTAGATATGACCTTAATGTATTTGGTAAGCTTGAACTTAAGTAACTGTGCAAACAATTATAATAACTGTTTTCAGAATCAGAATTTTGTACGAAAGTATATATTTCAAGGTTAATTGAAATATCGCATGGGTCAATAACTTGGCTCTCTCGCAAATATTTCGATCTTAAATTTAGGTTAGTAGGTATATCTCTCATCTTATACAGTACTTGATCAAAAAAAATGAACTATGTAGGTAAGAAATCCAATAAAATAATGAACTTTTAACAGTAACTGCTAAGTCAGAAAATCGGTAATTAGTTTAATCAATAAAAACAATGATATTATGAATATTATCAACATTTCTACAGTAGGTTTAATAAACGTTTACATTACTAATCGATAATCGATTATAGATTATAACCATAGCTTCCACAAATTACATTATTATGATTTCCGAGAACTACTTACTTAAAAACTAGAAAGAAATGAATTTCATAATATTAAGACATGTTTACCTAAAAATATCCTAATAGTTCTTCCCGGAGAGAAAATAATTAGACGTTCTATAATAGGCTACTTGACAATTTTTTTAAGTTGGTCTTAAATGGTTAATATTTGTCCTATTATATCAAAAAAATTAACACTATATTTTTTTGCGTCCTAAAAACCGTAAAACTTTAATTTAAAAAAATATTTTTCTTAGACAGGTGAAAACACTGTCGGCCATGTTTGGCCGATAGATTATCTGTGCTCTGACGTCATGCATTTGTAAACAACAGTATAACCCTGGGTTACCACCTGTCTAAGAAAAATATTTTTTTAAATTAAAGTTTTACGGTTTTTAGGGCGCAAAAAAATATAGTGTTAATTTTTTTGATATAATAGGACAAATATTAACCATTTAAGACCAACTTAAAAAAATTGTCAAGTAGCCTATTACTATACTTAACTTTTTGTTTATATTACGGAATTTGTACCGTATCGTGTTTCAACCATAACAATATTTCCAAACATAATATCTAACAAAACTATCAGCAACATGAAATGTTTTTGGCCAAAGAACTAAAAAAAATTCCTATCTCATAGCAGTGATTCTAAAGGTTAACTAATTAAAGTTTACAATACCATGGAGCAGGATTTAAAGAGAACTTTCGAGATCATCCTCGAAAGTTCTCTTCAAATCCTGACCATGAGGTCGCGCGAAGAATTCTAAAAAATATAAAATCTGAAATGTAAAATTTATACATAAGTATAATAAAAAGCAGATCAGTTTACCTGAGCTGAAGGTAAAGTTTCAACCAGAGCTGGTTCAACGTCGAGAGCAGTAGAAGTGCCAGCAAGACGAGCACGGGTAAGGTTCCAGAGACGGCGCAGAGCCAAGGGGGTTTCTTCCACTTGCAGTTCCATTCCTTGGCTTGACATCATCTTGATGGCGTTACTTCTTGCTCAACTGGTAATGAAAAGAAAGCACTATTAAGTAAAAGTTTTCAGGCGACTTTAAGGGGTTTTTGATGACAGCATTAAAATAAATAATATAAATATATTTTTTAAATGATGTGGATTTTACTGAAATTCTTTGATCATTTGATTCGCTCAGCAAGTAAACCTGTTTGTCATATTGATCCTCTTAAACTTTTCAAAATTAGGTTATTCATACATAGTGTGAAAACATTATTTAGACGAAGTTTTCCCCAATGAACTAGTTCCTGGTTTTCCCGCAGGAGATTTAGAAAGGGCAGAGATCACGCTCATTTGTAAATTACATAAATGTAATAATTATAGTGGGTACCTACTACAATGAGGTAATGAGTTGCTGTCAATTAATTAAAAGTGGATTAAAAATAGAGAGACCGTTAAAGCGTAAATATTTAATTTACCTACTATAGATAAAAATAACAGGAAGGCGAAGATCTTCGGCATGTACCTACCTATACGAGGTCCACTATAGGTACTATAATGTCAATTAATAAAATCTCTCGTAATAAAATAGATGATGACGATGAAGCCTTAAAAATTACTTTCTTAAATAGGTATTACGGAATTAAGTTTTAACAGTTTTAACTATTTCTATTCAAAATTCCAAAATAATTCTTACTCATATTATAAATGCGAAAGTGTGTGTCTGTCTGACTGTTTGTCTGTCTGCTAGCTTTTCACGGCCCAACAGTTTAACCGATTTTGATGAAATTTGGTACAGAGTTAGCTTACATCCCGGGGAATTAGGTACCTACGTATGCTACTTTTATCTGGGAAAATCAAGAGTTCCCACGGGATTTTTTAAAAACCTAAACCAAAACGTCCCACGCGAACGAAGTCGCAGGCATTTTCAGTTATACATTATTTTTATGTAGGAAGGTAAGTAATAATATTATGGTACTCAAAAAATTATATTATCGATGAGGAAATTAAAATAAATGGGACAAAACACGTTCAATATTTACAAATACTTTTTTATCTGCAGTTTCTTCAGTAGTTATTTAATATCTAATAGCTAGTTAGCGAATCCATCGTTGCAAATAGAAAGGTGCTTTGAAAATATTATCAACAAGGTTCGAACAGCTGAATTTAAAAATATTAGACGCCAGGTCCAATCTTTTAGTAAACGGGCTGTAGGTCTCCGTTAACAAAAACATATTTCAATGAAAAGAAGACTGGTTTGAAAAGGGTCTTATATATAAAAAGCTGCCCTTGGACGTCAACGAATGCATTGGGCTTGAAAACAGGTAAAGGTAAATAAAAAAGGTAATAACAGGAGTTCTCGTCAGTATAAATTGTGAAAGAAGGGAAATTTTGGATTTATTTTTTAAAGTAGGTTGGATAAGCAATTCAATATAATAATATTGTTAAGCTAGTAGAATTACTAGAAATATGTTTTAAATTTATTAAAATTTGGAACAGGAAAGAACATTCAGCAAACCTGCAGCTAATCCAAAAATAGCTAAAAACGGTGATACTAAATTTATTCTGCAAGGGTGCATTATTTTGATAAATATCCACAAGTAAATACCGTTAACATTAAAAGTGAATTCAATGAAATATTTACGGCTGATAGGCACGAGAAAGTAGGTAGAAATACTTTCGATCAAGTTCTAACTTCTAGTTCGGTGAACGCGGCTCAGAGAAAGCGTTGGCCGTTGCATCCATGTCAGCCGCCATTACCGCCTGCCATTTTGTTTCCAGAACATTCTATTTTTAAATTTCCCCTAATTATAAATCCTGGGAAATTTACTTTTCTTTCAGACTTTTCATCTAAACGCATTGTACCTACATCCTATCTTATAACTATAATTATTCCATAAGTTCATTCCAAGTTCTTACCTCGACGAAATAAAGATTCAGATAAATTTATCTCGCTCGTGGAAGAGGATATCTTGAAATCAATGTAAATCTGCAGTACAAATTTTAGGTCACAACTGCGAACGGTTCACACGGTGAATCAGAGCAAACGTTTAAGAGCGCAACTCGAACACGACTGAGGGTTAAACGTAACGAATGAGGTATTTTAAACTTGAGTAATCGGTCCTCCCCAGTCACTGCCTGCGTATGAAGTGGATAGAGCTATATGGAAGATAGAGACAGAGGTATGAGCACGCAGGGCCTGCGTGCTCCGCTAGACACTCACACACACAGAGGCAGGGTGTTACGCATGCGTTTCCAGTCCAGCTATCGATACCGTCTCCAAATGTGAAGAGACGTCACTGGCCTCCTTCCAGTGCGAAGTTCATCGGAAGGTTCTTAGTCCAAGGCATAAACCAGTTCGTATGATGTTTGCTAATTTGCAGGACACTGATAAGTGATGATAACTAAAAAGTTCCTCCGTGATCACACGAAATAATATTCCATGGCTTGTTGGTTACAGATTTTATGAATAAATTGAATAATCAATAAAAGAAGGAGCAATGATAACGTCAATTCTGCCTTAAATAATATTATGCTACATTCAAAACTCTTATCCAGTCAAAACTACTTTTAACTGAAAAAAAAAACTAAACAGAAACAAGCAGCAGTCAAAACTAGTCTTAAGATTAATTTTGAATGAAATTGCGGTTAAAACCATCGATGTATAAAACTCTTTGCTAGAAAACCTAACTGAAATACCTATGGCCCAGATTCAGAATGAGATAGGAGCACTCTGACTCCCGCAGTCTTGTTTACCGTACTTACCCCTAAAGAGATTTTGCAGAGCGCGAACCCAAAAGCTCGCAAAGGAAGTCCTGAGTGAAGCGAGCCTACGTCGAGGCCGAGTGGAGCGAACTGGGAAGTGGCGAGTAAGGCGAGCTAGGGAAATCGGTAGCGAAACGAAGGTCGATATGAGAAGCTAAGTAAATGGGACGTCACCAAATTTGACTTGGATACAATATCGGAAGTTAGCAGTCGAAGACTTGGTATCGACTGATCCTGTTTTTACCACTTGCCGCTAAGTACTTTCTCACTTTGTATACCTACCTACTACCGCGGTTCTTGGGGCTTTACATCATTGCGATTTTCCGCTTCTCGAGGAAAATTTTGAGAGATAGGTACGAGTAGGTACGGACTACGGAGTAGGTAATAGTAATTCACAATATGTGTGGTTTTCACTTTTAGCATTTCCCTGAATCTCGAATCTTGATAATTACATGAAAGTACCTTACCTACCTTGAAGTAAATACTAGCGGCACAGAGTACAATATAGAATTATTGAATAGCTCAAGAGATAAATTTTGAATAACCAAAAGCCCCTTGTTCTATTACAAATACATAGTACCAAAATCAATTCAGGAAACTAAGCTGATACAGAATGTTGCGTAAGAAACTAGCTGATTTTCCCCGACTTCAAACGGGTATTACCTATAATATTATGTAAAGTATAAAGGAATCTTTTCCGACAAGATACCTACATTTCATTTACCTAAATTGGTATGTTAATAAAATTCGATCAGAGCTTTTTGAGATTTGCTTTGCCTACCTATAATTATATATAAAACTAAATATTACGTATGTACAATGCACTGAAATCTGAATCAAACCAGATTTTAATTACTTTTAAACCAGTTCAAACAGTCCTTGAGAAATTTTAACAATTCCCGATTAAAACTTATGTTGATACAGAGCGATTTATTTTAAGACCGCGGGTGTTTGTTCTACATATTCCTCGAGATAAAAGAAGTCGGCTAATAAAACCTTAAAGATTAAAACAATCTTCACGTTTTTTTAAATTTTTAATCGTGCCTATAAGGACGAAACTACGTAGGTAGATGTTTATGAATTTCATGGATAAAAATTAAAAGATCCACCTGGCACCTACTGTTTTCCCTCTTCCATCGAAAAAGTTAATTAATCCTGTAATTGTTTAGTTAATACGGGATTATTATTGATAGTTAGATGGGAGTAATAGAGCTAAGAGTTACCATGGGAGTTAAAAAAAACCAAGTAGATAGACGAAGTCGCTGGCATTAGCTAGGTAATATTTAAAACATTACTCAAACAACTTCACAAAACCCATTGTCACTAACAGTGACTCGTTATTAATCAAATTAAACAAAGATAACATTAGGTAAGACTAGACAGAGATGTCTCTTATCTTTAAGTAGGTATCTACCTACTATCTTAACGTAAAATTATCATTGCGTAAAACAATTATCTACCTATACCTACTTATTGTCTGAATACTTATTATAATTCAGTTATCATCTGGGGGATCGAGTCATTACGCTGGGTAAGCATTGCAACTTGACCAAACTCGGTAATTAGTAACTACCACAGAGTACATTGAATATAGGGGTAGTAACTACCTATGTTACTAAAATAATGTAGGAATGCGCTTGACTATAAATTATCCTTACTAGTCTGTGCTGCTATCGCATCACACCAAAGTAGGTGACGATGCAGCCAAAGGAGCGCGTTTGTCAAGAATGTGTAAAAAAATTAAAGTTCCCTACCAAAATTGTAATTTGCCGTTCGAAGCAGGGCCGGGTCGCTAGTTCTAACATAATATATAATATATAGGACTAGAAGCTGTTTTGGCGTGAAGTGAAGGCGTGTTGGCCGAAGAAGTGGCCTTTTCGTTTTTTGTGTGTCTTGGAGAGCCCGTCGTTGCTCTGGGTAGTTAACGGTAGAATCTTACAATAATAATAAATCCCAGTAGGTACCTACCTAAACAGATATAGATAGAAACAGAGGTAGTTGAGTCATTCCGAAAGCATTTTGTGAACCGCATTAGATACCTTATCCCAAACAATGAGGAGACGAAGAATGTTATCATGAAAATATAAGTATAAGGGATTCCGATATAATATCCCACAGACAGACTTGTGGAACAGAAAACCCACATGGCAAGATTGCTTTGATTAAATTACACGCAAACCTATCATGTGCTTCAATTAATTTAATTCAGTTGGACCTGATTTTAGGGCTACCTACTATTGTAAAGCTGTAAAGTTGATTGCAAATAAAAACTTGATATCAAATCTGGCAAATTAGAATTTTGAAAAACTAATTTCCTTTACCTGCTATAGAGAAAGAGCCTGTGAGGGCCAGTTATTCCTTATTTTATAAAACCTGAAGGTTTCTCTAGGCATTGTCCCCAACACGGAAAGGAACGGTCGGCGACAAGATGTATAAAATCTTTCGTCAACGTATAAAGTCTAATTTTTTTCGTATGCTATAGAATAATAGATAGGTATAACGGGCAGCGTCTATAATAAGCGACAAGTTGAGATGGAAATCGGGGTGGGGATGCCCCGCACAGCACCCGGTGCGGGATTGCACGGGTGACGCGCGAGTGTGCGGGGCGTCTCCCCGCCTCATACCCCGATTGCCATCTGGACCTGTCGCGAACTATGGTTAAATTATTCAAGCTAATTTATTATATCTACCATAGAACCTACACTTATGTAAGTAGGTAGGTACAGCTGAGGTTTCAAAGAAACAATTTCGCACTCATCAATTAAAAGAAAACGGATCGCCTTTCTGTGTTATGATGACTTTATACAGTAAGCTAAAACATTCCAAGCGGTCCATGTTTTGTAAACACACTTCTCACTTAATGAGCTTCTCTACGTGAAACTAACCCATTGGTATACATATTATATTTACCTACCTAAGTAGAAGTACGTTAGTACTATTCTATATTCTGTGGTAGAAGTAGGTACTTTAACACAAACACAAAATTTTTTGTTTACTAGCTGATGCCCGCGACTCTTTGATTATCCGGGACTGGCGATGGATTGAGATGATAATACCTATATAATTATACCTAAGTAGGTACCTACTATTTATTTTATGTACGTATGTAATAACAGAGGCGTCTTTACCTATGGCGCAGGGTGTGCGGCGCACACGGGCGCCGGGTCTAAGGGGGCGCCGAACGCCCTCTAATGCGACACCTCCAAAGATGCGTCGATGCCGGCGCTCTCAAAGACCCTGCGCTCGTGTTATGGCCGACGCCGTCATCATTTAAAATTGCACCATTTGCATCCGAATTTGAAAATATAACTGTTAGTATTCCATTTTGACCATGCTCCTACTAGACTAGAGGGCGCCAGGGTACTGGTTGCACACGGGCGCCACAAGGGCTAGAGACGCCTCTGTGTAATAAGCATATTGATATACGAATCAAGTGGTTACCTAATCTGCCCCTTGATAATACCAAAGTTATATAAACATCCTAGATCATAGCATCGTAAAACTGTGACCATAGTTACTTTCTCCAATTAAAATTGATAATATATTGATATAATAATATTGACCTTTCGGAGATCTAGGTCTAGTACATTATATATTTGCGTCAATGCACTTACAGACCCACAATAATTAGTACTTATCTCGGCGAGATAGCCCAATTGTGCTGTCTCGTTTAAGTTTACCTTTATCTAGATCCAACCGGACATACACCGAACACGTTCTCGCCTTATCTTCGTTTATTTACATTGAGTAGTAAGACCAATAAAATGTTCTCGTATTTTCTTTATCTAGGCTTATTAGTATTACATTTTAGCAGACATCACGATTTACTGTCTACTTAAACGTGTTGCGTTGCGTCATTTATCAAATTATCACTGAAGGAAAAAATATTTTTTTATTTCCTTAGAACAATTCCTTAGGACCTTTAGAACAATTTTTGTGCCTACTCGAAACGCCCTACCGATCGTACCGGAAATTAAAAAGACACTGTGTGAAATGGTCTTCGCAAAGAATTTGCAAGTACTACTACGTAGTACAACCTATTCCTATGTCGATGGGTCTTCGTCAAGGTGTTGACACTATGTTGACTGATGTCTCATCACTAACATTTAGTTCCCAATACGCTCACATGACGCTTACTGCAGCTATCAGCGCCAAAATGGTGAAAATCAAGTTGCTTCAAAAACAGGTCTGCAATCAAAACTTTTAATAACTATTAACTTAGACTAAGTAATCCTTTAAAGATAAAATATATCCTTTGTTTCTTTCCAGTAGAATAATATGATTAGGTATTAGTTGAAGGCATAAGTATGTCATCATGATGGCCAAAGCCACTTTATCATTTACTAAAGTAGATTTGAACATGGGCGGTAGAAAATAATAAAAACATTTTAAAGAGTAGGTAGAATATTACTTTATTTAAGTAGGTAATTAAAACTAAAGAATAAATAGATTTTATGAGATATAATAAAATTTTATAAGTAGCCTAATACTTAATCTTATTTGAGAACGTACAAAACAAAGTAGTCTTACTTGTGGATTTCATTCTTTTTTTCGTATCATAGAGTACATTTTAATTTTAACAGATATAAAATTGCATTCTTTTAATATTAGCCGAAAAATAAAAATAACATCATAGTCACTAACGACGGTTACGCACTCATCCGATCCGAGTCCGTGAAAATACGCTCCTTTTGTCTTGTGTGGTAGCTTATGACATATTATGTCGTAGATATTTTTTATGTCCGTATTTTCACGGATTCGGATCGGATGGGTGCGTGAGCGCTGTAAATCTACAGACACATTTCTGTGTTGTAGAGTTGCTACGCAATCTGGCAAGTCAATCAACTAATTTGGCATGAAAACCAACTAACTTGACGCGACAATCAACGAATCTGGCGTAACAATCAATCAATGAATCTGGCACGACAGTCAACCAATCTAATGCGACAATAAACCAATCTGGCGTAACAATCAATCAATCAATCTGGCGCGACAGTCAACCAATCTAATGCGACAATCAACCAATCCGGCGTAAAAATCAATCAATTAATCTGGCGCAACAGTCAACCAATCTAGTGCGAAAATCAAACAATCTGGCGTAACAATCAATCAATCAATCTGACTCGACAGTCAACCAATCTAATGCGACAATCAACCAATCAATCTGGCACGACAGTCAACCAATCTAATGCGACAATCAACCAATCTGGCGTAACAATCAATCAATCAATCTGGCACGACAGTGAATCTAATGCGACAATCAACCAATCTAGCGTAACAATCAATCAAACAATCTGGCACGACAGTCAACCAATCTGGCGTAACAATCAATCAACCTGGCGCGACAGTCAACCAATCTAATGCGACAATCAACCAATCTGGCGTACCAATCAATCAATCAATCTGGCGCGACAGTCTACCAATCTAATGCGACAATCAACCAATCGGAACACATCTTGACGATATTGGTAGCGCGCCAAAGCGTTACGACAAAGTTCATAGTGTGAAAGTCTTCATATAAAATTACGACACACTACAACATAGCAAAGCGCAACGCACACCCGCAGAGGAAGCGGAGCAGAAGCGCAGAATCTTTTTTTATAACAACTCAAAAAGCCTTATTTACTTTGCCATAGCGACTGTGGCGGTCTCCTCAGTGTTTTATTTTCTTTATGCCTACTAATTTTGACTGTATATCAAGGTACTTAAAGCTGAGTTTACGTTGTTATAAAAATACGTCTGTTTAGCCGTTACCGCTAACATCACACATCCCATATGAAAATTTCTTGAAGCATTCCCAAAGACTGCGACTGCGTTTCATTGTCAGGCGTTAAATCGACGGTAATATATTTGGCCGCTTTCAATATTTTCATACAGGAAGCGTTTTCGGGGGGTAGTTTGTGGTACGACTGGGTGTATAGGGCCTTGGCGCAGTCGAAATGGAAGATTAGAGGGTCCAAAATGTCCGGTAAATCTGAAGGCTTTAATAAGCAGCATAGATGAGCCAGTGTCACGCATAGCTGAAACAAAGGGTTTAATGTAGAGTTTTTTTTCCTTTACTCCTGAACATTAAAAAAATCGGTCAAGTGCAAGCCGGAATCGCACTTAATAATCCCTGCTTCTGGAATGAACAAACATTCTTTAGCAAGAGGCGTTAGTCTTTCTACCAGGGTTAGGCTGCGATAATATCACATGGTCACGTGACCTGAGATATACTTATACAGTGCGACAAGGTTATCTTGGCGCGTGGCGATCTGACACCGAAAGGCGCAGCGTTGGAAGACCTCCCACTAGGCGGACGGACGACACCAGATGAGTTGCAGGATTCAGGCAGCGCAAGACCAATGGCATGTGGGAGTCCCTACAAGAAACCTATGTCCAGCAGTGGAAGTGTATTGGTTGATGATGATGATGATGATGAAGAAGGTCTGTATTATGATAATGCTCTTATAAAACGACTACTTACCTGTTCAATAAGATTATCCTTATGTTTATACTCGTTGAAATCGTCAACATTGGCAGCATTTTCCATCGCAGCCATAATACCCCGCCATAGCGGCACGTATTGGTCGCCATATTGGGTCCTGTTCTCAGGCGCGCGCAACGCGACCGCTGCGTTTATGCGCACTTTGAGATTCTTGCACTCTTGAGCCAGTGTACAGAGACTGGATACAACTTTGCTCTGAAATATAAAGAAATGTTGGTTTTTAATTTAAGTTCCAACTGATCAACTGATAAGAAATCATTGGTCAGTATAAAAGGCCACAATATATAACTAATTAACTGACGCCTGCCACTTTATCTATCTCTGATTTTCCGGGATAAAAGTAGCCTATGCCTTGCTCCAGGTGTTTAACTATAAACCATGCAAAAAATCACGTCGATCCGTCGCTCCGCTGCCACGTGATTGAAGGAATAACTAATCAACAAACACACTTTCCCTATGTATAATATGAGTTAGTGATATTCGGATATCCATCAAGTATCGGTACACCTGAATCATTGACTTATATATTACTTCGTATGGACAGGGCCATTGAACAAACAAAATCGCACCGACTCAGTGTTGCTATTAGCATCAATGCAACCTCAGTGACGTCTGGATTTCAAACGGGTCGTTCATTAGTATCTGTGTGATTGGTGACGCTGATTTATTTGGTTCCAAAACCGTGTAAAATTTTGTTCGCTTGGGCATATCTTGTCATTTATATCGATGACCTGAATGCATCATTTTATTTTTAAAACATCTTGGTTGTGAAAAAATAAGTCGTAGGTACATCTATGAACGACTGAAGCTGTAATAGCTTAGTGGTTTAGACATCCGCCTCCTAATCTGAGGTCGGGGGTTCGATCCCGGGCACTCATCTCTAATTAAACGGAATTCACGGAGTAAGAAATATCACTTTCTTTAACGGTGACGGAAAACATCGATCGTGAGGAAAACTGCACACCTGAGAATTCTCCATAATGTTCTTAAAAGGTGTGTGACGTCTGCCAATCCTGACATGGCCACCATGGTAGACTATGGCCAAACCCCTTCTCATTCTGAGAGGAGACCCGTGCTCTGTAGTGAGCCGGCGGTGGATTGATCTTGACGGTGATGATGATATATTCCTTGCGTTGTTTACCTGCCATCCACTAAAACACGTAAATAAATTTTCATTCTTCATGGCATTGCCGAGAGCGTAGCAAGCGTTCCATCTGACCTTCATGTTGGAGACCCTATACGCGCAATCTAAAAGCTTCCCTATTGCAATATCGCATAAGGTCTTTAATTGCGGGTGCCGCTGTAGATTGTCATTCTTGATGAGTCGCAGAAGATTTCCGAGACCCCGGGTTGCACTCATTTTAACCTAAAACATTGAAATCCACTCAACTCTACAGGCTGATTCAAAACTAAAATGTGTATAGTACGCGACAGGTCGAGATAGCAATCGGTGTGGGGACGCCCCGCACATCTGCACAGCCCCTGCACCAACCAAGTGCATGATCGCGCGGATGACGTTTTTTATTTTATTCATATATAAGTTAGCCCTTGACTGCAATCTCACCTGGTGGTAAATGATGATGCAGTCTAAGATGGAAGCGGGCTAACCTGGAAGGGGTAGGGCAGTTTTTATTAAACCCATTTGGTTTCTACACGGCATCGTACCGGAACGCTAAATTGCTTGGCGGCACGGCTTTGCCGGTAGGGTGGTAGTTACCATTAGCCACGGCCGAAGCCTCCCACCAGACCAGACCAGAAATTTTGAAATTATAGAATTCCAAACCCCTGCCAGAAATCGAACCCGGGACCTCCCACTAATAAGACCACAGCGCTTGCCACTGCGCCAGGGAGGTCGTCAACGTGCGGGTGTGCGGGGCGTCCTCCAGCCTCATACCCCGATTGCCATCTTCACCTGTCGGGTACTATAGGTATCGTTATTCGGTTGTCAACGTTAACATGTTTAAAAGACGTGCTATTATATTACGTCAATATTATCCAAAAGCAAACGGAAATTTCAGATAAATTTCGCGGAAAAACCCCGTCACAAAAGTTATAAATGGCATTCTAATAAACAATAGTTCATTTATCTAACGGAAGAATCATATTAAATAGGTCAAAAGGTGAAATGTTATCGCCGTTAAATTAATTGGTCCAAAATGTGACCAAAGCAAACTTTCCACACAAGATTTAAAATATAACCTTTACCATCGTCGCCTGGATGATTAGCTTTAGTGAAATTTTGGACCGATTAATTTTCAATTTCACCTTTTGACCTATAATTACCACTAGCTTATGCTCACGACTTCGTCCGCGTGGACTACACAAATTTCAATCCCCTATTTCACCCCCTTAGGGGTTGAATTTTCAAAAATCTTTTCTTAGCGGATGCCTACGTCATAATAGCTATCTGCATGCCAAATATCAGCCCGATCCGTCCAGTAGTTTGGGCTGTACGTTGATAGATCAGTCAGTCAGTCAGTCAGTCACCTTTTCCTTTTATAAATTTAGATTTGATAGGTAAATAAACTATTGTTTTTGTAATGCCATTTTTAACTTTTTTGTTTGCGACTGGGTTTTCGCGAATTTATCTGCTGGCCGGTTTTGAATAATATTGACGTGGTATAAGCACGTCTTTTGGACGTGTTAACGTTGCCAACCGAATAACGATACCCTACACATTTTAGCTTGTAGCTTTAGTTTTAAGTTTGCGTAGTAATTATCACCACTATATCTTAGAAATCCAACATCTGACCATCAAAAAGACTTATTAATTACCTATTTTGAATAAATCATTTGACTTTGACTTTGACTTTAGTTTTAAGTCAGCCGTTACCAGATGTCAGATATATAGCGGCTCTATGCTGATTGTTCTATACCTTATCACTGTCGTTGGCGCATTGAATGCTGACCTCTAGGAGTCGAAGCAAGAGGTCATCATCTATGTCCTCAATCTCCGGTTCCTTCCTGCAAAATGCGGTTAGTAGATAGATAGTCCATCCGTAGCGAAACGAGGGTCAAATAGGCGAAGCTGAATTAAGGAAGGGACGAGCGAATTGCGTACGCCCTTTGCTTATTAACCTAAAAATATCTACAACGTCAATAATAACGTGATCAATTTGAGAATTGATATGTTCAAAACATTTCTATTTAGTTCATGATTATGGTTATATAAAGCGTCAATCAATTGCCTCGCTACTATAAATGGAAAAGACCAAAGTCCAGATATATAATATGAGACCACTTATTCGCATTCCGCGCAAAGTTAATTAATGTATGTGGCGCTGTAAGTTTTCTTACCTTGGAGAAGTTATATATCAGAGAAATTGAAAGGAAAGTTTTACAGAACTGGTAGGTGACAGTATATTATTCACACACATAAGCACACACTCACACACGCATACACACACACACACAATCATACACACACTGTTGTAATTTTATTTTATTATTGTATATACCTACATTTATTCTAACTCTATTCTGTTAAAATAGTTTAATTATAATTTTAAGTAATCTCTTTTGGCCTTCTGTTATACCTAGATTTAAATTTAAATAATAATTATGTATTTACGCTGTTGATTACTTTCAAATAAACAAAATAAAATAAAATATTTCTAACTGACGTTGAAACATAAGGACGGCATGATAGTTTTTTACGTTTTTACACAAAAAAAGATAGATTATAAATTGATTTTCTCTTAGTTCAAAAGATTACAAAAAAATTAAAGATTTTTATCGGTCGGAAAAATAATTCCGCATGGGTCCGATCCGAATCTAAGAAATAAAGATCCAAATGGCCATAGTTCTGAAAACAACCGTACTTTTCGGGTTTAAAGCAGAGATCTAAGACCAAAGTGACCCAGCAAACCTTCATCAGTTCATGCGTCCATTGCATCATGGAACAATCTCATCAGTTCATTTCGGTTTGCAAATCGATCTTAGGCTCGTCAGGGTTCAGGTCGGATTAAACATGATAGAAAAGAATAGAATAGAATATGTTTTTATTCAAGAACACTTTTTACAAGCGCTTTCGAATAGTCGGGTAGTTTTAATTTACCACTGGTTCGGAATGCCGTTCCTACCGAGAAGACCCAGCAAGAAACTCGGCGGTTGCTCTTTTTAATTTTAATTTTACAATTTACAATGTTATTATACCATACTATACAAGCCATTGCAGCCCCGTGCATTGCTGGAGCGAGTCAATCGATACGAATTTTTATCCGGTCATGCGAAACTGAGTCCAGTTACTTTTCTTGGCTTCAAATCGGAGAAGTGCACAAGCGCCCTATATTCTTGACTCCTATATAGTCTGGTAACAGGCCGCCATATTTCGAAGCATGCTCGTGGGTGCCGTTTTATCCAAAGGTGCATAAACACCACATTGGTATCTATATATCTACACCACTACGGACATGCGTGTTACACACACAAGCATAACAATATAACAATTCTCTTCAAATAAAAACCGGCCAAGTGCGAGTTAGACTCGCGCACCGAGGGCGTAAGTCTCGAGGGAGTGAGAGTACTCGGCAATTTTTTTCCACATTTTGCACGATAAATCAAAAACTATTATGTATAAAAATTAACAACCTGTTTTAGAATGTACACGTAAAGCCCTTTCATTATACCCCACTTGAGATTGAAAATTGAAAATACTGTTTATTTGTTCATGAACATATTTTAATTTTTTTTGTGATGTAACCACAAATTCACGGTTTTCGGATTTTTTCCTTTACTTGTACTGTAAGACCTACCTACTTACCAAATTTCAAGATTCTGGGTCAATGGGAAGTACCCTATAGGTTTTGGTGACAGACACGACGGACAGACAGAGAACAAAGTGATCCTATACAGATTCCTTTTGTCCTTTTGAGGTACAGAACCCTAAAAATCTGAGCCTATCTGGAACTTTATGGCATCTTAGATAAAAACTTACATATTCAAAACTAGTGCATCACTGAGGGTGCCTAGAGCCCACGCGGCTTTGGTACGCACTACTAATGTTGGTTCAGCCAACGCACGAAGTATATTCTCCCCACAGTCGCTTACGAAACCAATGTCCTGTACATAAATACCAAATAAAATAATATTTTCAAATACACAATAATATACATAGAGTTTTATTAACAGTTCTTCATTGAAAAGACAAGAATATCAGAACTAATGGTAGATGTTGAATAACTCAATTTTAAAGGACTTGTGAAAGATATTTGAAGATTATTTTGAAGTGCAGTCTGTGGATGATTGTGAAATGTGATGTGAGGATGGTATTGTATGAACAATTTCCAGGTCATGACACACACAAACTGTTGACTCTTAAATTATCCCTAAATGTGATTTAATGAAATTTTCACTTCAAAGCAATGCGGTGTCTTCTTTCCTTCGCCACAAAAAATACAGCAAAAAATCAGCAATAAACTGTTTATATTCGTGGGATTTCCGCATTCCCAGAAAAATAGAAACAAAGACTTGTCTTACCTCTCTCAGTGTGCGATACATAACAGCCATAGCTAGTGCTCTGACCGCGGCCGCGCGCACTGTCGGCTCCTCGTCACTGCACAGCCCTATTAGTAGTGTACAACATAACATCTGCATGCGACCCTGTCAGCACGAAAAATTATATTAAGAAATAGCTGTTCCCACTCTACATTGGCTCAGCAACACTCCCCGAAGTCCTAGCCGACCTGCTAGGATTTTGGAGTGAGCTCAGCTGACAGGAGCGATTTGGCGTGGAGCTCATGTACAACGGACAGCTACGTCTAAGTGCGAAAAAGAAACCCAGGAAGAAAGAACAAGAAAAGCTATTCCCGCAGCTTCGCGTGGATTTAGAGATTTTTAAAATCCAAGGGAATTCTTTGATTTCTCGGGATAAAAAGTAGCTTGTGTCATTCATCATATTTTTAACTATGTCTATACGAAGAATTACTTCGATCCGCTGCTCCGTTGTGGCGTGCTTGAAAGACAAAGACCAACAGACAAATCCATATTATGGGTAGAGATTAGCCTTACCCCAACTTGTGTGGATTCAGATTTTTAAAAATCCCGTGAGAGCTTTTCGACTTTTCAAAATAAAAGTATCGTATTAACGATGCGCGTAGATTACAAAAATACATTAATCATCGATTTTATAGTAGAACCGTTTGTAGCATCCATAATTCAAAGCGATCATTAATCAATAATTACGTCTACTTCTGACCAATTTTAGCAATTTTTCTTTACATTATAAAAAAAAACAAGGCGAATAGTTTAGCAATAGAAACGAAGAGCGAATATAACTCTCACCGGTAATTCTTTGAAAGACTTTTCCCCGATATTGGCGATGCAGTCACAAACAACAGCCTTAGCGGGCACATTCTCTTGATTTTGTAATATTGTAGACAGGTGTGTTAACAACTTTTCCCACATATACACGCACTGGTTTAGAGGTAACGATTTTTCTTGTTGTTCTGGAAAAATAAAAGTAATTTAAAAAAAACATTTTTTTAAATTTATTTTTAAAAACTGATAAGGTATGTTAGGCTTTTAGGATTGTCATCAAGCGCAAGCATATCTTGCAATAAAAAAATCCTCTGGTTCTGTAGATTTTAGTGACGTATTCTCATACAAAACTTTACCCAATTTCTGTATGGCATCTCCAATAATGCTTATAGTTCTTGCAGACTGTAACACCACGTCCTGATGTTCGTGCTGTAACATTTCACTGAGAACGTCGGCCAAAAGTGTAATGTGCGACTGTAGTAATTCTGACAGGTGATGAAATGCAATGGCTGACAATACTTGGAGGGATTCCAGGATTATTGGAATTGCTGATGGCTTGCACCTCTGGAAAGAGTATTATCATTTTATTATTTTGAGGGTTCCATACCTCAAAAGGAAAAACGGAACCCTTATAGGATCACTTTGTTGTCTGTCTGTCCGTCTGTCTGTCTGTCTGTCAAGAAACCTATATAGGGTACTTCCCATTGACTTAGAATCATGAAATTTGGTAGGTAGACGAACAAACAGACAGACAAACAACAAAGTAATCCTCTTTTGAGGTATGGAATCCTAAAAAGTAGATTTGTGGGAACTCTGCCAATGGTACGCTTTCCGGTGCGAGGACACCATTCTAGCAATTGGGAACCCCATTTTCGAAATAAGTGCCCAGCCCATCGTCACTTTAGCATCGCAACCTGCTGAGCTGCGTGGATTACTCTGGTTCCCCTACGTATCTCTTCATTTCTTGATCTTCATGATCGTGATTTGAAACTCCAAGTATAGTTCTTTTCATCGCCCGCTGAGTAACTGTGAGCTTTCTTATGAGACCCATAGTTAGCGAACATGACTCGATCTATATGTCTTATACCAAAGATAATATATACAAGTAAGATCGCTAACGTCATACATTCATTTAAAGCTTGCGTAAAACTCCTTTAAGTCGCCGGTACCTTGTAGGTCAACTCCTTATAGTGTGATGGCATTATTGTGCAAGCTAAAATGTGAGTTATCGAATTTATTTAGTGGCATCTATCGAACAGCTGATGAAACTCAATTTTATTTAGAGCCAACTCAAATTTTACTCAAATAATAAACGAAATCCAAAATCACAGGCAATCATCAAAGGGTCCGCTATCAAGCGTAGGTCAGCAGTTTGGCATCATCAAAAATCCAGGAGCAAGCACAAGTAATCGGGTTAGCAGAATCTCGGAGTCCATATAGCAGAAACAATTCACAAACGAAATAGGGAAAAGAAATAAAAGCACTCAGAAAATTGTAACACACCGTCAAATTCAACCGTCACCAATCCAAAGGCAAAATAATAATTTTATTTTCAAGTAACAAGTCATTTTGTTACGCCATCTACTGGAATTTTGTAATACTACTTCAGCTATCCAAAGCAAAATGCTATGGATATCGTAAAGTTCAATGAGTCAATAATTAAAATTAAGAATTAACTTTTTCCGATGGTGATGTTGTGAAAATTTTGTATTTTGTTACTAAATATAAATAAATTTGATGAACCAGACAAGTAAAATATGATATTTCGTCAAATCCATAAAAAATATATTTCATACGAACCAAGTGACGCCATCTAGTAATAGTCTTGAACTAGTTACAATTTTAAATAGAGAGTTAGCGATCTGTACTTGTTTAATATATTATCTTTGCTTATACTAAGTCTGCGGCCCAGCCGTTGCTAAAAATAAATAAATGTCTTGCCGTTGAGAGCATTTGACATTTATTTATTACATTGAACGTTTTCTACGAAAAAATATTTTAGTATCACTCAGTGAAGAAGCAATGTTGAACGAAGAAAATCTCAAATGAGCTTGGTGACCATCATTCAGTGTTAGACATTGAGTTAGCGAATCACCCCTCAGCTGGGAGCGAGTGCGTCCTGCGGGGCGGACAGCGGACGGGATGCTCCGACCCGGTCTCGATTAGGACTCGACCACACGTCTTCCTTCCATCATCATCATCATCAACCGATAGACGTCCACGGCTGGACATAGGTCTCTTGTAGGGACTTCCACACGCCACGGTCTTGCGCCGCCTGAATCCAGCGGCTCCCTGCAACTCGTCTGATATCGTCCGTCCACCTAGTGAGGGGTCTTCCAACGCTGCGTCTTCCGGTGCGAGGTCGCCAGCACCTTGGGACCTCAACGTGTATCGGTTGTACGAACTATGTGCGCTGCCCATTGCCACTTCAGCTTCGCAACCCGTTGAACTATGTCAGTTACTCTAGTTCTCCTAGGGATCTCCTCATTCTTCCTTTCAATTTCTTGTAAATATTAAGTTTGTTCTACACGCTTCTCTGCAGGACGCACCCCCTCCCACCTAGGCCGCAGACTTACAATTATTTACTAGGTATACTCACAGTTACTTTGCTGTCCTTAAACAACCATCCCATATTCTTAAAGCAAATATCTAATATCCAATGTTTAAAGTATGTCTCTTTTATATTTTCAACCTTTACGTCACAGATTTCTGAATCAACCGCAGTAAACATTTCGTCGTCAGAATATCCCTCTTCGAAATCATCGCATTCGTCGTTTAGAGGAATATTTTCCTTGTTTACTTGTTCATTTTGATTTCTATATGGCACTGTATCTTTCTCCATCGCTTTTAAAGTTTCGTCCACTTTAGGATCAATTGACAGAACGCATCCTACTGTTATTAAGGCACAGACTTGTAATGTTATATCTATAATACAGGACAATTTATTATTAAGAGATCTCTTTTAATAATCTCAAAATGGCCTTACCCTTTTCTTTAATAATTCATAACTAGCTGATGCCCATGACTTCTTCCGCGTGGATATAGATTTTTTTAAATCCCACGAGAACTCTTTGATTTTCCGGGATAAAAGTCGCCCATGTCATTTCCCGGGATCTTTATGCCGAATTTCGTCAAAATCGGTTGGTATAAATTTCAAATTTATAATGTTAGTAATATGAATAACAAAGTAATAGGAGAAAAAAACAACTTTAAAACAACTAGGCATCTTCTAGGCAAGCGCGCTCAAATCTAGACCTCATCAGTGTGTTTCTAAGCATGATTGTCGTCAAGCGCAAGTCTATCTTGCAATTCAAAAAAATACATACCTCTATGTACTAAAAACTTTCTGGTGGATCTCACAAGCTCGCTTATCAACCCTTCTTTCATCTTATGATAAGGAGTCGCCTGTACCAATGCGGCACAGCATTTGAGCGCCACTAAGATCACAGCATTGCTTCTCTCGCTATCCAGTATGCCGACTAGAATCTTATGCATGCAATTTACTATGTAGCCGAGAGAAACCGAGAACGGAATGAATGAAGTGTGACTTTTTTTGCTGTTGGTGATAAAAAATTAAAATATAGTACCTAGAAAATAAAACTATGAAGATATAAGACTAAAGGTCCAAATCACTTCATTCTTCTAGTAACCGAATTAGGTCAATGTTGTTCACCACGATTAATTTGCGCTGTCGCAATACGGTATTTGCCTATGTCAAAAAAAAATATTAAGAAAACCGACTTCCAAAACCACTACAAAGTAAAATATAACTTTTGTTTCTACATGTGTAGGTATGTATGTTGAAATCCGACGAGCTTTACGCTTTGATTTCTAGTTTCTGTTATTATGCTCGCCCGACTTCATACATACATACCTACACGTGTAGAAACAAAAGTTAGTTTTTACTTTGTAGTGGTTTTGAAAGGCGGTTTTTTTAATAAAAAATTTTATTTCAAGCTTTTTAGTGTAAGTCATGACCTAGTGCATAGTATAATGTTTAAAAACAGTCTTACCTACTTTCTGCCTGTGACAGATACATTCTGGGGCCAGATAATAAAGCCAAGACCACACTGAGCGCACTGGCCCTGCTTCGGGCTATAGGATCTGTGACGCCGGCATATGCAAGGGTTTTCTTAGATTTGTCTTCTAACAACCAATTGTTCTCATCGGGAGAATCTGGTAAAAGGGCCCACCAGTAGCCGAATATGTCTTTCTTTTCTTTCACCTATCAAAAAATATGAATTCATTAAAGTTTTTATAATGGGAAACCAAGCAGTCCAAGGGGTGAGTAAAAATCAGCAAAGACCTCTTTCTTTTTGCTTACCTTAAAAACTACCAAGAACAAATTCGCAGCACTCTGTCGCACTCTTGATCTTAACGCGATAAGCTTAGTTTCCCTCCCATTCTCAACATCTGACATGTCAGAGTCGCTCGTAAGATTCCAACATGTTTTAGTTTTCTGGGGGTCCAAATAATTCTTACTGGCCGGCTTATATGCGGAATTATTTTCAAAATTATCTACATCCTTCATTAAGCTGCGATCAGAGACGGGTATCTCTTTTTTTAGGCTCTCTATAGCATTGTTCCTTTGCTTTCTGATTTTTTGTTTCTAAAAATTGAAAATATTTCTATTGTAATTAGTCCCGCAAATCGCTAATGCGGGTGGCCACCATTTATTTTAGTGCCGTCAGCACTAGACTGAGTTTCGAGCTGATGGTATATTTCGGCTGACGTCAAAATGACGTCATTTCGATGTTAATGAGTCATGGTTCCAGCGCATTAGCAATTTGCGGGACTTATAAATTATAGGAGTGTCGGTCAATTTGTGATCAATTTAAACTGAAAAAACCATTATTACAATCTTGTGATTGGCTGAATGAATGGTATTTTTCTTTCCACCAAGTCCAGCCAATCAAATCTCCAGAGCTAAAACTCAGTTTTACCAATTAACTTAGGCCTGGGAATTTAGACTCTTCTAGATTGGCCTAAAAACTCATTAGGCAGAAACCGAAGTTTTGGCTTTGCACTAAGCACCGCAAGCAAGATTGTCAGCCAATTGTGTGTGTCAGCATTTCGTCTTTGGACAAATATAATAATGGAGAAAAATAAGTGGGAAGAAACTATTAAAAAAAACTCAACTATACACATTGACAAATCGTTGTACCTACTGTAAGTTTTGCATGAGCTTTATCATCTAAACTTACTTTTCCTCCCTTAGGATTTGGCTTAACGGGTGCAGCAGCAACGGTTTGCTGCGATGGCATTATCCGTTCAGGTTTATTACCTTGACTCACAAGTCCATATAAAATAAAGTACCGACAAATTCCCATTACTTCCGGCATTGGTATGTCAACCTGTTGTTCATTGAAATAAATATGTGACAGTACTCTTAGTGCTGATATGACAATCTACAAAAAAATTAAATAGTGTTACATAAAAGATACAATTCCTTTTTTAGAGCTATAAAAAGTATAAAAGGAAAAGGTGACTGACTGATCTATCAACGCACAGCTCAAACTACTGGACTGATCAGGCTGAAATTTGACATGCAGATTGCTATTATGACCTAGGCATACGCTAAGAAAGGATTTTTAAAAATTCAACACCTAGGGGGGTGAATTTTAAAATATGTGTAGTCCACGTGGAAGAAGTCACGAGCATAAGCTTGTAGACTATAAGAGCTGTAAGGTTGAGCAGTTCTAGAAATTAGAACTTGTTACAGCTACACAGGGGCATATTTAAATTTTGAAAAAAAATCAGAGTTTGTATCAGAGTATCTCTTGGATATGAAAAATGAAAGCCGAAATTTCCATTGTTGAATGGCCGTCAAAGTTTTTAGCAACTAGCAATGACTACCGAAATGGTTCAGTATCATATGCATAGACTTGTGTATCTATCTCTCTATTAAGTCTAAGTAAAGTCAAAGATACCTCAAAGTGCCTCTTGTACATATTTCATAGTTTATTTGTATTAAGACTCTAGTAGTGGGATTGGACACGTTACATTTTATAATAGCATAAAAAGATTTCTAGTTAAGTACACTATTTTTACATGTAGAAACTTACTTTACAATAAATTGATTCATCATAAGATTTAGAACACCCTTTCATCAAATAGTTGAGAATAATTTGGGATATTTGTTCTTTTACTTCAATGCTAACATCAGATTGCATACTAGATTTGTTCTCATCCATTGTTAACAGATTGATACCACATTTGACAGCCAGCAAACATATTTGCAGGGGGTCTTGAGTAGATAATGTGTTACTTTTATCACCACTAATGATTTTCGTGAGAAGGCCTTGTTTTCCAATCAAGTCATTGATAAACTGAAATTAAAGTAGGTATCAAATATAGAATAGAATAGAATAGAATGTTTTTTTTATTCATGTAAACTTTTTAAAAGTGCTTATGAATAGTCAGGTTTAATTTACCACTGGTTCGGAATGCCGTAATTAAATAGCAGATGTATATTATCATTATTTTATACTACAATTTAAAAAGATCATACAAATTGGATAATATAGAGTAGTATACTAATATTATAAGTAAGAAAGTAGGTATGTAGTTGGTTACCCTCTTACACCCTATAAATTTAACTAATTTTGGTGAAAAGTACAGAGATATCTTACATCTCAGAGACAGACATAGTCTACTATTTATCCTTGACAAATTAAAGAGCTCCCATGGAATTTTTAAAAACAAATCCATGCAGTCAGTTGTGGGCATTATGTAGTAAAAACATATTATACCATGTAGTTGTATTTAATGATTAAATAAAATCAAGTAGATTATGGCTAAATAAGTCTACATCAACTATTATTAACATTTTAAGTGAATAAGCGATTCTTGACTTTGATTTTGACTTAAGTACAACTCAAATTAACCAACCTTTTGCCCACTATGTGGATTACTCTGCAATATACTTTGCATGTTATGCAGAATATCTGGTAAAATTATATCAGAACATTTCTTGATACATTCAATATGCCATGCTATGACTTTACTTAAGTAATCACTATCAAATTGAATATTCTGTTTTGTGACAATACTATTTATTAAATGGGAAGTCTTGGCAGCCAAAACTTCATCTATTGGTTTGATATTTACACACAGCGAAGTAATAAGAGCAGCTGCATCCTGAAAATGTAAACAAGGGAACTGTATGGTGGCACTATTGATAGAAATAGAGGCTTAGATGGATACAATTTATACAGCAGTATTATGAGTAATGCAGCACCTAGGCACTGTAATACAAGACACTGAATTGGGACTGACTCAGCCTTTGAGTTTTGGTTTTTATAACCACCCAAAAATACTCTTCCTATATACCTATTCCTTCCTTCCTATATAAATATTGGGAGGCTATTGGGACCCAGACACAACTTTTATTTATTTATTTAAACAACTTTATTGTTAATAAAATCAAAGATGTGGATACACTTACAAAAACAAACTAACTAACCTCCTTTAGTGATAAGGTTGTCCTTTGTTTTTCAAGTGTATCCTGTATTCTTACTCTCTGTAAATCTATTAACAACAATAAAGTTGTTTTAAATTAAATTAAATTAACCTCAAAATTTCAAAGTTAATCTACTTATTTAGAAGGAATCAGCGAGTTTCGCTTGCAGGGGGGGATTTACCTTCTTTTTCGCAGCTTCAATACCAAAGACTAACTAACAAGTCTAACAACAGTACCAAAATGCTACATGGTTTGTCTAAGGGAAAATTATTATGGTTCCAAACTTGCCTGTCTCCCGACGAACAGCTCAGTTTTATATGGCTTAGCATTTAGCTCATCAATCAAAGAGTTTATAGCCTCCTTATTGTAATCTTTTACATATAAATGACTGCAAAGTTCACCGGAAAGTAAAGCGAATTGCTGAGACACACTCATTTTAATTTCAGCGCTGAATAATCACCATAGCGAGACCAATAATTAATCTATGATAATCACTTATAATGTAAATGTTCACAAATTTTATACGTAAAGATTTGTTTTTTAGAGATATCAGATAAATGGAAGATGATAATAAATTAATGTTTTAGTAAATTAGTAAACACATTTTAAGCGTTTTCCTTTAGGAAAAAAAAACATTTGTTTTGATTTCCCTAAAAGTAAAACAACATTTTGTCATTTGTCAGTTGTCACTGTCATGTCATGTCATCCAATCCAATGCCAACGTCCTTGTCATTTTTGTTCAGAAATAAGTATTATTTTCTTGAATAAGGATTGACTACATGAACAATTTTTCTAACTCTATGATCCGGTTCCGGTTTTACCCTTAGATTCAGAAAGCCTCACGGATCTATATCTATCTAATGCCTATTTCTCATCGTTGCCTGTGGCTAATTTTGTATGGAGAGTACCATTACCATACAAACAAAGTATTTACATTTTTATTGAGGGTATAGGTAGTTGTTTCTTATAAAATCCCTCTGGTTGGAGTATGACATTCAATATAATCTAAATATATCTAACCAAACAAACTAAACAGATGCAAAACTAGGTGAAACCGGCTTTGCAATCAGTTGCAAATTATGATCCCTTGGATGAATGATTAACTACTAGGAATTAGGATGAATCTTTAAAAGGATCAATGGGATATAATAATATGTAATCCAGCAGTAGATTAAAGATTAAACGGTCATGTTATGTAATGCCTATGTATGTATATGTATATGTATGTATGGTAATGGGATCCGAACTTGGATTAATGGATCCTGGATCCGAAGCTCAATCCGAAGGCAAAATGTATAAAATAATTGACAGTGATTAACAGTAGGGCTTCCAATACCGGGATAACGGTATTGACTATTAGCTAATACCGGGATCCCGGACGTCGTTTTTTTTTCAATACCAGCATTGAAATGTCTAACACCGGGATACAGGTATTGGCAATAGTATAAACTACACGGTGGTAGATCCTCATTCTATTGCATATATTTTTTTAGTGTCTAAATCAAGAAACTAGAAATGAGAAGCTATAAACTATAAACTACTAGTAACTAGAAACTGGAAACGAGAAGCGAGAAGCTAGAAGCTGTAAACTATAAATTACCTACTAGAAACTAGAGACTATAAGCTATAAACTACTAGAAACTTAAAACTCGAAACTAGAAACTATGAACTATGAACTTGAAACCTTGAACTATGAATTAGAAATCTTTTTCCTTTTGAGGTACAGAGTTATGTATTTGCGGCGCTTGCGTTTGAGACTCAGCCCATGGTCATCGGACACGAAAGCTTTTATAAACGTCGTGTCCCAAAAGCTGATCCACGCGTCTGGTGACCCAAGAGCTGGTGCTTATTTCGCTCAACGGTTGAGCCTTGCCGTTCAGCGAGGTAATAGCGCCAGTGTTTTGGGCACAATGCCCATAAATGACCATTTGGACGGCGTATATTTTTTGTAAATATAAATTTTTTAGTGATAAATTTTTCTGTATGTTTTATACACTAGAGATAGACTTTACTATGTTGATAGATACTGTTCTAAAATTATACTTTGTACAGAGCCCTGAAAATCAATGTTTTTCAAATTTCAGTTTTTTTAGAAAAAAATCCCGGGATCCCGGGTTTTAAAAATAAAATTCGGTATTAATACCGGTAATGAAAAAAACCGGTATTCGGAAGCCCTTGTTGAATTGACAGTTATCAATCAAACTTTAACTGTTCAAACCATAGGTTCAAACATTTAAATTATCTAAAATCTAATTATTTTAATTTTTAAGTACCTAGTTATTGGCTTATTGTAAAGCATTTTTTCATATGTATTTTTAGAAAATATAATAGTAATCGTCTTTAATATGTCAATATTGTTGAAAGCAGGGCCAAGCCATACAAAAGAAACACACCATCCATGGCAAAAAACTATTAAGGATGTTCACAGCAGCAACTTGCAAACAGCTCATAACACCGTAAATAATCTTCCATATCCAAAGAAAAAACAGAAAATACCCCACAAAAAAATTCTTACAAAGTTTACAATAATTGGCGATAGAGTTCATAAGGACTTTATCCACTCGGTTAATTTAGTGGAAGACTTGCATAAGTATCACAGGAAAATATTTGATGCACCCATTATAAGAGGTAGAATAATTTCTCCCCTACTTTTACGTTCTACAATATTCTCAACACGGTTAATCAAGGCTTCCACTGATCTGTGCAGCCTACTGATTTAAGTATGCTTGAAAAAGAATCAGTTTTAGAACATTCTCTCTGATATTATGTGCAGATTCGAGTCGTTTTACAACGAATAAAAAATCCCTTATAATAGGTACAGTCCCAGCAGAAAATATTGTACATTGATGATCGACCTTTAGAAAAAAGAAGTGGTTTGGTAGAGGATTGTTTCTGTGGTTGACCGACAAAACGACACATAGGTTTGAGTGACTGAGACAAAGCTCTACAAAGCTGAAATTTCATTCTAAAGGTCGATGTACACTAATAATTAATAAGACCGCGTGCACACAATAGGAATGACAACTGCACGCGCGGCTTAACAGTTATTTTAAGTTTGCTGGATTTAGTTTTATCATCATCACTCACTATTGATCTCCCCTCAAAATGAGAAGGGTACTTACATAGCGTATTTGAGGTTTTAATAAAACTCCTACATACAGGTGTGTCTACAGTGGAATGGCCGAAAGTTTGGAATGAACTAAAACTGCAACATAGAGGCATCGCATACTATTTGCAGAGTCCAGTGGCTGTATTCATTGACGATAAATTCCTTGGTGGCGATAAGGAATTGAGAGAACTATTAGGATCACGTTTCGATTTTCACCTTAATTTAGATTATTACCGAGAGGGTGTTGGGAATTTCGTGAATTTTGTTAGATCTTCTGGGGTAAGTTTACAAGCTTATCGTGAAGTTCAATGAAAAATAGCTAATATTGGCATACGTTGCAATGCCTCTTCTTAAAAATGACAAATGCGCTATATTGTACCTACGTTGATGGCACTATAAGTAGGTCTCAAAAATTCCCGCAAGTCCCAATAATTATTGCATCAAAGTTTTATTGCAATCCGATAGAATTCATTACCATTGTATCAGTCCCGTATAAATTGCTAATGCGCGTGACCGCCATTTTAGTGACGTCAGTACTAGACTGAAGTTTCGAGCTGATGGTATATTTTTATTTCGGCTGACGTTAAAATGACATCATTTCGATGTTAATTTTAAGACATGGTTCCAGCGCAATAGCAATTTGCAGGACTTATATAGCACAAAGTACAAACAAACAAAGATACATAATGAAGGTATGCTGCTAAAACCCAAAAAGTCTGACCCAACCCTATAAAAACTTATTGGATTTTAGCAAAATTCCCTCGCATTCATTAATAAAAACATAGCTTTTAAGTATTTTTTATTTTTCACTAATTGAAGTCCCGTTTTTAGAGACCATGTGCGTACATGCATATTTCTATAAACTACGAACATGCGGGGACTTTGATATTTATGGTAAGTACTACTTTAGTATAGTTTAGCCAACCCTTAATGCCCGTTGACTTTGCATTTTTGTTTCACGGTCATATATCAGTTTTTTCATGCTTAATCGTAACTTTCCAGCTTTATGCAGATTTAGTACCAAACACGTGTGAAAACTTTTTACGCCTATGTGAAACTAAAAGAGGTGGTTACTCTGGCACTCCAGTCCACCGTATTGTAAAAGATGGCTGGATCCAATGCGGTGGATTTGGCCTTAAGAGCACTGATTTGGATTGTGAAAACTTTATTATTCCTCACGATAGACGTGGTGTACTTTGTATGGCTAATAATGGAAGGTACATTTTTTAAATTTACATTTCAGGATGAGAAGGATTTGACCAAGGCTTTACCGTGCTGACCAAGTGCGAATTAGCAGATTTCACACACCTTTGAGAACATAGTGGGGAACTCTCAGGCTTACGGGTTTCCTCACAATGTTTTTCTTCACTGTTACTGCAAGTGATACTTAATTGCTTAAAACGCACTTTACATTCGAAAGTTAAAGGGATTGAACTCCAGACCCTCCGACTGAGATACTGATGTCTTAACCACTAGGCTATCTTATCTTTCAGTCTTAAACTTAGTCAATCCATACTTACTAATATTATAAATGTGGAAGGATTAAAAAATCTAAACCCACGGGCATTATCTGGAAAAATAATATAGTGTTGTGGTCCTTTGCAGACACGTAGATTGTTCGACGCAGTTTTTTGTTCTGCTGCAATCAGCACCCTGGATGGCTCACAAATACGTCGCCTTCGGACAGTTAATTGACGGGGATTCCACATTGAAAATGATGGATTCAGTGGAAACCTTTTATGAATCTCCTACAGTTCCTGTTATAATTGAAAAAGCAGGTGTACTGAATTTAGAATGTCAGGGTATACGAGTCAGTAAAAGTACAAATGAATATATACAAGGCCATATTGAAGACCTTATTGCTTTGGGTGATCTACTTATGGATGTATGTATTGTATCTAACTAGGTACCTACTTAGTTATATTAATCAGCGTCACATGTATACATAATATAGGTTCTTTTATTTTTTATATATTTAAATGACAAATTATTTACCAGGAACTCATGGAAAAAGTGTTTCTAGAGATAGAACTGAAGCATGTAATGCAAATGCAAGTAGAAAAAGGTGAAATGGAACAACAGAGCACAGGGGAAGAAAGTAGAATTCACGCAACGAAAAGGTTTCTATCCAATACAAAGTTCCAATAAATTAACATGAACATATTGTATGGTAGGCAAAATCGTGTGATGATATTTTGGTTACTTCTTAGATTTATTCGAAAGAAGGAAGATTTAGAAAAACTTCAAAAAAGTCAAACCTATACGAGTAGAGCGTCCTCTGATGTGAGTCAAGAACAGCAAGTTAATAATGATTTTGACGTGGATGAATATGAACCAGAAGAATACTCGTATACACGGGTATCATTGACAAGAACTTTCAGCGTCGTCGTAAAACCAGAAAAACCGTTTTATATACCGCTGACGGATGTGGCTTACCCTGGTGAAAAGGATTCTACATATGATCTAAAAAAGTTAGTAGAAGAACTTCTTAATAACGTTAATCATGACTGTTATACACAATTGCCTAATAAATAACTTGATCCTCGAAAGAGCGAACTTTATGAAAATATTAAATTAAGTAGGTAACTAAACTTTTTCTATTTTTTTAGATATTTGCGCGGGGACTATTGTCTCGAAAGTGATTTGGTAAGCACCAAGAACAAAAAAGAAATTGGAAAAAACTTATCTTTCATATCGGATATCTACAAATCAGATGACGAATCGGACAACATATCACGTAAGTAGAAAATGGAAACGATATGGATCTTTAGATACATTAAATATCTGAGGGGTCTACCTATTCATTGTGTAATTTTTTTGCAGTGGAATCACTATCCTCAGATGATGAACAAGAGATCCGGAGATATTTAAAGTAAGATTACAAATTTTTAACTAAGTTACATAAGTACCTAGATAATCGCAGTGTTAAATTAATACCTATAATTAAATATTCAGGCTTAATGTTGACAGCGTGAGCTTTGCTGGCAGCGTTGTAAGAAACATTGCGAGGAGCATCGTCGGAGGGAAAATAAAGTACGTACGACACCTAAGTATAATATTATGTATAGTACGCAGGCGAAAGTAATGTACCTACCTACATCGATCTTTAGAAGGAGATAGCAAATTTGTAGAGCACTGTCCCTGTCGTTGAGACCGGTATTCAAATAGGTATGAGTGGCAGAGACAACGCTCTACAAAGCTGAAATGTCATTCTAAAGGCGGATCTAGGTAGGTACCTACATTACTTTCGGTCACGTACTGTAGGTACTTCATCATCATCATCATGATCAACCCATTCGTCGGCTCACTTAGCACTGGTCTCCTCTCAGAATGAGAAGGGGTTTGGCCAAAGTTTATCACGCTGGCTAAGTGCGAATAATTAGCAAACTTCACATACCTTTGAGAACATTATGAAGAACTCTTAGATGTATAAGTAGGTGTCCTTACGATGTTTTCCTTCACCGTTTTAATAAAGTGATATTTAATTACTTAAAACGCGCGTAGGTAACTCCAAAAAATTAGAGATGCGTGCCCGAGATCAAACCCTCAACTACCGAATAGGAGGTGGACATCTTAACCACTAGGCTGTCACAGCTTATTGTAAATACTTACGTTTCAATTAAATAAATGGTTCGGTCCATTATAACAATATTTTTGTTAAAATAGCGTGTTTGCTTCGGTTCCCATAATCCTTAAACCATTCCCTCACTCGGTTAGTCTTTCAAAATCGAATTCGTTCGTTTCGGCATTGGAAGTTGGAACCGGAATGAAACCGGACTTGTTCTTCGTGTGGAGTGTGTACCGAGCTTAAGGTGGATGCAATCTAATATGGCGGGAAATTTGAAAAAGAAGTTTTTTTTAGGGATTCGTAATAGTAAAACAAAGAACCCTTACCCCCAGTTTCCACTTGTCTTTTCTCGCTTGATATTCCAGCGGCAGTAGGTATATTTTGACAAAAAAATCGGTTTCCGGCAAGTGTGAATAGCTTCATTATAAAATGTTTCGTGAACATGTGAATATGAACATCCGAATCCGGGTCCGACAAACGACAAATGGGAACGGGGGTTACAGTTTCGTCTATCTGTCTGTGTAATACTAGCTGTTAAAAATAGTTAAGCAGTAAGTAATAAAGAAAACTGTTATCGCTACACTCTCTTTGATTTGATTTGGATACTAATCTTCTTTTATTGATCGGTGGTCGGCAAGCGCATGAGTGTAGAAATGCATTTTTATTAGCCTAGACCATAGACTTATAACCTGGATCAAGGCGCTTAGTGCCTTTTAACAAATTCATACGATTTTGGTTGTTATTTGGCATGAGTGTGAGCACACGCACAACTCAATCCGGTATATCTATATAGCTTTTCTGTAGCCTGTTTTCATGTATAGTCTGCGAAAGGTTGAGATGGCAATCGGGGAGGGTACGCCCCGCATACCCGCACGTCATCCGCGTTATCCCGCACCGGCTCAGCGCGGGAGCTGAGGGTGTGCGGGGCGTCCCCACCCTTATTGCCATCTCGATCTGTCGCGTACTATAGATAGGTATAGTTAATAAAGTAAGTATGTAGGTAGGTACCTAATATTAATTTGTCGTTACCATTTAAAAAATCTTTTTATAGATCTGAATTAATCACCGATGAAGAGCTAAGAAGATTTAGGTAACTATAGCATTCATTTTGGACGATAAATATCTACTTATTACCTAGAAACTCAGGTTCAGGTAATCCATACTTACCTACTTACAGAATATTATTCCTTTAAAAATTATGTTTGTGGGTGTGACAGTTTGTACAGTTGTTGTCAGCACTTGCGCAATGGTTTCTGACATAGACAGTAGCAAAACATTAACGTAAAATATGTGGCATTTGTTCACTCTTGCGACACATATTTTACGTAAGTAGTTTTGAAATGATTTACCTTTTAATATTTTTAAATTCACAGAATAGCTTTAAAAGATCACCAATGCCGGGAGAGTAAGTAAGTTTCTGATTGTATATTTTTTATTAGGGTTCCGTACGTTCCAATAAAAAAATGGAACCCTTATAGGATCACACAAATGTGTCTGTTTGTATCATACGGAACCCTCTCCACGCAGGTTCAACTCAGACTTGTCAGGTTTTTATTACGGTTCCGTACCTCAAAAGGTCTGCCTGTCTGTCTGTCCATCTGTCGTGTCTGTCAAGTAAACCTATAGGGTACCTACGTCCCGTTGACTTAGAATCATGTAGATCTTATAGCACAAGTAAAGGAAAAAATTCGAAAACCGTGAATTTATGGTTATCACCAACAAAAAAAAATGCTTATTTAGTAGGTACCTATTTTGAACTTTCAAAGTAAAATTACTATACTAAGTAAGTGAACTATCATTATGAAAGGGCTGTACCTGCAGATTCAATAATACGACTGTAGTACGGAACTCTCGGTGCGCATGTTTGACTCACACTTGGCCGGTTTTTTATTTTGCTTTTTATTTTCATTTTTATAAGGAGAGTCTCAATAAGTTCGGCTACGCCTCAACAAAAGAAACCACACAAAATAAAGAGGCGACAAACAGGTTTTGTCCGACCCGAAGACTTGGAAAAATTCCATCTAATACACCAAGGGGATTCCAAAACCGATACGGAAAACGAAGTATCCACGACTTCCGTGGCAGAATCTCGGTAAGCTCCTGCTCAAAAATGACTCAAATTTGGTCACCATGGACTCAGTTGCATTCGGAGTGCAGGCCGCTTATATCGACATGGTGCTATTAATGATATACTTAGTCCGTTGTGCTCTGGCCACTTCCTCCATCCCAGCTCAGCTAGAACCTTCCGGCTTGCTCAGGGATGACGGCAAGAGGCCGGATGGGATGACTATAGTACCGTGGTCGATGGGGCGTTCGCTGGTGTGGGATGCGACCTGCGTCGATACGTTGGCAGCGTCCCATTTACGTGGCACGTGGCAGCAGCCGAGTCTGCTCAAGCGCTTATAACCGCCGTAAATACTTAGTCATTAGTGAGGACTATGTATTCGCCGCGCTTGCGTTTTTGACTCTGGGCCCATGGTAATCGGACACGAAAGCTTTTATAAACGTCGTGTCCCAAAAGCTGATCCACGCGTGCTTATTTCGCTCAACGGTTAAGCCTTGCCGTTCAGCGAGGCAATAGCGCCAGTGTATTGGGCACAACGCCCATAAATGACCATTTGCACAGGTCGAGATGGCAATTTGGGCTATGAGGCAGGGGACGCCCGGCATGTCACCTACGCTCGCCCGCACCGGGGTAGCGCGGGGACTGTGCGCGTGTGCGGGGCGTTCCCTCCCCGGTTGCCATCTCGGCCTGTTGCGTAGTTACTTATACTATGTAACACCATTAATAATAATTTCCAGTAAAGTTCGTATAGCAGAATCGGCAAAAAACAACTCACAAACACGTACGAGCCAGAAACAGATCCAACGCAGAACAACGGGAAGCGTCCAACCTTCCAATCTCACAGACTCGGATACACAAGTCCGAAGACAATCAGCCTTGTCGCGACTGTACGATAATATGACAGAATATGATAACGAGCGACCAACTCTGAGAGACTTTAAGTAAGGATTTTTTTATACCTTCCTAGGTACCTACCGCATACCGGCCGGCAACGATTGGTGGATCCTCTGGTGCTGGAAATGTTCATGGGCGGCGGTAATCACTTAACATCACGTGACCCGCCTGCTCGTTTGCGGCCTATTTCTTTTTAAACCTTACTACTGGACGAATTTCTTATATCTATACGTAGGACACATTCGCTGTATAGTTCTGGAGAAACGTTTTTTCAAATTCAAAATCGTTTTTTTCGTAATGAACTGGGTATTTCAAGCAAAGCCAAGAGTAGGTAGTCCCGCAAATTGCTTATGCGCGTGGCCGCCATTTTGGTGACGTCAGCACTAGACTGAAGTTTCGAGCTGATGGTATATTTTTATTTCAGCTGGCGTCACAATGACGTCATTTCGATGTTAATGAGACATGGTACCAGCGCAATAGCAATTGGCGGGACTTTACCTAGGTACCTATTTATATAGGATAAAGCTATACTTATGCAGCGATGTGTTTTAAGCACAGTTGACAGAGAAATTATTGAATTCCAACCAAGCCTTTCTTTTCAGATCACCTTCGATTAAGGAAAAGAATTTCCTTTTAACACAAACTCCAATGAGTGCCATAAAACATTTTTCTAAAGACAATGGTAGTTTTTCTAAAGATTATCACAAACGCTACTCGGTTACAATCGAAGACAGCTCTATAGCACAAGTACTTAACGTGCAACATAGCAAAAAATTCGCTCGCAAAATTTCCTCCGATTACGTAAAAACGATCGATCATATCGAACATAGACTTGAAAACTCGATCCGAAGTGTGGAGTTTGCGAAAACACGTCCCTCGATGACAGTTTCTGAATACCAACTGAAGAATTTAAAGTATCAAGAGTCGATGAAAAAATTTAATCCTAATGGTAAATTGAAATAAGTTTTTATGTTGAGATAAAACTCGCTATTTCGCCAGTTCATCGGCCCCGCGGAATTGCGTACACACGTCCACTAAATCATATTTCCTTTTCCCAAGTCCCAGTCAAACAGAAGGAAACTTACAGAAGGAAGGAAAAAACTTGTTTCCTTTAGCTAAATGGTGATTGTAATTTGTACACGCCTTCCATTATGGGTAAAGCCCCGCTCTACTAGCGATGTATACTTGCTTTTTAAAATTTTTGTTTCAAGTAATTTTATTAATTGTCTTGAACTGTGTGGAGTGCGAAATAGCATAAAGGGAAATCGTCAACAATTTGTTGTGCACATGTTGACAGTTCACAGTCGATATTATACACGCTGTTTCAGATACTTACGGGTTACGCCTACCGGGAGACACACCTCTGTACTCAATGATAGATGCAAGTATTTTTTTGTGTTGAATGCTGATCGCACATGACATTCCACCTCATGCATTCAAGAGGCCGATGCGGTGCGGTTCGTACTTCGTGCTGTTCACGTCATTCGATTTTCTGTGTTAAAAAACGCGGTGCATTAGATATGTGTATGTTCGAAATGTGCCATCAACATTTTTCATTGCTTTATGTAAGGGCTGATTTTTTGAATCGTCAAATAAGCCGGGCGTCGCAGCGCAGCTTGAGAGTTACATTGTCACACTCTCCTTATTGGCTCAAATGCACTGCCGCAGCAAGAAAACCATAATTTCAGTCAATCTCAATTGACATCACGATATGAAAATCACAACTTTCGTGCGAGGAATTTCGAAATTTTAACAGACTCATTTTTATATGAAAACTGTCAAAATCCCTCTGAAGTCAGATAATCATTATTTAGCGAATGAGAAATCTACTTCAAATCATTTATTTACCTAAACAAGTAATAATGACATAAAACTTGTTTTTTTCAGATGAAAACCGAAAAGAACTGACATACGTAATACGTATCTAAAGTGAACTACGACACTAGGGTCACTTTTGTAGAGCGATATCTTCTACTCTCATGCGTTTTATATCTTCTATCTTATTCATCGCCGTGCAGGAATTTTTTACGTTATGTAAAGGATGATTTATGCCAACACGTGGCGGGCGCGGGCCGTGCCACGTACAAGGCACGGATTGAAAACATCACGAACATTTTATATGAAGCAGTTTATACTTCACCGTGTTTGCGTCCGTGCACGGACACGGCACGGTGAAGCATAAACTGTTTCATATAAAATGTTCGTGATGTTTTGAATCCGTGCCTCGTCCTCGACTCGAGTCGTGCCCGCCACGTGTTGGCATAAATCATCCCTAATATGAATCTAACATGCCTCTGACATTATAATGTTATTGGTTTTAGATAATACATTTTTGCCGAATGAGAAATTTAAAAATTAATTTCTTTTTTTATTTAGTATAAAAATGCCTACACTACATTTAAAAACAAATGGAAAAAAAAAACATTTAATAGTCACTGAAATTACGTACACAAGATTTTCCTTTACAATATATTATTTAATACTACAAGGTACAATACGGTAACAATCACAATGCAATAAGTTAAGAATTCAATAAATTCATATTTCATTTCATTTTAGCAAAAATAGTGTGGAGAACTGGAGAAATATAGTCCGTAAAAAATAACTCCTCACGCGCCATTTTAACTTCATGGGTCAACTGTAATGTCAAAAGTACGGTTCACTTTTAAAATAAGGACTAAAATCATACTTTTGACATGAAATTTGATCCCAAAAGTTAAAATGGCACGTGAGGAGTTCAATTTTTCGCTTTTTTAAATCTCTCTTTTTAAAAGCTGTTCGCACATCTAGCGAAACGATTCATCTTTTATATTTTTCATACGTAGAATGACTGCATCAGTACGCAAGAAACAAATGCGTTCAGTGTTGCTATAGGTCTGCGATCACCTTAAACCCTTATTGCATTGCGTAACAAAAACAATTCTATTAACAAATACAATGTCAGTATATTATTTACATGTCAGTTTGTAACTAAAGTGGGCATTTATTATTTATGTATTATTTGTATAGAAGTAGATTATTTTTGACTATTATTATTGCAAAGAACATGTGTGGACGTAGTAAAGTACTGTTCGAAACGGAAATCAAAAAACTGTATATCCTTAATAATAATTAAAACATTTTTCAAATTCATAGGACGAAATAAAATATAATAGTATTAATTTTTGATCCAACCAGATTTCATATAGCACCCCAAAATAATATACATACCTACAATTTACAAATTCATAATATATATTAGGTACAGTAGCGAATCGCCTCTAATGGATCACATATATAATAAACCTGTTAATGAGGCTAATTCTGCTGAACACAATCTTTAAACTAAATTGACAGGTCTTAATCGAATGCTATCTTTTCATGCATTATCATTGCATGGAGTATTATGAAAAGGACAGCAATATATTTAGACCTGTCATTTTAGTTCAGTTAGAGTTTATGTACAAACAGAATTAGCCAGATTCTCAACAATCTTCTCACTGAATCCAAGAATTCTAGAAAGAACCAAAATATAATATTACAGCAAGTCATAACTCAAGCTCATTTCACACTACGGGATATAAATTATATTATAGTCCGGACAAAATAGACATTCAAGGTTACGATAATTCGCATGGGGCTAAAAATTGGTACGGATGTTGGGAACATCAATATAAATTGATGGGGTCTTTTCAAAATTTATTTATATATTGGTGTTCCCAACATTCGTACCAATTTTTAGCCCCATGCGAATTATCGTAACCTTGAATGTCTATTTTGACCGGATTATAATATAATTTATATCCCAAAGTGTGAAATAAGCTTCATAAGATTGGATTTTTTTTATTTGGTACTTAAACTTACGTCAGAAGTTCGCCAAATCTGAAGAGCTAAAGAGTCCATAATATATTGCAGCAAGTCATAACGCATAAGATCGAAATTTTTCTTTGGTACTTACGTCGTAAGTTCGCCTTATGCCCTGAATCTGATCACACATTACAGCGCTGAGTCGTAATTTCAGTACTGAAAAAACACGTTGCGTGCTGTGAGGACGGTGATTATGATAATGTGCGATCAGCAATTAAAAGGTTTTATAATTAGCTATTGGGTAGTGAGTTGGTAAATATAACATCGAGCTTTAGAAAGATCTAACGATTTCGTAGAGCGATGTCTCTGTCGTGAACGTCAAAACGTCACATAGGTCTGAGTGAAACAAACGACACTTTACGAAGTCGAAATCTATTTCTAAAGTTCTATGTGTAATATTTCCTTCCGAGTAATACATTAGTACTGAGTAGTATAATATAACTATAGTACGGGCGAAGCCGCGGGCAAAATATCTGCAGGCATAAAGAGTATTTTAGGATAAAACCATTCAGTTATTTCAGTGTTTTATTGTTTGACATTTTATTTAGTGTAGCAGCACTTTATTAACTTGTCTGAGAGGTCTGATAAAAATGATTTATGACCCAGTTCGCACGTCCGTAATGGCTCAACTGTAGTTATATGTTTTGTTGTACCATAAACTATTATTTGTATTTGAACTAAATTAGTGGCCATGGCCATGACCATATCCGGTGATACCATTCTGTTGGCTTGATGCTCTGCTAGTGTTGTTGTTGTTATTGTTGCCTTCGGCGTTAGTTTCGTTGTTTGTACTATTCCTATTCTCTAACTGTTGTCGCCACATTGATGCGTAGAATCCGTCTTGTGCTAATAAGTCTTCGTGACTGGAATAAAAACATTTTTATGTCAGATTTGCCGTTTAGATATTTTGTTATTTTTAAACTCTAAGGTACGTTTGGTTCGTAGAAATATTGTCTTAATTACTCATATTATTTATGGACAAAAAGCAAAAGCGGTGATAGCCTATGGTCAAGACATGGTCTCCTCCCTTTTTTCGGAGTTATGTGCGTTTTAAGCAATTAAATATATCACTTCCTTTAACCGTGAAGGAAAACATCGTGAGGAAACCTGCATGCCTGAGAGTTCTCCATAATGTTCTCAAAGGTGTATAGTCTGCCAATCGGCACTTGCCAGCGTGGTGGATGGGTAAAATTAATGGCATGGTGATGGTGGTGAACTTTTTTTTAAATTTATTGTTCACAGAATATTCAGTTAAATACATTAAAATACACGTAAGTATATTAATACATCCCTTATTTTGTTTTTAATATACTCTGACATTTCATTATTGTCAATTAATACTAATCTTTTTACAACAAAAATGCCAATAAATAGTACTGGGTATCAATTACGTATTAATCAAAATGTACATACTTTCCTCGCTCGATGATTTCACCGTCCTTGAGCACTAGAATTTCATCAGCATGTATGATTGTCGACAATCTATGGGCTATCATCAATGTTGTTCTGTTTGCACACACACGCGCTAAGGCCGCCTGAAAATAACAATAAGAATATTTTTGGATTCAACACGACGAGTCAACAAAGGGAACCCGCTGGATCAAGGCGCCGAGCGGCGCTAGGTTATGACGTATCGAAGTCCCTATAAGACACCTATTTTCAGCAGTGGAAATCTATTTTTATTTTTAGGGTTCCGTACCTCAAAAGGAAAAAAGGAACCCTTATAAAACCACTTCGTTGTATGTCTGTCTGTCGTATCTTCAAGAAACGATTCTAGGTCGACGGGTACTTCCCGTCGACCTAGAATTATGAAATTTGACAGGTAGGTAGGTGTAAAGTAAAGGGGGAAATCAGAAAACCAAGAATTTGTGATTACATCACAAAAAAAAGTGTTATTTCTTGTACGACGGTACGGAACCTTTCGTGTGCGAGTGCGACTCGCACTTGGCCAGTTTTTACTACAATATCTCACCTGTATATTCCTTTCAGTGTTAGTATCGAGCGCAGAGGTGGCTTCGTCCAGCAGAACTATAGCGGGATCCTTGAGCAAAGTTCGCGCTATCGCTATCCTCTGCTTTTCACCGCCACTCAAACGGAGACCTCTTTCACCAACCTTCAATTAAAAAAACTGTATAAAAAACTTTTTGTTCTAACATGTTCCCTTTTTACTTGTCACCTAATACTATACACAAATCTTTAAACTAAATATTGACAGGTATACAAGTCATGCATTCTTTTTCGCATGGAAACTTCTGAGAAGGACAGCAATACTTTTAGATATGCCAATGACATTTTCAGTACGAATTTCTAATATTTGGAAAATTCGTTGCACACAAACGTAATATGCGATTAGCTTTATCATGCATAAATCTTTTTTCATCCTAATATTATAATACCGAAAATGTGTCTTTTAGTCGATTACTTATGAAAGGGTCAACTGCTGAACCGATTTTGACGAAAGGCACAGATGTGGGTTGCATTCTGGAGACAGTAATAGACTATTTGCCCGGTAAGTCAGAGTTCCCACTGATGGATATCGAAAACCTAAATCCACGCGAAGTAGCGGACATCAGCCAGTGTAAATAAAAGACAAAAAGAACCTTATTTCGGTCACCTATACAGTTATTATTTTTATTTTTAATTTACTTAATTCATACCTGAGTATCATACGCATCTGGGAATGTTAGTATTCGGTCGTGTATGTCTGCATTCTTTGCCGCTGCGATGATATCCGCTGAAGTGGCATTCTGTCTACCATATTGTATGTTATATCTGAAACAAGCGAACTCACTTTTAAAATAATTCTTTGATGGCCTTTGTAGAAGTTAATGTGAGTAAAAGTAAATATTATGTGTTTGATATTTTTACGAGGCATAAAATATACTGGTTTATCTTAAAACCATAGATGAATCTATTCATTAATTATCACTAACATTTAGTTCCGAGTACGTTTGCACGACACACATTGCTGCTATCAGCGCAAAAATGGCGATAATCAAGTGACTTCAAAAACATATCGTCAAATGCAGATCCAGCGTACTATCGTCACCCACACTCGCCCGCACGGGGTTAGCGCGGGGGCTGTGCGGGTGTTTTCCGTCCCCGATTGCCATTTCGACCTGTCACGTACTATAAATATTATTATCACATCATTATGCCATTACGTCCAAATCGGTTGAACGGGTGGGCCGTGAATGGCTAACAGACAGACAGACACTTTCGCATTTATTATTATTATTAAACTTATAAAAATAACATATTATTCCTGCTACATTCAGTGCCACAAAAACCACAGTCGGTTTTACTGAACACTTTTATAATATGGATAGTATGGGTAGTAAAAGAAAACTCCGTACCTGACAGTGTTATTGAACAACACGGTATCCTGCGGTACGACACCAATGTTGGCGCGCAGCGACGCTTGCGTTACGGTACGCACATCCTGCCCGTCCACCAGCACAGCGCCCTCGTTCACGTCGTAGAACCGGAACAACAGTCTCATTACTGTCGATTTGCCTGCGCCGCTTGGACCGACCTGTTAAAAAATGCCATCGTCATTATATCAACCCATCGCCGGCCCACTATTGAGCGCGGGTCTCCTCTCAAAATGAGAAGGCCTTGTCCACCACGCTGACCAAATGCAGATGACAGACTTCACACAACTTTGAGAACATAGAACACTTTCGGGCATCAGTTTTCTCAACACAGTTACTGTTCTCCACTTTGTGTGCCTGAAAGTTTCATGTTAGCATCATAAAATGTAATTGGAAGGATTTTATGCATTGTTTGACATTAAAAATTTTGTCAGTGGCAGTCATATTTTATGCTTATGAAAAAAAATTAAAGCAGACACCAGAGGTCTCGAATTGGGTACAAAATTTTGGGCAGCACAAAGTTCCTTTGGGTAATTTCCTGATTTCTGATTTAATTAAGCGTTCCTGATTTGAGTAATATACAAAAATACTTATTAGTATCACTTACCAAGGCCACAGTAGAGCCTGGAGCGACCCTGAAGATGACATTGTTAAGCACTAGTCTCTCAGGTCCGTACCCGAACGATAAGTGTTTGAACTCCATGTTTCCGCGACGCACCAACAGATCCGAACTGTCCGCCGCATCGCATACGTGAGAGTCCACCCGTTCTCCAAGACTACAAAGTTCTTCCTAATAACCCTAACTTGAGTATAGTATTACTTACCAAGGCCACAGTAGAGCCCGGAGCGACCCTGAAGCTGACGTTGTTAAGCACTAGTCTCTCAGGCCCGTAGCCGAACGATACGTGTTTGAACTCGATGCCCCCGCGACGCACCAAGAGGTCAGGCGCACCCGCCGCGTCGCATACGTCCGAGTCCACCCGCATTAGATCGAACATGTTCTCCATGTCTACGAAATTCTTTTGTATAGCCCTGAGTGAGGACATTTAATAATTTAAGAAATAGGTATATCTCTTTCCAAATTATTATAATTTACTAGCACATGCTGACTTTGTCTGTGTGGACTTAAGTTTTTAAAAATCCTGTGTGAACTTTTTGATCTTCCGAGATGAAAAGTAGACTCTCCAGGTCTTTAACTATTTACTATGTATATCCATGCATAGAGTCAAGTAAATCCGTCCGTTATTAGGCTAGATCATAATATAATTAGTACAATAGGCACTCAATAAGGAAAAAAAAAACCGTTGCGGCGTGTATGAAAGACAAATCAACAAACACATTTTTTTAATAAATGGGTAGTGGTAGTCTAGAAGGCTAGTCAATTGCATTTAAACATAGCACATTTTCATACTATACTGCTGATGGTACGGAGAAGAACAGTAGGTACAGTGTCGTATTCCGCATTATCTTGAAATAACAATGCAATGAGGTCCCAGATCCTTCCACACATGACTCTTATAAGAATATGATTTTACTCTTAGGTTTAACGATTATATTATCATCAGGTGATAGTAATAGTAACAGAAAACGCCTGCATCACGTGTTCTACGAGGGTCGGTAAATGCCAAATTCGGACCTCCATTTCGGCCATCCAGTAGCTAAATGAGACAGTATATGAAAGTCAGCAACTAATCTGATTCGTAATTCAGTAACTAACATGATTCTGCGAATCTTTTTGTTATAGACTAACTCTTGGTTGCAAATTGCAATTGCTGCTGGTAAGCGATGATGCCTTCTATCTAATAAATCTTAAGCCTTAAACCAAATCTCAATAAATCTTAAAGCAACAAAAAACCGCTGATGATTTTCGAGAATCTCACCTGTAATAAGTGCCGAACCAGTTCAGTGGCACGTACAGCTGAACGATGTAGGACGCAAACAGTACGTAATCTCCGACAGTTAACTCGTATGTTCGGACGACCATCGAAATCGCCAGAATCGATCCCGCCAATAGACCTAAAATTGGAAAGTGAAAATATTAAGTTAAATGGGGAGTCCTTGAATTCACTTTACATTACGTAAGAGCGACGTTTAACGACCACAGGCCATCGATATAAATGACAAGATATGCCCAAGCGAACAAAATTTTTCACGGTTTTGGAACCAAATAAATCAGCGCCACCTCTTGGATACTAATGAACGACCCGTTTGAAATCCAGACGTCACTGAGGTTGCATTGGTGCTAAATAAACATTTTAGGACCAATGAGTCGGTGCCATTTTGCTTGTTCAATGGCCCTGTCCTTACGAAGTAATATATAAGTCAATGCCACAGGCATAACGCATAACGGCAAATACGCACTACACTTCCGTCATCCGTGTTCTATCCGTCACCCGTGTTCTATCCGTCATCCGTGTTCTATCCGTCATCCGTATTATATCCGTCATCCGTGAGATAACCAGCGATTATCTACGACATATTATGTCATACGCTCCCATACGAAACATTAAGGAACATATTTTCACGGACTCTGATCGGATGAGTGCGTAACCGCCGTAACTGAGTAGGTTCCTGCGGTAGTGGAGCGGTGCGGGAGGGGTGTAATGACATGACGCGAGAGCTCAGTGATTCGTCAACTTGTAACAACTGTCACCCCTCCCGCGTCGCTCCACTACCGCAGAGCCTCCTCAGTCTCTCAACAAGTTCAAAGTTTTCATAAAACGAAAACTTATTGCAAAATCCTAATACAATGTCAAGGATTACTTAAATGATAAGAAAGCTTGGGAATGAGTTGCTTAACGGCTTTGTGATAGGTTTAATAAGTTTAAGTAATTTTGTAAAGTGGTGATAATAAAAAGAATACCCGGCTGAGTTTGTTGTGGGCCTCAGTTGAAATTATCACCACTATTATCATCATCTTACAAATGCAACAACCGACCGTCAAAGAGTGTAATTTATTACCTATTTTCAATAAAACATTTGATTTGATTTTATATGCGCTATACCTATAATAAAGATTTGATAAGCAGCTGTAATGGACTTTACCATATTATTATTGGTACGGAACCCTGGGTGGATATTTACTTACCGCCACAAATGATAATGTTCTGCATTGTATTAAGCATGTTGAGGGTTATGAGCGACTTAAATTCTTCTTTCTGCAACAAAAATAGTGATTTACGTTTCTATCCCCGGAATTCTGAAAAGTAACTTAAAAGGACTCTATTTTATTAATAGAATAGAATTTGTTTTATTTGTAAATCCAACACATATAAGACAAAATATACATTTATAGAAAGAATGTATTATAATAATTAATCTAATTTAACTAAAACAGCGTCTATAATGTGTTGTCCAACGAAAAGGGTCAAACGCAGCTAAATGTTGTGAATACAAAATGTAACCACAACGCTGTTAAATTCTTTCAAAACCCAAACGAAGTTAAACAAAAAATAAAAATTGCACGAGCAAAAAAACTGGATGGAAGCTGTTGAAACTTTACTGAAATTACCGAACAAAATCACAAACTTAGAACTCAATTTCAGTATAGTTTTAGACCGTTTTGCTTGGAAATGAGTTCAGATTTGTATTCAGTGCGTCAAAAACGTCCGAATTTAAGAAAAAAAGGATTTTGATCAGTAATTACACCGTTTTGTTCGACAGCTCCTCAAATAGTTGTGTATATTCCTTTCACCCAGCCGAAAATAGAACCTGGGACTTATAAAAGACTTATAAAGGTCGTCAAAATGTTACGCATACGCACTTGATAATTCAAAATGGCGCCCTTGTACGCAACAACTTCGTAGTTCTCAGCACCGTAGTATTTAACAGTTTCATAGTTGAGGAGCGAATCTACAGAGCGCGCTTTCTGTTCGTTGTCGGCCAGATTCATTCTACGCTGGAATTTTGTACGCCATTCCGTCACTGCTATTGTTGCGACTAGAATAAAAACATTATTTTTATATAACGTAAATAAATATAAAGGAACATATTGAAAAAAAATCTACTTTTTCGATTATGCAAAGTGAATGCTGGTAAGTTATAAAATTAAGTTGAAAAGTTGACAGCTGTCCATTCTGTTGTCTTTCTCTAAACTAGGAGTATCTGTATCTTTTTCTTTTTAATATTGCTAAAAAATTATATATTGAATTTTAAATTATATTATAAATACTTATATATAGAAATTTAAATTAGATTTATCTGTCTTTCTCTTATTGCATAGGGAAGAAAAAGATGTGAATACTCTAAAATATAGTTGCGCCGAAATCAGTACGAATAACACATTTATTTTGAACCCAAATTATTAACAATCAAGCTAAGCATTCCATAAATGCGAAAGTGTGTCAGTTTTCTTTTCACAGCTGTTGAGGCTGGTTTAAATTCCCTGGGCTGTGATAATAATAATAATAAATAATAATGATAATAATAATAATGATAATAATAATAAAAAATAAATAAAGTTCGATCGATAAATAATTACTTATCATCATTATGATCAACCCATTGCGGGCCCACTACTGAGTAAGGGTTTCCTCTCAGAATGAGAAGGGTTTAGGCCACAGTCCACCGCACTGGCCCAATGCTGACTGGCAGAATTCACACACCTTTGAGAACATAGAGAACTCTCAGGCTAGCAGGTTTCCTCACGATGTTTTCCTTCACCATTAAAGCAAGTGATATTTAATTGCTTAAAATTAAAATATTAGCCATTTTAAATGACTAATATTCCCCTTTCCTCTCCAATTAAGCGTCAAGCTTGTGCTAGGAGTAGGTACGACAATAGTGCAACGGGCGGGGTTTGAACCGTCGACCTTTCGGTTTTCAGTCCACTCCTATACCAGTTGAGCTATTGAGGCTCTAGTTAGAGGTGTGTGCCCGGGATCGAACCCCCGTCCTCCCGAAAAGAAGGTTTTGTTTATACTTACTTATATACAGAATTTTATACTAACTTATATAAAGAATCATTGTTGAGAATACGATGAGGCCGAACCAAACATTGAATGCCGTAACAAAGTACACCACCGCGACAAGTATGTCTATAATCGTTGGTGTGATAGAGAACAGTATGTATGACAGCAAATTGTCTATGGAATCCGTGCCGCGATCCATAACGCGTAGAACTTCTCCAGTCTTCCGTGATAGATGCCATTTGAGAGGCAAGTCGTGCAAATGCCGGAATAGCTCTAGCTGGAACAAAATTTAGCATTTTACTACTTAATTTGGCCTCCGCTGTCTGTCTGTCTGTCTGTCTGTCAAGAAACCTACAGAGTACTTCCCGTTGACCTAGAATCATGAAATTTGGCAGGTAGGTAGATCTTATAGCTGACATTTGGAGAAAAATCTGAAAACCGTGAATTTAGGTTTACATCACACAAAAAAAATTAAATTGTGGTCATGAACTAATAATTAGTATTATCAATTTTCTAAGTAAGATAACTATATCAAGTAGGGTATCATAATATGAAAGGTCTTCACCTGTGCATTCTAAAACAGATTTTTTTTAATATATCATAGTTTTTGAATTATCTAAAAATAGCGCAAAATGACGAAAAAATACGACTGTAGTACGGAACCCTCATTGCGCGACCCTGACTCGCACTTGGCCGGTTTTTTATTTTATAGACTAGCGCTTGGCTGAAATCAGACCTGCTGGCAAGTGTGAAGTTTGAAGTGAAAACAGTGATAAGTCTGGCCATATTTCGCTTTCGCACCGTGAAAGTATCGTTATAAAAAATCTACATCTCTGACCATATACCTGTAACTCTCTCGTAGTATATTGTTGTACTCGGATCCATAGAAATGAGCGTAAATTGTTCAACAGTCCCATCCCTCCCGTCCCGCCGCCTTGCATGAATTTGAGGAATACGTAGATTACGACTAGGTCCCATCGGAAGAGCAGTGGCGGTATTGACAAACTGTCAACTGTAATAAAACAAAATTTGATTATGGCACTTTTCTTCCCCAATGCTGATGGTTCTTTCTCCTCATTGTGAAATTCGTTGTGGCCACAATTGATTTGCTGCGGCTGTCCTTAAAATATAAATAAAAACACAAGAAAAACTAATAAGTATGAAGTTATAGATAAGAGTCGCCGACCTAGTCTTAAAGCTCATGACATTTTATTTTAATTTATATCAAGTTTTTGATAAAATATTATACACTAGCTGATGCCCGCGACTTCATCCGCGTGGAATTAGGTTTTTTAAAAATCCTGTGGGAAACTTTTTGATTTTCCGGGATAAAAAGTAGCCTATGTCCTTCCCCGGGATGCAAGCTATTGCTGTACCAAATGTCGTCAAAATCGGTTGAACAGATGGGCCGTGAAAGGCGAGCCGATAGACAGACAGACAGACGGACAGACAGACACACTATCGCATTTATAATATTAGTATGGATATGGATTTACGCTAACAGTGGTACTGATTCTGAGCACAACCTAATTTTAGAGTATTTGCATCCTCTTCTTACTAATGTAGTATGAAAAGGACAGACGCAGTTTGACAGTTTTAAATTTAATTTTTAGATGGTAAGACCCGTGATTTTAGCGCACAGTCGCGAGCCTACTGTTTAAATTTGTAGCGTGCACTAAAATTTAGAGTCTTTCAATGTAAAGTTCATGTTCTGTCCCTTTTTAGCATTGTTAAAAAGAAAATCATGCAGATACTCTAAATTTAATTCAGAGAAAGACAACGGAATCGGTGCCAGTGATACACGAAAATTACGATTACTTACTGGATGTTTTAGGCTAAAAATTGATTATATAGTATAAAACTTTAATGCTGCTTTACACAACCGTGTGCTATTGTGATAACCTATATGATAACATTTTAACTTATAAGCATATCGACGACTTGGATTATTTTCGGCAAACTTAAGTTCAACCATTTTTTATACTATCATACCTCAATACAATGACCTACTAAGTAACAGGTTTTGAATTTAAATGTATTTCAAATAAGGCTAAAGCCGCGTCCACGCCAGCAAACATTTGCATTGTGTTCTGCGACTTTTTTTGTAACAACTGTCAAAGCTGTGTTCAACATTTTCTTAATAAAATTTTATTTTAAAAAAAGTAGGTATATCTATTACGGAATCAAAGATAATGTACAAGATAAAAGAGCGTGGATTTGACTCGTAGCCTGCTCCAACAATGCGGGACTGCAATAATATAAGAATAATATTGTAAATTGAATATTTCAAGAGAGCAACCGCCGAGCTTCTTGCTGGTCCCTCATGTCTGAGGACTGTGATCACCTCGTTGGCGAGTCAACATTTTGCGGTAAATAAATATCCTTCCATCGAGTCCTGTTTGTAGCCATTTGTATATCATCGGGAAAATTGAGCGCACCAGGCTCCTTTAGTTGTAAAAGTTTTTGAATAAAAAATCTGTGTATCGCAACTTAATAAAGTTTAACATACAAATTGATGTCTATTTATGAATAGGCCTTACCAATCTTCTTGTTGTATATAGGCACGTATAAATTTATGGCACGTCCAGCGATCAGTGCTAGGATACAAATGAATACGTAAATCTGCAGGCAAAGACTCTTCTTCGGCCAGAGGAACGGCAAGAGGGTACGAAGCTTGACGAATACATTCCGGAATGTGGATCTGTTGTCATCCTATAAAATAACAATTCATAATTTAAAAAATTATGAACACGACTGCCAAAAAAAACGGACTATGTAAATAATAAAACATTCACATTTAAAAATCGCGGTATACAGCCGCCATATTGATTTTTTATTCAAAAACGGGCTGAATTGAGAACCAACCACCTCCTTTCTGGAAGTCGGATAAAAATAACCAGTGCCATTCGGGATGAGGTAAAGGATTCTAACGCGCAAATAACTTTTTGAGCTACGTCAGTTATTTTGCAATCACAGAGGAGGCTTTAATTTTGTTTGAACAGATCAAGAAAATATTTTTAAACGGCCAAATTATATACTTAGTAGAGCATAATAAAATTCTATGTTCTATACATAGATAGGCATTTAAAGTTGCCAAATTGCATTGCAAATATTATGAGGTCAGTAAACCAACTAATCAGTGTGATATTCATTGACATAATATTAAGGAATTTTGTATTACAATTTTTTTCACGGGCATAAAGCATCGCCTGTTTATTAACGAACACATTTACAAGTAACAGGAGTTATTTTAGGAAGGATCATTATTAATCCATACTAATATTATAAATGCGAAAGTGTGTGTCTGTCTGTCTGTCTGCTAGCTTTTCACGGCCCAAAAGTTCAACCGATTTTGATGAAATTTGGTACAGAGTTAGCTTACATCCCGGGGAAGGACATAGGCATACTTTTTATCCCGGGAAAATTAAGAGTTCCCACGGGATTTTTAAAAAACCTAAGTCCACGCGGACGAAGTCGCGGGCATCATCTAGTTATCTATAAAATATAGGTACTTTCATAGACAAGGTGTCCAAGACTTTCGCTCTATTGTCTCTCTGGATTGCAAGGAATAGCCGTTGAGGTTAATAAGCGCCAGCTCAAACAACCTACCATTTGAGCATTGTTGTGAACTATTGCATGTTATATTTTAAAAAACTTGTAAATGTTGTAAATGCATCGGTCTATCTTTTGGTTTGATATTTTGGTCGTCCTACGGATTTCTGCGTTACGGATTTTCCCCCTCGGAAAGACACCAAACATAACTCACTCTAGCATTGGTCTATGACTCTAGCGTCCAAAGCACACTGAGCGACTTTGAACTTGTGGACGAGTGCAACATAATATCGTGTGCTGTTAGAAGCACCACATCTGCGACACCGATTACGTTGACAATATCAGTAGTATCAGTACAAATAGTAGGTATGTGTGACTAACTGACTGCGATCAACATCAGCTTAGGAGAAATTCAGACAAATTAACATCGATATAAATGACAAGATATGGGCAAGGGAACAAAATTTTTCACGGTTTTGGAACCAAATAAATCAGCACCAACTCTTAGATACTAATGATCGACCCGTATGAAATCCAGACGTCACTGAGGTTGCATTGGTGGTAAAGCACCACTGAGTCGGTGCCATTTTATTTGTTTAATAGCCCTGTCCATACGAAGTAATATATAAGTCAATGCAAATTAAATAAAAATTACGTCTTTGGGAACCCATTTAGAAATGTTATGCATTTTGCTGAACTGGGGTAGTTAAGAACTCTTACTAGTTTTTGAATACTGTAATTTCATTCCCACATTTCTTGCCTATTTGATAAGAGATTATACCTTAAATTTAACTTTATCGTCATCTGATACTACAATTAAATGATTTTGATATGGACAAGACATTTTAACCTATAAACTTATACAAAAGATAATAAAGTTGACATATTATTTGTCATTTTTAATACTTATCTATTTATTCTCAAGGAAAAAGTTTTTATGGATAAGTCAAAACTCTTTCCATCTCCTATTAATATTATATTTTATACAGGTAGTCCTGAAAATAGCATGACATAAGTATAGTACGCGACAGGTCGAGATGGCAATCGGGGGGACACCCCGCACACCGCACTGTCCCGCGCTATCCCGCGGGTTAGCACTGGGGCTGTGCGGGCATCCCCACCCCAATTGCTTGCTTAGGTTGCTAGTCATTTATAAACATTAACGTTTAATATAATACATACTATGTATAAAAGTATGGGTGGGCTACCCAGAGGAAGACGGAGGAAGTGGTCCAGCGAAATATACGTAAAATAGGACTTATCTTACCCTCGGTGGAACGTTCCTGCGATTTTCGTCATCAGGTAGCAGGTATTCAAACTGGTGTACAATACCAGGAGCCTTCATGCCCAGTATGAACATTATCATGCAGGAAACGTACCGTCCCACGAACAGAGACATTTCCAGTCGATCTTGAAGACTAAAAAATAGTTAAAATAAAGATTAAGCTTTTTAAAAAGAAATGTCTAGTGATTGCATTACTTCAAATGTTTCATTGACTAAAGTATAAGCAAGGCAACTGCAATTGTGAAAGGAATATGATAAAAAAAATTGAAGTAGTTATAAAAGTTTCTCACTTCTTCAAATGCCACCACCATCCTTCCTTATTGAGATTTAAGAATGATAAGTTCTCAGATATAAAGATCAACGCCCAGAACACCAGTAGCACAAAGCCATGTCCTCTCGGAGGTACAGAGGGTAACAAAAACCGCCTTTCGATCACAGCCAAATAAGCTGACAGTGGAAACACAATAATGTTCACCACTAAGGCTAATATCTGAAATACGAAAATCGGTTATATACGAGTCGGACGAAATAATAGTTTTTTTTAATATTCATGGCGGTCATTTTGAATTTCTTATTATTTGTTGTTATAGCGGCATTAGAAATACGTACTCAAAATTTCTACCTTCCCCGTTGGCATCCTTTGGGTACGGAACCCTATAAAAGAAGTGTTAAGGTGAACTTTCGAGCCGAGCGTCTGTGGCGCCAGGCGTCATTGTGCGTCAGTGTCGCTGCGCTCGAAATTAAGTTCCCTACATTTGCATAGTACATTAATATGACGCTGTCGCGGCGTCACCGACGCGGCGCAACTGGTGATATGGTATACGCTCGGCTCGAAAGTGCACTTTAAGAAATGATCGAACCCTTTTAGCTATTTAATTTTACCGTATATTATCTGGGTTGGATCCTTTCCATTGAACTATTTTGCTTGATAATTTAGTTTTATTTTGTGTATAATTTCAAAATAAATATATTTATTAGTCTCACCATATACCCATAGATGTGTCCTCCTTTAAATACAAAGGCCTGCAATAGGAACCTTACAACAGCCAATACAGGTACAAACAGTGTAAAAAACAACTGCACCATGAACAGTTTTGATGATCTAACATCTACCACTTCTGTTGCATATCTGTAAAAAAAACTATGTATTTAAAAAGAAAACCTGACTGACTAACTGACTGACTGATCTATCAACGCACAGCTCAAGCCATTTATTTAATAATCGTCCACGCGGGCGAAGTCGCGAGCATACGCTAGTTAAGCTATAAAGTCAAAGTCAAATCATTTATTCAAAGTAAGTACTGTTGTACCTTTTTGATGATCAATCTTTGTATTTGTAAGATAGTGATTTAATGGTGATATTTAATTACGTAAACTTGAAACTAATACTACAAGGGTTACAAACGCACCTAGGTCTGAGCAGAGCTCACAACAAACTCAGCTGGGTATTCTTCTCATTATCAGTACTTCACAAACTCACTTAAACTTATATAACAACTACTTTAGAGATGTAAGCTACCTCTTTATCTAATTTTGTCAAAATCAGATCAATGACAGACAGACAGACAGACAGACACTTTCATAGAATTCTAATTATTCAGTACACAATATCAATGTGTATGTTCAATACCAATATTCATCACTAGCTGATGCCTGCGACTTCGTACGCGTGGATTTAGGTTTTTAAATCCCGTAGAAACTCTTCAAAAGTAGCCTATGTCCTTCCCCGGGATATAAGCTAACTCTTTACCAAATTTCATCACAATCGGTTGAACGGTTGAGCCATGAAAAGCTAGCAGACAGACAGACACACTTTCGCATTTATAATATTAGTATGGATTAGCAATAATGCTTTATATTCACCTATAATATTATTTATCTATTGTTTGCACAATGATAACATATGAGATCGAGTATGAATCACAACATCTTATCAGAACAGTGTCAGTACTCAATATTTAATTATAGGTATGTGTTAATGTAAAAGCTCATTACTAGCTAAAGGTTGGGTGGGATGATGTCAAAGTCTTTACAAGTAAATAATTACAAACTTGGATATCATCCCATTACATAGTAAAAAGTAGTTTATGTCTCCAGAAAAGTTCAAATACCAATTCAAATTGAAAAATGACAGACTTTTATACAAATTTTAACCTCCCCCCCCCATTTAATAATAAAGTTTGAAGCCGCAGTGGTCAAATATTAAACTTACAGGAGCACTGAGCACAAACCTCAAACCATTCTTCTCTGCAAGACAAATTACAATAACAATAGAAAGCTGAGATTTTAATGTTATTACTTAAATCCTAATTAAAAATAAATTCAAAGTTATTTCAAAATGAATCAGTTTAAGTTAAGAATTCAAAAACTCATTAAATAAATAATTCATGAGCTTGCCTACGCCATATTAACTAGATGCTCACAAACTTCATCCCTGTAGATTTGTCTGGGATAGAAAGTAGCCTATGTCCCTCCCAGATGCAAGCTATCTATTTACCTAAAATTCACCAAAATAGATTAAGCAGATAGGCCGCGAAATGGTAACATACAGGCAGGTATTAAAAAAATAAGCACAAATTACAGACATGCATTTAATGTAAGAGTTTGTTAACATCCTTATTCTATAATTCAATGATTACTTTATTATTCCAACTCACCTTCTATACATAACAATTTGCATAAGTCCACAAACTATCAAAAATCCGCCAATAATGCCGGCTGAAGCCGTCTCCATAAAACATTGTGATATCCCATGGTCTATCCATATTTCCCCCAAAGTCACGTTCGGTGGACAGTATTCCATTTGGGCAGCTTAAAAGGTTGTTAATGTCAATATGCAGAAGAACAAAAACGCCGGCCGTCGTTGTAACCATGCACAATGAAAATAAAATAATTGTAAACTAAATCTACACATAACTGTAGGATGTAGCAACAATAAAAACTACTGTGAAATTAATAAATGTCCATAAGCGTTTTGCCTTTTGGCAACAATCGTCTCTGTAAAAAAACTTTTAAAATAAATAATACCTATTGCTCCAGCTTTTGTAACCAGCTGGAAGTTTCACTATTCTTAATGTATGGTTTTTAATAACTCGTTAATCAAACACATTGCACAATAAGACCTAAATCGATTACTTCTTCGCGAAAATTAAAATATGAAAATGAACAATAGCACTAATGATAACATGCACATGAAAAAAAGTGCACGATAATGTTATTTTTGTATCACAGACCAATTTGTATTTTTTATCTGTATGTGTGTATGTGAATTGTGACTTTTCTTCTTTCATGAACGACATTGACATTCGTTTGACATTCGTCTTAGAGCCTTAGAGTCAGAGTCAAGGAGTCATACGGTAGTAGTCTTGGATGGTAGTAGTACATCCTTAGATTCTTTGGTCAGAGTATTTAAAGGGGACCGGGGCCGTGGCAACTCTTTATATCTCTATGGAATATTCAAACAAGAACAAAGGGGACACTTGACGTCAGTATAAGTTCCGATTGTTGCCACGCGCCAAGATAGCCTTGTCCTTAGATGAATGATTACTATCTCTATGACCTTGTCGCACTGTACTAAACCCAAAGAACTTGCAAGTACTACTATTTGTATACCTAGATTCGTGGTGTCGCGTCGGTGGCTTCAAGCAAGGCTCTCATGGCACTTGAATGACATTGATAGAGGAGTGGTATTGGAGAACAAAGGCTTAGAATCATAGAATATTCAAATGCAGCCCTTTATCTTTATATTTAGCCCAAGCCGTAGTATCATTTAACTAGTAAATTGTGCATTTTAAGCATATTTCACTAAACCATTTCATTTCAGTATTTTGCGAAAAGTAAACAATAATATACCTACCTACTGCAACGCACACCTCTATTGCGGGAAACCTGCATCAATCGTTATTACAATTTCAATTGTTCTGATTGGCTGAATTTGTGCGATTCTTGTTGCAACAATGCATTGTAGCCAATAGTGAGCGAGCGTCAACCAATCAGAGGTTATTTACGATCGTGACATTGTAGCTGTCATTCTCCCGCAATCGCGCAGCAGTGCGAAAGTTGCAGTAGGAACTTGTACATGCTGTAGCCATATTTCACTCTGTAGTGGTTCTGCAGATGGAACTTCTTGCCGAAACTTGTTGTTGATACTTGTTGACGAAACTTGTTGCAGAAACTTGTTTTGCAACATGTTTCAGAAAAAATTGCGTATAATTTAAACAATAATTTATTCTAAGTTTTTTCATTTTTACTACTAGAATCAAGTAAATTAGAGATAGCGCACCCCAACTACTTGGATAAATGTTTCTACCTAACTATGTGCGTTATAGACTTTCAAACCACTCTTGGAATTACGATATGGGCTTCTCCATAGTTTTTAATAATTTAACAAATAAGTAACTATCAATATTGTTTTGGTTGCTGTACATGGTGGTATAACAAGAACGAAAGTGGCGCCCTCATTCAATTTCAACTTTTTTCGGTCGATCTATAAGCAGGAAATAATAATGTATATAGCGTAGATAGAATAATAGGTAGATTTAAGGTACTGTGTAACCGCGTATGAGATAGCGATAGCATGACGTAACGATGAATAACACGACAATTATTACCATTGTTTAGTAGTCAATGAGGCTAATTCCGTTGTACGCAATCTCTAAACTAAACTAAAATGGCACGTCTAAATCCCTTATCCCTTTCATAATGTTGCTTGCGGGAATGGATGGCACTAGATTTAGACCTGTTAATTTAGTTTAGTTTAGAGATTGAGTACAAGAGAATCGGCTCCATTGTTTGTATTAACCGATCAACAATATTTGTATTAAACGTTTTTTATGTGAAAACAAATAAACAACTCATGAGAAATACATTTATTACGCCACGAATTCTCAAAGTTTGTTTTGCAACTTCTTATATGTATTCTTGAAAAATCTAGTTACACGATAAGGGGCAAAAAAAAGGTTACCTGCGTCTCTGTTTATCACATTAGTAACTTTATCTGTGCTCTCTTTTTAGTGCGAATGAGAAAGCAAACGTTCCTGCATCTACCTTTATTACTCTATCTACGGTATATAGAATGGTTCTGGCAGCACTGGGCACTGATTAAAAATGTTACATACCGTAAAAATTTTTGAAATGAGCGGAAAACCGGTGGAGGGTGGAAACATAGTGGAAATGACGGTATGACGGTGATGACATCCCTATTAATCTGTGGTGATGACGGTCAGGTGGGCCGCAAGCGAATGATGGTGGATTCGGGTTATTAATAAATGATTGTTGTTATAACTTGCAAGTTTTCGTGTATGAATAGACAAAGAAACATTAATTGAATACCTCCAGGAGTTTTAAATAATTCATATATTGCGTGCCCTTATGCCAATCTTAAATTATTATGGGGAAAGAAATGTGTCAATCTGCATCAACAAATGGTGTTTTATATTAGTGAATGATCGTCATGTGAAGGTTATGACTATAAGCAGGGAATTTAACTGGAAATTAGGTGTGAAACTTGTGTTTGTGTTGTGTGGAAGTGCTTAGTTATTGTGGTGAAGGTGATTATTCAGTCTCAAGATGGCGGACCTCGAAGCTGTACTGGCCGACGTCAGCTACCTAATGGCAATGGAGAAGTCCAAATGCACTCCAGCAGCCAGAGCTAGCAAAAAGATTGTCTTACCTGATCCAAGGTAAATTCACAAAACATACGTTCGCCCTTCACGAGATGGGATCGATTGTTTATTGCTGGAAAACATAATCTTGAACGTTGTTTACAAAATAAATAAAAGAGCTTTATCTGCAGTTTAACTTTGTTTCGCAAAATTTACATGGATAACATGACTTGATAAACAAACTATATATTTAGGAGAATCATAATATGATGATCACTTATTGAGAATCAGTAGTTATCACTAAATACCTCTGCATTTGATAGACAATTTGGATGGCTTAGCGGGTCAGCTTTATAAAACAACTGTAGAAACTTCAAATTTTCAAACACAAGATTTCATCTTGTGTTTGAAAATTCAGAAGTTGTGCTCACCTTTCTGAAACTACCTTTCATCTTTGAGTGATATCTGTGTTCACTACTTAACCTAAAAATGTAGCATTTTGCTTCCTTCTCACAGAAATTAAGGTTTGGCGGCAACATTGATTTCACATTTCTGGTGTTACTGCCATCATGATTAACACAATAATTGACAAGATTTTGGCAAAAGATTAGCCTTGTATTTTATGCCTATGTGATAATTGCCTAATTGTAATAGTTGCTGATAAACAGATATTACTGAAATTATACAAATATTAAGTTACTGTTTATGATGTAAACCCAATTTTGAAATAGACCCCAGGACATAACATGTCCAAAACATTGATAGCCCCTGAATCTTCAATTTGTGAAGTAAAATATTTAAAAAAAAGTAGTTTTAGAGCTTACGCACACTGGTGGAGAGGACACCTGAGGATTTTAAAATCAATTAATGTTTTATTCTTATCCAATCAAAATAAGGTATGTAATTAAGTTATGTGCTTGATTGCCAGATACTAGCAGTATTGCAGGAGAATTTTCTCCCCTGCCATCCACTGGTGTGTGTCATGGTGCTTTGTTTTCATCTTTTCAATGATAGCCCACAAGCCGTAGATAAAGTTAAATTGTTCCACATATTCGCACTAACTAAGGGATGATCTACGCCAACACATGGCGGGCCAAAGCCATTTCACATATGAGGCACATATTCAAAACATCACAAACATTTTATATGAAGCAGTTAATGCTTCACCATGTGGCATCAGTGCACCAAAATCATCCCTAAATGGTTAGGGATGATTTTTAATAATCCCAATCCTGCAGAAACTTATTTTTTCCCCTGGATATATCTATTACACCACAGGGAGGACTATTTGCTTTCACAGAATGTAACATCTGATGGCCAGCTGATTTGCCTAACTTATTTAAAAATTTGCCAAACATTAAACTAAATAAGCCATACGCCATCAAATAGTGTGGCTAGCTAGGCTACAGTACGCACCAGACAATGTACATCAACCTGTAGAAGGATATAGCAAAATTGTAGAGCATTGTCTCAGTTGTTGAGAGCGACATAACATCATATAGGTAACAGAGACAACGCTCTACAAAGCCGAAATGTCATTCTAAAGGTTGATGCCTGATGTACATTAGTGACATACAATAGTGGAGCAGTTTCATAACAGATGGATGGATAGACAGATAGGAAGTCTTACTTACTTGGTAGTCTTAAATTAACACTATCCCTTCCAGCAAATAGAATAGTGAAAATGGTACAGGGCGTAAGGGGCATGTTATCAAAAACTGAAACCAGGAATTTAGTAAGTCGTGAATCTGATTGCTCTGCTGTGGAATTTTTCATCAGTCTTTCTTGATTTTGATGATTTATTTTTCATTTCTAGACTACTTAATCATAACATAAAATCACCTATGTAATCCATCTGAAATTGTTCAAAAAAAAACTTAATAATATTTAACACAAAACTGCATGATGTAAATTTGAACGTCCATAAGCGCGCGATCAGCTGTTTATCAAAAGTTCAAGGAGGTTTTACATTAACGCTTTGTCGATGGCGGAGCATGATCGCATTGTTCGCGATACATTGTTTGCTCAAAAATTACAACATTACAGTTACGTCAGTAAGTCGATAACACATCACATTGGAAATAAGTGGTTTACCTATTTGTAATTTTGATATAGGCATTAAGTATAACAAGTTTTTGTTAACATGTCCTTTGCACGGTACATCTTGTATTTGATTAGTCAATTTATTTGGAGATTATATCATTGTACAGAATTGTAATTAGGGTCTAGACTCTAGCACAAAAGATATAATACGCTCTAGATTACATTTAAAGCTGAAAATCATGACATAGGAACTAAGGAATTCTAAGAACTAATAGCGAAAAAGATGAAGACTTACTTTTCTCCCACTTGCTCTACTCTTCAGAATTTGGTACTTTACTGAAGAAAGGATTTCATTACAGAGGACTGTAATGGAAATTGTTGGATGGTTTCATACTGTTGACGAGGTTTTTTATGTGTAGACCATAGAGCAGAAACAAAGAGGAGTTGGCCTAAGCAACTGTGCACTGTGATTTTCAACTAGGTCCTGACGTCATCACTGTGGGCGGGGCCTTAGTTAGTATGCTGTCTGCGTTCGTCAGGTTCACATATATTGAGACTCGTATTATCGGTGTGTTTTCGCGTTTTTAAGAACAAAAGGATGAAGTGTTGTGTTTTATCGTGTCAAAGTTATTCAGACAGACGTTCTGATGCTATGAATGGTATCACATTTCATTTGTAAGTAATTTTATACGTAATTTCTACACTTATTGACATCTAGTGTGAGATAGCTGAACTATGTAGTGACATCAATATATCGATGTTAGGTCGCTAAGCGAGTAGTTTTGCTACTAACCCGCAGATGGAAAATTGAGAAGTGGGCGGCGTTCCACAACCCCTCACCCCGCAAAATGTCACTCGATATTTCATAGGGAAATCTTAATACAACATCTCCTCTTTGTTTCTGCTCTATGGTGTAGACTAATGAATTAGGTTTTTTAGGTAGTCGATTTTATTACTGACTTATTACTTTTGTGTTTTTTTATTTTATTTAGACAGTTTTTTTTAATTTTAATATTTTATTTTAGTATTTTTTTATACTTTTTTTTTCAAATTTTCAATTTTAATGTTTTAAAATTTTTATTTTTTCATTAAATTATTATTACTTAAGTATTTATCCTTTTATTGTTTTTATTATTATTATTTTTTCATATTTTTTTTCAAATTTGGTAACTTGCGCGTCACCAAATTTTCCTCGAAAACCGTTCCTCGAAAATAGGAGGAAAGTCTCGGCCGAAATAGCAATTACTAACCTCTTCGCCTCAGCCTTCCAACATTACTTCTCGGCCAAGGCTTGAACTGTGATGTAGGTACTATTCTTCATTCTTGAATTATTTTTACTTTTTAATTAACAGATAGTTATGTACTTCTTTAGTTACGTAACTAAAGAGGTACATAACTTACAACTTTGCAAAAATATTATTTTATATGTCATACATAAAAAAAATTAAGCAATACTATTTAAACAGTATTGTTGTTCCTTTTATATGGAATTGTTATGAATTTTCTGGTTAAGTTATTCAACTGACAAACAAGGCGCTGGCTCCTGGTCGTAAAAAAACTAAGAAAAGTAAGAATGTGCCACATAAAATCTCTCCGAGATGTCACATAGTAAACAAAACTATAAAACATTCTGCGACTATTTATTATTATTTACTGAAAGCAGAACTTTGATCATCTATAATATAAATATATTTTACTATAATACACAGACCTACTTAATATTAGAGCCATGATAGCATAGTGGTTCGTGGGTTTGATCCCGGGCACGCACGACGCACGTCTCAGAGTTACGTACGTTTTAAACAATTAAATATCACTTGCTTTAAGAGTGAAGGAAAGCATCGTGAGGAAACCTGCATGTCTGAGAGTTCTCCATAATGTTCTCAAAAGTCTGTGAAGTCTGCCATTACGTACTTGGCCAGCGTGATAGAACCCTGCTCTTTCTGAGAGGTGACCTTACGCTAGACGCTATAGATGTTGAGGTCCCAACGTGCTAGAATGTCTAACTCGCGTCGAAATGCGGAAAGCGCAGCGGTGGAAGACCCTTCAGTAGGTGGATATATGACATCAAACCAGTTGCAGGGAGCCGCTGGATTCAGGAGGCGCAACATTGTGGCGTGTGGACGTCTATCGGTTGACAATGATGGTGATAAACATACCGAGAAACACGCACACAAACATTCACACATACCGCTAGAAACAATCCTCCCATAATCTAGTAAAAAGAATACCCATCAATATTGATTATTATTATTCCAAATTGTTCTGACTGCCTAAAGACCTACAAGTACGCGGCCGAAAGTAATACCTACATCGACCTTTAGAAGGTGATAGCAGATTTGTAGAGCGTTGTCCCTGTCGTTGAGACCGATAAAACGTCATATAGGTATGAGTGACATAGACAACGCTCTACAAAGGCGAAATGTCATTCTAAAGGCTGATGTACATTTACTTTTAATATTAAAATGTATCATTTTGTTTGTTGCAGTGTACGGAGTGTCATGCATAAGTATATGGAGAAGAAGAATGAAGTAAATTTTGACAAAATTTTTAATCAAGTCTTAGGTACGTATTCTATTACAAAATTAAGTAGGCACTTAAGTAACTACATTTGGAAAAGTGCTTAATTATTCTTAAAATAAAAAAAGCAATACTAATTGATTGAAAAACTACATCTAAGTGTTTATTTACGTAAATTACTTAATTGTATGGCATGTTTTTCCCCTTACCGGCGACGGCACCGGTTTCATACATTTATGCTTCCTCGGCTGCCGTGCCGTTTCCGTGTCGGCGAGTGGAAAAACGCCCTAAGTGTAGCTTAATTTCAAAGCACTCTGGCCGTGCGAGTCAAAGCAGTGTGAGCGAAGAAAGTAGGAACCCTTTGAACTCTTTTCATCTCGTCTGATGTTTCAGTCTTAAACAAAGCTTATGTTTTAAGATGGGTCTTCCCCTGTTTGCACATCGGCGACGCAAATAACTATACGCCCATTAAATAAAGCTCTTTATGGATACTAAACAATGTATAAAAATAACTCACGCCCGCTATGCCTTCGCGGATCGCGTAACATTGACTGTATATCAGCTTAGCAATGTCTGTCGTAAAAAAGTCGTGAGAAACTAAAGGCTTCCTCGTTCTAAGATTTAAACTAATGGTAGAAATAGGAAAGAAAAAAGTTTTGGGAGAGTGTGCCCAGGAGTTTTTCCCCACCGCCTCATACCCCGATTGCCATCTCGACCTGTCGCGGACTATACCTTACGAACCATAAATAGTTCGCAGCAGTCCCCTGACAATTAATAATGCAATACCCCGACAGACGCGAAAGTGTGTTTGATTGTTGGTTTGTCCTTCAATCACGTCACAACAGAGCAATGTATAGTATAGTATAGTTAAAAATCTGCTAAGTGACATAGGCTTCTTTTTATCCTGGAAAATCGAAAGAGTTCCCACGGGATCTTTATAAGCCTAAATTCACACGGACGAAGTCGTGTGCATCAGCTAGTTTACCAAAAAAAGTGATAATAATTTATGATAGTAAGTAAATGAGTGTTTAAATAATCAGGAACATTGCCCACTGACCTAGTATTGGAAATATCGATAAGTACTTAATATGCAGATAATGTTTGTGACGATTTTATGGTTCTCTTACGCCCATTATCCTTTATCTATAATGGAATAACATAATTATCTGCTATATTATAACTAGTTATTTCAATGTAAACAACTAGGTACCTGATACCTATAAAGATGAACTTATATAATTAGTTACAATTATATAGAATAAAGTGTATGCAAGTGTTGTTTGTCCCACTAAACAATTTATTTAGCTAAGTTTTTTTCTATACTACTTAATACTATAAAGAGGTAAAGTTTTTAAGTTTGGACGTAGGACTTCGGAGGTTATTTCCTCATCCGATTTGAATAATTCTGTCAATGATAGATAATTAAATGTCACTTGCTTTAACGGTGAAGGAAAACATCATGAGCAAACCTGCATGCCTGAGCGTTATGCATAATGTTCTTAAAGGTGTGTGAAGTCTACCAATCCACACATGGCCAGCGTGGTAGACTAGGGCCAAAACCCTTCTTACTCTGAGAGGAGACCCGTGCTCTGTAGTGGGCCGGCGATAGGTTGATCATGATGATGATGAAGGATTTTTAGGGTTCCGTACCTCAAAAGGAAAAACGGAACCCTTATAGGATCACTTTGTTGTCTGTCTGTCTGTCTGTCTGTCAAGAAACCTACAGGGTACTTCCCGTTGACCTAGAATGATGAAATTTGGCAGGTAGGTAGGTCTTATAGCAGACATTAGGGGAAAAATCTGAAAACCGTGAATTTGTGGTTACATCACACAAAAACAATTAAATTGTGGTCATGAACTAAAAATTAGTATTTTCAATTTCGAAGTAAGATAACTATATCAAGTGGTGTATCATATGAAAGGGCTTCACTTGTGCATTCTAAAACAGATTTTTATTTATTTTTATGCATCATAATTTTTGAATTATCGTGCAAAATGTCGAAAAAATACGACTGAATTACGGAACCCTAGTTGCGCGAGCCTGACGCGCACTTGGCCGGTTTTTATTTTATATATAGAGCCTTAAATCCAATAAGCTAAGCCTCTCAGGTCATTTAGAAGCCCTGGTATCATTAGATAAGCGTATTACAATCGATATTATTATATTGTTACACGTAGGAAATCTTATGAGGTCGATCGATGACGATGAACTCTATATATGTAGGTAAATGTAGGTAGTTAGTTACCGTTCCCCAGTGAACGCTGAAAATTGCTTTGTAAGCAGATTAAAAGCGTAACTACTTAATCTTTAAATTCAATGTATTGAAGCGGGCTAGTTAATAACGAGATAAAAATATGTAGTTTAATTTTGAAGCGAAATAATCATTGCGCGCTTTTTGGCTTGATCTATGAGATCAGTATCCCAATGGTCTATCAATCAATGATAAAAAAAAACTCTTTAATGGCGCTGATTCTGTTGTTTTTCACTAAACTAAATTTAGAGTAGATCCTCTTCTTTTTAATATTGCTAAAAATGGACGGAACATGATTTTTACACAAAACTCTAAATTACAAACGATACGCTCGCGACTGGCAGCTAAAGTCACGAGGTTTGACGGCTCTAAATTAAACTTAAAACTGTCAAACTATGTCTGTCCTTTTCATATTATATTAATTAGAAGAGGATGCGAATGCTCTAAAATTTAGTTGTGCTCAGATTTTACTTATAAGCTCTTTTATCGAGTAAGAATCCGTGCATAGAACAAATAAGATGCAACGCACACCGGTAAAATCGAGCGGAGCCGAGCCGCGGTGTCTTTCATGATAACAACTCAAAATAAAAGCTTGCCTAGGCGCGGCTCTGGCTTTGCACGGGGGCTTACCTTTCCATAGACAAATGTGTTTTTTTTAATTAGAACATATTATAAGACATGACAGACAGAAAAAATAAAAAAATACCGATTTGGGCTCTATATATATCGATAGTAAAACTTCCTTAAATTGACTACAATTTTCAAAATATATGAAGTGATGTCCAGTTACCGTTTTACTATAAGTTTTGATATCAACGTGTATCAAAAAGAGGCGGCTCTACTCGACTCAGTCTGTTTGCGCTGGCTCTAACTACCCAAAAAACAGTTCTAACTATATGCCCTCAGCTGCTACGTGCTGGAATATGCTTTGTTAATTTCTTTGGTAAGTAATTTTGTTATAAGACAAAGTACCTATATACCTATACAATGCGTCATAAAGTGAGTGCCAAGACCAAAACACCAAAACTGCTGCGATCTTATGGTTCCTTAAATCCAAATTTTATACCAGCCGTTTTTACAGTTAGTAGTTACATCAGAACTGCTGGCATATTTTTCAATCTCGGAAAGTGAAATATTTTCCAAAAATCACAACGTCTCGGGTCACAAACCCGCTTCACCCGCGTGTCGTGTCTTGAGTGCTTTGCCAATAAAACTAAACGTTCGGTCCGAGTCATGTGGAATACTTGATATATGGGTTTTTAACGATCCAAGCAATCATAATTTTCGTCGGTAAAAAGTCCGTAACCTATTAAGTATAATATTAATATTCATCTACCTCGAAACCAGAGTGAACTAGAGTGAGGGAACTCTTGGTTAAATCCTGAATCGACGATTTGTCAAATCCAAATTATTCTATGGTTGACGTGAAATCAAAGAAAAATAGGCGATTCATAGGCAATATAGATAGATTTTCATACCAAGCGTCGAATGTTCCTACATATTTTGACGCTTGCCAGTGACGTCGAAGCCTCGATGTTTTGTTACAAGTTCCCTAACTGTCGTGAACTGTGTCAAAACCCGATATATATATAAGAATAAGAATAATTTATTTTTGAATTTAGAATTTAGACACAAGAAACGAGTTTCCTACCCTCTGCACTAGGAAAACCCTGTATTGCAGAAGGCAGTTACAAGTTTTCTAAAACTAAGGACTTAATATATTATATCTAATATTAAACTTAAATTATAGGTAAGAGAACGAGTTTCCTACCCTCTGCACTAGGAAAAACCTGTGTTGCAGAAAGGCAGTTACAAGTTTTCTAAAAACCAACCTAATATTATACCTCACCTAAAACTATACCTAATATTATACTAAAATTATAGATAAGAGTGAGTGTGTGTACGTGTGTGTTTTCTGTGTGTGTGTGTGTATATATGTGTGTGAGCGTGTGTGTGTGTGTGTGAGTGGGCGCGCGCGCAAACTATATTCTAATTTTTAAAATATTTTATGTTTCTTCATAGCCTTTGGATGCCAGCCAGCTTTTAATTGTTTTGGTCAAATTGAAATCATATATACACAGATAATAGAACTGTCGGAGAACAAGAGGATGGCCGATAATTATTATTGATCTTTAGCCGACATCAGAATGTAGTAATTAATAAGTAGGTACTTTAGTCCATGTTCTTTACAAATAGTTCTCAGTAACGTATCGCACGTGCAAACCATCAACGTAACACAACCAGATCACCCTAACCTAACCCTACCTATGGTCGCCTCCAACCACCCCTCACAGCGACCCCTCACCTCACTCTAAACTAGCTAGCCTGAGCTAAACACTACATCGTGTGATTAGGGCGCAATTTCCATTGCAACCTCTCAATCAAATCACGACCTATTCCGTTATCTAATCATCTCAAGGTAATCAATCACAACTTCATGAACGCTCTTAAAAGGATCATTGCATTGACTCTCTTACGATCTAAACCCGATCGTATTATTGATTTCTCATTACTAATTCAGAATATCGCAATAGCTCTACCTTCTCCACTCTGTGCACATCTACACACAGAACACCATAGCATCGTGCGCCACACGCGCCACGACCACTATCCACCCAAATAAACGATCACCACAGAAACCAGGTAGAATGCAAGCTATTCGATCTCGTAGGAAACTCATTGTCTAATCCATTTCAACATTACACGAGAGTCATCAATGATTCTTTACCAACCGGGTCATTCCAGCATTAGTCCATCGATATTCCATATCACAATCACACCAATATTAATCATGCTAGCAGCCTTCGCCAATAATAATTATTCTAAGCTAATCCTAGCTAATATTCTGATAAATTGCAATTCTTCCATTCTAATTGACAACCACGCATGTCAGTGCCAAATCACTCTTTTCATAAAACATTCCTTTTTAATAGAATCCATGACAGTAAGAACTCTTTTGACATCAACCCGCCTACATATATATATATATATATATATATAATATGTATCTACGTTGCAGAAGTGATGCATTAGGCATAATTACATGGTTAGCTCGATATTGCATTCGAGCATCCACTCAGGTCTCAGGGCGGTTAACAAATGCAATTTACAGGAGAACGAAGGCATTCCGTGTAATTGAAATTAAAAAAACCGGTCAAGTGCGAATCAGACTCGCACATGAAGGGTTCCGTACCATCGTACAAGAAATAATCATTCCCTTGACAGACACGACAACGAAGTGATCCTGTAGATAAGGGTCCCTTTTTTCTCTAGAGATTCATCATCATCATTTCAGCCTGTAGACTTCCACTGCTGAACATACGCCTTTATTAAAGAGCGCCATCACACTCGGTCTTCAGCCTTCCTCATATAGTCACTTCCCGCCACCTTCTTTATATCGTCAGCGCATTTTGCTGGAGCGTGCCCCACACTAAGTTTACTTGTTCGCGGTCAGAACTTTCCGGCTCCAGCAGCCATCGCTCCTATGGCAAGCATCTTCTCTCTTCTCTTCAACTTGCTGATGGTTTTGGGCTATGTCTGTGACCTTGATCCTCCTACGGGTCTTTTATTTCGAATCTTATCCTTCAGAAAAACTCCTAACATCCACCCTAGATTAATTTAATGAACTCATCTTATCCTTAATCAGTTTGTACTGATTAAGGAAATGAAGAGTTCAATAAATTAATCTATACTTCTATACTAATATTATAAAGAGGTAAAGTTTGTAAGTTTCTTTGTAGGGAGTAATCTCTGGAAATACTGAACTGAGTTTGAAAATTCTTTCACCAGTAGAAAGTTACATTATTCCTGAGTAACATAAGCTATATTTTATTAAAAAAAAAATAGAGATCACTACGATAATTGTAATAAGTTACCCATGCGAAGCCGGAGCAAGTCGCTATAGTAAACTGACAAAGATGAATGAAGCCAGACCGATATAAGCGCTGCAGCTGCTCAAGTTTTAGAAGACAAAATGCAAAACGTTATTGGATCAACAAAGGCAGTGATACTTAATAGCAAGTTTTTTTAACTTACAGCACCGGGACCGTTTCTTATCATCAATATTACGCCTAGTATTTATATTTACTGTGACGATAATCGGCCTTTTAGTTTTAATTGGCCTTTCTTAGTTTCTTACACACAGCGATATCTACGACTACGCACAATAATAATTGAAACGTAAAGACAATTTCTTGTACTAGATACATACAAGTTATACATGAAGTATATACTGTAGCACATTTCCAAAGGTTTCTAGATTATTGGAACATCAAACGATAAAACTACCATTAATATTTTCTTTGATAATATATGATTTTACGTAATTCTCTCGTATCATTTATAATTACGCATGCGATTTACGTCAAGAACGAAGAATGTGTGATGATTGTTTACTCGTCTTTATTTAATAAAATATTCAAATGAGTCATAAAATTGTATAAAACTTCCATTTTATAAAATTTTATGACTTGTAATCATAGGTGTAATAACTAGTAATAATATAGAGATTGAATGATCAATCTTATTAACAGGTAACTGATAATTGTTTACATCAAGGTGACTAAAATACCTAGTAGGGACCTACCTATAACCTAACGGCAGGTATCGCATACGAGAGAATTCGAAAAAGTCGATTTCCTAAATGCCTTGGCCTAAGTCTGCAAATCCTGATAAAAATACATCATTCCGCTCTTCTAAATATATAAAAGGGAGAAGCTTACTGACTGACTGACTGATCTATCAACGCACAGCTCAAAGTTTTGGACGGATCGAGCTGAAATTTAGCATGCACACACCTATAATGACGTAGGCATCCGCTAAGAAAGGATTTTTGAAAATTCGACCCCTAAGGTTGTGAAATAGGGGTTTGAAATTTGTGTAGTCCACGCGAACGAAGTTGCGAGTATAAGCTAGTTCATTTATATTTAACAAGACAATCAGTTTGATAGGTTTCTACAGTACCTAGTTAACTATAGGTAACTTTCAATGCATATTCGATTTCGTCATATAGGAACTGTGAAAGTTACTCGGAAAACTTGCTTACTGAAATGCAAACTCAGTTGGAAACTCCTAAGTGAGTCACAAAGGTATCCTCTGTAGTAGTCTAGCAATGTGGCCTTACGTTGTTACTTTATTATACTACATATTAATATTTAATATTAAAAACGATTTCAATATTTCGATATATAATAGATTCGCAAATCTCGAGAACAGCTGAACCGATTTCGCTTATTCTTTTTAGGGTTCCGTACCTCTTCACTTTCACTTTGTTGTCTGTCTGTCTCTCTGTCAAGAAACCTACAGGGTACTTCCCATTGACCTAGAATCATGAAATTTGGCAGGTAGGTAGATCTTATAGCTGACATTTGGGGAAAAATCTGAAAACCGCGAATTTAGGGTTAGATCACACAAAAAAAATTAAATTGTGGTCATGAACTAATAATTAGTATTTTCAACTTTCGAAGTGAGTGACTATATCAAGTGGGGTATCATATGAACGGTCTTCACCTGTACATTCTAAAACAGATTTTTATTTATTTTTATGCATCATAGTTTTTGAATTATCGTGCAAAATGTCGAAAAAATACGACTGTAGTACGGAACCCTCATTGCGCGAGCCTGACTCGCACTTGGCCGGTTTCTTTATAATATTCCTTGAAGTACGAGGATGGTTCTTACGGAGAGAAAAATTTTAATTACATAAACACTAAAAATTGAAAAATAATTTAATTTATTACCGAATATATTATGTATACAAGAGTTAATATAGTTCCATAATAATACTTTTTGGTGCCGGTGCCAATTAGCTTTAGCTGCGCGAATCGTCTGGACTTCATATTTTTATGGGACTCCACAATGGCACCTCATTGGCACCGACCCCAAAAAATATTATTATGGAACTATATTAACTCTTGTATACATAATATATTCGGTAATAAATTAAATTATTTTTCAATTTTTAGTGTTTATGTAACGAAGTCGGTTTTTATTTTTTTTGTAAAAAATTTTTATTTCACAATTTTTTGTGGCCCCATGGAATTATGCTATGACTGGTTAAAAATCTACTGTTTACTAAGCTATTACACTGATCGCGAACAATTTACTCTTATCCGTTGAGGAGTTCCAGTATCTATCTTCGAAGATGTTCATCAGATCTTCACCAAATTGAAATGGGACCAACTTTGAAGTATACCCTTTTAAACAAAAAAAGAATTTTCAAAATCGGTCCAGGCGTTTTTGAGTAATCGGGGAACATACATAAAAAAAAAAAAAAAAGATTCCGACGAATTGAGAACCTCCTCCTTTTTTTGAAGTCGGTTAAAAATTTGAATCGACTGTTAGGCGGTACGAAGCTCGCCGGGGCAGCTAGTAAGTAATAAATATCTTGGCAAAACCTTCGATTAAGGCAAAACTAATGATACCTAGAACAGGTAGGTACAGCAGACGATCTATCTAATTACCGTTTAAAAATTTAGCGGGGAAAACGATGCCACAGACTTTAAGTTTTTCAAACAGCACTTAGCTAAATCCGGGCTCCTACCAATTCCTTGAGAGAGAAAGGAACTCACTATTTTGTGACTTCGGTGCAAAAAGTAAATTGTTACTAACGTTAATCGGATAAAACAATAAACGGGCTACCCAAATAGTAATTTTTAACCTAGTTCGTATTAAAATGCTTGTTTTGTTTCAGGTTATTTATTATTTAAGGAATTCTGCGAACAAACGTCAGAAGAGCCAGTGCCACATTTAAAGTTTTATGAAGAGGTAAAGGGCGTATGGGACTTGATATAGCAAGTGGTTGAGGTGAGCGACTTGGTCGCGTTTTCCGGCAACATGTACAATGCACATACTCTTTATACAATATTGTGCTCTCTATGTATGTCATAACAGTTGTCCGCTAGAAGGTGCCTGCTGAAATACGTTACATAGAGTGTTATATTTCATTTATCTCAAGCATATATGTATATAGGGAGTAATATCGTTGTGCGCGCCCTGGATGCTTGCTATTTCAAGTCCCTTGAACTAGCAACTATTTCATGAACCTCTCAAAATTTTCAAGTCATAACTAACACTTTTTTTTTCAACAGATTAAATTATTTGAAAAACAAGAATGTATCGAAGAGAGGCGGAGAATTGCGAGGGATATTTATGATAATTTTATAATGAAGGAATTATTAGCACATTCACATGTAAGTAATTATATTATTATACCCATTATGATAACGATTAAGTTGATGAAAAATGGTTTTCATGAAGATGAGATACAATTTATTAGCTAGTCTAAACAGCCGACATATTATGTCATAAGCTCCCATACAAAACAAAAAGGAACGTATTTTTAACTTTTTGTGTCAAATTTCATGTCAAAAGTACGATTTTAGTTCTTATTTTAAAGGTGAACCGTACTTTTGATATGACAGTTGACCCATAGAGTTAAAACTAGCTTGTGCTCGCGACTTCGTCCGCGTGGACTACAGAAATTTCAAACCCCTATTTCACCCCCTTAGGGGTTGAATTTTCAAAAATCCTTTAGCGGATACCTACGTCATAATAGCTATCTACATGCCAAATTTCAGCCCAATCCGTCCAGCAGTTTGAGCTGTGCGCTGATAGATCAGTCATTCAGTCAATCAGTCACCTTTTCCTTTTATATATTTAGATGGCGCGTGAGGAGTCATTTTTTACGGATTATACAATATAGTCCGTAAAAAAAGCCCGTCAGAACATAATATTGCATGCGGGCGGTGCATAATTTCAAAGTGCAATATGCACCGCCCGCCCTTCAACTTACGTGCAAGTAAACGAAACCCTGTACAACAGCTGTGCTCAAGTTTTATTCCGCAACCTTAGAGCGTCCCCAGTTATCTATCACTACCCATTAGGTATTATAAATGCGAAAGTGTGTTTCTTTGTCCTTTATCCATCTCCGGGATGCAAGCTGTCTCTGTATCAAATAGACGACAGTTTCGGGTTTTTAAAAATCCCGTCGGAACTCTTTGATTTTCTGGGAAAAATAGCCTAGATATTTCATTTCCCGGGATACGAGTTAGCTCTGTACTCAACGTCATAATCGATTAAATAAAATGTAGCACATATACACACTTTCGCATCTTTAATATTAGTATGGATTTTGTGTGTGTAATAAAGAGTTTTTCAACTTCTTACTCCCATGTATAAGATCACAGCGCTCACCACTTCGCCATCCAGGGAGGTCGTTGGAATAATAAGTAAAGAAGCATGTTCAAGAATCTCAAATTGACATTAGCATGGCTACAGTCTGTTTGCGTAAAGAGCTGTGTTAAGTAGATGTTATTGGCACCGTGCCAGTCGTGTGGCACTTCGCAAGCCTTCAATCGCTATAACGACTGAATCGTACCTAATACGAGTCTAATAAATTTGATATTTATCACGCTTTTTATTGCCAGAGACTCCATTTTGTCTTATAAACCATAAAGAATTAGGGATGAATTAATAAAAGTTCGCCAGGCATCAGATTAGGCTACCTACTAATTTAAGATAGAGAGGCAGCCAAAGTTTTATACTTGTGGTTAAAAACCTGCCAAGTGCGAGTCACCGCACCGAGGGTTCCGAACTCGGGGACACAGTATTTTTTAAAAACTTAAACCCACGCGGATGACGTCGCGGGCATCATCTAGTACGTACTATACGAAGCGTTAAAAATATAACAACCAAAGCTCCTGTAGCTATAGCTGATTTCAATGCAAGAGAGATCTCTTCAAAAGTTAAGGACCTCTTTAGTCCGTAAATTGAAGATTTCAAGCGACTTTTTCAATAGGAGGAGAATTGTTTCCTTTTTCCAAGCGCTCGGCGTTCACTTATCTCGGGTGACGTTCTTGGCGGGTGAGAAAAGTATAAATTATTGTCTTCAGTGGACTACTTAATTGACTAAGAGACAGCGCATGCCAGACTTTCGTTGTTTTATAAAAGCTGAAAGTTTCTCTGCGTAATGCCCCCAACACTGGGAAGAACGATCAGCGACTATGATGTTTGGCTCATGGTGGCTTTGAGAGATAACAGGTAATAAATGTCTAAAAATCTTACGTCAAAATGTGAAGACATTTTTTTATATTTTCTTCGGAATAGAAATCATGTCAGTTATTGCCAGTCACTTGTATTGTGCCCTGCCAGACACCCTTAAACTTAAAAAAAATTCATTGTCACGGCACTAAGTGTCTGGCAATTGCATGACGTGATTTCTACTACTATTTCGAAGAAAATAAAATTAGACATATATTTTGACGTAAGATTTTTCACACCTTTATTACCTGTTATCTCCCAAAGGCACCATGATCCAAACTTCATAGTCGCTGATCGTTCCTCTCTGTGTTGGGGATAATAAGCAGAGAAACTTTCAGCTTTTATTATTTATTTATTTATTATTATTTATTTATTATTTAATTAGAACGGACATAAAGCCAATAACAGTAATTATACTACGAGTACAAACTAACATAAACATACTTACAAAAGTTGTTAAAATTATAAATTTTAAAAAGCAAAATTATAAATTTTCACAAAAGTGCAAGATCTGACCCATGAGGTCAGCCCATTTGTCAGCAAATATGTCACAGCGAGGGGACTCCTTCAGCAGCGCGTTGAGCGCAGCCAAAGTGCGCGGTATGGGTGACCTGGAGCGTGCTACCGTGCGACTAAACGGACTTACGAAAAATTTGGAGCGGTGTCGGAGATAGCTGTAATTAGAGGGTGCATAAACGCAGCAGAGCTTAAAATAAAATAGCGAAAGTGTGGCACGCGCTGGCTCTCTCTCTATAAATTCTCTACAGATGTACCTGTTCCATCTTATTGATTTGTTGATAAATATGACATTTGTGCTAATCCAGCTGCGTAATTGCGGGAGACTGACAGCTACAATGTCACGATCGCAATCACCTCTGATTGGTTGACGCTCGCTCACTATTGGCTACAATGCATTGTTGCAACAAGCATCGCACAAATTCAGCCAATCAGAACAATTGAGATTGTAATAATGATTAATGCAGGTTTCCCGCAATCGAGGTGCAGTTGTACACGATGTCTGATGGAAGGTCTAAAATGGTGATAAGTCCCTCTCACAGAAAAGCACACTACTTTTAGACATATTATCAATGTTTTTCATTTCTTTCATCCCTTTAAAAGAGGATAGGTATTGTCAGCCCCCAACCTTTGTACGGAACGGATCTTGTAGCTGCTCGGTGAGAGTTTAAAACAATTTCATTCCGATTAAAACATGAGTACAAAAAACTAAGTTTTCTGAAATGCTTGAGTTCAGGCTTATTAGAAAAAATATTTATAAAGCGAGAATATTTCGTTTAGGACTCACCGGTTCGCAATAATTTGCAGTAAAATAGTCTCTTTTCTTCTTTTCGTGCACGTGGGTTTATCAAGGACGAACGAAGGCAAAGACAAGATAACTTTTTAGGGTTCCGTAGCAATTATGCATAGTTTTAGGAAAACTATTGTTATAATTTTTTAATTTTTAATTTTGTTTATTTGAAAGTAATCAACAGCGTAAATACATAATTATTATTTAAATTTAAATCTAGGTATAACAGAAGGCCAAAAGAGATTACTTAAAATTATAATTAAAACTATTTTAACAGAATAGATTTAGAATAAATGTAGGTATATACAATAATACAATACAATAATACATCTTTTTAGGGTTCCGTACCCGACTAGTGCCAACGGGACCCTATTACTAAGCGACCGCTGTCCGTCCGTCCGTCTGTCCGTGCATCCATCTGCCTGTCAGCGGGCTGTCTCATGAACAGTAATAGGTAGAGAATTGAAATTTTCACAGAATGTGTATTTCTATTGCCGCTATAACAGCAAATCACTCACACGCTTAGGTATTAGGATTTTAGGTATCTAGCGTCTTCTAGGCAAGCGCACTCCATCTTAGGCTGCATCATGACTTGCCACCAGGTCTAATTGCAGCCAAGCGCTAGTCTATGAATTTAAAAAAAAACTACCCTAAATTATTACGAGTTGCAGGTATATAATAAGTATTAATACTTATTTATTTATAGATTATTTAATCCTATGTTTTGTTTCAGGACTATTCAAAAGAATGTGTAGCGCATGTACAGAAATATTTAATGAAACACGAAGTACCACCAAATCTTTTTGAGGTAAAACCACTCTTTGGTATTTTCGCACACTTGTCTAATTTACGAGTAAGTTATTCAACTGAAGTTTGTGTTCTAGCCGTACATAGAAGAAATATTCCAACATTTAAGAGGAGAGCCGTTTAAAATGTTCTTAGAAAGGTAAGTGTACTAAGTAAAAGTCTAAAACGTTGATATTTTTATGTAAAGTAACTTAAGGAAAGTCGTAGAACGCTTTACGGGGTGCATTTATTATGAGTAATACTGAGAAATGCTAGGTGCACGTAGCATCACGCGCGCTGTTAAATTGCGTGAGTAGAGACACGTCAGTGTCGACCTCTGCAGACCTCACATCAACATTTTTCGATACTACCGAATTTAGCATGACGCCACGCGTTTTTGCCATGGAAAAATGGGTTGCGTGCGCTTCTTGCAGCCCTGGCGGCTGTTGCGGGTTGCCCCGTGATATACAATCGCCTTTATAGGTAACTCACTTAGATTACAGGAAAACCGAGCAGGAAGTACTATTTATGGTCTTAAAATACCGTGAATATCTCAATATTGTGCCTGCAAACTTACATATTCATCGTACGGAGCCTCTCTACGCGAGTTCAACTCGCACTTCTTCGGTTTTATTACAATCATTTTTTTGTTTTCAGCGATAAGTACACGAGGTTTTGCCAGTGGAAGAACTTAGAACTCAATATACAGTTGACGATGAATGACTTTAGTGTACATCGAATCATTGGTAGAGGGGGCTTTGGAGAAGTAAGTTGTTCTTAATTTTTTCCAGAGCACTTAATTTATAGGCACTCCGCGAAAGGTTGAGATGACAACCGCCCGCACCGGGTTAGCGCAGGGGCTGTACGGGTGTGCGGGGCGCTCCCACTCCGATTGCTATTTCGACCTGTCGTATACTACGAAATTAAATTTGATTTAAATAATAAAACTGGTTAATCTAAGTAAAGTAAAACTTCGAAATCGTAGTTTTTGTTGTTTAATATTTTGAGTTAATACGTTAGGTATATTATAACTGAACGCGTGAGATTTTATGTAATTGTATAATTTTTTAAGTATAAAACGAGTTGTGGAGACCTGAAACCTTGAAATTTAACAGTACGGAAATCGTACAAGATTATTCTCGAATTGCGCTTTTGGAGAGCTTCTGGTTAACGTATTAAAACTTTGAAACTAGAAATCTCTATATACCCTGTTTCTGGGAAGTAAGAAACCGCACGTTATTGGTACCTAGCCGATAATAGGGCACGTTCATTTTGTTTTAACTTTATAACAAGTATAACACCTAATGTACCTACGTACACAGTTAATGCAATAAAATTTATTCTATTCTATTCTATTCTATTCTATTAGGGAATGGTCACATCCACTGACCAACCACAATAATAGTGCGTATTTTTCACATCCAAACAACAGGGATGATGCCTACTATTTCAAATCAGCAACTTTTTATCAAACGTCAAAACGCTCGCTTAGCAGGGGAGCTTGTATGAAATACATACTATAGTACAGTACGCGACAGAAAGTAATGTACATCGGCCTTTAAAATGACATTTCAGCTTTGTAGAACGTTGTCTCTGTCACTCGGACCTATGTGACGTTTTGTCGGTCTCAACGACAGAGACAATGCACTACAAATCTGCCATCTCGTTTTAAAGGTAGATATACACTACATTCTGCCGCGTACTGTCCGCGAATTGGGGAGGGAACGCCCCGCACTCCCACACAGCCCCCGCGCTAACGCGGTGTGAGCGAGCGCGGGTGATGTGCGGGTAAGACCTTCAATTTGATAATTACCGAGAAATATTATTTAAAATTATTTACCAAGAAATAATTTATTTTTTACGTAGGCATCTCTCCAATTTATTGTGCAAGAGAGAGCGCTCTGTTGGCAGGACTCGACAGACAATGTGTAGACTTCTTTGATGAATTTCTTTTATTAATGTTATAGATAAGTAGGTTGCATAATAATATATTCATCATTCTTATGAACTTTCCTATGATCGGCGATTCCACGTATACTTTTCTAAGTCTGATAAAATATGAGTCATCTTCGGAAACCATCAATCGACGTCGTGCTATAAAGTGACGCGACGCGACTGTCTGACTTTTTAGCTTGATTGAGTAACAAACATCCGTCCACATACATTTTAGGGATATATGACTAGCTCAGTCTCAGACAAGTTATGTGGAAGTTTAGTACATGACAGGTCGAGATGGCAATCGGGGTATGAGGCTGTGGACGCCCCGCACACCCGCGCTCGCCCGCACCGGGTTAGCGCGGACTGTGTGCGGGGAATTCCCTCCCGATTGCCATCTCGACCTGTCGCGTACTATAGGTATGTAGTACATAAAAACTGGAAGCAATGATTTGTTAACTAAATGTATCTAATACAACTTACGTCACGCGTGTCTGGGATATCAGTTACCAGTTATCACACAGGATATCATATTATTGTGGCTGATAAACGACGGGATGATTCGAATAGAATATTTAATTACTATTTATGCAAATTTAAGATTAATTTAGCTTACTCATCGTATGAGAAAGTGTCTGTTTGTTTGTTATCAGTTCAGGCTCAATTGCTGAACCGATAATCGCGAAATTTGGTTGTTATAGGTTGTATCCTGAAAACGAAAAATGATACTTTGTTACTCCGGGAAAGCAAATGTTTGACTAAAAATTTAAATGCCCTTTGACAAAGTGGCAGGCAAACGCTAGTTATAGCGCGTGAAATTTAACTCCTCAGGCGCCATTTTAACTTTATGTGTCAAATTTCATGTCAAAAGTACGATTTTAGTCTTTATTTTAAAGGTGAACCGTCCTTTTGACATGACAGATGACTCATAGAGTTAAATGGTGCGTGAGAAGTCATTTCGTACGAACCATACCTATATTGTAAACTAGATTATGTCCGTGACTTTTTCCGCGTGGATATAGTTTTTAAAATTCCCATGGAAAGTGTTTGATTTTCAAGAATAAATCCTACGTCCGTCTCCAGGATGCAAGTCTGCGTCCTGTCTAGTGTTGATTTTAGTCAAAATCGGCTATGTGGGTGAATTGTTATAAACTAGCAGACAGACAAACACACTTTTATGTCCATAATATTTTACTTATGTATTTAATAGCGAAGGTTGCAATATTGGATGGTATAATATTATACATTTCAGTTAGAAATGTATGAAATGTTTTTAAACATGAATTTTTATTATAGTTAGTGTCTAAGATTAGAGTTAAGTAAAACTTATGAGGAAAATGTGAAAATTAAACATGTCATTTTAAATACATAAGGTAGCTAAAGTGGGTTAACCTCTTTATGCTTTTTAATCTTTGAGAGTAAGAAAAAATTCTTTTCTTAACTGCTCAAATGCAACACGTTTTTCAATGATGGAACTAAAATTTCAAAACAGATTTCCAAGATAAGTAATTTTGGACTGACATTTTAGTCAAAAAAAAAAGCAAGATAGAATCTCAACAATGCTTTAGTAAGTGTCTAGTATAAAACTCTTTATACAGCAAAATACGTACCAGTATTGAAGTGCTATAGAAACACAAGATCGTTCTCTAAATAGCTTACATTTTAAGGCTTGGGAAGACAGAACGCGCGGTGGCAACGTTTTCAACGGGGCTTCTAGAAGTTATTATACTAGGACCTGTATGAAGGCGTTCAAATTGCAGAACAGTGTTGGAGCTACTATGGTACTATCGCACGCCATCTCCTTGGATAGTGTGACGTCTTCTTCCTTACTTCTATCATATAAGGGTAGGCTTCGGCACTTAAACGTTTCCGTGTATTGTGCGTGCAGTGTCCCTCCCCGCCGAAAGGCTGTCTTCAGGCTGCGGAAGCCATGAGGCACTTGTAACATCCAGGCTCGCAAGTCTGGTCAACCAAAACCAATCACTCGTGAGGCACTTGGAACATCTGGGCTGGCAAATCAATTGACAAAAGTTAATTTTAACAGCCACACAAGGCCTAGAATACCTGGGAATTTGTTAGCAGATTATGAAATTTAATGTTCGTGCCCCTACAGAGTCACTGCTAAAAACTCGCACCATTTCGCGAATTGGGATGATGCCAAAAATAAATAATTTCTTAGAATTGATTAAATAGAGGGTCTGCCAATGTATTTCATAAAAGGTCCCTTACTAAGCGAGTGTTTTGACGTTTTATAAAAAGTCGCTGATTTGACTAGTAGTCGTCATCCCTATTGCAACTGTTGCTGGGACAATTAAACTTTGCCAATTTAAAAATTCCCAGAGGCAGACTACATTGTCGCCACATCCAAATATTCTTCAGACGTTTCGACAGAAAACGCCCCCGCATAAAACAGCTGATTCCACAAGACATGAAACAGGAAATGACATGGCGGCACGAAGCCAGATATCTCAGGTTGCTAATATACATAAAACCTGCCACCAACTTCCAACCATCCAAGCTCGCTCCAGAAGCCAAGTAGACCGCCTAGGTTGCCTATGGCTTCCCGGAGCCACGGTAGGAATTCAAGTAGTGCTCGCGTTGTTCTGCCACGCCCGTGCACTCTAGTAGCACGTGCGTCGGTGTTTCAGTGTGACGTGCTTCATACAGTTCTTTATACCTATTACAAATAATAATGGTTGTACTGAATGACGTTCTACCGTACTGCTGGCATCACGCCTTATGTCCAGGCCTTTACATGTAGAATCCTCCTTGGTCCCCGCGAACAAACATCAACGCTACTAAATAATGTTTACTCTTGTCAGTAACTAAGCGAGATTGTCTTGCTCCTGCTAAAACTAAAACTGCCGGGGCTTTTATTGATATAAAATAAATACACGCTCTTGAGTCTTGAACTCTCGACTCTACTATAAACAATAATCCGATTTACGTAAACACTTGGGAGCTTTTCGTTTTTACAATTCAACGACTTTATTTACGTTAAAATGCTATTAATTGCAGATAAAACATTAGTTCAAGTTGTTTCGTGTTCTCACGAAACAGAATTCCGGCCACTCCATTCCGGAACATGTTCGCCTTTTACACTGCATAAAAATAAGGAAATCAATTCTCGCGCATACCACTTTTAAACCAAACCGCATTTAACAGTTAGCTGATGCCGTTATATTATAATGTAAAGGGTTCTGTGTGATTTTTACTGTGCTAAACAAAACTGGCCTATCTATAGTTTGTCGAACTTATGCAACATAATATAATATAAGATTCTGTGGCTCTATAGCCACCAGTAACCAGTGTACAAGGTTACTGGTAAACTAAGTATCACGAATAACACATATCTAAATTTTAGGCTATCTTCAAATCAGTGTTTGGCCTAAAGAAGACAATACGTTTAGTGCATACAGCATATCGAAGTAAGCTGTATGCACTATACACGCACAGCTTACATCGCTTTTTACCTGAGTCCGATTTATACCTGGCTGTCGTGGTTCAAAGACGCAAAAAGTATCTTGGCTTCTCATATTAGAAGCTAACACTGATGCCTGCCATACGTCGCTTTGCTCCAATCGGCTCTTTAAAGGGCTTTCAGATCTATGCCCATCCAACGATGCCTAGGGTGTCCAATAGAAAGTTTTCCCAGTGGGTGACCTTTGGTTCGCTCTGATACGTATGTGTTACAAACTTGATATAGCCAGCGCCCCGGGCGCTCTGACGGGTCACTCTAAAGACAAAATATATGGCGCTTCTGTTTAGTGAAATGCAATAAGCGCCTGCCGCGCACCCGTGCCATTCGATAGAGCTCATACATATTTTTGTTTTCACGGCATCGCGTCCGCGCAACCGGGGTGCTTGCTATCTTCTTCATTCTGGGCTGGTTTCCGCACTTAAACGTTTCCGTCTGTTGTGCGGGGTGCTTGCTATATCCAGTCCCCTAAATAATTAATTATATTATCGATCGCATTCGATAGTTACCTCACCAAAACTTAAACCTAAATAATTTGGGCAAAACAAAACATTGAGATGTTTATATTTATAAATTCAATTCTTTTGTTAAGGTGTACGGATGTCGGAAAGCGGACACGGGGAAAATGTACGCGATGAAATGTCTGGACAAGAAGCGTATCAAGATGAAACAGGGCGAAACACTCGCCCTCAACGAGCGAATCATGCTCTCTCTAGTCAGTACCGGGGTAAGTGGAGCTCCGAGAAGTTTTTCTTTTAAATAATTCTCTGCCTACCCGAAAGAGTTCGATATTTCAGCGATAAGGCCGCCTGATATACACTAATATTCATTACATTATTTTATAACGTATAGTACGCGACCGGTCGACATGGCTATCGGGGTGGGGACCGAGAATCGGTGTTGTGGGTGTGGTACCTATAGTACGCGACAGTACAAACTGACTCGCTGCGCTAAACTAATCTAAAGTAAAACATATTCTGTTTGCGACTCTAACTTTCAAAGTTACCAGATTTAATTTGAACCTAATGGTAATGTTCCGTCTTTCGTCGGAAAATATCGCTAATTCTTTGTACACAATTTCTCAAACTATATTGACAGGCCTGAACTCTGAATCCAGGCTATCCTATTGCGTAGGGAATATTATGAAAAGGACAGCAATATATTTAGACCTGCCATTTATATATAAATTTGTATATAAAACAAAATTAACTACAATGTTTGTCTGGACATAAATGGAAAATCTAACTATTGTTATATATTCGCTACGCGACATAGGGACATTGACAGCATGCGGGCGAATCCACAATCAAAAGCTATTGTTTAAAATAGAAGGAAGGTTCAGGTCTTTGTTTAAAATAACTTTGAAGGTACAATGTTCATAGCATTAAGTTATCTCTATGCAATAGATGCCAAGCTTGTGGTGACCTGTGAAACCATAGACTTATTTCTGTCTTATTTTTATTCAACGATCTGTATGCAAAATGTACACATGTAATTTCGTTAGGTCGAGTAGGTCGTTATGCCGTATTAAAGACGTAGAATTAGTAGAGTTGGGAAAACTTATACAGGACCATGCATTGTGTGTTTATGACACGAATCTTTGTTGGCGATAAGTTGCGATAAGTATGTTTTCCTCGCTACGTGGGACTTTACGGGCGAGTTTCCGCGTTGTTACGTTGTAAAAGAGAGCCTTTTGTACTGGTTGGAGTAAAATTGGGTCTGTCTCAGCTTGAGAACTATTAAGCCAAATTCTTTCCAGTTTTTACGCTCATTTTAGAAGACCAAAAGAGACGAGGCAAAATTATGTGATTACCTATATAAATTATTATTATTTAATTTTTCAAGTGTTGTTTTCTACCCGAGGGTAGTTCACAATCCTTTACATAACTGGACTACGTATAATAGCTTCTAACTTGTAAACTCCGTGAGATCTTAGAATCTCATCAGCAAGTGGCTATATTTCATAAAAGTTTTACTGCCCGCTCTTATGTATGCCAGTTTATATCAGCCCAGCCAGAAGCTATCTGAGTCTTTATCGATGGCTTGCTTTGATTCATTACAATCTTCACTATACAGTATACCTATATATAGGATATAAACGATATGGCGTCTAAGTAGGGTAGCCAGGATATACACTATTTCGGATGTCCTGGAATTTGTTGAAAAAATATTTAAGTATATCTTTCGATCTCTAGAATGTATTAACATTTTAGAGATCGAAAGATATATAAATAGTGGGATTTTATCTAAATATATTAAAGGAAAATTTGACTGATTGACTGACTGAACGCACAGCTCAAACTACTGGACGGGTCGCGCTGAAATCTGGCATGCACTTAGCTATTAAGACGTAGGCATCCGCTAAGAAAAGATTTTCGAAAATTCAACCCCTAAGGGGGTAAAATAGGGGTTCAAAATTGGTTAGTCCACGCGGACGAAGTCGTGGGCATAAGCTAGTCATAACTAAGTTTCGTGCTTAGTTTGAGATGAGTATGCAATAAAATGTTTCTTTGTTATGTAGGTACATTTAATTAGTCACTAAGAGCACAGAAGAGTCTGCACTCTGCACCCAATAAATATCTCGTATCATACCGAATGTATAAGTTAATTTATTAAAAAAATATTTTTTACCTTTCGGCCTCTAAAATTTTGTTTCTTGTTGTCGTACTTTCTTATCACAAGCTACACCCTTAGTTTGAGATGAGTACGGAATAAAATCTTTCTTTTTTATGTAGGTACATTTATTCACTATGAGTCTGCACTCTGCACCCTATCCAATTAATGTCTCCAGACCGAAGAATGTAAAAATTGAATGCAGATGAAAAAATACGAAAACCGTAGGTATAGCGAGTATAAAGCGAAATAGCATCAATGTATACTGATGTTTTTTGTAGATTTAGCTGATGCCCGCGGCATCGTCCAAGTGGATTTAAGTTTTTAAAAATCCCGTGAGACCTCTTTGATTTTCCGGGATAAAAAGTAGCCCATGTCACTCTCCAGCGTGCCGATTCGGTAACTCAGTGATCAACGATAAATGATAGACACCGAGCTCATTTGACATAGGTTGGTTCTACATCGCTGCTTCACTGAGTGATAATAAAATGATTTTTCGTTGAAATTTTAATGGATTATAAATAAATGTCACTTGAGCTCGGTGGCTATAATTAATCGTTGAACACGGAGTTAGCGAATCACCCCGCAGACCTTAAACTATACTTACGTAAAAAATCACGTCGATCCGTTGCTACGTGATTAAAGTACAAACCAACAAACAAACACACTCTTGCATTTACAATATGGATGATGATTGTCATTTGTGACATACATCACAAGTTGTTTAGATGATGATTTCGTTTAATGTGTGTTACGATGTATTGGTTACCCTACATCAGTAACATAAACGATATCCAGTCAATTGGACTGAAACGAATTGGCTCGCCAGCGATTTGTCGTACTCCAATCCAATTCAGTTGCATTTTGTGGCAATGAATTTGAAGTCTGCATTTTTATTATCCTGACACTTAAAATGTCAATGTGTATTCGACATTGAACCACTTTCGTTGCATTTTTAAGTTCACCCCGTTAACCCCGGTACCGTATTTATTTATTTATTTTAAACAACTTTATTGTTAACAAAATTACAGAGAGCAAGTTACGGTAGTTCTAAGGCTGAGATCTATAGAGCGCACTTTGACTTTGCTCAAACATAAGATTGAGTTAAAACGAGACCGATTTATGTGAGAGACATAGCTCTGTTTCGTTTCGTTAACTCTGTCTTAAGTCTAAGCAAAGTCAGAGTACGCTCTATAGATCTCACCCTAAGTTTGACTGGTTTTTTTGTTTCCCGGTCTATTTTTTTTAAGACTGTTTATTGGTGGCTCGTAGCGTTTTATCAATCTGAAAATACGTCTATGCTACGAACATAGGCTTCATCACTATTAAAACTTCATGGCAATCCAACTCTTTGACATTACGGATTTGGACTAAAAATACCTTTTGATTGTAGTGCTAATGCAAACCCAAGAAATAAGAACAAAGTTTCTCCTAATGAAATCTTATAAAATCTAAGATAAGTCTATAGATCGATGCTTAGGTGATATTAAGCTCATATAAAGCTTAACACTTCTCTTTACACAAAGGCTACATGAAACTTCCATCATCATCAACCCATCGCTGGCCCACTGGTGCGCGAGGGCTTCCTAAGGATTTAGGCCATAGTCTACCACGCTGGCCAATTGCGGCTTGACAGAATTCACACTTTTGAGAACAATATGGAGAACTCTCGGCCATGCGGATTTCCTTCACCGTTAAAGCGAGTCATATTTTGTTGCTTAAAACAAAAATAACTCTGAAAGTTAGAGGTTCATCGAACCCCAGACATCCCGAATAGGAGGCGTCTTAACTACAGTATGCGGCCGAAAGTAATGTACATCGACCTTTAGAAGGAGATAGCAGATTTGTAAAGCGTTGTCCCTGTCGTTAGGACCGACAAAATGACATATAGGTACGAGTGACAGAGACAACGCTCTACAAAGTCGAAATGTAATCTAAAGGCCAATGTACATTACTTTCAGCTGCGTACTGTACTATGCTATCCCCGGTTTTTTCATCGTACTTTACTAAGTAATACTGTCAGTACTAATGATACAAAATACAATTTGCGTGACACGTGATATTCCGATGAAGTGCCGTATCAAAGTGTTTACCCTCCACCGGGAACAGGAAATGTTCGTAAAGTACAATATATCAATGCAGGAAAACGAATATCGGATTGGGATTGACATTCACACAAATTGGCTCGCAGTCGCACTTGGTATATTGATCCAATCAATTTCCGGTGCTTATCATTTTACCTTTTCCGTTATTTTTTACATTGTAAATGCATAATTAATTCAAACGTAGAAGATCTTTTTAAACTTTTTAATTGCATGTACTTACCTAATATAAATATCAACGGGATGACTGATGAGATCCCTACAACAGCTGAGAAAACAGCTGATAAATCACAGAGAATTCGACCTCAAGAGTACGCATATACAAGGTTTTGCATGAAAATAAAATCGTAAAATGTTGGCGGGGGACAGGGGAGAATGCTTTGTTGTAATTGGTAGAGTCACGTGATCAGGCCATTGTGCGGAATGAGGGTACCGAACTGGTGCGGGCCGACTTTTATGCTAAGCAACTGCCTAAGCTTAGTGATTGGGGGTGTCCGGCTATTAGAGAATTAGACGTCTATAGGTGGTCTGTGTGATAAATAAACTTAAAAGTCTTAGTCTTTCGAATAAAAGTGGTCTGTGTGATAAATAAATTTAAAAGTCTTAAAGTCTTTCGAATAAAAGATTCCGCATTCAAATCGGCCCATCCGTTAGAGCGCTACGAGCTACAGATATACACACAGATACACAATATGTTTAACTTCGTCCCTCTGTTTATATTGTGGCTTAAATTAAATTTTGGAGCAGACGGGATGGAGCACTCGCCATCTTTGCCTTGCAGGTTGCAGCCTGGTGCACTCATGCAAACATAATATGATTTTATTTGATCTGCCCATTGCATGGATGACTTTCCGTCGACGCGGTCTGGTGCTAGCCTACTTTAAAGGTTTTAAGGGTTCCGTACCTCGAAAGGAAAAATGGAACCCTTATAGGATAACTTTGTTGTCTATCTGTCTGTCAAGAAACCTACAGGGTACTTCCCGTTGACCTAGAATCATGAAATTTGGCAGGTCTTATAGCAGACATAAGGGGAAAAATCTGAAAACCGTGAATTTGTGGTTACATCAGACAAAAAAATTAATAGTAGTAGTAGTAGTATAATAATTAGTATTTTCAATTTTCAAAGTAAGATAACTATATCTTGAAGTAGGTTAAGTATATACCTAGTACCTAGTACTATTTGTAACTAGATGATGCCCGCGACTTCGTCGGTGTGGGTTGCGGTGTGATTAAAAGATAAACTAACAAACTAATAAACCAACAAACCGACAAACAAACACACTTTCGCATTTACAATAATACTGATTGTTATCTTTTCAAATGATGTAGGTAGATACATCGAAAGGTGACCCTACATCGGGGCATATAAACGATATCCAGCCAATTGGACTGAAACGAATTGGCTCGCCCTCAATTTGTTGCCACACTCCAATCAGCTTCCGCTGCATTTTGTTTTATTATTCAAACTGTCATATTTAGGGTTCCGTACCAAAACGGTAAAAAAGGAACCCTTATGTGCGAATAAACCCGTCTTTGAATCCGTTTCACAGCTTCTTATTTCAATAACTAGGTCCCTACAAACAAGTACAGTACGCACCCGAAAGTAATGTTCATCGGCCTTTTGAAAGACATTTCGGTTTTGTAGAGCGTTGTCTCTGTCTCGCATACCTATATGTCGTTTTGTAGGTCCCAACGACAGAGAGTGCTGTAAAAATCTGCTATCTACTTCTAAAGATCGATGTACATTACATTCGGCCGTGTACTTTACTATTGATATGGATATCGTCAAGTTACTCAGTCTTACCATGATTTCTGTATTGCTTATTATGAATTTTGGAATCAAATCGTTGATGCCCCAAAGCCTAAAGAGGAAGGTCTTTAAAGAGTGGTTCCTACGGTCTACCTGTGATGACGTACGGTGCTGAAACTGGACACTGACATTTTGCCTTGTCCACAAGTTCAAAGTCGTTTAGAGTGCTATGGAGCGGGCTGTTGGGTGTCTCTTTAGGGACAAAATCCGTAAGCAAGGAATCCGGAGGAGATCCAAAGTAACTGACATGACTCAACGAATTAGCAAGTTGAAGTGGCAGTGGGCAGGCCATGTCTGTCGCAGAACCGAAGGCCGCTGTTCAGGAGTGGAGACCGCGTACCTACCAGCAAGCGTAGTGTGGGACGACCACCAACCCGCTAGACCGCAAGAACTGCAAAAAGTGGATGGATGAGGGAGGCGGAGGGCCGTGTGTGGTGGCGCGCTCTAGGGAAGGCTTATGTCCAGCTGTGGACGCAAATAGGCTGATTGATTGAGGAATCATGAAACTTTATCTTCAGATAATATTATATCAGGAATATTCTAGTAGAAAATAAAATTTTAAGTATAAAAAAACGGCCCGTCATTCCGCTTAGCTCTCGACTATTTTATTCGTGACCTAAAAGCCTTACCGTAGTTCAACAAGGCCGGCGACGGTAGGTATCCAAAGTTTATAAAACGGGGACCGCCTCTACTTCGGAGTCATAACTTATTACATTTACATGTAGGCGGAGAGCTGCCGTATTCTTCTTAGAGCCTGTGATGTCCCGAACTTGGTGGAGTTGTAGGTAACTAAATGCAACAGCTATACAAAGGGGGCATACGTTTTTGGTCATTGTGTAAATTGGAGCTGACCCTATTTTTACTCTGTCAATAATATTAACATCACTAGCTGGTGCCCGCGTTCGCGTGAATTAGGTTTTTAAAAATTCCGTGGGAACTCTTGATTTTCTGCGATAAAAAGTAGTCTATGTCACTCTGTAGGTCTTCAAATATACCTACCCATGCAAATAATGAAGTCGATCCATTGCTCGGTTACGACGTGATTGAAGGACAAACCAATAAACCAACAAACAAACACACTTTCGCATTTATAATATGTGTAGTGAATAGTGATTATGTAACGCAACTCTTAATTAATTTAATTAAAAAATAACGTTTTGTAACGTAACGTAAATTAATGTTAATGTAAGGCCGCGGATAAACCTGTAAGTTTTAGTCACGTAAGTTACTTACATGATTAACTTACGATATATTTACTAATGTAAACACTCTTAGAAGTACATTTACCATAGTAAATTTGCTGTCAATATTATGTTGTCAATCAATTACGTAGGTAAGCTACTTACGTGAGTAAAATTCGCGGCCTCAAGCCCTCGGGCCGCGATTACATCGTAAATTAAAACTTGCAGGTGTATCCGCGGCCTAACAGGAGTTAAAGGGTCTACTATTTTTTTTTTAAATAAAGAATATTAGCCATGTTAAATGACTAATATTCCCCTTTCCTCTCCAACTAAGCGTCAGGCTTGTGCTAAGAGTAGGTACGACAATAGTGCAACGGGCGGGGTTTGAACCGTCAACCTTTCGGTTTTCAGCCCACTCCTTTACCGGTTGAGCTATTGAGGCTCTTTTTTGGCCTCAACAAACATAACTCTGAGTTCGAACTTATCAAGAGGATGATTTTTAGGGTTTCGTACCTAACGGGTAAAACGGGATCCCTATTTCTTAAGACTCCGCTGTCCGGCCGTCTGTCACCAGGCTGTATATCACATGAACCGTGATACTTAGACAGTTAAAATTTTCCCAGATGATGTATTTCTGTTGCTGCTATAATGACCAATACTAGAAACAGAATAAAACAAATATTTTAGGGGCTCCCATACAACAAAATTTTTTTGCCGTTTTTATAGGTAATACCACGGAACCCTTCTTGCGCGAGTCCGACTCGCACTTAGCCGGTTTTTAACCATTGATGTATTTGATGACATGCTATGAGGCACTAAGAGGGAAGTATACTTTCGATACGTTTATTCGTCGTCAGCCTTTCGTTTCTCGCGATTATCATTCTCCGCAGACACATCTCCATTGCACTGTCGTCCAAGCCCCAAGGTTTTTACCTGCCACTGTATGTTAAACATAAAAAGTCATTGTTGCTGGCTTTCTCATTGTTGTTGTAAGAGCGGTTACGCACTACATTCGATCCAAATCCGTGAAAATATGTTCCGAAGTAGTCATAGAAGTTAGAACCATTTGTACGGTAGTTTACGCACTACATCCGACTTCTGTCATCCGATTTCTCTGTCATCCGAGTCTTCAACGGAAGAAAGTCGGACCGGAGTAGACGTAGTACTGTTTGTACGAAAACTTTTGCATTAGGTACCTCGGATTTAGAGTGCGTAAGCAATATCCTTGAAAATACGTTCCGAAGTAGTCATAGCACTATTAATTGTATGGTAGCTTACGCATTACATCCGACTTCCGTCATCCGAGTCATCAATTCAGGAAGAAATCCGGACCGGAGTAGTCGTAGTAGGTAGGTACTGTTTGTACGAACGCTTTTGCATTAGGTACCTCGGATTCAGAGTGCGTAAGCAATATCCGAATTCGGTCCAAGTTTTTTATATCCATATTTCACGGATTCCGATCGGATGAGTGCGTAACCGCTCTAATTGTTACTACGGGGCAGCTTTCAGCGTCTGATGTATGAAGTTTGGTCCTCCTGGTCTATTTAACTCATGTAAGCCTAAGTTATAACGTGAGTTCCTTTAGCTGTGGCCTTGTTTTAGGATCTGGATTTTGCGACGCTGTAATTTAGATTTTGTACTACGTAAAATAGCAAGACATTTATTATTTGCTTGCAGGGGTTTTATAGACGTTGGATCAGTATCCAATATGCCTTTAATAGTACGAGCTTACTTGAGGTGCGAGCCCACCCTGCCTCGTACGTATCTGTAGTAGCTTTGAACCATGTTTCACTAAACCTCCTTCTTTTCAACTGTAATAACTTAGTATTTAACTAGCTTATGCCCGCGACTTTGTCCGCGTGGACTACACAAATCTCAAACCCCTATTTACCCCCTTGGTGGTTGAATTTTCAGAAATCCTTGGTTAATGGATATCTACGTCATAAAAGTTATCTGCATGCCAAATTTCAGCCCGAACCGTCTAGTAGTTTGAGCTGTGCGTTGATAGATCAGTCAGTCAACTTTTCCTTTTATATATTTAGATGTACCTAGACACCCTGAAGTAGTGTGTATGACACTTTTTAGAGTGCCGTCCCTCTGTCCGTTTGCCACAGATAGACGATTTGTTCCGATACGAATCTACTGAGCCAGTTAGGTTGGGTACACATTTGAATTTCTGTGATCCAAACTTGGGCGTGTAGCCTAAATAAATGAATTTTTATTGCAGGGGTCACTTAGGGGACCAATTAAAAAAAAAAAAACCGTGTGACATATTAAATGAAAGGGTTTATTATGAGGGTCTGAAAAACTTCCGCAGTTTGAGGAAGAAGAAGAGAAATCCTCTACAACCCTAAAAATTAGCTCTCTACTTCACAGCGCGTTGTATAACTTCAGCGTTTCTTATCATCCAGAAATCAGAAAGGATTGTGATGTATCATGTAACCCTATTCACCATTTTCATAACGAAGACCTCAACTTCAGATGAAATGTCAGTAGGTACATACCTGACATGCTCGTAGAATACAGATTTTACGACTCTAGATTACCAAAAAGGCTATTCATCTGAGCGATCGTTAAATAGTCATTATCAAAATGCTATAGCTATCTCAGTCATAAATAATAAATCTCCGTTATTCTACCTATAAAATGCGTTAGCTATGCATTAAATTGATTACCTAATAATCCATTAATTAATCCATTTAAATTACGTAACTTTTTCTAAAGGGCAGCCACGGCCGTAGGCTAGTTACCATCAAAGCCGTAACGTATAGTGATTTAGCGTTCCGGTACGATTGGTTTAATAAAAATTGTCATACCCCTTCCAAGTTAGCCCGCTTCCATCTAAGGCTGCATCATCACTCACCACCAATCAAGGGCATTACAAGTTTGTAATGGAATAAAAAAGTTATGACGTTTTGTAAAATAACAGCTGTTTAGATCATTCAAGCAAACAGTTGTATCATTAGCATTGAACTTGAGGTCTTAATGCATCACGGTGTATTCTGTTGGACGACTAAGCTTATCTTTTATGTGAGCATTCGTCTGGTGTCAGGGCGCCTTCTTGTCTGCCACAATCGTACAAAACAGCTAAGGCTTATTACACACAGAAAGCGCGATTCGCGCTCTGCAGTAAAAATTGGAAAATATTATGTATCAGCTGATGCCCGCGACTTCGTCCGCGTAGATTTAGGTTGTTAAAAATCCCGTGGGCACTCTTTGATTTTTCGGAATAAAAGTAGCTTATCTCACTCTTCTTTTAAAGTTTGCCTATCGATTAAATAAAATGATACGCAAATCAGTTCAGAAATCTCGGAGATTTCTGTGTACATAGGTACAAAAACACAACAACTCCTTTTTGAAAGTCGGTTAAAATAGTAGCCTATGTTACTCCTTGGTTAATCTACTACTTATCTGTGAAAGTCCCGTCGAAATAGGTTCAGTCGTTCAGAAGATTAGCCCGTTCAATGCCCCCCGATCTCTCCAATTATTTCTTCAAGCCCTTGGACTCATCCCCAAGCGAAGCTTCACGCTCGCTACCCCACCCGGTGACGCTGTGGGGGGCAGTGGGACCTACGCAGCATACTCAATCCGAATCTAAATAAAAGCATTGACAGTGCTTTGAACGAGGTCACCTTCACGTCGACAAAGCAAGCAAATTACAATACAATAATATTATGATAAGCAATGGAATGCATAAAGACAAAGTTCCTTGTATTACAAATCGTACCCGCGTTCTATGCCGCCGTTATCTACTGTCGTTACGCTTTGTGTATGCCCAGACCTTAACAAGAAAGCTGCGCTATCTCAGCTTACCGACACAACATAGAGTATCTAAGTTGGTCTTCAATACAATGACAACATGATTAAAGAATCGATCGCATTTAGCTTATTGTCCCCGAGTTTCTTTCTTCTCGTATTAAATTAATGCAGCACTTTTGTGTTATGTCTGTCTGGCGAGTCAAAATTGAACTGCGCTACTATCTCCTAAACTTTAGTGATACCATTACCATGTTTTACTACCTTACTTTAAAAGATTCATTAACTGATACTATCTTTGTTACTTCGAAAGCTCATGGGTCCCATGTAGGTACCTATAGTATGCGACAAGTTGAGATAGCAATCGGGGTATAAGGTGGGAGAAACGCCCCGCACACCCGTTCTATCCCGCACCGGGTTAACGCGGGGGATGTGCGGGTGTGCGGGACGTCCCCACCCCGATTTCTATCTCGACCTGTCGCGTAGGTACTACTATATTATATTACTATCATATTATTATCTGATAATAATTTTAAGTGAAAATTGACATTTACTTTCCATTTTTAAATCTCTATAATATAAAAATGAATCGCTGAATGTGTTGTGTTGCTGATCGCAAATCTCGAGAACAGCTGAACCGATTTCGCTAATTCTTTTTTTATAATATTCCGTTATAAGTACGGGGATGGTTCTTACGGAGAGAAAATTTAAAAAAAAATCCTGAAAAAGAATCGACTGTTAGGCGGTACGAAGTTCACCGGGGCAGCTAGTTTTATATAAAATGCATTTTAATAAAAAAATAGTCATTTACATAGGAGCGATCGATTCATAGTTAAGATAACACATTTTTTAGTTGTTGTTCACTTTATGTGCCAGTATTATATTTATTACACTTTACCCTTATTTATCGTAGATCATCAGTCATTACATCAATCAACCGGGCAGCCGCATAGATAATATCCAAAGTAATCGCAAATATACTTACCTATAATTCGATTACCACATGTTCGTGAAGTGGGCTTGACGCTTGTTCAATAAAATTTTCGTACGCCACCAGATTTTGTTAGTACTGAATTAGGTAGTAGGTACTATGGGAGTATTATAATACTTACGGGATACTTACGCACGCCGTTCCTGGTATATTTCGCCTGTCCATCGAACTCAATTCTATTCTTACCTTCTGATTATACGCCATCAACGAGTTTTATTTCAACGACAACATTACGATGTTCTTTAGTTTTTGGATATTTGTAGCAGAACACTAATTTTGCTAAAATAATATAATTTAATAGTAATATTTTATCCATATAGATAAAATATTAATTATTATCAGCACTAGTTCACTCTGCTAAGAGCGAGATGTCATAGGTTAAAGTAAGGGTTAGCGCAGAACGAGCGCGGCGCGTGGAGTCGAGGCGCGGTGAGTGGCGGCGAGTAGCAGCGTGACGCCCCGAGTGGCGGCCTGGAGAGAGGATAATATAGTGTGGAGTGGTGCGTTCAATCGCGGCATCAAGCTTCCGAAAAGCGACTAAATCGCCGATTGCTAAAAGCATCGTGTCAACTATGTCACTAATACACGTTGATATGAGCTATCTTGCTTGCTCCTTGCACGGCGCGTCTCAGCAACCTGCGACCCGGCACACCCGCGCGCTGTTCCACTTTGAACGCGCGCGTTTTCATTATAACAATTTCCATTTTCAAGCGTATCGCATAGTAAAATAACTATGTTTTAGTTGATAACTGAAACACAGGGGCTCCCTACTGTACTTCAGTCAGCCACGCCACGCCCCTACTGCACTCGGTCGGTGTGCCTTGCTACTTACTGTTGAAAGAGAGGCATAAATGGGCTCGATTGGTGTACTTACACAAGGGCATAGGTCTTGCTTTTTGTCGTTAGTTAATTATAAGTCCCGCAAATTGCTATTGCGCTGGAACCATGTCTCATTATCATCGAAATGACGTCAGCCGAAATAAGATATACCATCAGCTCGAAACTTCAGTGCTGACGTCACTAAAATGGCGGCCACACGCATTAGCAATTTGCGGGACTTATAGTATGAATTTGCTATAAGGTACTACGCCAACTAATAATATGTATAAGTTATCGCATACTATGTGATTCACTCGACTGCGCCTGTCACGCGGCTGTCGGTAAACAAAGGGACGCATTCATCGCAATACTCGGTTAATATTTCCGCATCTCGTAATACGTCCTCATAACGTTCCACGAGTTTATTGTTTATACGCTATTTCACCTTTCGTCTAGCCAATGCGTCAAGCTTTATTTGTTTTCATACCTCGCCCGCCGGGTATTTCATATCAACTGAATTCAACGGAATTATTCAATGTTCAGTGTTCCGAAATAGCACAGCCGGAATATGATTTCCGATTTTAGGATATGATGATGGTATTAAGATATCTGGATTATTTCTCCTTGGACTTGTTTGGTCTTGAATGTTTGAGGTTCAAACTTCAAAGCATATCGGCTTAGAGTCGAAGCGAACGATTCTACAATCCTTTCTAATGTTCACAGAACTTTTTCTTCTCTATATGTAATGTACTTATTTTGTAATGCAAAATCCATGGAGGGGGTTTGTTTCACTCAAATATGTGGTTAACGTAGCTATCAAGTTTATTATAAAGTCAAGTAAGTTGCTTCGACTGTGCGTCAATATGCCTTGATTCTAAAAATGCTTTTTAAAAGTATAGGTAGTAAGTACTTATAGTGTAAAGCTTATTTTTTATAATAAGCATCCAGAAGACATATTAGAGATGTCTCTCAACAAGTTTAAAGTTTTCATAAAACGTAAACTAATTGAAAAATCCTATTACAATGTAAAGGATTATTTAAATGATAAGCAAGCTTGGGAATGAGTTGCTTAACGGCTATGTGATAGTTTTAATAAGTTTCAATAATTTTGTAAAGTGGTGGGCTGTGGGCTCTTCTCAGACCTGGGCGCGTTTGGAACCCTCGTAGCTTTAGTTTTAAGTTTGCGTAATAATTATTACCTAAGTATTTTGAATAAATCATTTGACTTTGACTTTGATTGTAACAAGATAAAGTTGAAAACTAAAACACGACTGCGATCGACTTAATAAACGCTGAAATATTATAGTTAAATTGTTTTTCTGTAGCTTGATATATATTAATGCTGTAGTATAATTGTACTTATGAACTCGAAATTTTCTCCTCTTTCATTTGACATCCCACTCGATACGATACCAAAAAATTTTTTTTTGAGGTGCAAAGGCGGCCTTGTTACTAAAGTGAGATATGAGATAAATGCTACAATATATAATTATTTATTTATCACGTATTTAAGTTTTAAACACAGGTAGAAAACACAATTTTATTACTCTGATATGAATCATCGTGAAAACCTAAGGTGAACTCAGTGACGTACTGAATCATGTATGTTTCTACGTCAGTTCCGCATAAATATGAGTAACTCTACATAGGTACAAAATGTTACAGCTGGATTGAACATTCATCGTCTATACTTTCCCAGTATTTTTAATTGGAAATATAAATAGGTCTCGACCTAGCATCGTAGTATTAACCTGTTAAGGGGCCATTCGCAGTTCGGAGAGATAAACCGATTTTTATGTTTTACTTAGAAGTTCTTTCCTGGGCGATTTAAGGCCGCGCTACACCTGCAAATATTACGCAAGTAGATTACATAATTAACTTACGATACTAATGTAAACACTCTCATAAATGGGTATATTTACAATAGTAAATTTGTTGTCAATTAATTACGTAAGCCACTTACGTGAATAAAACTTACAGGTGTAATCCCGGCCTAACTAAATTCCAAAATAGTTTGAACTAGGTAATATCCGCGACTGACAAGTATGTGTAGTTTTTTGCTACCAAGAGAATTCTTTGATTTTGCGGGATATCCAATGAAGAATCTTCAGAATGCAAGCAATCCCTGTGCCTAAAAAAGTTGTCGCATTGTAAAACAAATATTCAGGATATTTCTTTTGCGATGCGACGTGTTATTTTACCGTAATCGCCCAGCTATTATGAATTTTGTAATTTTTTATTGTTGTTTACCTACGCTTGAAAGAAATTCTGAATTTTTTAACACATGTTTAACAGTAGGTATGGGTTACCTGGAAGAGACCACTCTAGTAATAAATCGTCCTGTGTTTTTAAGTGTATCCTGTATTGTAACAAAGTTGTTCAAATATATAAAGAAATAAATATCAAAAACTGCGAAATCGGAAAAATTTAAAGAAAATACTGTCCAATTGTAATATGGTGATTCCGCATAATTATGGGTACTTACAAAACGTTGCAGGTGGATTGCCCGTTCATCGTCTGTATGACGTACGCGTTCCACACGCCGGACAAGCTCTGCTTCATCCTGGACCTCATGAACGGTGGGGACCTCCACTACCACCTCTCCCAGCATGGCGTCTTCAATGAGGCAGAGATGAAGTTCTACGCGGCTGAAGTTATATTAGGTAAGGAGTAGAGTAATAGAAACATTGGAAGACAACCATCTCGTTTGGTCTGACGCCATTTTGCGGGAACAACTTGGCTCGCCAACCTATGGCATATGTCCACTCAACAATGGATAAATAAGGGCTATAACAAAGAAGAAGGGAAGGGGACGGTAAATTTGTCATTCAGGATAAATGCTTCAGAAGGAATATAAACCATGGGATTTAAAAATAATCCTTGATACACATTGACTTATATATTACTTCGTGGACATGGACAGGGTTATGGAACAAATAAAATGGCATTTGTGCCTCATTGGTGCTTATGCACCAATGCAACCTCAGCGATGTCTGGATTTCAAACGGGTCGTTCATTAGTATTTAATCATCATTTGAAGGGGTAAATTAATTCATCATATCATATTTTTAAACAAGCTGCCAATATTTTTTTCTTTTAATTAAAATTATTTTTTAAACCATGCGTTTAAACAATATAATAACTAGCTGATGCCCGTAACTTTGTCCACAGGGAGGAACTACAACCCTCTGCCAGACACTAAAGACATGTCTAAGGGCATGGGGTTGCCACGATACCAAGTGTCTGGCAATGCATAATGTGATTTCTAATATTATTCTAAACGAAATATATAAATAAATTAGACTTTATACTTTGACGAAAGATTTTATACACGTCTTTGTTACCTACATTCTGCCAAAACTTCACAGTCGCTGATCGTTCCTCCCTGTGTTGGGGACAATGCGCATAAAAACTTTCAGCTTTTATAAAATAACGAAGGTCTGGTGCTCATGGGCTCTTAGTCCATTAATGATTATCAGCAAAACGTAAACATAATCGTCAGAGTTTTGCCGAATTGTAAACGGACATGTAAGAGCAATTGCTTTTCTACACAACAGCTACGGTTCTAATTTGTAGCAAGTATCCAATCGATGCGATGTGGACAGCCATTGACTTTAACGAGCCGGTCGAAGTGGTGTGCACTCAGGGCTGCAACAATACGTTTTTATCAAAGGAATTTTATTTCCGTAAAATCCGATGATCAATTTATCGACGGCTCACTACTGAGCACGGGTCTCCTCTCAGAATGAAAAGGTTTTGGCTATAGTCCACCACGCCTTTGACACCTTTGAGAACAATATGGAAAATTCTCAGGCGTTCAGGTTTCCTATATTTTTAGATTTTTTTAGGTTTATTATACGTACAGCGGTACGCCCCTTTGACGACGCAACTGCTCTCGCGAGAGCCTCATAAGAGACAGCGAGATACAGATAAAAATTAATTACGTTATATTAATTTATGCGAAAAGAGGCGTTCATAAAATTTTAGGCCGCCGTGCTGTGTAAACTGAATTGCACTTTATTACGTCGTAACAAGAGTAGCTATCTAACTTCTGGTGTTTAATATGTGAGTGATCAAGAAATAAAACAAATTCTATTCTATTTGCTCAAACTTCTTTGCGGCGCGCGGCGTGAGCCCTCCGTCTGGAAGGTACTGTTAAGTATTCTGCGGCTTTTTATAATGCAAGTGCTTAAAATGATACGAGGTTTAGCTTTGAAAGTCTACTGGACGTTATAAAATTTATGTTTATTGAGCCACTTACACAATAATATCGTGAAGTCATACAAATTTATAAGAATTTACTTAACGGTGCATCCACACTGCAGTTTCCAAATGTTACTCAGCAACATCAGGCAACAAAATGTTATATTCATCAATCAATACTTATAATAAAACTGTAACAGGTCAAATTCTGTACATTGAAGATATTTTGAAAATTTTTTTTCGAGGGCACTCTATAATCGATACTGAACCCAAACCTGTAATTTTTTTCATTTTTGTCTGTCTGTCTGTGTAGAAAGGGAATATTTTAAAGATTGTTCCGTAAATATTTCAAGGTAATCGGTTTGTAACCGACTGTCAAAAAGGAGGTGTTCGAAGTTTCTGGACCGATTTGCATTTTTAAATCAACAAGAAAAGTTTTCGTGGTGGTCACATAAAAAATTCTGGATTCGACTCCTTAATCCTGATGCTGCAGGGTTACTGCCCGCCTGAGTTATCAAGATTCAGGAAGTGTTCATAGTGAATTCATATTGTAGGTACCAAGCAACGACTTTATTCTCAGACTTCAAGTCCCAACTCCTCAACCCTGATGATGTAGGGTACAGCACTCCTAAACAATAATGTTTCAGTAACTAACTCCCGCACAAAATTAAATAGATATAATGTAAATGAGTGAACACTTAATAGGCATATGTACAAACTAGAAATAAGTAGCTAAGTAAAAATGTAAAAGCTGTTTGTGTTCCATAAAAAAAAAAAAAAAAAAAACTGCGGATGATGCAAAATTAATTTAGGTACCAAGCATAGGCTACATAATTGAACTTCGGATCCTAACTCCTCAATCCTGATGCTGCAAAGTACTAAAGTCCTAAATCGTGGGGGTTTTAGAATTTCTGATAGTGAATTGATATTTTAGGTATCAAGCAACGGCTTCACGATGACACTCCCAGTCCAAAATACTCCACCCGAGCGAAGCCGGGGCGGGTCAGCTAGTTGTTAATATATGTTGCCACAAAAGTTACAGATTGTTACCTAATGTTACCGTGTTGCACAATGCTGCTCCACAAATGTTAACTGCGGTGTGGATGCACCGTAACAAAATGTCAAGATCGTATTGATCGTAAAAATCGGTTTTCTGTTTATGTGTAACTTGGTAAGCATTTTTAAGGTTCCGTACCCAAAGAGTGTCCACAGGATCGTATTACTAAGCCTCCGTTGTCTGTCCGTTTATGTCAGCGGGCTGTACCTATTACATGATATAATAGGTACAGCCCGCTACAGTAGAAATTTTCACAGAGTGTGTATTTTTCTATTGTTATAACAGCAAATAAGAAAAATTTGAAAATGGCCGCTGATTTAAATTTTTTGAACGACTGTTTATAAAGCAGTGTCAACCCTATTGGCATTCAAATTGTTACAATTGCAGTGAGTTCACCACTAGACTCTCACTAATCGTACTACATAGAGTTTTTAATTAAACGTAATGAAAACGCATCCTGCGAATATTATTTACATCCTCTATACATAGCGCCCTTACAGCTATTATGATAAAGTCGATTTTAATATGAATAATGTACTTTCGACTATTGTACTTGTACCTGACATGTTTAACACGAATAGATGTACACATCGTATTTAGCCTTGCTCCCATAATGTTATTATTATTATTGTACTAGCTGAACCGCCCCGGCTTCGCTCGGGTGGAGTTGAGAAAATTGAGGGGGAGGTTGAATTAAATTTTTCTCTCCGTAAGAACCTTCCTCTTACTTCAAGGAATATTATAAAAAAAGAATTAGCGAAATCGGTTTAGCTTTTCTCGAGATTTGCGATGACCAACACATTTAGTGATTCATTTTTATATTATAGAGATTATATACCACTCGCGAAACTTGAGCCTTTGTTCTAGATTACTAGGTTTTTCTGATATCGAAGTTTTGCAGTCCTGTCTGTCTCCAATTGCATGATGGTTAAAGTTACGTTACGGTTAGCGTCTAACTTAGATAAAGACCTGGGGAGTGACATAGGCTACTTTTATCCCGGAAAATTCCCACGGGATTTTTGAAAAACCTAATTCCACGCGGACGAAGTAGCGGGCATCAGGTAGTATTAATAAGTAACTTAATAAGTTCGTGTAATTCAATCGTTCAACAGAATATCACAAATACAAATAATGTGGTTTGAAATAGAATCATAGCTAGTCTGTTATCTGTAACATTTTATTATTTAAAAACTGTTATATACCGAATTGAGAACCACCTCCTTTTTGGAAGTCGGTTAAAAACGTGTATATTCTTCAGAGCGGGAATAGTCACGAGCGTTTTGTAGGGGCAGTACATTAATAATCAACAATCAACTATATTGATATTAATTAAGTAAAGACATACTAACTAACTATATTGACCTAAGTATATAGACATACTAACTATATTGACATAAGTATACTGATATAAGTAACTTTATTGATATAAGTAAAAGAGCCTTTCAGTGAGCTTGTAGATGCAAAATCCAATCGTGCTGAGTTTCAATTAATATCCACGTAATTACCAGGCGATGTGCTTCATTATTATAATATTATTGTTCTAGTCATACGCTCATTGTTGCCTAAGCAGTAACGCAGACGACCGCTTTTTATTTGGGACAGATTCAGACCGAACACCTGTGCTATGACAAACCGTATCCTATGCATACTTGCCGAAAATTATTGCAGTTTATAAAATTACATAATTAATTTTAAAGATTTCATTTTTTAATCTGTTCTACAAATGTCCACAACGCATGATACCTTAGCCGCCATGTTAATTCCGACAGTGATGTCACATGGATTGAAGTTGTAATGTATTTCACAACCAACAAACAAACTTCTGTCTGCTAAAAGTCGCATAGTCTCGTCGATCATACTTTTCGATTTTTCTAGTCTTATGTGCGTTTGCGTTAAAGTAGTATAGTCTTACGCGACAGGGCCAGATCGCAATCGGGAAGTGTGAAGGCTCCGTACACCCGCACAGCCCCCGCGCTAACCTGGTGCGGGCGAGCGTGGGTGACGTGCGGGTATGCGGGGTGTCGCCCCGCCTCATACCCCGATTCCCATCTGGACCTGTCGCGGACTAAATATCTTGTGTTATTTTTGCCCTTACTTAATTTACTTACTTTAATCGGTGGTGTGCGATAACGCTAATACATTATAATAATTAGCACAAAGGTGTGGGAAAATGTTAATTATTTTATTATTTACCTCTTTATTACAGTTGTTAATGCTCTTAGTTATGGCAATTAAAATAATAATAAATGACCGCAAAAAACCTATTGTACTAAAAATGATAATTAAATCCTGATATAACCTTTATGCCAATCTAATATTTTAATCAAAACAGAGCAGAGTAGCCGAGAAGATATTGTACATAGACCTTTAGAATGAGAATCCGGTATTGTAGAGCGTTGTCTCTCATATTTATGTGAAGTTTTGTTGGTCTCAACGACAGAGACAACGCTCTATGAAACCGGTATCTCTTTCTAAATAACTATACAGTACGCGTACTGCATCTTTTCTTAGTGGTGAATATTGTTATGTGAAACCTAAATACAAATTAAAAAAGGTTTTGTGGAAAATGATAACAAACATACACAAATAACCTTTTCCCCCTTGTCACAATGTCCTACAAACGCTCGGATATGTTGTAAAAAATAAGCAATTTTTTAATTTTTACTTTGATTAAGTCTTAATGTAAATACGTTACTCACATTTGAGGAAGCTATATGAAATCTCTATTGAAGATTGATGAAAGAACTGCTTTTATTACGAACAAGAACAACACAATGGTAATAATGTAATGCAGTTCTGAGTTCTATTTCTAGAGATATTGCAACATCACGTTTATTAAGTAATTTTTTTGCAGGTTTGGAGCACATGCACAAACGTCACATAGTATACAGAGATTTGAAACCCGCGAATATCCTGCTCGATGAACACGGCCACGTCCGAATATCCGACTTGGGGCTTGCCTGCGACTTCTCTAAAAAGAAACCACATGCTAGCGTGTAAGTCTTTTTTATTCGATTTCAAGTTCTTCTGTGGGGCTGTGGTCCTTGGATTCCCTGTGACTTCGACCGTCTCCGATCCATTGTAATCGCTAACAATTTTACAGTTCTGTCATCTGTGCCAACACTTTGTGGCCGCCTGGTATAGCTACAGCAGCACTTTCTTGACTGGAATTGGAGAAACTTTCTAAGGGTGTATACTACGTGTTTTCCTGGGTGGATGCTATGTTCATGCATTAAGAGCGAGGCAGATAATGGCACCGATTCCGTTGTCTTTCTCTTAACTAAATTAAAGAGTATCTGCATCCTTTTCTTTTTAACAATGCTAAAAAGGGACAGAACATGAACTTTACATTTAAAGACTCTAAATTTTAGTGCACGCTACAAATTTAAACAGTAGGCTCGCGACTGTGCGCTAAAATCACGGGTTTTACCATCTAAAAATAAAATTTAAAACTGTCAAACTGCGTCTGTCCTTTTCATATTACATTAGTAAGAAGAGTATGCGAATACTCTAAAATTAGGTTGTGCTCAGAATCAGTACCATTGTGCATCGAAGTCTGGACAAACTCCTGGCATAGTCTGCAGATAGATTTAAAGATACTGTCTGAGCGTTCACGCACTCATCCGAGTCCGTAAAAATACGTTCATTTTTGTTTTACGAACTATTTGTATGGTAGCTTATGATATCTGTCGTAGATATTTTTTATATCCGTATTTTCATGGATTCGGATCGAATGAGTGCGTGATCGCTGTTAAACCGCAATCTCATTTGAGTATAACGATGCAATTTATATGGTTAATCGATAAATAAATAAATAAAATCGGTATCTACATAGCATAGTTACATGTCGCTTAACTTAGCGGTAGATCTGCGAATCCGATGAGTTCTAACCATAATCAACATAATCGAGATGTGCTAACTCAAACAGTCAAGAATTCAATACCAGCAATACTAATGAACTTGAGCTTTAAAACAAGTTGAGGTTTTTTTACTTTATCACTAAATGTATCGATGCTCCAATTCTATCCACTTTGGTGAGATCGCTGAGTAAAATCACTAACCTTCTTATACTGATAAAGAAAACTTTTTTAGAGGGACCCACGGCTACATGGCCCCCGAAGTGCTATCGAAGGGCACGGGCTATGACTCGTCGGCGGACTGGTTCAGCTTCGGCTGCATGCTCTACAAACTGCTGAAGGGCCACTCGCCCTTCCGCCAGCACAAGACGAAGGACAAACACGAGATCGACCGGATGACGCTTACCATGGTAAACGAAACTGTAATGAATGTTTCTCTCTTATTCTTACTTTAATTTAGTATAATTAATCCATAGTATAAGCAGTGAGCACAGCTTATAGAAATACTTAATACAGTCGGTCGACGGAGACATCTAGATTTTTAATTTTTATTATTTATTATAGGCAAACACTGGACCACAATCACACCCGATGGAAAGTGATGATGTGGCCTAAGATGGGACGCGTTTACTTTGAAGATGCATAGAGTGATACCTAGATAGTGATAGATGCATGCAAGATAGATAGAGCAATATTGCCGGGTCAGAGGGATTTGACTACCGCTGCCCATGAACATTTGCAGCACCAATCTGGCTTTGCATTGCCAGATTTTCGGGAATTTATTGATCCGCCCCTTAAATAAACTCATGTTGAAATATAATGGGAACACCGCCGAAAGGAGTTGGTTCCACAATTTGCATGTGCATGGAAAAACCTGGCACCACGGGTGTTCGAAGTACATCAGGCACCCAGGTGTTGAGGGTGAAATTTTTCGTTGGTGGTGGTAGTGGAGTATGAAAGAGAGGGTGGAATTAGGTCAAAAAACTCCTCAGATCCCATTATAAATCAGGCAAAGAGAGCTTACAACTCTGTGGTGTTTTAGGATTTCCAACAAGCTGGTTAGTGTTCGGCATTGTCCACAAGTTGATCAAATGGAAGGATTAGTAAATAAGGTACTGAGCTTCGGCCTAAACCTGAGCGAAAACGCCATATGTGGTCGAACTTGCGCTTTATAGAACGCTGAAGGAAAATGCTGAAGACAATCGATTCAAGTTTTAACCAATAGATTGTGTCTCTTGGAGAAGGTTCTTATCTGTTTTGAACGTGATCTTATTAGTAAAAGCAAGCAAAACTACCCGTGCAAAGCCGATGCTGTCAGTAATCAGCTGTAATTATAACAGTAAGTTACGCAACAAACAAAAAATGGATGCTTAAAAACCAACCGCCTGTGTTTGAGTTTGTCTTCGCTCTTCGATTACTGTGGTACTTGACTCTTTCAAAGTTAAAATCAAAATTTATTTGTTTCATGTAGGACAACTAATAGCACTTATGCTCTGTGACTGTGACTATACCTCTGATTCAGAATGCAGATTCTTCTGAGTAGAGCCGGCAAAGAATCTTTCATATTATAAAAAAAATACAATGATGGGGTTGATTCTCTTGTACACAATCACTTAACTAAATTAAAAGGGCACATCTAAATCTATTGCTATCCCTTTCATAATGTTGCTTGCGGAAAAGGATAGCAGTAGATTTAGACCTGTTAATTTAGTTTAATTTAGAGATTGTGTACAAGAGAATCAGCCCCAATATGTAACAATACACTTACACCCTCTCGTGGGTTAGGGTAACTGAAAGCCCAGCCGTTTACTTTCAGGCAACTTTGTCACTAACGAGCAAATCAATTGTATAATAACTTTGACTAAATAAGTTTTACACAATGTTTAAATTTGTGTAATGACAAATCTAATCACCAAATAAAAACGCTTTCAGAACCATATTATAAAAGCAAATACTCAGCCCCATTGATGATGCGTACGACATTTTCATGATGTACCTACCTACCTATAAATATATGATAATTTCCAGAATGTGGAACTACCAGAGTCATTCAGCCCTAGTTTGAAGAGTTTATTGGAAGGTCTATTACAAAGGGACATCAACAAACGCCTGGGCTGTAAAGGACGCGGGTATGACAAAATAATGATTTTATGTTATTTGTATGCCTTTTCAGTTTCAGGCAACAGTTTCCCTCAGATTTTGCGTTACTAGACCGTACTTGCATTCCCACAGAGAGAGAGATAAGCTGTTGCGTTTTGCGATTATAGTAGAATTTGTTCTGTTCTGCTGTATATTCTTCACATTCTTGCAGTAGGCGCTGATACTAGGTGCAAGCAATCATCGTAAAGGTATCATTGGCATAGGTGAAATGGTTTACGCAGGTGTTATTGATAAAACAACCGACATTCGTTTTCGTTAGTCTTCCTCTCAACCCATCTATATAGACGTTGAACAGGTTAGGCGACATGGCTTCACCCTGCCTAACTCCGTTACTTAAGAGCTCACACTGGTAAGTATTTAGTTGGTTTTCTATCCCTTTCACTTCCATACTAAATGACAAATTTACGCATAGTTAACGTTTAACGAAAAGTTACACTAGGGCGTCTGATACTTTTGAATACTCGAATGTAAGGATTATATCTTGGATATCTAAGTAACAAATCTCATTTTCCTAGTGCTGACGAAGTGAAAGAACACGTTTTCTTCGCGGGCATTGACTGGCAGCAAGTGTACCATCAGAAGTACACGCCGCCCCTGATCCCGCCGCGGGGCGAAGTCAACGCTGCCGATGCCTTCGATATCGGCAGCTTCGATGAAGAGGACACCAAAGGGATTAAGGTTAGTTTTGCTAGTGCTGGAAAATACCACCTCTTCATCGCACCGCAAGTATTGTGAAAAGGCCCTTAGCGTTTCAAATGTAATAAGCATTTCGGGCTCACTTGGTCCCGTGACCCGAGAAATGTACCTACTGCGGGGTGCCACTTGACGGCTCCCGCGTAAGCCTTATATCATAAGAGAGTGAAAGACAGACAAAAGATTCTTCGAAAGAGAGGCGTTTGCTAAATTTTAGGCAGCAGTGCTGTGCGAGCTAATATGCACTTTATTGCATCGTAACAAGAGTCGCTATTTATTTAAATGTCTTTGCAGAGTCAGCCTTCTGTACTGAAAGGTATTATTAATATTCTGTGGTAAACGGCCACATTATGCCATCATAATTTATAACATAAATAGCGACCCGCACCTGTTTCGCACCAGTAGCTTATTACAATTTTCGTAGGGATCGCTAATTTTTTGAAAATAAAGTAGGTATAGCCTATGTTACTTAGGAATAATGTAGCTTTCTACTGGTGAAAGAATTTTCTAAATCTGTTCAATAGTTCCAGAGTTTACTTCCTACCAACAAACTTACAACTTGACCTCTTTATAATTACAGTATAGATATCACGAATAGTCCGATATGAAATTCTTGTTTTGTAGAGTGCGAAAATAATCGCTATTTTATTGTAATAACATTTTTTCTTTGCAGCTCACAGAGTCGGATCAAGCCCAGTACAAGGATTTCCCGCTCGTGATATCGGAGCGCTGGCAGGGCGAAGTGGCCGAGACAGTGTTCGAAACTATCAACCAAGAAGCTGATAAGATGGAACACAAGAAAAAGTCCAAGCAGAAGCAAAAGTTTGACGCTGATGAAAAAGGTAAGACTGGCACCTAAAGTCACAAGGTTTGACAGTTATAAATTTATCTGTCCTTTTCTTATTACATTGGTAAGAAGATGTGAATATATTGCAATCAGAATCAGTACCAATTACCAATACAATGTAGATAAGTTTACAGCTAGTTCGAAAGACATTGAAAAATCTTAAAGGACCCTAGTACTAATAAGCATTTTAAACAAACTGGACATTCAAATCATGTGGTAGTAAATCTTGGAAAAGAAAGGAATCAAAGAGTTCAATTTTACACTTTATATTTCATATTTTCAGAGTCAGACTGTATACTGCATGGTTACATAAAGAAACTTGGCGGGCCGTTTGCCAGCGCGTGGCAAACGCGTTACGCGAAGCTGTATCCTAACCGCCTGGAACTGCATCTGGAGAACAGCGCCAAGCCGGAGATGATCCTGCTCGATAGTGTGGAAGAGGTGTCCTCCGACCTGGTGCAGATTAAGAGTGAGCAGTGTATTGTGCTGCGCACTAGGAATGATACGAAAATCGTGCTTACAAATACTGTATGTATTTACTTTTTATACATGACTACTTTTTAATTACCTGGGTAAAGTTGTAATACAGGAAGAGTTAAATGTTTTGAAATAAAATGAAATGAAATGAATAGTTACATAAATAGATGATGCCCGGGACTTCGTTCTGCATGAATTTAGGTTTTTGTTTAAATACAGTGGTAACTTTTGATTTTCTAGGATAAAAATGATCCTGTGTTAGTCTCCAGGATGCAAGCTATCTCTGTACCAATTTGTCTACGACTTCATCCATGTATATTTACGTTTTGATTTTTAAGAATCCCATCGAAACTCTTTGATTTTCTGGAACAAAAAGTAGCCTAAGCCGATTCCCAGGATACAAGCTATTTCTGTAACTAATTTCGCCAAAGTCGGTTAAATAGGTAGGCCATGAAAAGCTAGCCGACAGACAAACACACTTTCGCATTTGTAATATTAGTATGAATAATAATATAATAATTTCCAGGATGAGATCGGACTGAAAGAGTGGGCGCTGTCGCTGCGATCAGCCCACAAATGCTCCCAGGAACTGCTCGCCTCCATGGCTAAGAAGGCGGGCAAGATCTACGGCACAGATGGCTCCAAGGAGACGTTGGGCCCCGTGCGCCCTCCACCCGCTGCCTCGCCAGCGATGGCGCGCGCGCCCAACGGCAGCAACTAGCACGAGCTTCCCGCGCCCAACAAGGGCGCGAAGATGTTCCGCCGCTCCAAGAGCGCCGCGCAACTCATCAAGTGAAGTGACGTGTAACACGCGTGCTCGGAACCTGATTGTCGACGTTACTTCGTTCCAATGCTTGATACCAAGACATTCCGCCGCTTTAAGTGCGTCGCGTAACCCATCAAGTGAAGTGACGAGTAACGTGCGTAGTGTCCGTGCTAACTGTGCTCACTCGACTCGATAGGTACCTCTCCCTAACTGGACTTACGCCGTAGGTCACACCTCGCCCAGTGAAGTGACGTGCGTACTCAGCACATTACTGTTCTCAATCGGCTTGATACCTCCTCCTAACTAGATTAAGGACGCCTTCAAATTTGTCGCAATGTGCCGCGCGGAGGCAGCGCTACGGCCGCGCTGCTTTGTAAATGCTTACAATTTCGATTGATGAATTGATGCGCGGCCGCAGTCACACGCGTTTTTATTTATATGGATTTACAAAGCAGCATGGCCGCATCGCTGCAGTCTTACGGCAAATTTAAGGCGCCCTTAGGCCGTAGATCACAGCTCATCAAGTGAAATGACCAGTGATGTGCGTAGCGCGCGTGCTCAGAACCCAACTGTGCTCACTCTGCTTGATATCTCCTGCTAACTTGACTTACGCCGTAGATCAGAGCTCGTCAAGTAACTTGCGTAAGTACGTGTGTTCAGACCCTTACTGTGCTCACTCTGATACCTTCCACTTACCCCCCGTTCCCACTTGTCATCTGTCGGGCCCGGATATTAATTGGATGTTCAGGTAGCAGACCGTTTTATATGAAGCTTGTCGGAAACCGTTTTGGTGTCAAATTTTTTTTGCCACTGGAACATCTGATTAAAATAACAGAGGGTTAGGGTGTTTTTGCAAGAGCACGGCACAATTTGCGGTCACGATCACACACGACGTGACGAAAACTTTCTTATAGAATTAGTTGATCTGCACGTCAAAACTTTTTAGAAACAGTTTTTCTAAGTTTTTCTATAGCAAATTTTTGACGATAATTCAAAAATTACTTTTTGCGGTAAGTACCTATATGGTTCACTGCAAACAAATGTTAGTAAAGTACATACGGTAGCCGGCAATAAATATTGTACATCGACCTTTAGAATGAGATTTCGGCTTTGTAGAGCGTTGCCTCTGTCACTCATACCTGTGTGACGTTTTATCGGTCTCAACGACAGAGACAACGCTTAACGAAACCGCTATGTCTTTTTAAAGGTCGATGTCCAATATTTTCTTCCGCGTACTGTAAATGAAGTTAGCAGGAGGCGCCAAATTTTGTTAGCATTTGAATAGGCTAATAAGTTCACGTGTATCTCATAGTGTAGTAAGGCCTCAGAGCGACGCGTTCAACCTGAATGACGATAAAATGTGTCGCGAATCACGAGTGACCGGTAGTGTAGCTTCGAGTAATCGCTGGAGGATTAATCGTTCAGGTATTCCCGTTAATAGATGTATGCTCTTAGAGAAACGAGCGGATGGCCTCGACTAGAACTATTTTGTTCTGACGTAATGAAACGCGATCTACGATCCGTGTTCTCGACGCCGTCGCTCGTTAGTATGGACTATAGCGACTATTAGGACTGCCAATTATTACTAAATAAATATTGTTCTTATTTTTATTGTTGTACGAATTAACGAGGTGGTTAAATTTAATGAGGTAAAAAATGTATAAATAAAAAAATTCCTTTACAGTGACTTTATTGTGGATAACTTTTGTAATTGTTTGCACCGATTAAATTTTGTAATTATTAATGTAACATTCTGGATGTTGTATTTAACTATGTAAAAATAATTAACGACATATAAATCTAGTAGTTATAGAGATTACCTATTTATGTCTGTGTTTGTGCAATAGATAAAAGTACTAAAATGCATTTGAGTAATCGTCATTGAATAATGATAAACATTAGAACGTCTTGACTTTATAATTCAAAAAATTGAATAACTCATATAAGTATTTATAGATGCTTGAACAAATTAATCTATTTAAAGTATTGTAACTAGAGGTTTCAAGCACTTCAGTTGTGTCTCAATCTATTGCACAGTACCTATGTATAATAATGTTACATTTTGTGTTATCTCTGCTAGCTCTCTGTGCAGTTCAATAAGTTTCTCTCGCATATATTCTGTAGTTAAATGGATATTGCAATTTTATGTTATTTATTACGAGGTACTTAAAGTTTAATTTGTTTTCATATCTACTGTTGCATATATGCAATAAGTTTGTTATTTATTCATATAGAAAAATGTAAGTAGGATTATTGAAAAATCTCCTTTCGTAATATGATACATAGAGGCAATACTTTTCTAACTACCTTAGGTGTGGTATAATAACAATAGTTGTGAATGAAATTATTATAACGGTAATTAAATATTATATAATGTTTATGAATTTTATTGTAATTTTGTTCTCACACAATGTTGACATTGACTTATACAGACAGATTTGTATGTTTTATAACAATGCAATTTTATTTGAAAAGATGTAAAATGTAAATGTCTGATGCAGATTTAGTTGTTTAGTCTTTATTTTAAGGTCTTCTTTTGGATCGCTTTCTTTAAAGCAGGATTCAATTATATCAGTCTCATAGGTATAGATTTATCGTTTATTTATAAAAATTAACCAAGTAAATTAATTACTTAAGTTATTATTTATTGTACAACCATTAGTAGGGATCTCCTATACTAAACTCTGTTCGATCTGTCACACGCGGCGTCATGAAACGTGGGCACAGTGTAGTGCGTATTGCGCGCTTACTTGCACTTACAGGCCTTATAGTGGGCGTAGTGATATTGCAACTTTCTTATCCATCCTTTTTCGTAAAATGAAAGTTTGTCACGTGGTTTATTAAACTCAATGTTTTGCAATTTTGGGATGATGACTATTTGTCAAACCAGCGACTTTTTACCAAACGTCAAAAGGCTTGCTTAGTAAGGAAGCTTGTATGAAATACATATATGTGACGTCATAAACATTTGATCTAATTTGATGTATTTTTTATTTAAATCAATAATTTAAAATGATTAGCAAATTTAAAACTAACAGAGGACGTAGATATAATTTTGGAAGACTATTTAATAGTTCCTAAGAAATAATTTATTTTTGACATAGTCATCATCCCAATTTCTGGGATTATCTGATAAGGTTGACACTATAATAATAATTATCACACCACAAGCTTGTTGATGCACTTTTGTACCACCAATGCTTTTTATGTTGTCTTTTAAGGACGCGTCCGTTTCGTGCCAACATAAATGATGGTATTCATTGCGCTCATCCGCATAGTCGTTGTTTTATCAATGACTCATTTGAAGGAACGTGCAACCCTAGTGACTGACGTCCCTGATGCGGTTTATGATCCCGCGTGCCGCGAAGGATTGTACGACGTATAATGATACTATTTATACAATAATATCAGGCAATAAAGAGTATGATTCCTATTGAAGGTTAAAACATTAAACATATGAGATTGCCACAATTTCATTGATTGTAATGCTGATTGTATTATTATAATGCTGATATATATTATTTTAGAGTACCAGAAACACTACAATATTACACATCAGTTAGTGTTGTTAATATGTATCTGGTCATACAAAATACTATTAAATTAATAGTTATTACTTATTAGTTCATATTGTAGAATAAATTGATGCAATAAACTTTTACTTGTACATAATATATTAATAGAAGATGTAACATAAGGAAATGTAAACATCCTATTAGCTAGTAAAGTAGGTACATATTATAATGCCAACAGATATTTCGCTCTGCTTATATTAATTAACTGATAACGATAAATTAATAAATACTTGTAGGTTTCATCGGAGATTCTGTTTATGTAGCATATAATTTTATCCTTATCGAAAGCTGTAGATTTAGTTTTAGTTTTGATGTAAATATATTGCAGCACCACAAAAAAATTATATTACTTAACAATTTTTTTATAAGGGATATTTTTCAATCACTGGGGCCGATTCTCTAGTACACAATCTCTAAACTAAACTAAATTAACAGGTCTAAATCTAGTGCCATCCTTTTCCGCAAGCAACATTATGAAAGGGATAGCAATAGATTTAGACGTGATATTTTAGTTTAGTTTAGAGATTGTGTACAAAGGAATTAGCCACATTGTCTGTCTAAGAAAACTCAATATTAAACTTAATTGCTTCGTAAATCTACACTTAGACCTTCGCTAATAAGTACATTGCAACTGCAAAATTGCATTACTTACCTTATACACGTCAAATGTATGACAGAACTGTGTAAGTACTAGGAAGTTGTTAATTTTTTTTGGGACTGTATAGATTTTAAGTTATATTATGTTACATGCAAGTGTTATATTTTGTTTCATACTACACGTCGTTATTTTCCTATTCAAATGCTAACAGGCCTGCTTTGACACCTGCTTGCTAACTTCATTCTCACCTTAGTTTTGCCAAGTGTCAACTCTAGCAATAAAAATGGCACAATTCGGCTCTGGCAAGTCACTTGCACCGTGTTGACACCCGGTAATTCAATTTCTGCAAATCTTAATTGCTCCAACTTGCAGGAATTGACATTGACATGAGAATGACAACTAACTCCGTAATATTGCAAGTGGACACAGCTTTATGTTAGAACAATATTATAATACGTACAAAATGAGTTCTCATGCGCCATTTTATACCCACTTAAAGTATATGTCAACTGTCATATCAAAAGTACGATTTTAGTCCTTATTTTAAAGGTGAACCGTACTTTTGACATGACGGTTGACACATAGGGTTAAAATGGCGCGTGAAAACTCATTTTGTATGGTGAGTGAAGGTAGGTCTCAAATCGTGCCTGTATACATTTGAATATTAGTCGTAATTTTTTATTTCATACTACAACTATGCTATAAAACACTTATTCTAAATAAGATTTATTTTTATGTAATTTTTTATAATTTTTAATTTATAACTTGTCATTTTACGTAAGTAATAAATAAAATATTAAATGCTATATTTAATCTTAATAGAATATGAATTAGATGCTAGTCAATTGAATTTACACAACTGGATGATTGAATAAATTTATTATAAAAAATTATAATAGATATTTTCAGCTTGAACAGTATTATAGGTTAGGTATATTGATGAAATCATTGTCTTATGTGATAAAATGAAAGTTGATTTAAAAATGCATAAATACACATTTATGAGGCTTTTAGAAACATTAGGAAGCTAAAATTGTTTTTGTTGCTTCTCTTCTGAGTATTTTTTTCATAATTTTTGGATGTTTAACAATAATGGCAAAATGAGCTATTAGCTCAAATGGCTAGAGCCCGGAGCTAAGTCAGCCAGTTAAAAAAAGTGAAGCTTCTTAAGTACTCACTATAGCGATTAGCATAGGGCCTAGATGCAATAGGTATCTTACCCCGTTTGCAAGACGTAGATAAAAAAATTAAAAACAGTAGATTCAAATAAAGTTGCCGACATATTACTGTGTTGTGATGTGTCGCCACGCAATCTGGCATGAAAAATTGACCAATCGGAGCGCACGTGCTACAGAAGGCTTGAGCATACCAGAGCGCTACAACTGCAAAAGTCAAGTATACTAGTGTGAAATTTATTTCCAATTGCCGTCTGTTGCGCCAGGAACTCGGGACACTCACGACTCCGTAGGTAATGTGTATGCGCCTTTATTCAATTATAATAGGCCAAAAGTGGAGTTGGAAACATTCCGATATGCCAAATTAGTATTAAATGGTGTACAAATGCATTTAAGTTTATATATTTTTTCCGTAACTTTGCTTTGCACTAGCGTCTGCATTGCATCTAATGATATTTTGCTAAAATTATTTTGTTATTAGGTAGCCGGTTATAGAACAATATCCACAGCTAGATCTGTATCAGACAATGTGTTATCGTACATACCTCTTTTTAGAAACTATTTTTATTGTGAACCTACATTATGTGTAGTAAATTGTTTATTTAATCATAATGACTTTTATTTAGCAAACCCTAGGGTGTCACGTAAAGGCGGGCTGGTGTTGCTGGATGAGGAAGGCTGAGGTCCGGGTGTGGTGGCGCTCTTAAGGGAAGGCCTATGTCCAACAGTGGAAGTCCACAGGCTGATGATGATGATGATGATGAAGCGTAGAGAAGTGTATTCATCGTGGTCAACAGCCAAAATGCCTTCACCAATTGGCTACAGTAGGTACCGTACTTTAACCGTGGAGTATTTAATATGCCCAGACCTTACATACTTATTTTGAAATTGACAAGTAATTGATAGATGTGTCACACATGAAACAGGGAAAGATACTTAGCCGGTACGCAAAATACACAAGTGTATTTTCTTATTTTTATTAATTTTCTGTGAATAAACTCAACAGAAATAACTAGAGCAATAAACTTTATTAGGCACTACAACGCATATACTTTCCTAATCTAGATTTACTTATCATTATCAATACGCTGAATATTTTGATAATCGTGGTCTAAGAAAATCCTAATGTCTCTATCTGGTATTTTATATTACGCTTCCTTGCTCGTGTGCATATCGATTGGTAGTTTTTACAAGAAGATAATAGACAATGAAATGAAACGCAACTATGGAACCGGCCTTGGATTGTTATTGCTTTGTCTCATATGTGGGACTCACGTGTTCCACTCGATTATGATGGTTTGGGGAAATATCATCATAATTAAATGCTGTGATAGACGGTTAGTTATAGACTACTAGATGATGCCCGCGACTTGGTCCGCGTGGATTTATGTTTTTTAAAATCCCGTGAAAAGTAGCCTATGTCCTTTCCCGGGAGGCAAGCTATCTCTATACCAAATTTCGTCAAAATCGGTTGAATGGATAGACCGTGAAAGGCTAGCAGACAGACAAACACTTTCGCATTTATAATATTAGTATGGATAGTAGGTACCTACCCTAGACTTATGGGTGATAGGCCTAGGCATTCGTCCAAAGGTCTATGTCTTAAATATTTTTATACATCTCACCAATGCAAGTGTTCCGTTTCCGTAAGTAGGTAGGCTTTACTTACGGAATTCGGACTGTATCAAATAAAACCCGTCTACCTTGATATGCTGAAGTGGCAATGGGCAGGGCACATAGTTCGAAAAACCGATAGACGTTGGGATCCCAAGGTGCTGGAATGGCGACCTCGCACACTAAGTGGACGGACAACAGGCGAGTCGCAGGGAGCCGCTGTATTCAGGTGGCGCAAGACCGTGGCGTATATGGAGTCCCTACAAGATACCTATGTCCAGCAGTGGATGTCTATCCTGGATATGGAATATGATACTAGGTATTTTAGTTTATTAGAGCACGGATGGATCACAATAGCTAGCTTCTGCAAATCTTGTACAGTTTGCCTACTTGTAATCTCTTGAAATTAATTTGTATAAGAAACTGGTGGTGGTGATTTGCATAGCGAAAAGTGCACGTAATTCAATTTATTTAGGTAGGTACCTACATAACGACTCTGTTCAGCTGCATCGGTTGCGTCGAAGAAATGCTACGACAGCAGAAAATAGGTATGAAACTATATTACTTACTAGCTGACCCGCCCCGGCTTCGCTCGGGTGGAGTATTTCGGACTGGGAGTGTCATCGTGAAGCCGTTGCTTGATACCTAAAATATCAATTCACTATCAGAAATTCTAAAATCCCCACGATTTAGGACTTTAGTACTTTGCAGCATCAGGATTGAGGAGTTAGGATCCGAAGTTCAATGATGTAGCCTATGCTTGGTACCTAAATTAATTTTGCATCATCCGCAGTTCCTGAAACATTATAGTTTAGGAGTGCTATACCCTACATCGTCAGGGTTGAGGAGTTGGGACTTGAAGTCTGAGAATAAAGTCGTTGCTTGGTACCTACAATATGAATTCACTATGAACACTTCCTGAATCTTGATAACTCAGGCGGGCAGTAACCCTGCAGCATCAGGATTAAGGAGTTGAATCCAGAATTTTTTATGTGACCACCAAAAAAACTTTTTTTGTTGAATTTAAAAAAAAAAATGCAAATCGGTCCAGAAACCTCGAAAAAATCGATGTAGAAAAAGAACCACCTCCTTTTTGACAGTCGGTTAAAAACCGATGACCTTGAAATATTTACGGAACAATCTTTAAAATATCCCCTTTCTAACAATTCTAACAAAAAAAGAATGAATGAAATCGGACTACGCGTTAATGAATTACAACTCAGTATACATTTTAACTTTCATCCCCTCTCCTACGGGAACCATGCTGAATTTCGGGATAAAAAGTATCCTATATTCTTCCTCATAGTATGACCTCAAATCCTACCAAGTTTCATTGGAATCCATTCAGTAGTTTCAGCGTGATGCGCGGCCGTGATACAGACAGACAGACAGACAGACAGACAGACAAAAATGAAAAAAATTACAGTTTTGGGTTCAGTATCGATTATAGAGTGCCCTCGAAAAAAAAAATTCAAAATATCTTCAATGTACAGAATTTGACCTGTTACAGTTTTATTATAAGTTAAATTAAATTAAATAAATATAAATAAATTAAATAAAAATTAAAAATAAGTCTTACTTTTCAGATACATGAACCAAATCAGTTTGGTATTTACATGGATGTATCTGTGGTACATGCATTTAAACGTAACGAACATTTACGTGATATGGTTGCACCAAACCCTAGCCTTGAAACTGGTTGGACTAGCCTTCGAAATGTGCGCGGTTCAAATAACGAACGATGGAAAGGGTGTGGGCGTTTCCAAAAATACTGAAAACTCCATAACTCCGGAACCAACTGCTATGGATATTATGTCGTATGCTTATTTCTTCATTGGACTTCATAGAGGTAAATAGTAGTAGGTACCTAGTATACATATCGAATTAATAGGGGTTGCTTGCTTATTAACGGCAAAGATAAGTACCTAAAACGGTTAAAGAAAACATCGTGAGGAAACCTGCATGAGTGAGAGTTCTCCATAATGTTCTCAATCAAGGGTGTGTAAAGTCTGCTAGTCTGCTTTTAGGCAGCGTGATTTACTATGGCATAAACCATTCTCATTCTGAGAGGACACTGGAGACCTATTCTCAGTAGTAGGCCGGCGATGAGTTGATGATGATGTAAATTGTACCATTAGAAAGTAGGTTAGATTTTGAACCTATTTGGTGTACTGGTGACGCAGGACGCTCGACCGAAATTGGCAGCGCACGTGGGTAACGTGTTTGCTTTTCACTTGACATTGTATGAGAAAGTTGAGAGGCACGATGATTATCACTGAAATCAAACGCGCGAAAAAGGTTTAGGAAAAGTATTTTTGAGAAAAAACTACCTACTGAATTTATGTTTGCAAAGTAAAGTTATTTCAACTAATGAATAAATAAACTACGTCTAATGATAAATTGTTTTACAATTTTCATATCCCTAATCTTATTTATTTACGCCCAAAGTTGTCATAAATTTAGTGTTAAAATAGGAATCTTTTGAGGCTCGTAACTTTTAAATCAATATTTTTTTCAATGTTTTAGATATCATTGAACCTAGATAACGACGAGATAAATCAATATAATTCTTAGTTTTGTGCGTACAATATCGAATATTGTTGTATTTTCCCTCCTACGTTTGTATGGAGAAAGCACCGAACTGAGTCCCCTTAAACTGTAAAATTATGTAAACTATTTTTAGGTCCATATTACAGATGGAAAATATTTGACGATCATTTCAACGCACCATTTGGTGAGCTGGGTGATTGCCAAATCATCACCGAACAGAAGCTTAAAAAGACGATAGTATGTGCACTAGGATTTTGGATTTTAACTGTGAAATATTCGCAAGACGTAAGTATATTTTTTAATTAGGTAAATGCTCATTACTCCAGTGACCTTTTGGATAATTAATAGGCAAGTATGGCTAAGACACAGCTATAGGATACCCACCCAAAAAAAATCTAATATAAACTGCGGGAACAGAAAATCCAAGACTCAAGACTCAAACGATCCCTGAAGAAAACATGATTTTACTCATATATAATTTAAATAATTTTCAAAGAAAGCGCATAACTGGGTAGGCTCCTGCGGTAGTGCGGCGCGGCGGTGCGGAAAGGGTGTGATGATGTGACGAAAAACTCAAAAGCTCATTGATTCGTCAACTTGGGACAACTGTCACCCCTCCCGCACCGCTCCACTACCGCAGGAGCCTACTCAGTTATGCGCTATACCTACCTACTATTGTCTTTTTTTATAAATTATATTTTACTAGCTGATGCCCGCGACTTCGTACGCGTGGATTTAGGTTTCTAAAAATCCAGTGGGAAATTTTTGATTTCCCGGGATAAAAAGTAGTCTATGTCACTCTCCAGGTCTTTAACTATACCCATGCAAAAAATCACGTCGATCTGTTGCTCCGTTGCGCTGTGATTGAAGGACAAACCAATAAACCAACAAACACACACTTTCGCATTTATATTAAGGGTACTGATTTTCAGCTATACTTGAACGACGTGTTCTACAAGGTATACAGTGGAGAAGTACGTTACTTGTACAACGTGCCACACCTGACGATGTACTTCCTCCATCACCAGGCAGTGATGATGCTGTGCACAAGTGTGTTCACGGAGACAGGCTTTGGGGTGTACCCGGCGAAATGTCACCCTATTCCGGGTTTCGGACCTTCGACTAGACCGAGTTTACTTGCGGTGGCGTAAGTTTACTTGACTTCATTCCTTAAGCAGGCTAACCTGCTTTTCCACTAGAGATGTGCGTTTGCATTGGTGGAAACGGGTTAAACGAAACTATGTTGTTGATGTGAACGGATACGTGCTACGACTATGCGTGCAACGTGGATTAGGGCTATGACTGGGAGCTACGGATACGCGAATGATGTAGCTATGTGCAGATGTGGCGGCGCGCCGTACATACTCTCCCTACCGTCGATGCTTGCTTAGTCGAGTCGCGCATCTTCCTCGCGGCGGTGCATCTTCATAGCACAGCCTACCCGCTACACCGCTTAGATTAGTGGAAATGGTCTTTGATCTCCTCACAGCATAGCAGCAAGTCGCGAGTGTAGTAGACGTTGCATCGATATAATGTATCTTCCATTGACCAAGTCCTGTGTTAGTGACCTTTACACGCAGGCACCACCTCGTAAGCCTGAAGAATACAGAATGTGTGAAACTGACAACAGTCGATTAGACTGGGATACTAACATACCTATCGCATTATACCATTTTAGCATCGACAGGAAATTGGAACGTGGCCGAATTGATGATAACACACTCGGGCCAAAAAGATTCAGGTTTACCTAAGTTTTCTCGCTTTCTCAAATTTTGATATTTACAAATAGGTACCTACCTACCTATCCATTTAGATTTTAGAAAAACCATTTCTCTTGTATAGCGCAGTTTAAAAAATCAAGTAAAAAGAGAAAGAGAGGCGATGTTTGTGCATAGGTTCTTGAATAACGTGCGGAAAACAAAAAGTTTGAATGTCGATCCAATCGCGTTGCAGCATTACCCCGTCGCTTGTCCAGTCTCAATAGTTACTTCACAGTTCACACCACCAAATTGAAAAATCACCCCCTGCACAGGTTTAAAGTTAGAGCTCTTTTTTTGTAAGTAGGTACGTCAAATATAACTTTTAATTTTGTAATTAACAGAGCCAGTTCAACGGAGCTGGCGTTAGAGGAGAAATACAATTTCTCCATGATAAAATGTTTTGACAATGAAGCGGTGGTAATGGGGCCTAAAATGAGAGATACTATGCGCGGCTGGGACATGCCTACACGCTACTGGTTCTGGGCTTATGCGCAGAAAGCGTCATTGAAATCTAATAAGGAAGTGAGGTAAGTATTTAACAGCCGCACTCAGTCGCTAATCGTTAGGTACTTAAGATTGAGTTAAAATGAGACTGATTTATGGGAGAGACATCTCTGTCTCGTTTCAACTAAACTTGAGCAACGATTAAGCGACTCTGAGTGCGGCTGTAAGTATGTTTAGTTGCATTAATGGTTTGTATTGTATCCCTTCTCTATTGAATGGTTACTTTTCATGCAATATCCTTACCTATTAAAAACATGGAAACTTGATTTTTTTAAAAATAAAAATGGCGAGCTAACGAGCAGGCGGGTCACCTGGACTTTCATCTGCATAACCTGAGACTCTAGTACACAAAACTTTGGGATATATAATATGGTAGGTAGTTTATAAATTAAAGAGGGGTTAAATCCCGGAACATATTGGCGATTCCTCTGATGGTGTTAAAGCAATCACTCGATATTAGATGATACGTTTGTTCCTTTGCTTTTAAGTTTTTAACCACTGCTCTATGCAATCGTTCTGTGGTCAAAGTAATCAGTACCCTTTTATTATAAATGCGAAAGTGTGTTTGTTTGTTGGTTTGTCCTTCAATCACGTCGCAACAGTGCAACGGATTAACGTGATTTTTTGCATGGGTATAGATAAAGACCTGGAGAGTGACATAGGCTTTTTACCCCGGAAAATCAGAGTTCCCACGGGATTTTTAAAAAATCTAATTCCACGCGAAGTCGCGGGCATCAGCTAGTATTCTCTAATTGACAGAAGTGCATTTTCTATGCTGGCATGGACAATATGGGCGGGTCCTTCGTTGCCTCGTTTCATTATTGGTTGCACGCTGTGGGTCTACGTGCATCTCGAGGCCGAATTCGCCGATCTTTATGATACATCTGGCTCAGTAAGTATAAGTTCAAAACAAAAACCATGCGAAAACATTAAGGCCCTTTAAGTGGCCTTATTGTGCAAAAGTTAAATGGGTGACCATTTTTTAATGATAGTGAATTGTTTAATTCTGGTGAGGTTCCTGTCTACACTTACAATATAAGGCTGACTAATCAAGTTTATCGTCAAGTTTATAGTGGACTTGAAGCGGACAGTCAACTGATAGTCATACACTGTCAGGTTTACTGGACGCCGCTTCAAGTCCGCTGTAAACTTGATCGTGTATGGCCAGGCCAGGCCATGGTGTGTTTAAATTAAAATCCGATCAATAACTTAGGGAAGTACCTACTTAATTTGTTAAATGATAAACAAAAATCTTCAGGTGTATTTTTCTTGCTGAAATATAACACTGTAAAATCATTCAGTATTCAATTTTGGTACGCCATATTTGATAATGTGAGAGGTCTGTATAGGCGCCATTGGTTAGGATTTAGCAAAAATTAAGTTTTTTATTTCCAGATGAAGCTGCCATGGGACATAGGATTTTCAATAATGCGTTTGTTCTGTCTTCTTTACCTGACACCCTGTTTCGTCATTAAGAACACTTTTGTCGTATTGAGGTACTACAATTCGATATTCTGGGTGTTCCATATAATTCTGTTCATATTGATGCTTTCTTCTATTTACCTTTATAAAACCAGAGTTCAAGTACAAAATTAGAGAGTCAATATTATTAATTTTAATTGAATTTTGGTTCCATGAATAATTTTTTTGTGTTATCTTAATTTGTTTATTGAATGCTTACCTAGGGTACAAGGGCCAGCATTATCTGTACTGTTTCGCGACCATTTTTACGGCTATCGCTGCAAAAAAGTCGCTTTAGGGACGGCCCTTAGGTCTGAAATTGTTACCTACACGATTTTTCTACGAAACTATGTATTTTATTTTTTATTTAGCACTGTTAAAAAAGATAATTTGGCCATAGTATTTTCTACAATAACCAAAATAATATTATCTTGTAATGTCGACGAAGCGCGATTCAAAACGAACTGAGCCGATTAGTATTGTATTGTATGTATGATGAAGTGACAGATGAAAGACAATTTTCCTTAAAAAAAAAAGAATTATTGCACATTGAATAAAATATGTTTATTGCAGTGAAACTTATAACTAACCTAACTATAAAAATAATTTGGTGTCCAAATTAAAAATAAATCACATTAAATTATAACAATTTTAAAATATCACAGACCATCCTTATTCTGTTATTTATTGGAAGACGTTTTGTTGGTCTTTTGCATATAACTTAAACTACATAATACCCGAGAGTGGTAAATTTTGAGGAGGTGCTTTATAAACAACTAGTAGGGTGCGTGGGTGTGCGGACCACTGAAGTGGTCCGCGAGCATGCAGCGTTGCTTTTGCAAAACGCGGACCTGGTCTTGAATAAGATTTTTTTATAGTTTGGTCGTCCATATATTTTGTACGGAAAAATAAATTCCGCCATCTTGAATTTTTTTTCTATTCATCGAGTAGACTTTCGGATTCTGAACATCTTTTGCTAAGAAACCACTCTTCCATCTTTTATACTCTCCGAGACGGATACCGACGAAATTTGTATGGCGGCCATCTTTTTTTCGCTATTTTGATTTTTTTTTTCAGCTCACTGCCAATTGGATGACGTTTCGAGTGACATTTGCTCGAGCACCCCCCACCTATCTTCAATACCTTAAGCGTACTCTTCACCCATCTCCGAAATCCTCAATCATCAGCTCTCTACGTATTTTTCCTCCGAATGAATTTTTGTCCTCTATACGAAACCATCAGTGAAAAATATTTTTTTCATACAAAAATGTTCAGGAGAGGTGATCAATGAGTGAGTCAGTCAGTGAATCAGCACGAACAGCTATATACATATATATATTAATAAAAGTTTATAAATTGTAACGTTCTGCTTTATAGCAGGGATACATCACCAGTGCACGGACGCCGCCACCGTGTCAAGGTAAGGGTTGGAAAATAACTTTTTATAAGAAAAAAGATTCTGCTTTGTTTTAAAAATATGTTTAAAAATGTTTTTATTTTATTTCAAGAAATGCTTAAAACACTTTTTAAAATATTTGTCAAAAACTTGGTTTAAACCAATGCCAACCCTGGTCATGATACGGCATCCTCGACGTAGCATGGTATAGAGGCATTATGCGTTATAAATGAATGAATATACTTTTATTGTACACCACAAAATTATTACAGAAAAAGACATACAAAGCAAAACAAAAATTAAGGCAAGTACAATTATTTGAAAATGAAGCAGATTCTTTACAGATTTAGACATTACAAGATGTATGTTGGTACACCGTTCATCTGTTAAACCACCATACCAATTTTCAACTGTTATACACCTCAAAATTTGCTACGGGCTCTCGGGCTATAACAAAGGTTAAAAATAAGGGTTACAAAAACTTAAGGCGCGGTTTAAATCGCCGTTAAACTCGGGAGTTGTATGAAACTGAGAGGTTAAGACCCAATTTCACCAATCATTTAACCCATGTTTAGTTAAACATTGAAATGCTATCCCTGTTTGGCAGATGACAAAGAATGTTAACTAAACCATGATTAATTTGCTTGGTGAAATTAGGCATAAGCGTCTGTTTTAGTTGCGCCTAAAGTTTTTGTGATAAGACAGATAATTATTGTCTTTTCATATTAAAATACAATAGGGACTCCATTATTACATATACACAAAGCTTAGCTTGTATCAATTCAAATGTTATAAAATTGGGCCTAATCAACTATTCAGCTAAGTACTTCTATTATGTTTTCCTTACGTTTAGACGCACAACGCCAAAAGCGCAAAATATCAAAAGACGTACACTGCTACGCAAAATGCAGTACATATAACATTTACGCGAAATTCCAAATCGCTATGTTAAAAAAAACATAACTAAGTATATAAATAAAACTATAAAATATTAAGGGCGAATACGCACTGCATCCGATCCGAATCCGTGAAAATACGTTTCGAAGTAGTCACAGAAATACTTGTATGGTAACTTACGCACTGTGACTCCGACCTCCGTCATCAGAGTTCTCTCCGACAACCGTGAAAATATCTCGGATGTGCCTCGGATTCAAATTTGACATATAACGTAGATATGTCAAAGTAATCCACTGTATAGCTAGGATTTCGATCAGAGATCGGATTAGTGCGTAAGCAACTATATAGGTAGAGTTCGGTCAGAGTTTTTTATATCCGTATTTTCACGGACTCGGATCGGATGAGTGCGTAACTGCTCTAAGGGTCTCTTAAATTTTTATGGATCAATTTCTCAAAATTTAGGAGACCCTTAAAAATAAAGAAGTCTTTAATATTTAAAAAGACCGTGCCGTGCTTACACTACAAAAGTTTGGGTTTGGTATTTCTAAACGTTTCGTAATCCATTAGTTATAATCACCCAAATATTGTCCAGCTAAGGCCTAAGGTTAACCAATCTTCTGTATTAACGTCATGCGAAGCGATAACGAAATCGAATAATATAAACTTACGGATACTATACCAGATTGTATCTTTGACATAAATAATTTGAATAAATAATACAATGGGGCTAATTCTCTTGTACACATTCTCTAAACTAAACTAAATTAACAGGTCAAAATCTAGTGCTATCCTTTTCCGCAAGCAGGACTATGACAGGGATAGCAATAGATTTAGACGTGTCATTTTAGTTTAGTTTAGACAATGTGTACAAGAGAATCGTCCCCAATGTGTCCCTAAATCCATCCATAATATTATATATTGCTTATATCGAATAGACTTTGTAGATAGTAACGAAATAACAAATTAATATTTATTGTCTTAAAACATTGCACTTATGGTACTACTTTATTTATTTATCCCTTTATTTTCGTAGACTCGACAGTTATTTTGGGATCCTCTATAGTGGATTTGTTCTGGATTAGTCTTAACTCTATAAGAGCTGGCGGGATTTTTCCAGAAGTGTGAATCGCTGAAATTGGAAACGATATTTTAGATTGTAGTCTTATTATCGACTTCATTGACAGTGGTGTAGGAACTAGTGGTGACATGACAGCACACTTTCATCAGTCGATTTTGCTAGTTAGGCGTAGTTGATCTAAATCGGTAATCAGATGGGACACCAATTGTATCTGTAAATACTACGCACTCAAACAATAGCCAGCTATTTTGAAATCAAGACTGCGACCTGCTTATAGTGGTCGTAAGCGCCTGAGCAGTGCCGCTGCGTCATCCTACATAGAAATCGCTGTACAATGCCACACGATGCGTTACGACGTTCGTGCGGTGCCGCGCCGCACACGCAACGGACTTGGGACCTGAGAGACGAGGCGGGGAGGGGTGGTGCAGTGAAACGCCATAACTTTCTGCCGGAGCGGAAACGTAGCACCGCACCGCAACGCACCGGAAACGCATTGTGTGGCCTCAGTACCTTATCTACGAGAAAAAAGAAAAGTAACAAACCTCTAGCTTTTTCATAAGTGTCTTTAACAATGTGTTGCAGTGTCGCTATAGTTTTTTCAAGGGTTAATTTCAAATTGTTATTAGTTTTGTGGAACCACGCCAGAAAGAGGGCCGCGAACAGATCTCCAGTGCCCGTGAAATTTGCATTCAGTTTCGTCATTTCGATCTTGTAACAGGATTCTGAAAATATTTTCATGCATAACTCAATTTAATATTTAGTACCAAAAAAGCTTACTGTTATAAAGAACAGTTTAAAAATCTAAAATTTGTCATCAACTATTTTTTTACAGAAATGCTTGAAGGTGTGAAAATATATTTTATATTAAGTAAGTTTTTTAACCTATAATAGTGGTAATGGTATTTTACAGATCACTGTCAAGCTCTACACTACATTGTCTTTCATACAGTTCCTTTTATTAGAAATGTACGACTTTTAATAAAAGTCGCAGGCGCCACAAGAGGATCGCGGCGATAGTCTCGCCGTGCCACCAAATTCGATACAACTCTTATAGACCAACTATCTTATTCTCGCGACTTCGACCGCGTAGACTACATAAATTTCAAACCCCTATTTCACCCCCTTAGGAGTTGAATTTTCAAAAATCCTTTCTTAGCGGATGCCTATGTCATAATAGCTAAGTGCATGTCTAATTTCAGCCCGATCCGTCCAAAAGTTTGAGCTGTGCGTTGATAGATCAGTCAGTCTGTCAGTCACCTTTTTCTTTTATAATTCTTCTCAGGGTGATCCTATCACCGGCGATAGCAAGTCGAACTCGTTGCAATTTCCTCGCCCGTGGAGATGGCGCCTATGCCTTCAGATTCGTATTCGTCACAATTGAATATTTCAAACTAAACAGATCAAATAGCACTATTATTATACCTTTATTACTGGCAATACCAATAATATTCTCCCCATCTCCCAAATCTGTACTGCTCAGGACCACTATCTTTACTCCTTTATCATGCAATGCATCTATGACCTTTAGAGCTCCGTTCAAGTCCTGCATCTTAAGCCCGGTCATCAGTTCAGCTTCAAACTGGTTGGGTGTTAATATGTCTGCGAGGGGTACTACTATATCTCTGTATACCGGTAAGATATCCTCTGGTACATACATTTTACCGTTGTCGCCCATCACTGGATCACACACTGTAAAAGGAAATAAGAAAATCTAAATATATAAAAGAAAAAGGTGACTGACAAACTGACTGACTGATCTATCAACGCACAGCTCAAACTACAGGACGAAATTTGGCATGCAGATAGCTATCATGACGTAGTCATCTGCTAAGAAAGGATTTTTGAAAATGCAACCCCTAAGGAGGTGCAATAGTTAATATTGTAACTATATTGTAGGTAATAAAGTGCATGTAGATTTATATAAAAGCTAATAACCTTAAAAAGCAAAGCAATAATATTAACAGTTTCATTAACTTTTATGTTGTTTGAATAGTTTATGGTCCAAACAATACTATCTTGGCGTTAAGAATTAAGATTACTTTTCCCTTGATAACATTGAGAGTCTATACATAGGGTGAGTTTTTAACAGTTTCACATAAAGATTTTATTCATTGATTGCTCTTTTGCAGATTATATCGCAGTAAATCTTTAACTGTGATAGCTTAGTGGTCAGGACATCCGTCTCTTAATCGGAGGTCGGAGGTTCGATCCAGGGCACACAGCTCTAAATTTTCGGCGTTATGTGCGTTTTAAGAAATAAAACATCGTGAGGAAACCAGTAGGTATGCCTGAGAGTTCTCCATAATGTTCTCAAAGGTATTTGAAGTCTGCCAATCTGCACTTGGCCAGCATGGTAGACTATGGCCAAAACCCTTCTCATTCTGAAAGGAGACCGGTGCTCTGTAGTGAGCCGGCGATGGGTTGATAATGGTGACGACGATGATGAAATCTTTACCTAATATGTAATTAGATACTCGAGTCATGTCCCATAGATAGTAGTAAGTATCTACATGTAGTACGTAAATCACTTCCACAAGCACCTCGCAAGAGAGCTAACGGGTCGACGTGTTTTTTTTGCATGAATTTAGTTAAATATTTGGAGAGTAACATATTTTATAGGTACTGAAAAATCTTAACACCTACCGATACGTACTGAGGTATTCACGCGGATGAAGTCGCGGGCATCAACAAGTGAGTTAGCAAACGATACTCAATAACGTATTTAAGTATGGAAAATACACACTTTTCGAATTACAAAATAATTGGAAACCGACAACAAAACATGATTAGTTTGTAAGTTGCAGTCAAGGCTGTTATTACAATGTTTAATCATATTGGCCTTGTTTATTTGTGGAGGCAAAGCAATTTATCTCAAGACATACTTACCTACTTGTATATATAATCAAGAGCTAAATATGGAAATAAGGAGGCAAGTATTTATTTAATACTTAGCTACAGGATAAATTAAAAAAACCATAGTAATTTTTTAATTTATTGCAGCTAAATTCACACATATGTACCTAATATATGTATTATACTTGCACTGGCAGCTGCAATGAAAATGTGAAGTGGTGATAGTGCTTTAGATGGAAACCTAGAAGATGCATATTTATTCAGTGAGGTGATGTAAAAAAAACCGGCCAAGTGCAAGTCAGACTCGCGCACTGAGAGTTCCGTATTACAATCGTATTTTATCGACATTTTGCATGATAAATCAAAAACTATTATACCTAAAAATAAATAAAAATCTGTTTTAGAATGTACAAGTGAAGCTCTTTCATATGATACCCCACTTGATATAGTTATCTTACTTCGAAAATTGAAAATACTAATTATTAGTTTATGACCACAATATAATTTTTTTTGTGTGATGTGACCACAAATTCACGGTTTTCAGATTTTTCCCCTAAAACCAGCTATAAGACCCACCTACCTGCCAAATTTCATGATTCTAGGTCAACGGGAAGTACCCTGTAGGTTTCTTGCCAGACCGACCGACAGACGGACAGACAGACAGACAACAAAGTGATCCTATAAGGGTTCCGTTTTTTCTTTTGAGTTACGGAACCCAAAAATAGAAATGGGAAGGATGTTTTATATCCCAACAGTGCACATAGAGAAAGTAAATCAACATGTCTGTTCAATGTTCAGCAGTAAAAAGGTAACAAAATGATACAGATATACTTCTGTATTTTTATTAAGAACCATTCAACTACATCACTACCCATGGTTTGTCCCTCAATCACGTCGCAACGGAGCAACTGCTCGGCGTGATTTTTTGCACGGGTATAGTTTAAGACCTGGGTAGTGACATAGGCTACTTTTATCCCAGAAAATTAAAGTTTCCATGGGATTTTCAAAAACTAAATCCAAGGGTTATTTCAAACAAAAATTGTATTCTATGAAGCTCTCAATATTAGTTTATTAGTTCACTGGACATACAGTTGTAAGCAAAACGAGTTGCAGTCTGCAATAATTTTTTTTCAGAATTACCTTTCTTGTGCGTTGTACTACGTCATCATCATTAACCAATCGCCAGCTAGTGACGGAGCATTGATCTCTCAGAATGAGAAGGGTTTAGCCATAGTCAACCATGCTAAAGAGCTAGGTGCAAGCCCAGGATTGACCCCCAACCTCCTGAGGAGGAGGTTAACATACTAACCACTACCACAGCAATATGTCATACTACATAGAAGTCAAATTGTTAAAAGCAGTGATTTGGGGACTTACCATAAATCAGATTGGGGTTTTTCTCTCTCAATTTTGTGATAATTTGAGCAATTTGTTTCAACGAATCAGGAGATCTGGAATATCCAGTCAAGAAATGGGTGTAATAGTCAACTTCATTTAACCTCAACCCTTCAATGAGTTCCTCAAGATCTTCATTTCTGAGAAGTGGTCCTTTGATATGCTTGTAAGCTGTGTGTGTTGAAAACTGTACTGTGTTGATGGCATCCACTTCAAAACCTAAAACCTGTATTTTGTATTTAAGTATAGTATGGGACAGGTTGAAATCATAATCGGGGAGAAAACGCCCCGCACAGCCGCATAGCCCCCGCACTAACCCAGTTAGGACGAGCCCTGGTGACATGCGGGTGTGCTGGGCGGCCCCCCGCCTCGTGCCCCAATTGCCATCTTAACTTATCGTGTTCTGTAGTAAATTTTTTTTCTAACAACATTAGGGTCAAACATAACTTACAAATTGCTGGGTCTCAGGCTTTAGGTCATAAAAATTAGTACATCATTATAAACGGTTTTTTGACTGCATAATTTTTTTTAAACATCAGGTATTAAGTAGGTAGGTAGGAGGTCCTACAGAAAAAAATAAAATTATTAACAAGCTCTTTTTGGTTCAGAAAATAGGAGTTGGTGCAAATTTGTATCAGTAGTTTGATGTAGTAGTTAATTTATAAAAATACTTACTTGAAGAGGAAAAACAGCACTCTTGTTGCCTACATATCCATGGACGACATGACTTTGAATGGAAAGAACTTTGGGTGTTGAGTCTGTAGACATTTTTTATCTGGTGACATTACACATGAGTACTTAAGTAATCTATATATATAAAAGGAAAAGGTGACTGACTGACTGACTGACTGACTGATCTATCAACGCACAGCCCAAACTACTGGACGGATCGGGCTGAAATTTGGCATGCAGATAGCTATTATGACGTAGGCATCCGCTAAGAAAGGATTTTTGAAAATACAACTCCTAAGGTATATAGGGGTTTGAAATTTTGTAGTCCACGCAGACGAAGTCGCGAGCATAAGCTAGTTATTTCAATATGAAGGTTTAGGCCACAGCCCAGCAAGCTGGCTAAGTGAGTATCGGTGGGCTTCGTACATATTTTACTTTTAGGCATGCAAGTTTCCCCACGTTTTCCTTCATCGTTAAAATAAGTGATATTCGTAAAACGCCCATAGCTCCAAAAAGATAGAGGTGCGTGACAGGGATCAAACCCTGCACCGCCAAATAGGAGGATAAAGTCATAACCAGTATGCTTAGAATATTATAACCTAATATTTTTTAAGTTAAGAACTTACCGGCTATTTAAGGTTAGTTCTCTTGGTAAAAGATGAGTAGGTACCTACTTAATGTAAAACATTAAACTGCTATTTAGTTATTAAATAAATAATTTTAATTTTCAAAATTAGCAATACACTCCACTCTTCACAAATTTTTTTTTTAAATTTATTTTACGGCCCTGGATAACACTCCTTTAAGGCCTACTCTTCACAAAATCAAATCGCCACCACAGACGAATAATCGAATCCACAGAGTACATTATATATACTGATCGAATCGAACTTTGAAATAAGAAATGTCATAATGAAAGTACAAGTGCAACAAGAATCTTTTGGCGCGTGGCCAAAATCGGAACTAACATCGCAATCTCATACACAATCTCAAAACTAAAATGTCACCGTTTAAATGCATCTAAATGTATTGCTATCTCTTTCATAGTGTTCCTAGACTGGAGTTAGGCCAGTTAGGCACATTGCACAACAATGTTACCCGTGTGGCCGTGTATCTCTGCCGTGTCTACTTGTACTATAAAAATCGTGATTGAAATAGTTCTTAAATTGAGGTGTTATTTACAGAAATGACCATATTTTTAATTTTGGTATTTTATTTCATGTAAGACCAGTGGCGAGGATGTGTCTGCGGGCGAATGGGTATATGGTTTAACCTAGGTACTAGTTTTTAAAAGGAGCGCGCGAAGCAAAAGGTTGATTGACGAACGAATGCACAGCACAACAGACACCCCCATCGCCGGGCCTCTCTTGTATCACCAAAATCAAATGAATCCATAAATCACCCATAGATATAAGGTCAGAGTTCACTTTAACTGCATGTAAGAATGTGTAGAAATCGTAAATTTTTTGTATTGTATGTTTATTGTATGTTTCTAGTAGAGTTACAGGACTTAAAATAATAATTGAAATGATATAATTTATACTGATTTATTTGATAACTAATAGCTTATTGAAACAAAAATGATTCTTAACAAATTTATTACACCTATTATAGTCCGCGCCAAATAAATAGTCGTTCTTGAAGTTAACCGCAAGAGGCGTCGCAATAGCATTTTAGGCGTCAGTGGGATGTGCGACGCGAGGGAGCGAAACACACCAGCCCGCGCGCCGCACCTCCATTAGTATGAGTAATACATCCGTACACAGTGCACAAGGAACAATACCTGCGCGAGCTCGCATCGTAGATCAGACGCTAGTGTGACTATTTAACTACCGGGAACTATACCAATTACCTTATTGACTAGTACCAGCTGGGCTTTCTTGTGTAGTTTCATATGCTCTTTCTAAAGTGTCTGTGATAATTTTCATATCATTCTCAATGCTCCTGGCCCAATTCTCAACATCACCTATTTCTTTTAATGCACTACTGAAATTTTCCACTAGTGCCAACCATTGTTGTGTTTGCTTGGAAAAGTTTATAGCTCCTTGGTGAAGTAATTTTGCTTCTGCATCCAATTTTTTTTGGTTCAAATAAGCCTGAGCTACTCTGTAATATTGAAAGAATCATCCCATCAGTTACTTTTTCTCACAAGAAAATACTTGTAAATTCAAGATTTTAATTCGGCCCCGGAAAATAAATGAGTTTCCATGGGATTTTTAAACCCCTAAATTCACATAGATGAAGTTGTGGGCATCATTTACTTAGTACAGATACAGCTTGCATACTGGAGATGGACATAATGCTTTTTATCCTGGAAAAGCAAGGAGTTCCCATGGTGAATTTTAAAAACCTAAATCCATGTGGACAAAGTCGCACGTGCAGGCACTGTCTAGAAAAAAAATCAGAGATCTTACAACTTCAGTAGCATAATACTTGTAATATTATTCATGCTTACCCAACATTTAAGTGATCTACAAGCGCTTGAGTCAAATCATTTGCAGCTGCAATGCATTCTTTGCGTTTTTGTTCTGCAAAATAAATAGTATTTTAAGTAGAAGTGTAGGAATTAGTAGTTATATCAATTAATTAAGTGCTTTTACATATTTTTTTTACGAGAACACAAGCTATTCAAAAAGAAAAAGGGGTAGATCATTACAAAGATGGGTCGATGATAAATTGCTATGAATAAACTTCAGATTGGTCTTCTTGTTTTGCTATCATGTACCAATCATAATCATCATCATAATGATCAACCCATGACCGGCTCACTACAGAGCATAGGACTCCTCTCAAATGAGAAGGGTTTTGGCCATAGTCTACCACGCTGGCCAAGTGTGGATTGGCAGACTTTACACACGTTTGAGAACATTATGGAGAATTCTCACGATGTTTTCCTTCACCGTTAAAGCAAGTGATATTTAATTTTCATAAAGCGCACATAATTCCGAAAGTTTTGGTGCTTGCCAGGGAGCGATTCCCCAGCCTCCGAATACACCAATATCCTGCCTTAATAATAACAGTTCCTTATTATAGCCATTCCGACATTAAAATTGGTGTGTGTGACAACTTCACAGGACAGGTTAGGATATGGCCGATAAGAGCATCGTTAACAGTTAAGGACATGGAATTCAAGTAAGGGTATACATAAAATGCTGTAAAAATTAACACGGATGTTAAATAATATAGTGATATTTACCTTGTACAACTCTTTGGGCAGCTTGTTTAGTTTGATGTTCCTTTATCAGGGCTGACAGCATTTTAGAGCGAGCAATAAACTCTTTTGTTCGCCTATTTTTCCACTCCAAATGCGTGATTAGAAATGTTCCGAATTATCTTCTGCGTGACTTTAGATTGTAAATTCGTTATAACAGCACTTTGATAAGTTCAAATCAAAGAAATTGAGAATTTATTTTCAGTTGTTTTTGTTTACATAAATCGTTGCATTTTTGTTGTCAGAATTGACAGCTGTCATGTAACTATTATCTGTCAAATACGTCAAAATAGCAAACTTTTCAAGAAACATTTTTTACCTACCGTAGATAGAGTAATAAAGGTAGATGCAGGAACGTTTGCTTTCTCATTCGCACTAAAAAGAGAGCACTGATAAAGTTACTTATGTGATGAACAGAGACGCAGCTAACCTATTTTTTGTCCCTTATCGTGTAACTGGTTATTTTTTCAAAAATACATACAAGAAGTTGCAAAACAAACTTTGAGAATTCGTGGCGTAATTGTATTGTATCATGAGTTATTTACTTGTTTTCACATAAAAAACCATTATTGACTACTAAACAATGGTAATAATTGTCGTGTTATTCATCGTTACGTCGTGCTATCACTATCTCATACGCGGTTACACAGTACCTTTGTCAAAGAATTTCTAAGTACTACTTTGCATTCCTATGTCGATGACCTTTGTAGCTTTATACGGTTCTGGGACCTAGCATTTTATTACGAATTTTATTCTAAACTAGCTGATGCCCGTGACTTCGTCCGCGTAGATTTAGGTTGTTAAAAATAACCCGTAATAAAAACGCCATAATCGTGGTATGTAACCGTTATCTATATTAAAATATACCTAAGTGGTAGTAAATAATAGATCGTGTCGGCCTCCTAGTCCGGGATCCGGAGGTTTGTGCGTTTTAAGCAGAAGATTTGGTTTACTCCGCGCCGGTTTTAAGCATTAACGGTGAAGGAAAACATCGTGTGGAAACCTGCATGCCTGAGAGTTCTCCATACATAATAGCTACACACTATTAGTAGGCCTACGGCTACTTACGTTTAAGTATTCTTAGTTTAATATTTTATTCTTAGCCTTTTGCAATTTCAAAATGTTTACTTTAAAATAAATACCTAGAAGTGAAAATGTCTAGACAGATTATTAATATAAATCCAGTAAACCTGCCTCGTCACATGTAACAAATTGAGGTGGGATCGGGGCTTAGTTCATGATGCCGTCTACCCGATTTGGCGGAAATTACGTGCCGCCCGCTCCACTCTGATCCGGTTTGGAGTCTGCCCTCTATTTGTATTTGTACCAAAACGTAGGTAGGTACCTACCTACCTATCTTCTATAATATAAAAAATCACAAATCTTGGTCATCGCAAATCTCGAGAACAGCTGAACCGATTTAGCTAATTCTTTTTTTATAATATTCCTTGAAGTACGAGGATGGTTCTTACGGAGCGAAAAATTTAAAAAAATTGAATCATGTTAGTTAGGTGTAGTACGCTACAGGTTGAGATGGCAATCGGGGAGGAAACGTCCCGCATAGCCCCCGCGCTAACCTGGTGGTGGTACCTAACGCCTATAAGTACTTATTTCTGGAACATGATCCTCTATACTCATGAATTATTGTGTTTCAAATAAATGATAACGATTTGATTAAAAATATTCCACACAAAAGATTTAATCCGCTTCCAATAAAGAGTTGTCCTAGAATCGTTTTTCATGACCGAGAGCAATTTAAACCGCTATTGCTGTAATCGGATTCACTCTTCCGCCATTTTGGACTTCGTTGCAATCGCGGAAAGAGGGAGTTATCTTTTATTTGCATTTAATGTTTATTGCTGCATTTTTGGGGCACATATAGTAAGCCATTTGGGCTCATACATTAGTATACATTCGTATTTTAAAAAGTGAAGACAAAGTCGTATGCTTGTGTGTGTAACCGGTAACGGCAGAGGCTAAGCCTACGTACAGTAGCCGGCAGGAAATATTGTACATCGACCTTTAAAAAGAGGTTTCGACTTCGTAGAGCGTTGTCTCTGTCACTCATACCTATGTGACGTTTTGTCGGTCTCAACAACAGAGACAACGCTCTACGAAACCGCTATCTTTCTAAAGGTCGATGTACAATATTTTCTGCCGTAAGTTCTTAAGTAGATTTTTATGCACCTTTGGGTAAAATAACAGCTACGAGCATGCTTCTAAAAATATTGTGGTCCATTACCAGTTGTTGTTATGGGGTAACTAGCTCTGCTTAGAGGCTTTAAGTACTAAGTAAGTATAAGTAAGAATAGTATATTATATACCTAAGTAAGATATTTAGTATCAAGGCCGTAAGTAGGTACATTGGTACACAAACTATTCGATTTTCGCAAGCCGCTCCCTTCCCCGCGCCGCTAAGGTCGTGGGTAGGCGAAAATCGAAATGAACTTCCATCCGAGTTTTCCAGCATAAGTGCATAGAGCGGTCGACGGGCAATTTCAATTGAAATTGTTAGAGCCGCGCTGAATCGTTGCGGTATCACTTATCAGTGATAAGTTATACCGCAACGATTCAGCGCGTATCAGAGTTGCTTATTTATAACATAATATAGGTAGTTATTGAAGTAAGCAACCATTTAAACCTATTTACATAACATTTAAAAATGATCCTAACAAATAAATTCAACGAGGCTCCACTCGAGATGCAGTGCCAACTTTTAAAATTTGAATAGGTATAGCTCGTATCACAATACCACAAGCCTATCACAATCACATATAGCTCGTATCACAATACCTAATATCACAAGCACGTCTAGTCCTATTTACCTATATACACCTAAATATACTATAATCTACACTAATCTATCAATATCATCAATCATCAATCATCAATCATCAATATCAATACTTATAATAAAACTGTAACAGGTCAAATTATGTACATTGAAGATATTTTGAAAATTTTTTTTCGAGGGCACTCTATAATCGATACTGAACCCAAAACTGTAATTTTTTTCATTTTTGTCTGTCTATCTGTCTGTCTGTCTGTCTGTCTGTCTGTCTGTCTGTATCACTGCCGCGCATCACGCTGAAACTACTGAATGGATTCCAATGAAACTTGGTACGATTTGAGGTCATACTATGAGGAAGAATATAGGATACTTTTTATCCCGAAATTCAGCATGGTTCCCGTAGGAGAGTGGATGAAAGTTAAAATGTATACTGAGTTGTAATTCATTAACGCGTAGTCCGATTTCATTCATTCTTTATTTGTTAGAAAGGGGATATTTTAAAGATTGTTCCGTAAATATTTCAAGGTCATCGGTTTTTAACCGACTGTCAAAAAGGAGGTGGTTCTTTTTTCTACATCAATTTTTGCGAGGTTTCTGGACCGATTTGCAATTTTTTTTTAAATCAATAAAAAAAGTTTTCGTGGTGGTCACATAAAAAATTCTGGATTTAACTCCTTAATCCTGATGCTGCACGGGTTACTGCCCGCCTGAGTTATCAAGATTCAGGAAGTGTTCATAGTGAATTCATATTGTAGGTACCAAGCAACGACTTTATTCTCAGACCTCAAGTCCCAACTCCTCAACCCTGATGATGTAGGGTACAGCACTCCTAAACTATAATGTTTCAGTAACTGCGGATGATGCAATATTAATTTAGGTACCAAGCATAGGCTACATCATTGAACTTCGGATCTTAACTCCTCAATCCTGATGCTGCAAAGTACTAAAGTCCTAAATCGTGGGGATTTTAGAATTTCTGATAGTGAATTGATATTTTAGGTATCAAGCAACGGCTTCACGATGACACTCCCAGTCCGAAATACTCCACCCGAGCGAAGCCGGGGCGGGTCAGCTAGTACTTCAATAAAATTATAAATGCGACGACAGACAGACAACAAAGTGATCCTATAAGGGTTCCGTTTTTCCTTTTGAGGTACGGAACCCTAAAAACTTCGCAAAGAAATGAGAACAACCAACGAACTGGAAAAATCAAAGCAGTCCCTGTGAAGCTCTTTTAAATAAAATCTTCGTTCCTCGCTCCAGTAACCCGACCGGAAGATTTGCCATTCATTCCCTTCACATATGTTTACTTTCACGGCATAAATCTGGTAAAGGACGATAGGTAGAACCTGGACGATTTTCTTTGATGTTATTTTTCCTATAAAATGTTTAGCGTTTCGAAACGTAGGTGTCTTTACCTGCTTAAAATGTAACACATGACTTATTTTTAAAGTGAGTACCTTAGGTAGGTACTCACTTTAAAAATAAGTGTCATTTAAAAATAAGCACGGGCGAAGCCTCCAGATCGGAGCCAATTTCACATTATCATGATCAACCCATCGCCAGCTCATTACCAGCTCGGGTCTCCGCTCAGAATGAGAAGGGTTTTTTGAACTGAGAAACCCCTTGACTGCAATCTCAGCTGCTAATAAGTGATAATGTAGTCTAAGATGGAAGCGAGTTAATCTGGACAGAGTATGGTAGTTTTTATTAAACCCATACTTACCTCTTTGGTTTCTACACCACACCGGAATGCTAAATCGCTCTGCGGCACAGCTTTGCCGGTTCGGCCATGGTCCACCATGCTGGCCAAGTGTGGATTGGCAGACTTCACACACATTTGAAAACATTATGGAGAACTCTCAGTCATGCAGTACAGGTTTTCTTCACGATGTTTTTCTTCCAATTTAGAAATTATCTCGCACATTGACCCTGTACAGAAATCGATTCCTGGTCCTCCCATTTCTAAGACCACAGGGAGGTTGAATGCGGTGGTTAGATGTAATGTGAGGGTAGGCGAGTGCAAAGCCCGCACTTCGAACCGGATCACTAGAGCGAGTTGCGTGTAATTTCTGCAAAATCGGCTAGACGCCATCTCGAGCTGAATCTCCTTACCCTCGCAATTTGTTATGTATATTATATAAATTTTCCATTTAAGTATTAAGTATGTACCTAGAACGAATTATCCTAATTTTAACTCGGCGTTTTAAGTTCGCGTAAAAATTATCACCACTAAGTATATTATCATCATACAAGTACAACAACCGACCATCGAAAAGTGTGATTTATTACCTATTTTAAATAAAACGTTGGTCTTTGACCTTATCATAATCGCAATAATTTTATTAATCGTGAAAGTTTGGATATATGGATATAATTTAAACCCTCAATCAACACTTATCTAGGCTACTTTTTATTCTGGAAAATTGAAGTTTCCGCGGTATTAAAAACCTTTATCCACGTGGATGAAGTCAAGAGCATCATCCTAACGGGTAGGTAGTTCTTCCCTAATATGGACAAACCTAAGTAGGTATCTTCCAAAGTAGGTAGGTACTACATACCTACCTAATTTCCAATTTGGCGCGGTTTTCCAATTTCATATATGGCGCGGTTTAATGTAGGTATAGTAGGTACGCGACAGGTTGAAATGGCAATCGGGGAGGGAATACCCCGCACACCCGTACAGCCCCCGCGCTAACCCGGTGCGGGCGAGCGAGTGTGCGGAGCATCCCCCAGCCTCATGTAGGTACACCGATTATTTATAACGCCGCAAGCCGCAACAAAGCTTTGTCGTACTGGTTGTGCTTATGGTAAAAAGTGGGCTAGTGATGAATTCGATTCGAATAAAAAACCCTTCGAATTGAAATTTTTCCGTCCACGGCCCCATTACGATTTCATGTACGGCAAAGTACCAGTAAGTACATGATTGCATTGCATTAATTATACCCCGCTAATGGAAGAGGACGGTATTGATTTTCGCTTATCGTTTATTACGATGCCAGCTGCGACATCGAAAAAGATTTGAACCTTGTCCCATTAAACTTCGTTTTAAAAAAGGGCAGAACGGGGGGTGATCGTTTGAAACATGTTAAAGTTTTCGGTAACATATAACTAGGTATAACGAAAAATTCATGGATAAATAAGCTTTTTAACTTGGGAAGCGCTTATAACACACTAGATGATGCCCGCGACTTCGTCCGCGTGGATTTAGGTTTTTAAAAATCCCGTGGGAGCTCTTTGATTTTCCGGGAAAAAGTAGCCTATGTCAATCCCCGGGATGCAAGCTATTTCTGTACCCAATTTCCTCAAAATCGGTTGAACGGATGAGCCGTGAAAGGCTAACAGACAGACAGACAGACACACTTTCGCATTTATTATAGTAATTATTAGTATAAAAGTGTGGATTATCCTAGTCAATATTAATAAAAATATTAATTTCAATTTTTTTATTTACATAAATAAAACTTTATTGCTAACTTAACTTACTGGTAGTAGAGTCTACCAGTACTGCCAATATTAACACTAGGTGGTGTGTAAATGGGTATGTAAGCACCCTTATTTTTGATGAGATGTGTCAACATTGGTTAAGCGTCTTTCCCGTCTTTCCTTTCAGGATGATTAATAGTGCTGAAACGGGCTTTTAATTTTTCCGTAAACTCGGGGTCGTCCCAGCCCCAAAGATAATGTGTTCCGTCGCCAGTCCGCTGTGACCTTTGCTTTATAATATCTGGGGTAACCATTTTCAAATCATAAGCTTGTCCGATCTGAAACCGAATAAATTAGGTATTATTGAAGTGAAAACTTGTTAAGGCGCGTTTGGCGTATTTGGGATGGGTAAAAACTTCAAGAAAAAATAGGTTTTGACTAAGTGCATTCGGATTTCGTCAGCATTGCCTCAGGCATTGCCTGGGCTGAGTGAGTGATAGGTCGATCGCGTTTCCAATTTCTTAGGAATAGGTGTATCTACTTATAATGTTATTATATAATTTCCAACGGAGTCGAGGGCAAAAGCTGGTAATCTGTCTCTGCTTATCGCTCATTGCTGAGGGTCGCCACTTTCCATTAATCACATAATGGTGCTATGTTGGATATAAAAACAGCCGTTAGGTACTGTGGGGAATTCCTCAAACCATTGATATACAAGGAACTACTAGCTTAATATAATATTATGCTCTAATCAGCCAAAACAGAAAATTTTATATGGTATCTGGCATATTGAATCATACAGATTTGTTAGTTGAGGCGGGCTATAGCAGATTAAGCTTGTAGTTGCTGTACATAATGATGGGAGTTTTTTGGGATAATATTAGGCAGTGCGTTTCAAAGTTATAAATTAATTTTACCTTAGCCATAGCGTCGATGAACACGATAGTGGGCGTAAGCATGTTGAGCAGAGGGTGCTCAGTGGCGCGGTAGTCCCACGGGAAGGTGTGGTGGTAGTTGTGGAAGCCTTCCACGCAGATCATCCACACCGCAATGTTCTCCCGCGGGTTCAGTGACCTTTGAACGATATTATCATATTACTCATTATCACGACCTACCATTAAAGAGATTATTATTATTATCCATCCTCCTTAGGGTGAGATCTATAGAGCGCACTCTGACTTTACCAGAGTTAAAACGAGACAGAGTTATATCTCTCACATAAATCTGTCTCATTTCGTCTGAGCAAAGTCAAAGTGGTCAAAGTGGTCAAGGATCTCAGCCTTATGTGCTCAGCCAGCACAATGTGTGTGCGCATTTCACAGGTGCACTTTCTATGTCCTTATTCTCATAGTCCGATGGGATGGAAATCCGACACGATCGGATCTCTTTAATCCATACGGAATCCATACTTCCATACTCCACATTTCTAATATTATAATAGATACGAATTTTGATGAAATTTGGTAGAGATAGCTTGCGGGGATGGACAGAGTTTTTTTATAGATCCATCCATTCAACCGATTTTTAAAGACCCTCAAAAGAGGCGTATAGAGGTAGCTTGCATTCCGTGCACTGACATAGGTTACTTTTTATCCCGGAAAATAAAATGGGAACTCCCATGGGATCCACGCGCACGAAGCCGCGGGCATCATCTAGAACGTATCATATCTTAATATAATATGACACACTAAAATGTTTCTACCTATGTCCGTTATAGACTTTGAAACCACCCCACTGATGTGCCCCAAACCAGTTTCATTAGAAAGGCAATAATGCGAAGATTTTTTTTTTTATAAATTTCGTTAGCATAGTTAGCACACGCTGGGTATCCGCTAGTAATAAATATAGAGAGAGCAGGTCACAATTTATAAAGTTGCTAATAGTTCAATTTCAAAGAGTCTTACTTGTCATAAGGCCTGTATCCGAAGACATGAGAAAAGCTGTTAACGCTCCAAACAACGTTGATGCCAATGGTATATCGCAGAATAGTGGGTATCAAGAATGCATTGAGCCACGTTTCGTTCCAGTAATAGACAGGGATAACCGTCGGTAACAGGAAGCATAGCACCGGCATCATCTTCATGTAATGCCTGCGGAGAAATATACTTACTTAATATTGTTTCTGTAGCTTCGGCGCGTATACAATTGTAGAGCTAGATAAGAATTTTAGTTCTGTTGTATGGAATCTTGTTATAGTTTTGACTTAGAGCGGCGTAGGCGGCGACCTAGTTGATGTTGTTTTTTTTATTATTGAGAAACATTCTCAATTAAAAAAAAAACTGACTAAAAGCTGACTAAAATATGTAATTAAATAGTTTTTTATTTCGTTGGATCTTTACTTAGGTATATCTTTACTAGCTGATGCCTGCGAGTTCGTTCGCGTAGCTTTTAAAATTCCCGTGGGAACTCTTTGATTTTCCGGGATAAAAAGTAGCCTATGTCACTCTCCAGGTCTTTAACTATAGGTACCCATACAAAAAATCACGTCAAACCGTCGCGTTGCTCCGTTGCGACGTGATTGAAGGACAAACCAACAAACAAACACACTTTCACATTTATATTATGGGTAGTGATTCTTATTGCATTAAAATGGAAAATTATTATTGGTTTGCTACTTTTTCAAATCAATAGAGGCGCACGCTTGACACCGATCACACCTGATGGAAATTGATGATGTGGCCTAAGATGGGACGGCACGAATTTTTTTACGGACTGCAACTCGTTTTTGCTTACAATAGCTTGATGTCCAAGTGTCATATTAATTTTGTCAGCTTCATTAAATGCCTACATTTTTGTTTGAAATAGTTCTTAGATATATGTATACCTACCTAGATGCTAATTTATCTCAATTTATGGTCTTTCTACATTATTATGATGTCTCATGGCCAAAGTACTAAAATTGAATCATGGCTATCCTCAATACGTTTCTTGGAAAACACTGATTTAAAACAATGATATAGCAGGACCAGCTTACTTTTCTAGACTTACAAACTACTACTAACAAACTACATATTAAAATATAGTCCATAGCCATCCTCAATATAATTTGAGAACGGAATCAACTCACTTTTTCTGGAACATGACGACTGGATCTTCATATAGGTCAGTAAGATCGAGACGACGCCCTCCTTCAATGACTTCAGGTAACTTCTTGACGCACAACCAGCCCATATGCGAGTAGAACAGACCCCGCTCAGCGTTGTGGGGGTCGGCATCCGTGTCCGCGTACTTGTGGTGGGTTCTATGGTCGCGAGCCCACTCGAAAATATTATCCTGTAAATAAAACTACTGTATCATCCGTTTGAGAGGTACGATGTCACAAACACACTGACACAACTACAGATAGATAGGATAGAGATATAAAATGACAAAAGGGTTCAAATAACAACAAATAACTTTTTTAATTTTTCAGAATGTTCATGGCGGCCATTTTGAAATTTTTAGTAGGTATTTATAGGTAGGTATTAGGAAGGACGGACGGACCGACGGACAGCGGAGTCTTAGGGTCAGTCTTAGGGTTAGACAGTAATAGGCTTTCGTTGGCTCTCTTCGTGTACGGAACCATAAAACTAGGCACGTTCCATACAGAAATGGAGCAAATCCCAAAAAGTGGTGAAACATACCTAGAGATATGTGTTAGTGACAGAGCTTGGGTACTACCACGCCTAACTTTTAAACAGGAGATATGACGTGTTCAGTGTTCACGTAACGTCACCGCTGTATAAACAGCACCTTAGGACGTGTAGTGGTGTGAATAACTTGTCTCATAAACAAAAGGTTTATATTCAAGAAAAAAAATCTAGGTATGGTCAAGCTTTTATGATCTTACATAGAAGTCTTCTAGACTATTATACCCAATAGGTACCTTAAAAAAGTCAGGTACCTATATATTTATGTATAGGTACCTGACTTTTTTAATGTAATCGTAATCAAAATAAGATATCTACCTGGAAACCCATAGTTTGCCAAAGCATTAGAAGTGTGCGAAGAGGCGTTTTTGCTTTGTAACTTCGATGCGTCCATAGTCTATGTGATCCAGCTCCTATTCCAGTAGCACACATCAGATGGACAGCGAATGCTAGAAATAAAAGGTAAAGTCCAAATTGCTAGTAACTAACTGGTACCTATAGGTGACGCAAAAAGCTACAATAGCACAGTACGAGTGGTGGTAGATCGAAGATACTAAGCCTAATCCCATGATAATAGCCGCCATCATTCAGTATCAGGTTACGGAAATGACTGCTGAAAATGTCATTTTTAATAAATAAATTCGAAATTCGATATTATTAAGAAAAAATGATATTGTTTGCGGCTTTGACGTGTTGATTGCATCGGGCTTCCTGAAGCCGGTCGAGCCGCACCGTAAATTAGTGTAAAGTAAACAAATAAAAATCGCACTCAGAGCCGTACCGGTGCATCACCGGCCCTACGCGACGCTACTATTCGGAGTAGACTTACCGAAAACATTGGTCTGCCATTTTGCCGACGTTAAAGCCAAGTAAATGCCATATAGTGAGGCTGTGTGCAAAAAAAGAAACCAGAATATATTGAACCAGACATATTCATATTTCCTTGGCGTTGCATTCTTTAGCACTGACACATCTTTTGCTAAGCCTAAGTCAGCGGTTTGGGTATCTGATTCGAAGAGCACTCCACTTGGCGTTGGGTCCACTAGTGGAGGCATTTTCTGAAAAAAAAGTTAAAAAATACTTAGTAAAGTAATAGATGGGATTGATTTTAAGTTCTCAGGTTCTGGTTATCGTATACCAACTATCAGAAAACCTGCAAGACACGTTTTTTTTCCATTTTCCAAAACTGTTTCAGTATTCAGTGAAATTCTAGCGTCAACACCAAGATTCAGCCGTATTGGGACCATCAAAGAAATGCTGATGAAAATAAGGTACCTAGAGGTCGACGCTGATGTGACCTTTACTTGCTAATTATAACTTAGCGCCTCATATTGCTGCCATCATTCGTGTCCTTTCAGTACTGGAAAATGTGCCTCTAGCGGTTTTTGCACATTTGTGGGTTTAGTGACCATTAAAAACTAAACATAAAGAAAGAATTCTAGAAGAAGTTACTATTAATTTTATGTAATTATTTATGGTGGCAAAATTTTCAGTTGAAAGTCCACCAGAGAAATGCGGATGGATCAAGACGCGTTTAAAGTAACTACCTAGGTACCTACTTAAGATTCATTTGTTGCGGCTCATGCTGGATAATGCGTGACTAGCCAATATTGTTAACAAAATCCTATCAAAGAGATTAAAGAGACAAAATCTTACCTATATAAATAGAGTGCAATAACTACTATAGCTTAAATAAATAAATATTTTAATTTAGTAGAGATAAGACTAACTTACTTGGGCCTCTGATACAAATACAAGATTCGAAATGACAATTTGCTTTTATATGTGTAAAACAATAGGATTGCATTAACATTTTCTAGTTATTTAAATAAAAGGAACTGGGTTAGGAAACACATTGACCCGCTAATGATTACTATTGTTCTGATACTCAAATAACCTACCTATCTATAGTACGTGACAGGTCGAAATGGCAATCGGGGAGGGAACGCCCGTCACACCTGCACAGCCCCTGCGCTAACCCGGTATGGGCGAGCGCGGGTGAAGTGCGTTTGTGCGGGGTGTCCCCTCGCCTCATATCCCGATTGCCATCTCAACTTGTCGCGGACTATACCTACTAGTTGTAGTAAAGTATTTCGCCATAGTAATACTAATTTTACGATGGATTTCACCATCGCCTGCATATACAGTACGCGGCAGAAAATAATGTACATCGACCTTTAGAAGATATAGATTTGTAGAGCGTTGTCTCTGTCGTTGAGACCGACAAAACGTCATATAGGTATGAGTGACAGAGACAACGCTCTACAAAGCCGAAATGTCATTCTAAAGCTCGATGTACATTACTTTCTGCCGCGTACTGTAACAGCGAAAAGTTATAGGTAGGTAGGTGGGTGCCCGGAATCGAACCCCCGATCTTTCGAATAGGAGGCGGATGTAACCACTAGGCTATCACGGCTTCTTATATAGTATGTGTATCTTAAATTTGTCACCTACACCTACTCAACACACCTTAGTCACCAGTACATAATATCCTACAGTCTACACCTAGATTTAATCTTGAGCATGTTGAAGTTTACCAAACGTCCAAACTTCGCCAAAGTTGTTGACAATACAAAGGCTCAGCCAGAGGGTGTCAGACAAGAGCTGGCGAACTCTGAGATATTTACTAATAGCTTCACAAGTAGTCTTAACTGTTAACTAAAGTTTTGGTTAAGGGAATATTCTGATTTTAATGATAGGTTTGAAGTAAAATCTTAGGTGCGACTTACGAGATGTCTTGAGAGTAACTGATCTTTTTTATGGTTGCATGCAAAAGAACAAAAACTTTTTGTCAAAAATAAAATAAAAATGTTTAGCTTCAAATTACTATAAATTAATCAATGACATTCTGATCTAATTAACAAAGATTCCGACGAATTGAGAACCTCCTCCTTTTTCTGAAGTCGTTTAAAAAGTGGATCTTTTTCGGACGGAAGTTACATTAATATGTGATTTTCGCCTATGACCTTTGTGGATTTAAGTAGGTTTGCACAACTCCCGTGTAATGTTTGGTGGGATAAAAAGTAGCCTGTGTTTGTCTTCGCGATGTAAACAACCTCTATAAATAGGTACACAAAATTCATCAAAATTGGTTAAGCGCATGGTCCGTGACAAGGTAACACTACGTCAGTACTATTATATATTCTGTGGTAGCACTCAGACAGACAGACTTTTGTTTCACAAAACGTTGCAATTCAGTAAAAGAATGAGAAAAGGTTATAACGATCACTCTCGTCACCTTGTGTACTGCAACCTCTCTATGACTGCAACTAACTGAAAGCTTAAACTGATTTAAGATTAAGACCGAGATAAATCTATAGATGAATCGACCCTGTCGCGAACGCTTCAAGCCAACTACAATCGGATTATCTCCCGCCTTTGGGAAACTAATGATTTTAGTTGCTACTTGTAGAGTTAAGACGGCTGACAATATTGTTAATATGGTTAATAATTCTGCACAGCGACGTATGACGCACCTATACCACCTATCCTATCATGCGGTGATAGCCTAGTGGTTAGACTTTAGCCTCCACGGATCTAAAGTTCTCTAAATTTTCGGAGCTATGTGCAGCAATTAATAATATGCAACATTAGAAAGAAAAAGATAAGAATAGTAAAGTGGACAGAGAAACGCTTATCTCTATAACAGATCTCTACCAGTGACCCTCGGCAGTAAAGGAAGAAAAATACCTAGATACAACAAAGATAGAAGTTTTCTGAGATAGAAGACGAAAGTGTTTATTCATCAATAGAGATAAAGTAATACTAATAATTACCTATCCTATACTCCCAACTTCGTCCGCGTGGATCTATGTCTTTTAAAAATCCCGTAGGAGAAATCCTTTGTTAATAATCCGGAATATAATATTCCATGTCCATTAGAAAAACAAATATCACTTATGCTGTCTTTTTACGATATTTCTTTGAAGTCGTTTTTTTTAAAATTCAGGTACAAATCGCACTGTGATAAAGATACAGTCTAGGATGGATGGTTGAATAATTGAGACGTAAATAAATAACAAACAGGCACACTCGAATTTAAAAATTCAGCACGGAAATATACGGATCACTACCCATATTATAAATGCGAAAGTGTGTTTGTTTGTTGTTTTGTTAGTTTATTGATTTGCCCTTCAATCACGTCGCAACGGAGCAACGGATCAACGTGATTTTTTGGAGAGTGACTTTTTAGCCCGAAAAATCCAAGAATTTCCACGGGATTTTTAAAAACCTAAGTCCACGCGAACGAAGTCGCGGGCATCAGCTGTTGTTTATATTAATTTTTAATCAACAGCTATTTTTGAAAACAGAAAATTGGACTCATTCACTCGTCTTTTAATTAAAGCTTCATAATGTTGAAAACAAAATTGAGAGCCCAACGAATCATTTAGCAAACAATTACGCGAAACGGTCGTAGAAAATCACCCATCTTCATTTAAAATGAACGTAGAAAGGACGGACATCAATCCCGAAATTACGTCTTGAATGTCTTATAACAATTAAGGGCCGGCGTAAAGTTGGAGGCGAAATGAGAAACTCTCTCCAGAATTAAAAAATGTTACAGTAGGTGTGTGAGTGAATAGGCATCTTCTAGGTAAACGTGTCCCATCTTAGGCCACATCATCACTTTTCATCAGTTGTGATTGTGGTCAAGGGTTTGCCTATGATGAATTAAAAATAGAAGGTATCCTTGTGCAACATAGATGACAGTTTTTTGTTGAAGACCGATTTTTATCCAAGAACGCTGAATTTCAACGGTGCAGGGAACTAAAAAGTGGTTTTACGTCGAATTTTTGTGGGATGAGGGTTATATTTCCATCAACTAATTTAATACTTAATATTCGTTTCCATGTATTATTTAGCTGAAAACTCCAAAACTTTATACATGCCGAGAGCAGTTTTCCAATGATACAGCATGTTTCAGTTAGTTATAGTTTATATTGCGTTGTTGGTAATGTAACTTTGCTTCGCTTTGTGAATAATTTACTAACAAGCATACTTACGTCATATTATAGGATACTAGCTTATGCTCGCACTTCGTCCGCGTGGACTTTCGCGTCACTTTCAAATCCCTATTTAAACCTTACAATATCCACAATTGCAAAGACTTTGCAATTGTAGAGCTTACAATCCACAATAGCAAAGACTTTGCAATTGTGGATCGTAAGGTCTACATCTCCTGAGGATGCTCCGGTGTCGAGGCGAAACGTGCGTCGGGTGTGTTTTATGTGTGTTCGCACTTGGCATTTTATCGCGGAACAACCGATCAGTTTTAGATTTAACAAGTCCGCTGATCTGAAAGAGGCACAGCTGCAAAATGTAATTTTTTCCTCATAAAGTTCATACATATAAACGAGAATATATTGATGGATTCAGGAAAATATATTACCTATGGCACTCTTGCCGCCTGTAGTGGTTAAGTAACCGACCCCGCTCCATAAATCACTTGCCGAAACAAATTGTAATCGAATAACAGCACTTCAGGCAAGATCGGCTCTTTTGGGGATGGAGCATGGTGGCTTTTTGATTGAATGGCATATCAAACGAACTAGCATAATAGCCAATATCGGATGGTTCTGAAACTGACTTAGATCAATCCAACGATCTGTACCTAAGTAAATCTATCTATCATATTTTAACGATAACCCATATATCCATAATATGAATTATGAACACTAGAAGCGTTGAGCAACTTATACGCACTTAATTTGTATTTATAGAAGGCCTATTTCTATAAAAAATCATATATCATGTATGACACTGAGTTGTAAGCAACAACGAGCTGCAGTCCGCAAAAAAAAATGAGGAAAACAAGCTGCAAGTTCCGACGAGCAAGAAACGCCTTAGCCGCAAACGGTGTATTACTACTGAAAATATAATATACAGTAGTCAGCAAGAAATATTGTAAGTACATCGACTTCAGAATGAGATTTCGGCTTTGTAGAGCGTTGTCTCTGTCACGTTTTTTCGACGTTGACCTATGTGACAATGTCAGAGACAACGCTCTACAAAACCGCTATCTGTTTCTAAAGATCGATGTACAATATTTCCTGCCGGGCACTGTGCCTACTTATGACATTATCGGCATTTCTTTGATGCGCTTGATGAAACCGAATCTTGCTGATGACGTCACAAGCAAGCGTTGCATTGCATGCGCTGTCTTTAGTGGAGTGTCATGTGATCACTTTTTTCGTGCACTACGGTTTAGTCATTTTTGGATACTTCTACCGTTTGATTTAGTTACAATAGTAAAAAAAGATTGTGTTGTAATCTAAAATGTTTTAAGAATAGAATGTCTCCCTGAAAATCTCGCACGTACACTCTTTGAATCCTTTGTGTTGGGGATTAAAATGGCCCTATGACCTTTAGCAGCTGCTACGCCGCGGCGTTCACAATACGCTCCATTTTGCTTGTTGCTCGGCTATTCTTCCCAATCATCTGTCTACGCGCTAGCCAAAATAGGACTCGTGCACCGAGTTCCGTACTACAGTCGTATTTTTTTGTCATTTTGCACGATAAATCAAAAACTAATTACGCATAAAAATAAATAAAAAGCTGTTTTAGAATGTACAGGTATATGATACCTACCCCACATCACACTTGGTCCTATTAATCTTACTTTGAAAGTTGAAAATACTTTCTTGACAGACACGACAGACAGACAGACAGACAGACGGACAGACAGACAGACAGGTTCCTTTTTCATTTGAGGTGCGGAACCCTAAAAATAATACTTCTTCGATATTTTGCACTTTCAGCGAATGTATTTGCTTATTTTGCACTTTCTATTATAGTAAAAAGCGGCGATAGCCTAGTGGTTATGTTGTCGAACATGCAGTTGGCAGGACCAGGGTTCGATCAGTACGGTACAGTTTTAGGCCGTTTTGTTTCAAAATTACTTGAAAAACATAGGGATTTTAGAAAAACAGTAGGTATTTTGATTTGATGTGATTACAGCGTGTTTTTAGAGTTCTGTACCTCAAAAGGAAAAACGGAACCCTTATAGGATCACTTTGTTGTCTGTCTGTCTGTCAAGAAACCTACAGGGTACTTCCCGTTGACTTAGAATCAAGATATTTGACAGGTAGGTAGATCTTATAGCTGACATTTGGGGAAAAATCTGAAAACCGTGAATGTAGGGTTATAGATCACACATAAAAAATTAAATTGTGGTCATGAACTAATAATTAGTATTTTAAATTTTCTAAGTAAGATAACTATATATCAAGTGGGGTATCATATTATGAAAGGTCTTCACCTGTGCATTCTAAAACAGATTTTTATTTATTTTTATGTATCATAGTTTTTGAATTGTCCTGCAAAATATCGAAAAAATACGACTGTAGTACGGAACCCTCTTTGCGCGAGCCTGACTCGTACTTGGCCGGTTTTTCGCCATTAGGTATCTATTTGGTTAAATTTTTCGCTAACCGTTCGGCAGGACCGTGGGCGAACGAAAATTGTTTTGAAACAATCTAGTGAATACCTACCGCTTCTCAACTCCTACAGTGCATTTGCTTAACGATGAAGATTTATGAACGGGTAATGAACTAAATCCGTGCAGCGGGTCTTCAACTCGATTTTATAATCAGTCATCCTAAGAGCCCTAATCTAATTCACTGAGATGCCGCGGCGACGGCGCTGGCTACATAGTCATGGCTACCTCTGGCTATCTACCGTGGCCAAATGAGATTGCCAAACACTTAAGTAGAACAACAACACAACAGTATCGAACACAAACACGTGGTCTTACGTTCTGGCTATCAGTTGGCCACTGACTGGCATAACTTACCTACTCATATACAAAATACTGACGACTATACTACGCGTCGCCAGGTAGCCAGACTATCCAGTTTCCACGTAGGGGCTGCTCGGACGTGAGTACGCCTCCAAATTGGCGATGTCGCGTCGCAGCATCCAATTGAGTCATACATTTCAATACGAATTGCTTGGACTTTGGATACGTAGCCGGCAACGTCAACATGCCGTCCCAGTGTATTAGCGCTCTTACTGAAACCAATTGTTTCATGCCCGGCCGTAGCTGACAGCATCGAAATTGTGATTAACACAATGTCATTTTTACTCGACTGCCAAAAAAGGAGTGTAATGTTTTCAGGATTCATGTATGTGTGTATGTATGTGAGGTTCTTTATTCCAAATATTGAAGAACTAAATGTAAATTAGACAACTAAACTTTTCAAACTTAAGTACCTATTCTGATGACTACCTATACTTTGCAGGTGTTGCATACTTTGCACATTTGTAGCGTGGTGTACCTCCGTCTTTGGAATTCTAGAGTTCTAGCTAAGCGCTTACAGAATATGTGAGTTTGCTGTTTTAGCAGAAGTTGTGCTAAGTTTCCGAACCTCTAATGACTTTCACCAAATTGGAATTCAAATTTGCAGTTGAAGTGCCTACTTACATCTAATATGCTATCAAAATTAAGTACTTTACCTCCACTTTGATTATATTTTTTGTCACTTTCTAAGTTGGTACAACGATTTTAAGCGATGTGACGATGTACATTGATCTGCTTCTTATTTGCGTAGGTACTTACCTACTTATTTGTGATTGTAGTTTGTACTAGTTTTTATAGTTTTATTTATAAGTAGGTATATGCCCAGTAAGACCGACTGTGGTTTTTGTGGCACTGAATGTAGCAGAAATCATGTGGGTATATGTACTTTATATAAGTTTAATAAAATAAATAAATTAAAATAAATAAAATAAAAGTTGAAGTTGAATATCGCTCGTTACGAATTACTAAACTTTGTAAATTGTATCAGAACCACAGAGTAAAGAAAACGGCCTTTATGTGAAATGTTATTTGGCGTTTTGTGGTTCGAATACTACAGAAAATAGGGATTGACTATTCATCGTGGCGTTATCCCCTTTGAACCCGTTCACAAAGTCACTAGTTTTGCTACGTATGTGGATATATTTGTTTGTGAATAAATACATGCATGTACTTAATTCGTTGTAGAACTAATGTAAGTACACAAATTCATACATAATCTATATCATATTCAAATATGTATGACTAGCATCCCGCCCTGGCTTTGTACGGGTAGCTTGAGAGGATTGTATATTGTATTCGTTTTTTATATCTATCACAATTACTATCATACCAACCGTTAGGTTATTTTCTTACTTTATTTGGGAGTCCTCTTTTGGGAGTCAGCAAGACGTCTTGCTGACATGTTTATGCTATGGCGTTAATTCCAAGAGAACTATAAATAATGAGTGAGAGCCGGGATTCATTGTGAGCGCTGACAGTCCAATGAGGCGAAAGATTACGGGGGTCACTATCTCGCGATCGCCTGTGCATTTCGTTAATAGCTCTCATTCGCTCCGGGTACAAAGGAAATGAGACGTCAGCGTGTGTTGTTGGATTTGTGCGTGGATCAATGAAACTTTATGGCTGCCTATTTGTTTTATTTTCCTAAAGCAGTTGTCTGACTGCCAACGAGAAGCGAGAAACGAGTTGGCGAACAAAGTGAAGTGAGTGTGTTGGGATAGTTTTGTCACTGGACTATGAGTGAGTGTGCGAGTTTTTTTTTCTATCATAAAGCACATTATACAATGGCAGCTTTAATCCTACTACCATCTAGCCTAATAAGTAATATTAGTTTGGCTTCTGTTATTAATCCCTACGCAAACTGAGCGTGTGACCATAAAGACGGAAAACACTCAGAGAATATTCTTCGATTTTCCGGTATAAAAAGTAACCTTTATCCGTATACGGGATGGAAGCTATCTCTGTAGCAAATAGAATATGATGCCTGTGATTTCGTCCAAGTGGAATTAGATTTGTTTAAAGTCCCGTGGGAACTCTTTGATTTTCAGGGACAGAAACTAGTCTATACCTAACCCCGGGATGCAAGTGTCTTTTATCAAAATCGGTTAAACGGATGGGTCGTGAAAAGTTAGCAGTCAGACAGACACACTTTCGCATTTATAATATTAGTATGGAATGTGTTATGTGATCGTTGATGGACGAAGATAACGTTCCGGTTCAAGGGTCACTATCTATTCATTTGCTAGTGTACGCGTATAAATAACTCTAGGGTACAAGTAAAAGCGTTTTAAACGATTATGTTTCATACTGTTTATGACCTGTTGAAGTGTAGACAATGCGTAACCCTTTTCGAGGGTCCCCGATCGAGAGTTTAAGTATTATGTGCTTGACATTTTTATTGAATCCTTAACCAGTTTTCATATGCAGATTTGTTATTGTACAAAAAATAGAGTTTTATAAACATTTTTGCATCGCATCGTGATATTTGGTTATCTTTGGCAGATATTTAAAAAGATACACTGACTGACAGACATATCAACGTACCTACAGCTTTATTCACTGAGCCTAGAAACCATGTAGGTTTACACTTTTAAACGTAGTCCCCGACTATGAAAAGATTCTAATGGGATTATTCAAAATCCAAAAAATTCAAGTGGATGAAGCCTTGGGCAAACTAAATTTACATCATCTACCTACTATTTACTAGAGCCTCCTTAACAGAAACCGGAGAAGGCGAGAACGGGCAGTATTAAAGTCAGCGATATAAATGTTCTATTTGATGTCTTTGGTTAGAGTAGAGAGCAAAGCTTTGTCTCTGGAGCAAACCGCTTGTTGCACGATTTATATAGGTACCTATTTACTTACTTGATTTTCTTTGTGGATAGTTTTTTTGCTGCTTACCTATATTATGTGTAATGGAATTCCGTAATATTTTATTACCTACCTTAGTTATAAAATAATTCATTAGGTTTATTTCACACTACGGGATATAAATTATATTGGCGTTCCCAACATTCGTCAATTTTTTTTAACCTAAAATGTTGAGAACGCCAATATTAACCGGACTATAATATAACTTATATCCAGTAGTTCGAAATAAGTTTTACAGTCAAATAAGTACCTACCCTTATTGTAAATGCGAAAGTGTGTTTGTTTGTTGGTTTATTGGTTTGTTTGTTTGTCCTTCAATCACGTCGCCACGGTGCAACGGATTGACGTGATTTTTTGCATGGGTATACGAGTAGATAAAGACCTGGAGAGTGACATAGGCTTTTTATCCGGAAAAATCAAAGAGTTCCCAGGGGATTTAAAAAAAAACCTAATTCCACACGTACGAAGTCGCGGGCATCAGGTAGTATTTTTATATATTTCAGAATGAGTGTTTTAGCACGTATAAGAATACAAATTTTGCAATTTATATATTTTTTTCGTTTGTAACTTGTGCCATATTGGCATGTCCCCTTGCAGGGCAGTGTTGGGGTGACGACAACCCCAAATAAAAGGGATCCCAGAGAAAACTTTGCACGGGCCGACCTTTGTTACGAATCCCTTACAACTTATTTTGGCTCTAATAATATTCTATTGGCCCGATGAAAATAGTTTCTTGGTATCTCATTCGATGTGCATGACTTGGTATGGACGAAACTAGATGGTGCCCACGACAGATTTAGGATTTTTAAATCCAAAGGAAACTCTTTGATTTTCCATGATTAAAATTAGCCTATTTTCGTGTCTGTGATGCAAGCAATTTCTGTACCAAAAAATGTTACCTGCGATTTCGTCCACATAGATTTAGGTGTTGAGAATTCATCTTGATTTTCCGGGATAAAAATTAGCCTATTTTCGTGTCCGAGATGCAAGCAATCTCTGTACCAAATAGATAATACCTGCGATTTCGTCCACATAGATTTAGGTGTTGAGAAATCATCTTGATTTTCCGGTATAAAAAGAAGTCTTCCCTGGGGTGCAAGCTATCTCTGTACCCACCAAAATCGGTTAAACATGTGGACCGTGAAAAGACAGACACACTTTGGCAATTATAATATTAGTTAACAACACCTTTAAATAAGCTAGAAAGTATAATATAATATGTAGCAAGGTGTGGACGAAGGTGAAGACACTCGTAACACAAGCTGTCTTTAGGATGTCTAAGCACTCCTTTGTATTATGTGAGTAATAAAAAAAATTATACATTTATTTTTGTAAAAATAAATTATAATTGAAATAGTAAGGATCTACAGATATAGATTTTCTTTATATTACTTTCTAACCCATAAGTAGGTAACTATACACAATTTATGGTTGTCTCTATTTCGAATTTCGGCCATAACTCACTACAACTCGCCCAAACAGGTGCCCGGTTTTGGCAGGGGTAACGATCGATTATACCGGCACCTCAGATTAGTCACTGGCACTGATCTGATCTTTCCCCGTTCGTGTCAAAATACCGTTTATATTTTGTGGCGTGTGTTCAGTCCCGTATATTCTAAGAACTTGTTGTAATAACTTGCGAAAAATTCAAGTGTGCACATTTTTGGGATCCTTTTTTATAATTAGAACAGTTATCGGCCCAAAAAGTTTTTTAAATTTTTATTGTAAAGGCACACAAATTATTACTTAGGTAACCCAAGACACAATAATAAGTAGAGTCCCCTATTCGTTAAAAGAATGAAACCAAAATGAAAAAGTCAAAAATCAATATCAAAATTGATGTAGGTAAGTATATCATGTACGACAGTAAAATTAGTGTCTTTTAGGTGTGCTATGTCTGTGACTCTACCACCACCATCTTCCGGTTAGAAAATCAGGTTCTACAGCGTCTGGTCAAGGTCTGCATTCCGAACAGATGGTAGCGTCACAGAGGTAGCATACGAGACACTAGTTACCTTACATGAAATAAATAGGTACTTTTTAGGGTTCCGTACCTCAAAAGGAAAAAAGGAACTTCTTTTCAAAGTTACATATTTATTATACCAAGTGGAGTATCATAATATGAAAGGGCTTTACTTGTACATTCTAAAAAGATTTTTATTTACTTTTATGCGTAATAGTATGGTTTTTTGTGTAATGACAAATCTAAAAATTCTTTCGGAACTAAGGAACTCGATGATTATAATAATATCTCTGCTATATGGTTAAATCAAGACCACCTTAGAGAACTTGTGTAATAACTCATAAGAGTTGATACTAGTTTAGGGAATTGTAAGCTGCGTGCCCTAAGTATGAGATTAATTTTTACTTCTCATCTCAAATACTATCAACGTTGGTGTGAAGTAAAATCTTCCACTAAGCGTACTGAGATGATTTCAAGACATTTTTAGCACAAGTTTTTTATGAAAAGCCTTTTGTATTTCCCGGGTAAATTCAGCTCGTTTTTACGTTGCTAATGAAAGATTAACCCGCTTAGTTATTTTCAGGTTAGCAGCTGGCTTGTAAGTATTATGTAATAGTCTCTTTTAGAAGGAATTTTCTCGACAATATTTTCATGTAGTGTAAGAAATATGGAGAGTTAAGCGAGAAATTATTCTAGTCTAAGATTATTTTCAGGTATTGTTGGAAAATATGGCGAAGGAAAATGTTAACAGTTATTGAAGTACTTACCTATTAAGTATATTATTATCTATTCTAACTTAGAAAGAAGTTAAGGTTATTAAATTTCTCAATCATTTTTCAAACACACACACACTTTTGCATTTATTAAGTACTAGCTTATGCTCGCGACTTCGTCCGCGTGGACTACAGAAATTTCAAACCCTTATATCACCCCCTTAGTTGTTGAATTTTCAAAAATCCTTTCTTAGCGTATGCCTACGTCATAATAGCTATCTGCATGCCAAATTTCAGCCCGATCCGTCCAGTAGTTTGAGCTGTGCGTTGATTGATCAGTCATGTAGGTATACAATAAATGTAACTAGGTGACTCATAGAGCAGGTTTACTTCAATGATCCGCATTAGAAAAAACATTAAACTTTTTGATAAATTTATAGGATGCGTAAAGGAAAGGGGCGGCGTATAAGTTCATTTTAATAACCCTATGCTTATTTTAATGAGTTTTAAGTAAAATTATGCCGCATCTTATTAATTATTGTGCTGTGTGATCGAATTGATTGTGTGAATTTTCCTTGGTATAATGGAAATTGGTTTGGGTATGGCTGCTGGGTAGGTTCTTTCATTTTTGTCTTATTAATGGTAGTGCAGCGAGCGGCGGGAGCGGGCGACATGGAGCGTGCCCGGTCTTTGTGAGCGACGCGCTGACGTCACGGCGCGCATGCGCCGCGCGTGGCTCCTTGATGAGCAGACTAGGCAAGAAATGCAGATCGAATAAGAATTTTTAAAATATTTAAACAAAAATCGAAGAGTATTATTCATTACATATTTTTGGGACGCAATATAGAAAATATATTTTTTGCTTTTATTTCAGGTTAAATACTTTGTTACATGAGTTGTATTATTAAGAATATCAATAAAATCTAATTTTTCGATGATTGTCAATGTTATAGCCATGGGATTAAGGAAGGCCGCACATAGGTGAATGTAGTGTGTAGCTCCAGCGTTCGGGATCGCTTAGTGTACTTTTTGTGTCTTCTTATAGCTTTCAAGTTTAATAGAGTAATTAGGTAATGAAGCTTAATCTATATTTATTGAGAACAAAAATGACACTGAAGTTGAATAAAAAAAATCGTGAGGTGTCATTAAACACCAGAAAGAAGTGAAACTCCGTATCCGTAAATGAGTTGTATATTACTTGCCGCTGTCTGTATCCATCTTCTAAGCAAGCGTGCTCTATCTTTGGTTGCATCATCCCTTGCCAGCAGGTCTAATTGAAGCCAAGCGCTACTCTGTGTAGGTATAAAAATATCACTCATATTATGAACGTTCTGCCCAGCATTGGCTGTTAGAACGTTCATATGAGTTTTGGTCCCGATGTCAAACATACGTTAAGAAGCCTTGCTTCAAAGACAAATCATCTAATTATTTCTGACTAGCTGAAGTCGCATGACTTCGTCCGTGTGATTTTAGGTATTTTAAGAATCCCGTGAGAGCTCTTTGATTTTCCGGAGTAAAAAGTCATAATGTCACGTCCAGGTCTTTAACTATACCCATGCACATCCCGTTGCTCCGTTGCGACGTGATTGAAGGACAAACCAACAAACAAACACACTTTTGCATATATAATAATATGGGTAGTGATGCTTTATCTGAAAAGTTTGCATACACTGTGGATCGCAATCCGTGTCCGCGTCGGCATCGGGGCCAGTCGAGTCACTCGCGGGAGCTACGCGCGCGCGCTACGAATCGCTACGTAGTACGTAGCCTCTTAAATCTCCCACGCACAACGCGCAAGTGTCTACCTGTGACTGTGAACGTTTGAACCAACTACGATCCTTAGTGAAGAGGTGTTTGTGCCACTTTAGGAACAAAAAGTGCTAACATAGTCCCGGCGTTCAAGGTGGGTGAATTTTTAAGATAAGAATAGGCTACTCGGCGCTCGGATGCGACTCTAATTTGAGTGTCAAGGACACAAATATTGATCAAACATACCACATTTATCTCCATAATATTAATGTTATTAGGATTAAGTCCTTTTTAATAGAATATATCATTGAGATTTTGACCTTGATTCGTCACCGAAAATGGTCTTTGAATGCAATGTTAAAATGTGACAATGGAATCGGTTTTCGAGTAGTCGAAGTAGGGTCGGAATAATTTATAAGGCAAAGAGGAAGTCTATTTCACAAGCTACGTGAATAGTATAATGCTCGTTAAGTGTACTTTCAATAAATTGAAAATCGGAATTGCGTTAAAATACTATTGTATGGAGTTGGAGGTCAAAAAACGACGTAGGTATTTGCACGAAATAAAATTTTACAGGAACTGATGGAAAGCTGTTAAAACTTTATTGTAATTTTAGCATTTTAATCGGAATCACGGGACTCAGTTTTACAACAGTTCTTAGGCATTTTACTTGGAAATGAGTTCAAGTTTGTATTTAATGAACTCAATTTTTGCACTTTTTTTAAGCTGTTTTGATTGGAAATGAGTTCAAATTTATATACTTACGACGGAATGAATAAGGGAAAAGTAATCAGAACTGTAATCACACCGTTTTATTTGTCAGCTCCTGAAATGACAGATTGACTTCATAACGCTGATGTCACGTTTGTTAAGTTACGGGATGCAGCTCAACTGGTCCATTACGTTAATTTAACTCATTTCATATATATATGCCGCAAAAAACACGCGGAGAAGGGAGCTTTAGGTGGATGATTAAAAAGTCCCATTTTTTAATTTATTTGCTACGCGCTGTCTGCTGTAATTATTATAATGGGCTTTTGGTGAAGCTAAGCCTGAAACACAACTCGCGATGGAAATTGCACGCCAGGATCCTACGTTCAACGCGCGCGTACACGTGTATGATTCGTATTACAATGGTAATGTATGGTGATGCCTGCGACTTCTTCCGCGTGGACTTAGGTTTCTTAAAAAACCTGTGGGGACCCGTGGGTTCATCGTCTGGATTTAAGTAATCTCTGTATCTAATACACATGAGTGAAGCATTTGGTAAATAGATGATGCCCGTGACATTATCCACATGGAACGTACCGGGAATTATAAAATTAATAAGTTCTTGGTGTCAAATGGTCTTCTTGTTGATACTAGGTCGACAGGTATCATTAACATGTAGTTCTGAGTACTCTTACATGACGCCACAGCTGCTATATCAGCGCAAAAATGTCAAGTTCTTCAAAAAAAGGTCGGCAATCGCAAGTCCAGTGTATTTGTATTAGTAGAGATCAGTGTGCGTTGGACACTTGTTGGACACGTGCCATCGCGAGTTGCTGCCATTTTGTCCAAGCCTACTTTAGTATTAACGTTAATGACGTCAAAGTGGATAGTGCTCGTAATTTTTTTGAATATTTTGTAATTTATCGCTTCGCCGCACGACAGTGTATATCGAAGTAGTTTTATTTTATTATCATTGAGAGTACTATTCATGTGTATAAACTGAAGCAATTTAAATAAGTAGTTACTTTTATTGATGGGCATCAAATAAGGCCACTTACCACTAAAGCTAGAAATAGTCGTCAGATAGAAAACAAACTGAAGAATACCTCTTTAGCTAAGGCGGTCTCGATTTGAAAATATAGACTATAGAAATAGAGTAAGGGTTTAGTAGTATGATTTTTTTATGTAGCCTTGGTAAGTATAGTCCGTGACAGGTTGAAATTGCAATCGGGGTATGAGGCGGGGGGACACCCCGCACACCTGCACGTCACCTGCGCTATCCCGCACCGAGTTAGCGAGGAAGCGTTCCCTCCCCGGTTACCATTTCGACTTGTCGCGTACTATACAATACATGAGGTCTGCTAAGCAAGGGTGACTTATATCTCTAAATAGTAAGCTAAATAAAAACCCAATCGCAATCCATTGTTTGTCTGTGTATTCGATCATAAGTTCTTAACTCCCTACTGGATTTATGTATAACTGTCACCAAAAAAATTATAAGAAAAGTACGTATAACATTAATTACAAGATACGTATAACACCCTTGCGAAGATGGAGTGAGTCAGCTGGTTGTATATAACTAATAACTATATAAGGCTTTTTAATTAAGCAAGATGCGTTTATCCCGGAGAGGTTTGCATACTAACAGCGTTATTATATGGCGCTCTAGGCGGGGCTAAAGAAATATTTGCATCCCTTCCCATTAAAATCGTATGCTCTTTTTTATCTGCTTTGTGAGCTAGGGGCTATGTTATTAAGTAATTTTAATTTTAGGTGAGAGGATAACCGTGATTATTTATCTAGTTACTTGATAAGAGATTTTAATTTATCGTGCAAAATGTCGAAAAAATACGACTGTAGTACGGAACCTTCGCTCCGTGAGTCTGACGTGGTTTTATAAACGGTAGGTAGATAGGTAGCTTTTTTCCAAAAACCATCTAAGAAACATCATGATGACTTTTAAATAACTATACATTGAGTCATATCAGTGTAAACCAAATTTCGGGGATCCGTATTAATAAGAAAGAGAAAAATATTATCACAGTACAAAATAAAAAGAACGCGTAGGTAATTTCTGACGGAAACGAATAGGTCAAGGATCACTTGAGACGAGAACGAATTTCAGAATAATTGTGTTGTTGGTTTGAGTTTGTGATCACGCCCTAAAGTAATTCCAAACTCTTTGTTCAATTTCAATTATTGTATTAAAGAAAGTGACTCAAATAAATTTTATTACTTCATTCATTATCGTTTTGTTATAAGCTTTGCTATGCAGCTTAATTAGTGAGTCCCGTGATATTATAATTAATTATTAGCATTATGTATTTCAATAGTTAAATCACGAAGAGTTAGGCCGTTTTTATGCATGGAATATAATATTGTGTGAAAATGTTATCACTAGGGGATGTTATTTGTATTATAATTAGTTGACCTAGGTACATTGTTATTTTTAATTAAAGGTAAATAATGTACATGGTGTACTGTCATTGGAGCTGATGCCATTTGCACCCTAGCCTAAACTTAAAATAAATTATAGTCTTTGATTTTAGTTTTTCTATCTCTATGCCGCATTCCTTTTTCGGCTTCAACTTAATTTAAACACCCTAAATGGCCGTTTAAAACGACGTTTGAGTTGAATCGTAAGTGTTGCCATTTAAGATAATAAGAACTGTTGTATTGTTCCAGTACATCACTTTCCTTTACTCTTACCATTGTGACAGAACTTTTAAGTTAGGTATCTACCTAAGTACTTTATTTAACGAATCAAAACAGATAGATTCTAAATTCGGCGCGTATTTTTGTGTTTCATTTAATATTTACTAAAGTCTTAAAGTTTTCACGGGTAGATACTAGTCGAGATAAGTGCAAAGTTTCAGTTTTAAGTGCCTACGTATCTCATATGAATGTCCATTTAGATATTCTTCGTTCTACGTGATATCTTTGTTCGCTACATCGTGATAAATTATTTATTAAGCACTTCACTCCGCTATCGCAGACCCGTGTAATTTCTTAGTCGGACTCTTTATACACCTGGTATTTCAAATCGAATAATATGGCCATAAAATCCCGTCTTTTAGATGAAACAATATTATGTTATACTTAGACATAAAATCTGCGTTGAGATGGTTTAACAATATGTTTAATTCAAATAGGTAGATTTGATCTATTTAAATATTTATTTATATATGCATCATAGTTTTTAAATTATCGTGCAAAATGTCGAAAAAATACGATTGTAGTACGGAACCCTCGTTGCGCGAGCCTGACTCGCACTTGGTCGGTTTTTTTATATTATGTAAATTAAGTCAGAAAACATTTTCCCATCTGATTTCGCCAGATGAGAAAATGGTTTCTGACTTAATTTACAATTAAAAATCATTACTTATACTGATAGCTTATTTTCGCTAAATGTTCATAAATTTTAAAAGCCTTTAATCTTTCTTTCTATAGCTGAAAGTTGCATGAAAATCCGTATCCTACAATAGATTTTTACTCATTTTTACTGTTTTGCAGCAGAATTTGTTAAATTCTGAAAAGTTTAATACATAGCCCTTAGTCCTGTACAGTTAACAAAAATGAGTTACGATGTACTTAGTGCTCGGCGTCGACTCCAACAGGGCAACTGCTATACTCGTCCATTCCTACACATTCTTTCATTACAACTTCTACTCGTAGATAAGACGCAGCGCCCATTGCATCGCTACCGTTTACCGTTGTGCACGTTGAGTGTGACCAAGCCTTTATCTTCTTAATAAATGGTTTAGAGGATTTACCGTAAAGGGAGTTAACGTATCTTATATAAATGTCCATTCAGATGTCTTCCTTTCCTTTCTCCATAGCGTTTTCGTTCACCGCGAAGTGATAAATTATTTATTAAGCACTTCACCCAACCGCTGTCCTGTGTAATTCCTTAGTCCATTTATACACCTGTGAAATTGAATGTGACCATTATATGAGAGGAATCGCTATTTATCTATGAGTTTAAGCACTTGACCTGCGTTAGATACGTTTTTATTTGGATAACGGCTTCTACATTTAGGTTTAAGCCCGATTTGGTTCACGCTAACATGGGCTGTGCCGGGTCGTGGCTGTGAAATTTTCAGTGAATATATTTGCGTTCTGACGGGGCACGGCTTTACCCATTTCTATACTAGGGTATAGAAATGGGTAAATGCATTTAATATAGTGCTCTCTCTACCTAATCCCATGCAAAAACAAAGAGAACGCTTTACTAACTTGAACTTGAACGTCACTCTCTCAAAGATGCAGATGATGAAGCAAGCCTGAATTTGGATGGTTGTTAAAGATATTAGTAAACCAGATAAGGCCCGCAAGTTAGTCCACGTGAATTTAGATTTTTAAGAATCCCGTGGCAACTCTTTGACTTTCCGTGACCAAAAGTAGCCTATCTCTTTCCCTGGGATGCAAGCTATTATCAAAATCGGTTAAACGGATGGGCCGCCAAAAGCTAGCAGACGAGCAGAAAAACACACTATCGCATTTGTAATATTAATATGGAAGTAAGGCATTAATAGTATGGATTATAGTAAAATGCCACAGAAACCGTATTATATAAGTAAACTAAATATCTGTAAATAAGGTAAACAAGTAGGTATGGAAAACGAGAATTCCATTTCAATCCACGATCTTAATTGATACTTGCGGTCGTTGAGCTTTTGTTTTGCATAACGTTTCCGATTCCCGTATCGGAATTTCTATTCACCACGAATGTATTATCGATATCAAAATATCGGAGCTCTGTTCTAAAGCATGTTTTGTTTTAAAGTTTAAGTTACTAAAGTACTTGCGCATGAAACCGCACCCTGGAGAATTCGCTGCATTGTGAAACTATACACGTATATCTAAATATTCTAAGTTGTAAGTAGGTAGGTATCTAAATATATCTTCGTAGTGAATTATAATATTATTCCGAGTGTTTAAAAGCAAGATTTGTTTACAATAACAATTTCTTGTTGATCGCACCCCCGCGAAAGTGTTGAAAACGCGCAAAAAGCGGAAGAACTACTGAAAAAAAAGCTTTCCATGCTACTGATTTTTTTTTCAAAATTTACCTACTTCAAAAATTACATCAACATACAAACAGTGTAAGCACAGCGCTTTTGCAATAAAATTTCAAAACCAATTAAAACGATTTCAAAAAAATAAAAGCTATTTAAACTAGAGAGCCTCTGTAGAATAGAAAAGAATCACAAAAAAATCACACATCGAACAAGTAGTCTCTAATTTTTTTAAGTTGTTCAATAATAAGTACGGGAAATTCGCTTTTATTTTCCATTTTAGACGTCCAATTCCAATATTGTAATTACTATTGTCTGTTGGGACATTGTTTCCACTATTGATGAATGCAAGTCGTTAGAGCGCTTGTGCACTTTACTGCCCCCGAGAAAAATTGCTCTACTATGATACTATGCAAGCAAAATGATTTTAAAGATTCAGCGCATATTTTAGTACGTTATTTACGGGAAGCACAAGAATGAATTATTAATTCGCTATGGTGAAAGAAACATACAGTTCTATTCGTGCTATGTTTAAGATTAGGTATATTATTACTAGCTGATGCCCGCAACCACAGACGCCACTTCGTCGGCGTGGATTTAGGTTTTTAAACACACTTTTGCATTTATTACCTATGTATTCGTTTTTGATTTATCACATCTTATGTTTTTTTCGAAGGGTATGCTCATTATTTTAAACGAATGGTCTAAGACGTGTAGGTGGGTATAAGTTGAACACGAATCATAATATTGTATTAACTTTACTTTATTGGTTCAGGTTTTTACATTTTTTTCACTGTGACGATCAACGTTTTAATAGGAAGGTATTATTATCGACAGATAAGTATTAGAAAAACTGGGACATTCCAAGGGATGAATAATTTAAAGTAGGTACCTAAATGGCCAATGGCTTCAATTAGGTATATCTACTTGCAATTTCAACTAGCGCAATTGATTATATATATAACCCCTTATAATATAACCCCTTATAGGTCACACCACTCTCTATTATATTACAGTACAGTGATAATTAAACTAGTCTTCTCTTTAGTATGCATTCAATATTGTCTCCGAAGGCTGTTCCCTACATAGGATTTCCATTTCCAATATTGCAACTGCCATTAGCTCTGCATTCGTTGCAGTAGCTTGCTTAGTATGAGATTTTACGTCTCACCAATGTCAAAGTTCACGACAGATATACCAGCGGGGCAATTGTCTAAAACCTGCATCAATCATTATTACAATCTCAATTGTTCTGATTGGCTGAATTTGTGCGATTCTTGTTGCAACAATGAGCAACAATGCATTGTGGCCAATAGTGAGCGAGCATTAACCAATCAGAGATGATTGCGATCGTGACATTGTAGCTGTCAAACAACCGCGGTAGGGCCACTGACTGTCGTGGACTGTGCACGTCAAAGCTTCGACGTCACTGGCAGGCGTCAACTGTTCCTATATTTGACACCAGGTAGCGTATGAATAGCCTATTGATCTTTGATTTTACGAAACCTCTAGCAATTGTCAACATTGTCGATTCAGGATCAAACAGAGAATTCCCTCACTCTAGTTCACTCTGCCAATATTGATAGTATCAGTATCCCAGCGCTGAATCACTTCAGCGTTGAAGAACATCTACAGTCAGCGCTCCAATCGGAAACTTCATCAAATTAAAGTCGGTGATACAAAAATTTTGACTTAAGGAACATTACCGGAGAAGCTTCTTCCCCACGTCACACCCAGTCAGAGGCTATGCCTGGAGGCCCGTACTCTCGTCTTGACCTAGGTTAAACGGAGAAGACCCCGCTGGTGAAATTTTGACTTTAAATCAAGGAACGTTAGTTCCATTTTACTCTAACGTTATAGTATTTTGACACTCGAATTCTGTCAAATGTTGCGCGTTGGTGAGATGTACAATCTCATACTAAGCACACAGATATACGAATACCGACGCTTGTCTTTACAGTTCGGCGCCGATGAATGCGAGTCGTTAGAGTACTTGTGCATCCTACTGCTCCCAAGAGAAATTGCTTCGTATTGAAACTATGCACGTTTAAACGACATTGATCCTACTTTGAATTAAGTGTATGTTTTGAGGTACCTAAACCTTTTCGTGTACCGTTTACAGTCACTGTTAAATCATTACCAACGATATCAATATCTGCCGTGATAGACTTCCGCCTCCTATTTGACGATCCAAGAGCATGAACCTCTAACTTTTCGGAGTTATGTGCGTTTAAAGCAGTCAAAATATCACTTGATTTAAGGGTGAAGGAAAGTATCGTGAAGAAACCTGCATGCCTGAGAGTTCTCAATGGTGTATGAAGTCTGCCAATCCGCACTGGATCAGCGTAGCAGTCTATTTCCTACACCCTTCTTATTATATACCCGCGCTCAGTAGTGAGCCGCTTAGCCGAGACATCAGAGGATGTGTTTGCTTTTTTTCACTATACGATCCTATCCCTAGCTTTCTCTTGACCTGGACCGTCAGCCTTTCGCTTCCACGCTTTACTTACATTTCTTTATGGGTATAATGGTTTCCCTGAAACCAGTAGATATTGCTATAAACGGCTACACTGTCAAATATAGAGCCAATACTAATAGACCTACCTGCCAGTTGGACGCGTCTTACTTTTTTGTGTTCAAAATTTTTAAAAGCAGATTGATATATAATATGAAACTAGGTAGTAAAACAAAATACGGAAGGAACTAATAAAATATTCTATGAGAGGTGAAAGCGATTCTAGATCCCATTGATGTTTTTATGTTGAACACAAAACGCTCCACGTAGCTTTTGTCACACAACGTATAAAGGTAAAGAATGCTATTGAGAGATAATACCCATATCGTTTTATATGAATTGGTTCTTTGAAGTATGAATAACGGCTCCGTGCAAAAGGTTTTTTGTATCCTTTTCTTGAAATAAAAACATCTTCAGTTCATCATCTTCCAAGATCACTCGATTCTCATTCAAAGAAATGTAGTATGACAAATCAAAGATAAAAAACAATTCCCAGAATACATAAACTAAGTGGAAGATCATAAATACAGTGATAATACGGACTATTGGCAAAGCAAGAGCTATGTATTTATTATTTGTAATTTATTTTTTACTGTATTATACTTACTATACTTACCTATATTTTCTCCTTTACAGTTCTACTTCTTAATTGCGTTAAATACAATACCGTAAAATGAAATTGTTACTTAATATATAAAAGGAAAAGCTGACTGACTGACTGATCTATCAACGCACAGCTCGAACCGCTGGACGGATTGTGCTGAAATTAGGCATGCAGATAGCTATTATAACGTAGACATTCGCTTAGAAAAGATTTTTGAAAATTCACTCCCTAAGGGGGTAAAATAGGGGTTTGAAATTTGTGTAATCCACGCTGATGAAGTCGCGGGCAACATGATTGGTTTTTTTTAATAGACATTATTTTGACAGTTGGGAAAGAGAGTTCGGGAAAGGTAAAAAAAAAGCACGAGTATGTAATAGCCCACACCACATCCCGAACGCTATACGAGTACGTCCCTGCAATACGCCACTTTTTGAGCAACTGTATTAAAAAATACTTACTAGGTCTTTTCCATAGATAAAAGGTCTTTTCTAAGCTAACTTCTATTTTGCGTGCGACAATCCAAACCTTTGACTAATTTTGCCACTGTCGTAATAAGCTGTTACGGGTACACGGAAGGTAAGGATCATTCCAGCAAATTGTAAAACGATATTGTGCGCCAAAACGGTAACGCTCGGATGTCAGTTCAATTTATCTTCCTTTACGTTTGCTGGGGTCGGCGCAAGGTGGGGGCCGTCCTATCTCCAGATTTAAAGTGACATGGACCATTGAATCGGCGAGGTTTACAGAGAGATTTAGATTATGAACTTGCTTTACATTTTTAGTACAGTGTAAAATTGGCGTTCGGTACTTTAATGTTTGACATACCAACAATTATTATGAGTTATGACTAAGTAATTTTGTCCTGTCTTCCTAACCTTGCACTTCTTGTGGGTGTGGGATTTTTTGTGGTGTTTGAAATTTTTATCCATTTACTTTTTTTATGTCAGTGAAGTTCAATATCAGGTAAGGACTTGCTATTGATTTGATTCTACATTTAGATGCTGTGGGTCGATCACTGAAGCGGATGCATCCCCTAAGAAAATATTGAGGACTATTTGACGACCTCCGTGGCGCAGTGGTAAGCACTGTGGTCTTACTAGTGGGAGGTTCCGGGTTTAATTCCTGGCAGGGGTTTGGAATTTTATACTTTTTAAATCTGTCTGTTCTGGTGGGAGGCTTCGGCCGTGGCTAGTTACCACCCTACCGGTAAAGCCTTGCCGCCAAGCGATTTAGCGTTCCGGTACGATACCGTGTAGAAACCAAAGGGGCGTATGTTAAATAAAAACTGCACTTCAGCTTACTCATCATCACTTACCACCACGTGAGATTGCAGTCAAGGGCTCTCTTCTTCTTCACTCTGGGCTGGTTTCCGCACTTAAACGTTTCCGTCTGTTGTGCGTGCAGTCAAGGGCTAACTTGTATCTGAATAAAAATGTCTTCTATTTTACCTTAAAATACATACATTTTTGTAACTGATTATCCATTTAAGTGGTAATATTATTATACTAAAGTTCTTCGGACACGTCTCCCGGCGTGAGAGTGACTCCAAGTGGGCGGTCTCTTGCACGAGTGTACCATTGCAGACTGCTTATTGGGTAGCAAGGAGAAGTGGCGAATGCTCGTTAGGCGCATAACACCTGCTCCCAAAAACGTTACTTCCTGATGACCACGACCACTCTGCCAAGAGTGCTACGACGAAAAAGAAGAATTATTCAACCATTTATTAACATTGTCTTTATTAATGTATTTTGTGTACCAGTATAAATCATATTGCTGGATTTCAAAGCCTAATATGGGCTACAAAACAGTAAGGCTCGGGTAACACTTCAATTTATCTTCGTTTGCGTTTGTGAGGGTCGGAATAAGGTAGGGTCCTTCCTATCTGCAGATATGAAGGACATATGGACCATTGGTTCCGGTACACTTACTTCGAGAAGGGTTTTCGGTATTTAGTTATGATAACATTTTAAAGGATCCTTTTCCGGTTGTTCCACATATCACAAATATTATCCCGGTGCCGCTTCAGTTACTGGAGTATTTAAGTTTTTAAATGCTTATGTGGTGAAGACGCCCCGGTAACAGCTAGCTATGATATAAAGTACGATAATGTGTGGCACAACAATCAACATCTAAATTTTCACTTTTTCCTTCAATTCCACGTTGAAAAAAATCAAACAAGTGTGATTATAATATAATTTTAATGTTATTTATTAAGACTGTGTCTGCAGAATTTCCCGGGAGAAATCTTCGCCGAAGCGGAATAAAAGCATCCTATACACGCTAATGCAGACTTCAAAGATAAAAAATGGAAAAACAAAAATCAACGACAAGAAAATATCAACGATAATAATATAATATAAGTTTTTTCTATCATTAGGGATAAAAATTAAGTATTTTACTTTTTCTAGGTTAAATAGCCTTCTACTTAGAATTATTTAGATGAAAATACTAAATAATATAATAATATGATATCTCTATCTAAGTGAACTGTGCCTCTTTGAATAAAAATAATGTAAAACAAAGGATATTCACAAATCAAGTAGGTATTTGAAAACTAACGGGTGGAATATTTTTCCGCGAATTTGGCAATATTTTCGCGTTAAGTGCCGTCGACTCGGCATTTGAATGAAAATTGAAAAAGTTTCATCCCCCGAAGACATAACAAGCGCTTTAAGATATTTTACATTTGTGACTCGGGGTAAGTATCGGAACTGGGCTTGTCGGGATAAACTGACTTCAGATTAACCCAAACTTTGAGGCGGGAAATTCACGTTTATTTTTCTCTTTTGTGGAAAAGATTTACGAAAATACGACACAAATATATTATATCTTCCTTTTTCAGCAGTCAGTAAAATAACAACGATAGGTTTTTGAGTAGTGAATGGTTCTTGAACAGTAGGTAACCTACTGTATCTTATAAAAAATAATATGAGGATTAAATAAAGTATTTCCAATAAATTATTATGAACCAGGTAATTTATTTAAATGTATTTGGGCAAAGTAGGATGGATACTGAGATGTCTCATCATAGAATTTTTATGAAAGTCATAACGTAGTTTAGCGTGATTTGTAAACATCCTTTCCTCTTCATGGTGTCAAGCTTTGTGAAACTTACCTGTTAATATTAGAAACGTTAGGTAGGTAAAGAAAAAAATTAAAATTAAAATTGAAATTGAAAGGATGTCCCTTTGGATTATAGTCCAAAACTTTAGCGGTTGAGGTTTTGAAGCGTAAGAGCTGTCATTTGTGTTTTTAATAATATTCGGAATAAAATGGAAAATGGGGTGACAAAACTATTTTTAAAACCGAAAAATGCATTGTGTTCGGTGCTTGCCACTGTTGCGCTTCTTGCGGCTTTTTGCGACTCTTGCTGTAATTTGCAATAGCTATTTCATATTGTAACGCTGTAAGCAGTGTTACAATATGAAATATTGTAAAAATATTGTTAAAATATTTCATTAACTTAGGTACTGAATCATTTAAATACAGCTGAAAAGGGTTTTGCGAAATAATAGATCGCAATTTAATTAGAGTAAGTGTAATTGGAGCCCTCTGCGTTGTTCTTATGGGAGTTTGAAGAGGATGAGTGTCTATGGTAGAGGGGGGTGTTTATAAATAGTGGATATTCACTACAATATGTGGATAGTCCGTACAAAATGACTCCTCACGCGACATTTTAACTTTATGGGTCAACTGTCAAGTCAAAAGTACGGTTCACCTTTAAAATAAGGACTAAAATCGTAATTTTTACATGAAATTTTACAAAAAGTTAAAATGGCGCATAAGGAGTTAAATTTTACGCGTTACAAAATGTTTCTACCTTATAATATTATAACCACACTGAAATGGGCATAAAACAAGCTGCAAGAGGTGTGCGATACAATATTGTCTGTCTCGTTTTAACACTAAGTAAAGTTTGAGCGAAATCAAAGTACCCACGCTCTACTGCTCTCAGCCCTACTAAAGTTTTATAATAGAAGGCCTCACTCAAAATTTCAACCCGAACAAGTTGTTAAACTTAACGAGAAAACGTCTATGTAATTACATTCAGTTGGTATCGACCAAAATAGCCATACCTAGCTTCATTACAACGATAATGATCGGCGGTTCAAATGCTATTGATATTACGGTTCGGCGCGATGATAGGCACAAATTCGGCTAATTGGACCTCATTTAGAATTTTAGACGTATTCGCTGACGGTTAATTTTCCTGTGTAATATTGGGGATTGCTTTGTAATGCCAAATGCGGGCATGATCTCGCTTGATTAGAGGATTTGTTTTGAGAGTTTGATAATGCCGGCAGCTGCTGATATACATAATTTGGAGAAATCGTCGACTGTTTGTGTATTTCACTCAGTAATCCAACCATAATTAATATCATTTTCATCTATCTTTCTAGCTCGGAAAGGCTTTCTTTGTCGTTTGAAACCTGTGCAGAAAAATTAATTTGAACATGGAAAAAGTTTTTGAAATTCGAACGTGACAAACTACTTAGCCTTAGTTCAGACCAAGCTGGCTGTGCCAAGGGCGTACCACGTACGTGCATTTTTTTGCTTTCTATTAAAAAAATACCATGATGCGAAACGCATTCTTCATGATATGAATATTAGTAATTCGTTGGAACTCTTGATTTTTATTTTTAATGCTGTTGTAATAAAAATATAAGATTATTCCGTTATCAGAATTTTCTAGTACGTTTTAGTTTTGTATTTCTTTGAACCACGAACGAAGCCAGCAATTCAAAAATCTTATAATCCTTCCCTTGCTCGGTATATAATATAAGCAGTCGCTCCAATTCTGCCTTCGATCAAAAATGTTAAAGATGATGAAAAACTTTTTATAGAAATAAAACACATTGAAACATTTGATAAAATATTCTTTTTCAAAAATATCTATAAGTAGGTATAGGTAATAAATCTCCTTCTAGGGCACTGTGAAATAAATTAAAAATTTAAACCATATAAATACTGAATTAAATAGAACTCGATATCAATATTTTATTCATTCCTCTTTTATATAGCCAGCGAGACGTATTTTATTTTCAACCCGTTTCTCTTTATATTTCTACGAGAAAATTGCTTTGATATTGGTTTTGTTTGAGGGCCCGTAATGGGCAAAGTAAATGTTAGCAAAAAGCCTCGCTTAATAGTTTTCGTAGTAATCTTTATTTTTTATAAAATGTTTTTTTATTCACTAAGTAAAGGCACAGAAGATATAATAGTACTAACGTAGTAAAGGCCTATTTTAGTCTTAGTTTTAAAATTATACATATAATCTGAGTAATACTAACTTAGAGATGAAATACGCAAAATGTAGGACATAGATATACAAGCTCGCTAGAATGAACTGGATCCAAATATAGATAATTCAAAATTATCTTATTAATCGTAGTACTTACCTACCCTCTAATGCATATTCATTCCTAAAATTTTCCGTGACATGGACGCCGAAAAGGCGTTCCACATTATATGATTGAACCTCAATCAGAGTTTGTTTTTCATCATCTTATAATAGACGTGATTGTTTGTATGAGTATTAATCGGGGGACTGGAGAGTGACATAGGGTAGTTTTCATCCCAGAAAATCAAAGAGCTCCCACAGGATTTTTAAAAACCTAAATCCACGCGGACGAAGTCACTGGCATTAGTTAGTATGAAATAAACGAAAATTGCATGAGCGAATTGTCAAAGTCTCCAATTTTACGTATAAGCGTAGGCGCGGCGCCTTACGGAACTGAGTACTTCGCACCAATTGATACACGCATTGTTCAGTAAATTGTTCCTGATCGCCCGCATCTCTTTCAACAATAAGTATTGTGTACATTCGCGTTTAATCTTTAGGAGATAAGGCGTTATTTAGAACTGCAGATTACTATCGCTATTTCTTCTAAGTTCCCATGCCTATCCTGAGAGTTCTCGATGTTTTTTACCTGGTTTTTTTTTAACTTTCTCTCCGAAGCACGGAGGGGAAGTAAAGGCCAAAATTATACCACTAAAATGGTCACCCATCCCGTTATTGACGTTATACGTCATCACTCTCTATCGACTGATGTGCTGTTGCAAATACCTAAGCCGCATGATTTTAAACAACAATATGAGTGCTGGAATTTAACATTTTCTTTGTTTGATGTTTGATTGTGACGCCTTTTCAATGTTTTGTTATAATAAATTAATGTTCCACCCGTTTCGTAAAGGTGAGAATACCTGAACAAGTCAGAATGCTTATTATTTTCGATCCCCTCTTGTTTTAATGGAGGAATGGAGATGGGAAAATTTTCCTTTGTTTTTATGTTCAACAAGGGCAACGCCTTCGATTGTACCCGTTCTAAAGTCGCTTGCGTAGGTTTCAAAGAGCATGACTTCAAGAAAAGGTCATGAGTTGTTATAAGGTTTTTAATAAACTATACAGAAATAATGAATATTATAAACGATGCATTCGAGTTCCTTGATCTTTGATGTCCTAGAAAATTGAGTTGGTATTTATTTTTCGTCTATTTTCGAAAGGAGAAATAAACTGATTGAACTATCAACCTATAATCCAAATCTGAGTCTAGAAATTTGAGAATTTGCGTGTAGGCTCTCTCTAAAACAAGGTTAGTAGTAAGGTAGTAAGGTAGTAAGGTAAGTATTCAGTAATTACAGAGAGATCTTTAAAAAACTACATGAACGTGGATGAAGTCGCGGAAACCCTGATATACAAAAACTTTTATTAACAAGCCGGCCAAGTGCGTGGCGGGCCACGCGCAGTGTAGGGTTCCGTAGTCACAATCCTCGAAAAACAGATGTAACTCCTAACCTGTGAACCCTACTTAGCCATGATAGTTTTCCTTTAAAATTGATTATATATACTACTGCTTTAAAAATTTTTACGTTCCTATATACTACCATAGGGGGGGGGGGGGGACACACACTTGACTCTAAGGCTTGGACTCTTGGGCTTGACTCTAATAAAAATTAACACTTTAAAACATCATATTTTACAAACGGATCTAGTTAGTAATCAAAAAATGATGTTCCCAGACCCACAGTATTTTTAAAAGACCTATTCTACGATACCCCACACTATGGGGTAGACGAGAAAAAAAAGTTCATCCCCACATTACATGTAGGGGGAGCTACCCTAAAAAAATATTTATCAAATTTCTTCGAAACCCAGGGTGAATTGAACCAGTTAATACTTTGAACGTTTGAGATTAAATTTCAAGGGTCGTGGTATAAGTGCAATAGTCGATAACCGGATAATGTGCGACTACCCACATTTACGAGTCATATTACCAACACTCGGCAAGGAACTCACGTACACTATTAAAACTTCCTATGAGTACGAAGGACCTTCATATTGCAATCTTGCAATTAGTAGCGTAATTTGCGACTACTTATTTACGAGTTAGTTAGATAATTAACTTTCTGAACTACTCCATACTTTCTATTAAGTTGTAGGTGGTATTTTGCGCAAAGGTGAAGTTGGAAGCAATGAGGATGAAAGAAAATATCTTATTATTTTTGTGTATTTTCTGATCACTTATTATAATAGTGATAAAAAGGCGCTCTACAATAGTTGTTTTCTGTGCTTGCCTCGAAAGTTGTTCACGAAAGTTCAGTTCCTAGTTCACTCTGGTAATGCTGTCTTCTATCCATACCTTGTAAATGTGCTTAAAGTTGCGACATTGTTTCTTTTTATTTAATACAATATTAGTGTCACAGTACAAGTCATCATCATCATCATCTCAACCCATCGCCGGCCCATTACTGAGCACGGGTCTCCATTCAGAATGAGAAGAAGACCACAGTCACCCACGCTGGTGGGCAAGTGCGATTGGCAGACTTTACACATTTTTGGGAACTCTCAGGCTTATATGCATATTATTCACAATTGCTTAAAACGTACGTTGTATTTTGAATTCTAATTATTCATCCTTATAATCATGAAAGAAAAACAGGTTAAATGATGAAACATTTGTCACATCCCTAAAAGGTGTTTTTCGTTTGATTTATTAGATTAGCGTTGGAATGAAGCTTGAGTACTTACAATTGTTACGTTAGCCATATCGTTGATCATCCAGTCGCCATTCATGTTCTAAATATAGACGTTCGGACAAATCTTTTGCGAGATAAAGTTTATCTCGTTGGAGTTTGATCTAACCTTGGGTACATACCTACTACCTACATATTGTATTATCTGGGTCTTTACGTACTTATCTCTAGCTTCATATAAAGGTGATAGCCTATTGATTAAGATGTCGGTCTCCTATTCGGGGAGTCCAAGGTTCGATCCCGGTCACCTCTAAATTTTACGAGTTATGTGCGTACTCAAACTCACTTGTTTGAGTGGTGAAGGCAAACATCATGAGAAAACCTGAATGCCTGAGAGTTCTCCATAATGTTCGCAAAGGTTGAAGTCTGTCAAAATGCACTTGGTTAGCGTGGCTGAAAACTTTGACATTCTGAGAGGAGACCCGTGCTCTGTAGTGGGCTGAAGATGGGTTGATGGTGTTACATTAGAGCAGCTTCAGGCCGCGCAGCCTTCACTTGAGACAATCTGAGCTTGATCAAATTAACAAGTCTGCTCATCTGTCTCTATTAAACGTTGGGTTTGGACTGAAGTTATTTAGAGAGCGGCTTTCCGATTATTCCCAAAAAATCGGAAAATAAAGTGCTTTCCATGCTATTTTTAGTACAATCAAAAACCAAAGTGCTTTCAAAAACATTTTGCTTTATTTTTATGAATAAAAACAAATACATCACATTAAAACAATGATACGATATGAAGCAAGTATCGCAAGTAATGAAAGGGTGGGAGCGTATAAGGTGGCTCAATCGATACACACCCCTACGGTCTAATGCACCCTAACACCGGCACTGAGCAATGCAATAGGGAGGATAAACTGGGTCGACGTGTTGTATTTATTGAAAATGTTGCGTAATGTATTTACTCCCCGTCTTAGGATATTTGGTTTCTCACAATACACTACTATTCCAATGCACAAACAAATAAAAACCCTGACTTAAACGCACATTTATTTTGGTCACAAACTTATTCTCCTGTAATTTGGTTTCTCAGATCACAATACACTACTGTTTCAATGCACAAACAAATAAAAACCCTGACTTAAACGCACATTTATTTTGGTCACAAACTTATTCTCCTGTAATATTTTGATTTCTCACATCACAATACACTACTGTTTCAATGCACAAACACATACATTTAACTTTGAGTTAAAACATTTATGCATTGGTCACAAACTTATTTTGCTGTACCTAATCAGCAAATCTATACAAAGCACGGCGGGTACTGCGTTCAGCATGCACTATGCACCGTCTGTTCTTCCGCTACACACGCAGGAAAAAATGTATTAAGTACATATATTAGTAAGTAGGTACATACTAGGTATCAAAAATAATCCACACTAATGTTATAAAGAAGAACGTCCGTCTTAATAATATGTCTGGTCGTCAAAATCAGTTTAACGGATGGGCCGTGAATAGCTAACGAACAGAAAGACTTATTTATGTACATACTTTTGCATTTATAATATTAGTATGGATTTATGGGACTGTGATTGGACTCGCTCCAGCAATGCACGGGGCTGCAATGGCTTGTATAGTACGGTATAATAACATTGTAAATTGAAAAATTGAAAAGAGCAACCGCCGAGTTTCTTGCTGGTTCTTCTCGGTGGGAATGGCGTTCCGAACCAGTGGTAAATTAAAACTACCTGACTATTCATAAACACTTGTAAAAGGTTTACATGAATAATTTTTTTTTTATTTTTTTTTATTTATTTTATTTTTGTGAAACTCACACCTCTGGATATCCGAGTTGGTTAGATTTTGATGATTGTTATACGATAATGATAAAAAGATTTTTATAAAATAAAATCCAATTTTCACCTGTACAATTTTTATATAATGGTATACCTAACACCTTTGTTGTACAGCATTTCCATAATAACTTAATAACCAATTAATTTCAACTCAGTGGCTTTGAGGTTTATAGCGATAATTGATACTTTTTATTCACACCTTTTTAACGCGTGGTCCATGTTATCGCTTGCCTTACCGCAAACAACGAATTCCGCGCAACAACCCATACTAATATTATAAATGCGAAAGTGTGTCTGTCTGTCTCTCCATCTGTCTGTCTGTCTGTCTGCTAGCCTTTCACGGCCCATCCATTCAAACGATTTTGACGACATTTGGTACAGCGATAGCTTGTATCCCCGGGAAGGACATAGGCTACTTTTTATCCCGGAAAATCAAAGAGTTCCTACGAGATTTTTAAAAACCTAAATCCACGCGGACGAAGGCGCGGGCATCATCTAGTTTGATATAAAATCGACTTTCCTAAAATATGTAGTAGGTAATAGCTGATGCCCGCGATTCTCTCTGGGTCTTCAACTGTATTCATGTAAAAATCAGGTCAATCCGTTGCTCCATTGTTGTGGCATGATTTAAGGACAAACCAATAAACCAGCAAATAAACACACTTTCGCATTTATAATAAGGGTAGTGACTAGTGAGGTAGTGATGAACTTTACTTAAAGTTGTTATTTATGCATTGTTGTTACAATAAAACCTAAAGCTAGGATAATTTAATCTTTAGGTACAAACAAACCGTGCCCACGTGGTATAGTGCCAAGAATAATGGCTGCATTGCCACGCTGAACAGCAAGATTGATTCTTTGTACAGAAAATTGATCATCCTTTTGTCACCAAATGTGGCAATTAACCGCGGTGAAATGTCTTGTCTTGTAAGATATAATAACTACATATACTTTAGTGTAAAAATAATGTAGCAGTCAATTACAATTGGTTGGTCTATTTTGTTAATTTTTGGCTGCTTACCGGCGAAATTTCGCTAAGCAGAAATTTATGTACTCTACTCGGTATATTGTGTACAAGAGATTGTTCAAAATGATTCCCTTGTCCTTTCAAACATTTCCCAGAGCTTTGAATGCAAAATAAGCCGGTATTGCATTTGAGATGTTCAAAGCGGATTTCGACACAGTGCGCTCAATTTTTCTGCAAATGTTTATATTTTATGAAGCTGTTTTACTTCAAATCGGTCTGTTTGTTTTAAAATGCCATAAGGCGAGCAGAAAAAAACCCCAAGAGGCCGCAAGGGCCGCAAAGTAATTTTTAATATAAATTTTAATTGTGACCTCTGCTCGCGTATTTTTACGGCGTGCCCAGTGCTTCTGAATAGTATATTTTCAGTACTGAAAATATACTGTACAATGAAAATTGAATACAATTGCTGGAGATAAGCCTAAGAAAATATCTGTAACAATAGAATAAGAATAGACTTGTTCGTCGATAGATGGCATAGTGATAAAAGGGTACCTTGACTGGGTAGGGTAAAAACAATAAATACAAGGTACCTGTATAGATAACTTGTGTATTTAATTTATTTTTAATAGTAGCTAGGTAGGTAGGATTTAGAAGATCTGTAATAATTTACAAGAAATTGCATCCTTGCATCGATCTATGTATTCAGTTCAAGGCACAAGTACAAAATAGTTCAATATTGATTTTGATATGAGGCAAACAAAATGTAAAGTGAAATAAATAGATTTTGATTAAGTGACTGCAGTCACTCTTGCGGCTTTACGGCTCTTATGGCGGTGGATTATGCGGTCGTATGCGATCTCTTTTATGGATGAAAGTAACGGTCAATGCTCATGTTTACTTTGAGGGTTAATGCGAAATATACTTGAGAAAATATTTTTAGAATTCACCGGTAACGGTAAAGCTTGTGCTGTTACTTGGCTTTCCGGTACGATGCCATTGTAGAGCCAAATACTGTTTACGGGTACGCTCGTAACATAATACTTTTCTTCCTTTTCTAGGTTAGGAGCTCTATTTTTGAATGCATTATAAAACCTACTCTAGTTTGCTTGTGCTTACTTAGGGCCTTAAAAGACACGATTCTTTAAGCATCAGTGATCGGCGATTTAGTTGCTTTGCGGAAGCTCGATGTCGCAATTGAACGCTTCACACATACAATCTCCGCGTGGATTTAGGTTTTTTAAAATCCTATGGGAACTCTTTTATTTTCCGGGATAAAATGTAGCCTATTTCCTTGCCCGGGATGTAAGCTAACTCTGTACCATATTTAATCAAAATCGGTTAAACTGTTGGGCCGTGAAAAGCTAGCAGACAGACAGACACACTTTCGCATTTATAATATTAGTATAGTAATATGGAGTATGGATTTCAATACAGTGACAAAACGTGATGCAGCTGCTTCGAAACAATCGCTGAAACGCGCGATTTCAATACCACTGTATCGAATGAAGAAAGTCATCAAATTTAACTGTAAATTTTAAACTATTCATATTCTATGTTTGGGAAGGCACTGGCCCCTAAGGCACGGGATTTCCTAGTTTAGGGGTCAGGGTTCCAGAGAAATGAACTGTACATACTGAGTTATTAAATAAATTATTATCATTATCATCAAAACGCGATACAGTATCGATACGGTCGCAGAATCGCTGACCCCTAATCCTACTGCTACGACCCTTATAGATTAGCAACGACCTCTATGTAGAATTTAGTTCAAGAATTCACTGGAGCTTAGGTATAATTTGATTTATGTTGAAGTTAGGTCTCTGACATACCAACCTAGATATTGGTGTCTCGCAATACCTCTGCTATTTTGGTCAATAAACGCAATTCTGTTATAAGTATTATTATTAATTGCATAACAGTTTCTGCTTAAATACAATATAAGTGTTTGGTATCTTAATAATGAAGATGTTGGTATATATAGGTACCTATAGTACGCGAGAGGTCGAGATGACAATCGGGGTGGGGTGTCCCCGCACAGCCCCCGCGCTAACCCGGTGCGGGATAGCGCGGTAACCCGCCTCATACTCCAAATGCTATCTCGACCTGTCACGTACTATACTGTTTTATTTACTCGTTGAAAATGCATAGGTAGGTAGATATACGATATAAATTCGCTTGGAATTTCTTCTTATATCGTAACAATATGTAAATACTAGCCTAGTGCTAGGTGCTCAGCTCACAATATTGTAGCGTTTACCCGTATTTGCTCGCTAGTCGTTCCACAGGCGACACTTTACATTTTACTATCGGCGACAAAGAGCACGGATACAATACATTTGGCATTCAAATTTAGTCATACAAAATTCCTTTTTCTTGAAACAAAGTGAAAATACTGAAAATTCCAGTTATTTTATTATAGGTATTTAGTATTTTTTTATAGTTAGAAGATGATTTTTAAATTCTAATACTATCAGTTATCAAAACTACTTTTCAAATGCCCATAAGTAATTATTAATTATTTCTATACAGCTCTTTAAACGAGAATATCGCTACTAGATGGCATTAATAGTAGCTTGAGTACTGAATAAAAATACATTTACGAGTATATCTAAAATTTCGGCACCATGTACCGTGAACCGTGAACCGTGGCCTATGGTGAAAGGTGCTCAGGGAGCCGCTGGCGCTTATTCAAATCCTGCTGCTTCCGCAATATTTGATGTGCTTATTAAATAAATTAAATTATTAAGAAATTTTCTTGAAGTCTAGGTAAAAACACTATCATAAAAACTATAAACACTATTTCTAAATTTTATTGTGGTGTGTCCAATATGGGAAAATCAAAGCAGAACGTCAGAAGTCATGTAATGATGTAACAATCTCATTAAGAGTTAGTGTAACGCCTTCCATGACAGGCCGTCTGTTTTGACATGGGTGCTCACACCGTACACCGATCCTAATCACCTCTCGAAAGAGCGACAGTCGAATGAAACTTCCGTGGCGAAGATCCGCATTCCTAAGGGGATATTTAGGTATTTGTCGACACAATGTTTCCGATGGCTTGAGAACACTAAGCAGACCCGTAGTTTTACAAAATGGCCGACAATACTTCGGGTTCTCTCTCGTTTCCTTGATCCTCGGAAATGGGTACAGTAAACCGACAGTACCTACCCGAAATTATATGCTAAGTATACAAATATTTAAATAATTGCTCGCAATACTGGACCTTGGGTTAGGTTTGGGTTACCTACCTACCATATTATTATCCTCTATTAATTATGTACTCGTACGCTGTTGCCAATTATGTACGAGGGCCATGTAAACGCGTAAGCTTTGCGGCCGAGGTAACGAAAAACTCAACTTTCCATCCGAATTCGATTTCTACCCAAAACCGATTTCCCGAATGTCTAGACTTATTTCCGTTTACCGTAATCCTGCTACCATTGCCGCTCATGATTTTTGTGGAAATTTTGTACTTTCGATATGTCACCATCATGGCTGATTGTCGCCATCTTTATTCCGTTTTTTAACAGTAAGTTATTTGCATTGTAATTCGCGGAACTGCAATAGATAAATTATCTACGTTTTTATATATAAGTATAGCAAAATAATATTGTAAATCGTATATATTTTGAAAATTATACCACCGGGTTACTTAATGATTCTTCTCGGTAGGAAGGGCATTCCGAACTAATAGGTAGTAAGTAGATCATTTGACGGTCCTAAAGACTCTTGTAAAAGTTAATTTGAATTAAAAAAAATATATTAGGTGTTAGGTTAGCTTTAGTTTTAGTTTAGGTTTAATTGGGAGAGTGCCACTGCGCTAACAGGAGGCTTCGGATCCTAATTTTAGGGAACGAGAACTGGATGCTAACGCTAACCCGTTCCACAGAAGAAGACAAGAGAAAAGAAGGCCAATTCCTCTCCTCAATTTTAATATGGGTACCTTCAGGTCAAGAGTAAATAGACATCAAGCGCGCTCCATCTTAGGCTGATCATCACTTGCCACTAGGCCTGATTGCAGCCAAGCGCTAGTCTATATTTGTCTTCACTTTTTTAAATACAATTGTATGAGCTTTGCCTATCTAGAGTTTTATAATATTATTATCTTTGGTATGGTTAGGCTGGATGCGTAAATGCATTTCCCAGCTTTAAAAGAAACGTTGGGTGTTATGCGAGAGAAAGTGTTGGTCATAAACCAATAAGATAATTTGTGTTAAACTTTAATGTAGGTCTAGGATCATTTCGCTATTAAATATAATAATATATGTATATATGAGCCAATAAGGGTCCGGCTAAAATGTACAAAACTGAAAATCGAATCCGTTTGTTTAGAAATGAGGCGCTCCTTATCAACCGGTCACAGACTATTTTGAGGGGACATGAATAATATTCCCCATGTTGTTCATGCATATTCTTTACTTTGCTGATGTATTAGATGTTTGTTTTCGCATGACAAATAGCTGTAGGTATCCATTCTCCACGTTTTATGAAATAGCTCAGGGTGTCATAAATTTATACGCCCAGGGTGTGGTAAATGTGTTTGGGTCTTGCAAATTCAGAATGCCTGGAGGCCGGAGACCCGCGTCAACGAGCACATCCTAAACAAACAACTACCTGCCTGCAAAATATTTTCAGCAAAGCGAACGAACTCAATTACCTTTAGCGTCTAAACGAATGCCTTTGCTGATACAGAATACAGAAATATTCAAGGTGTACAGGCAATCGAATACATTAATAAATTAATTTTGTAAGTTTTTTTTTTAGTTCTCTTTTTTTTTTTTTTAATTTGGAATTTTTTTAAATATTACAATAAAACTTAAAGCTAGCCTTATCTAATTACTATATAAATCATGACCGCGTGGAATGATGCCAAGAATACTGGCTGCATTTCCGCGCTGGACAGCCAGGCTGATCCGTTGCGCAAAAAATTTTCTAAGTTGTAAAGAACATCTACATAATAAATTGGTTAGGCATATTTTATGGTCTAACGACATGTTATAATGTAAATAACGTACCAAGATATTCGATGATTTTGAATTATGACTGAAAATCGAATCCGTTTCTGGGTCGCCCGTCGCGACTGGGTCGGAATATCGACAATTCAAAATCATCGTGGTACGTAATGTGTACCCATTCATGATCATCATTGTCAACCGATAGACGTTTACTGCTGGGCATAATATTATGTGTCTTGTAGGGATTTTCATACGGCACGGTCTTGCACTACCTGAATTCAGCGGCTCCATGCGACTTTTTTAATGTCGTCTGTCCACCTATTGAGGGTTCTTCCAAAGCTGCGCTTTCCGTTGTGAAATCGCAATTCTAGCACCTCCCAAGGTGCTAGAATTGCGATTTCAGAATTTCACCCAAATTAATTACTTTTTAGGGTTCCGTACTCACGGAATCACTTAACATCAGGTAACCCGCCTGCTCGTTTGCTCGCTATGTCTATTAAAAAAAAAGGAAAACGGAACCCTTATAGGATCACTTTGTTGTCTGTCGGTCTGTCAAGAAACCTACAGGGTACTTCCCGTTGACCTAGAATCATGAAATTTGGCAGGTAGGTAGATCTTATAGGGAACATGGCATTTGGGGAAAAAACTGAAAACCGTGAATTTGTTGGTTACATCACACAAAAAAAAATTGAATTGTGGTCATGAACTAATAATTAGTATTTTCAATTTTCTAAGTAAGATAACTATATCAAATGGAGTATCATATGAAAGGTCTTCACCTGTGCATTTTAAAACAGATTTTTATTTAATTTTATGTATCATAGTTTTTGAATTATCCTGCAAAATGTCGAAAAAATACGACTGTAGTACGGAGCTCTCATTGCGCGAGCCTGACTCGCACTTGGCCGGTTTTTTTATATGAAAATTTGTTGTAGAAATATATTTTTAACGATAGAGTAGATATCTAATAGACTTTTGGTGTGTAAATCATTGATCTAGGAGCAATGGTGTCGATAGAGTATGCAGTATCTTAATACCCGCATGTAACGTAATCAAATTGCTCGTAATATATTGTATTATAGCGATCAAGTCGTTTTCAATAGGAGCAAGATTACTTGCAGTGACCAGAAACTCGATACAATTGTGCTGAGCCTAGTTGAATGCAAAACCAGTAGCCTATATACGTACAAGTTCGCTGAATACGCATTGAGAGACGTGATAAAGGGCATTGTAGACTAGTTTATCTCACACTCGCCTGGACAGGACTTGTTCCGCGCTGATGGCATTCAAAGCAAGCCTCGGGGACTCATGTTACAGAAACTGCGACATTGCATTTTATCACTAACTTATCGAGGAAATTCTAATTTACATTTTTTTAATAAATCAATGATATGTTAGCCCTAACTGATTAAACTTCGATCTAACCGTGATGGGTGATGGATGTGGGCTAGCTTGGAAGCACAAAGAATTGAAGTGCTTGTAGGGGATATGGAGATTTTTATTAAACTCATATCTCTTATCCAATGCCGTAGCCAGGAGTTCATTTCGGAAGGTGTTAAATTTTAAAAGGCCCAAATTTTTTACGAAATCCTCTCAACTGAAAGAATGTTACCTGCTCGACCCTTCCTCTTAAGCGGAATTGGTATTGCACAGAAATAGCTTGCATCAACGGACAACGTTAATCCCGTTTTATCCCGGTAAATCACTTTTCCATCAGGATTTAAAAAAGTAAATCCACGCGGACAAATTCGTGGGCATTATAAAATACTTAAAAAAACACGACCAATTTTTTTTTATTTCTACAAAAAAAATTGGTTAATTTCTGCCTACAGGCATACCATCATCAGTTTCTTTGTGACATCGTACTAAAACACTAAATCGCTTGGTGGCACGGCTTTGCAGGTTTCATGATATCTAACCACCGCGTTGTCTCATATCATACAAAAAGTAAAAAAAACCACAATCGTAAATTTTATTATTGCGGAGTATTAGATTATTGAAAAAAGTAAAAATCATTGCTCGCTTCAGAAATTGAATTCACGTTATCGCTCAAGTCATAATATACTAACTGTATCTAATGATAGTGTCAGTCAAGAGTTAGAATTGATATATTTTTTACATCTTTTTTAGTATTATCAGCTCCTTCGTCAAATAGAATCATAAAATGCGTGTTCGGAAAATATCTCGTTTGCATGAAGATCTTGTGGATATTATTCGTAAAGTGTCACATGTTACTAACATTAAGAATATTGAACATTTTATAGTGTTCGGTACAGAAGAAATAGACTGTTTTCTCGGTGGAGTACATAAAGTAAATATTAAAGGTATCAGAGATGGTGTTCTCGTTGAAATAAGAGTCATGATCAAATGGCATTCTAATCCAATAGAGCGTGAGTGCTTTAGGACATCTTATCATAGAGAATATGTATTTTATGAGATAATTGTGCCAAAAATACTAAAACTCCAGAGAAGATGCGGTATAATTGAAGGTTTAAAGATAAAGTTTCCAAATTGTGTGCTTGCAAGTATCGAACACGATAAAGAAACTGTTGTAGTATACATTACAAGTCAGTTTGGGAGTTTGGATAGATTCTACAAAATGGATTACGCTCATGCATATCTAGTAATTAAGAATCTAGCCAAACTGCACGCATTATCGTTTGCTTTACAAAAACTGTATCCAGAAGACTTCGGGGTAATACGCAACTTGTGCGCAAAGGATATACAATACGCTTATCTGGGAAATATACCAAAATGTTTGATCAGCTATTTTAAATCTTCCGTAAATGTTATCTCTAATCCCGTGGCAAAAGCAAAGCTTGAAGATATTACTCCGAATATATTAGCACTGCTAAGTAAATGCTCTGAACCGGAACCCAATTATAGCACGATATGTCACGGAGATTGTTGGAATAATAATGTACTGTTTAAATATCAGGTAAGATCAGGACAAATATCATGTTTTATCATATGAGTCAATGTAATTTCATCATATTACCCTGCGGACTTTCACTGTTGAACATAGGCCTTCCTTAGTGAGTACCACCACGACCTGTCCTCAGCCTTCCACGCTCTCTTTATGTCATCAGTACATGGTGCTGGAGCACACCCCGCGCTATGCATACTAGTACGATACCCGGCAGGAAATATTGTACATCGACCTTTAGAAAGAGATGGTTTCGTAGAGCGTTCTCTCTGTCGTTGAGACTGACAAAACGTCACATAGGTATGAGTGACAGAGACAACGCTCTACAAAGCCGAAACCTCTAGGTCTATGTATAATATTTATTACAATATTGGGTGTCGCAAATGTCGTTTCTTGCTGGCTACTGTACGTGGTCTCCAATCTAGGACTTTTTGGTACCAACGGCCGTCGCTCCCACGACAAGCATGGCCTGCCCACTGCACTTCAGCTTTCTAATGGCAAAAGTAATTAAAAAATAACAAAATACAAATAGATGACCTTTGTTTGTAAATTGTAGATTTCAATTGCAGGGGAAGAGACCAGTGGATGTCCTGTTTGTTGATTACCAATTGGTCCGGTATGCGTCACCAGCGACAGACATATCATACTTCCTATACATGTCTACGGATCAACAATTCCTCTCGAAACACTATGATCAACTACTCGATGTATATTTTGGAACTCTTTCAGCTGTTTTAAAACAGTGTAATTTAAATGTTGAAGAAATTTATCCCAGGAGCATTTTTCTGAGGCACTTAAGAGAGTATTCCGTGCTGGGTTTGATAGAAGCGTTGATATCGATGAAGATAATAACAGCCGAAACTGAAGAGGCCTTAAAAATGACTGAAATGAAATATCACGCTGAAGAACCATGTCAGTACGAAACGCAAAATAAGTCGTTGTACGTGGAAAGGGTTAACGGAGTAGTTGCAGACTTTTTCAAAAGAAACTATTCTTTGGATGCAATTTTGAAACAATAAAGATTATTTTACCTATACAATTTAATCATAACATTTTTAAATCGATAATAAATAATTACAGGATATAGCTCATTGAAAATCGAAAGCATCTTGGTGCGCAGACATTTTTTTTATTTTTATTTAGCTGGTTTGATTTCCGGGTGAGACAAGCGAATTTTAGAAAATCTTTATTTATGCATTTGTGTCTTTTAAAAATAAGACTGTTTCCTTTGAGTAAAATGATCTAACCTTAAGGATTTAAGGTAAATTCCCTGAAGGGCTCATACTTTTTTCTACCCTTTATACATATAGATAGATGTTAGTATTGTGGTTAGTATGGACTAATCTCAGGTACCTGCTTAATATTGACAAATGTTTAGGTATATATTTATTTTTACGATAAGATTACGTCCATGTCATGGACGTAAAAATGTTTTATTTCCTACTAGCTTATGCTCGCAACTTCGTCCGCGTGAAACCCAAACCCCCATTTAACCCACTTAGGGGTGGAATTTAATAAATTCCTGTCTTATTGGATACCTACTCTTTACAAAGAACACACCCTCCAAATTTCATGTCTCTAGGACCAGCGGTTTAGGCTGTGCGTTGATATATAAATCCGTCAGTCAGTCAGTCAGTCAGTCAGGACTTTGAATTTTATATGTACAGATAGGTATTTGAGTATCTTACTTATTTTTTTAATAGATATAGCGAGCAAACGAGCAGGCGGGTCACCTTATGTCAATTGATTACCGCCGCCCATGAACATTTGCAGCACTAGGAATTGGTTGGTTTAAAAATGTGGCCGGGCAAAGTTATTATTTATGTAGGGTTTATGTAACCTAAATTCGCAGATAACATTTTACTTACTCGTGTGGAAATATTTCGCTAGGTTTCCAAATAAACGGCTCCTTTATTTTTAGCTTTAGCGTAGCATATTAGTAATTGCCTGCTCCGTTATATGAATTTTAATTATAAGCTATGTGAAAATGGCGTGAGCTTAAATGAACTTTAATATTCAATGCCTCTGTGGTTTCTCTGTGAATAACGAACTGGGGTTGCTTGGTTGGTTTGTTTATCTTAGCAAATAATTATTATTTGCCTACTTGTTTATTATAAGGGTAAATTTAGAGCAAGGGTAGGTGGTAGTGCTTACCTACTTTTTAAGGCTACTAGGTATACCTACCTTTTTTGGATTCTGTTTAAACAAATATCTTGATTGCATTGCATCACTATTATGTAAGACAAAAAGTTTCAAGGTAAAATCCTTAAAAAAAAGCAAAAGCGTAGCCAAAAAACAGAAGCACTACTCGTATTTTTGTGTACTTACTTTAGTTACGAAGTAGGTATACAGAAACATGAAAAACTAGTTATTTGATTTCGACGCGACGGGAATATTTACGAGGTTGTAAATAGTGGATATTCTTCCGCACCCATGTCAATATCGACATGAGGGTGCCCACGGCGAAGGCGCAGGTAAATGATAAATGGAAAGGCTGTATAGTGAGTAACTGGGACAGTATGGGAACTCTATAGACGAAACAGGAAAATGTCTGAAGAGTTATATAATGCAGCCTACGCTAACACTTGAAATACTGGTGCATTCTAGAGGTTTAAAAAAATTCTTATCTAGGCCACTCGTCTCTGAATCTTTAACACTTGCGAGTTGCGAGAGATATTTTTCAAGTTTAATGTAGAACTACATAGATGATACGTGACTTCGTTCGCGTGCATTTATGTTTTTAAAAGTCCCGTTCGAACTCTATGATTTTTGGGGATAAAAAAAGTAGTCTTAGTATTGTCAGGATATAAGCTATCTCCATTCTAAATTTCAGCTAAATCCGTCCAGTAGTTTTTGCGTGAAAGAGTAACAATTATGTACACACATACACACATATACTCGTACAAACTTTCGCCATTATAATATTAGTGTGATGTGATGACATGATACCCGCTAGTCGCTACTGATTTTAAAAATCCCTTGGGAAGTTTTTGATTTTCCGGGATAAAAGTAGCCTATGTTACTCCAACTCTTTCACTATATCCATGCAAAAATTACTTCAATCTGTTGCTCCGTTGTAGTGAGATTGAAGGATAAACCAACAAACTAATGTTTATTATTATTATTATTATTATTAAACCAGCCAACTAAAACACTCTCGTGTTTATAAGTAAGTAGTGATATAAATTACGATATGCAAAATTGCTTGTTTGGTTTTGGTGGACAGGCGCGTTTACCAGGCTATAAAATATAGTGAGTTTTCCCACACCCGTGTCAATATCGACATGAGGCTGCCTGCGGCTAAGGTACAGGTGAATAAATGGGTAGTTTGCGTATCCAAACAATTATTCCATCGGGGATACTTAAAATAATTGAAAAAGTAATATTTATCCGCTGTTTAGGTAGTTAGGTCTACACATTTTTCTCTCACACCTATAGATATCTCTAATATACTTAATAGTTTTAGTTTAGTGTAATCATATAGTTTTGTCCAGTCCATCTGTCCATCTGTCCGTTTGTCTGTGCGTCACAGCCATTTTAAAAATAAGCCTTTTTAATTTAAGTACCTAGCACAGTTGTAGAAACATATTGTTACCGCTATAGAGGCATAATCAAATTGGAAAAAATCAAGGTTTCCCCGTAAACATAAAAAGTAAGAGGAGGTATAAAATATAATACTTAAATCAATGAAAAAAAGAGTTTGTTCCCTCGAGTGATACCTAATTAAGTAAATTTGTATTTTAAAATCGCTATTAGCGATAAATACCAAAGTTTTTATAGCAACTAGCATGAACTCTACTTTATGGGTGTTTTGATTCACTTTGACCAGTTTTTTATCTATTTCTAGCTTCCTTTTCATTTGTGTAGACTCAGGTCGAGCATGTTCGATGTGAACAAATGGAAAAGGTACCAACTTTAGTGCCTAAGACAGGTATGATGCTCTAGGTAGGTTGTTATATGTATGAACCAAGGAAATCAAGAAAATCTCGAGGAAAGTACAGTGGACAGAGGCTGTAGTAGGTAGTTATTTCTGAGCGTGAAATTAAATGAGCATAAAATCCCTTTTGTACGAGGTGATAGACTGTTTAACTTCTAACGCTAAGCTCTCGGCTCGTTTTAGCCTGAAACTTCGTTAATGCCTTGTTTCATTTATAATTCTGGATTAAATTTTTAACGCTCGCTCTGAGCATGATGTTTATACAAGGAGCTTTATTGTCACAGTGATAAAATTATAAAGCTCGTTTGTGTAATGAAGGAACGCGATAATGTGTAATTATTTAAGTAACCAAATATTGTTGGTGGAACTTCCACTGTACAAGAAATATTGCGCTAAATTGAGCTTTTAACCACAGACTAGTTAATAGTAACTTATTTGTACAGTACGTTCACTGCGCAAAGACGTTTAAATAAATAGCGACTCATGTTACGACACAATATACTTAGTGCCACGGAACAGAATAGTGCAATTCAGCTAGCACAGCATTGGTGTCTAAAGTTACCTTACTCTCTCTTAAACTCTTAACCTACTCTTTTATCTTTCTTATGAAACTGAAAGGGATCAGGAGCCGGGAATAATAAATAAATGTTAAAGTTCAAAATTAATAATATACACCTCAATGTATGTGTATAGCTAATCCATCTTGGCCAGCGTGGCGGGCTATGGCCTAAATCCTTCTCATTCATGAGAGGAGACCCGTGCTCAATAGTGGGCTGGCGATGGGTTGATCATGATGATGATGATATATGATTGTATATAATGAGCAAACACAATGAATACAATTGTACGGATAAAACCGATCATCTTTTTGATGCACCGTAACCTCAGACCGCATTGGTAAACCGCGTGAAAATAAGAAATAAGTAATATCAATTTTATTGTTCCTGCTCCAAAGAAAATATAAAATGGATAAACTGCTGGGGCGGGCGGGCGGTCTGGCAAAGCGGAGACAAGGATGGCGAAGCTACAAACATCCTCCGTTGGTGTCGGGGTCAAATCTAATTTACCCCTGCTAATGCACGCCCGCCTGCCCCGCCTCACTCAAGAAAATGCGAAAATTGTAACTTCACTGAGAGCATTTAAGAACTTTGTTTTTATTTTAACGTGACAAGAGCTATGAACAGTTCCACTCATTTTATATTAGACTAGCTTATGCTCACGACATTGTCCGCGTGGACTACACAAATTTCAAATCCCAATTTTACCCCTTTAGATATTGAATTTTCAAAAATCCTTTCTTAGCGGGTGTCTCATAATAGCTATCTGCTTCATGCCACAGCCCGATCTGATCAGTAGTTTGAGCTGTGCATTGATAGATCAGTCAGCCAACTTTTCCTTTTATATATATAGACTAGCCTTTGCCTACAACTTTCTCTATGTTATGTTGTGTAATTTATAGCCTATATCACTGGGGGATAATGTAGCTATCTATCAATAGAAGAATTTATTATCAGAATCGGATCATTAGTTCCAGAGATTATACCCTACATCCAAACTTACAAACTTTACCACTTTTTAATAATACTAAAGCCAGACCTCGCGGAAAATGTGTATCTACCGATCAGTGGTTTAAGGAATTAATATTTAAATGCTGTAAGCTTAGGATGAAGAAATATTCCCATTTTAACCTTCACAAATAAGATTAAGAGTGGCTATTTTGAGGGGATGGACTGGCTTCAAATGGGCATGGATTGTGAAGGTAAAATCGTCTGTGTTGGTGTTCAGGTTAAATCTAATTTTCCCCTGCTAATGCCCGCTGGCCCCACCTTAAGGGTGAGTGAGTACGAAAATTGTAGCGTCACGGGGAACGGATTCCAAAACAGTTTTTAATGTTTGAATGCGACGGAAACGGACGCTCACATTTCCACTTTCAGGTGTAATTATGTTTTTACGTTTTCTCAAGGTAATTATTACATTTTTAATTGTGAATCGTTCCTCTGTTTACTTGCCGTTTATGTGACTTGCCAAAGAACCTTAATTTGTCGAACATTTTTAGCAGAGTCATTGTTAAGTTTTTCATAAGAATGTTTTGTTATAGGTAGCTGTTTAAAATTTAAATAGGAGACAAAAGTCTAGTTATACCAATGAAAATTTTTATTAGACTTTCGGTCAAAAAAAAGTACGTGTACGTATAGTAGGTAGTATTTTTGGAAATTTCACACCTTCACTGATTTTCGAAAAATTCCCCTCGAGCGGGGCAGATGAGCTAGTCTATTATAAGTAGAGATTGTAACGGCTATACTCACGTATCTAGCCCGTAGTTTCGAAGTCATTCGGGGTCCTTTTTCACAGGAACTCAGCTCGCTGTTTAATCGCCACAATCTATACTTATAATGGCAATCACTCACGATAGTTTAAAAGCTAGTCTATTATAAAATGCACATTTAGATACATTGTTTGCATAAAGTTCATTAGTTTTATTTGCATATCGGCGGCCCGCACCTGTAAACAGTGGGCATAGAGTATAGACGAACGTATTGAGCTATTGATTCCTGCGGCTTTGCCCGCGGTCAGGCGTTTGATAAATAATTGAAATACTGTGGTGTATTTTGTACCAGACGAGTGCATGTTTTTGATCTAACTTCAAATAGCTATCGGCACGTGTTCGCTTGCGGCTTTAATTTTGGAAGCTCTCCTTTGTAATAAAAAGCTTTTGCATTTGGAGTTGAAATTAAGGTAGATGAAAGATGTTGTAGTGAACTTGTTTATTTAATTAATTTCACAACTCTTGCTTTTATTTGCAAAGTAGGTATCCATTATTGACAGTCACAGCATAATTTGAATTAGGAAATATTTTGGACGAATGGAAATAGACTCTTGATTAGATCCAGGCTGTGTCAAAGCTATAATATTATTTCATCAAGCATAACTTTATAATCTTTTTCAGAATGATGAGTTTTTTTTAATTTCAATAACTAAGTAAGTAGGTAGGTAACGAGTTTGATATTCGAATTGGTTTTAGTTGGCTCTCAAGATCACATTATAATATGTTAGAAAAATAATTTCATATTAAAATATGAAATTATTTTTCTAATGTGTGTTAAAACACACTCATTGTTCTTTTTCAGAAAAAGAAAAACTACTTAAATAGTCATTTAAAAGTTTTATAAAGCCAAATAATGCAACCGAAATCAATATTACCTTAGAGTTATTAATATTCTAACTATGAAATGGCTTACCATTAAAATTTTAATATAGCCTCTTGAAATGATCTACGACTAGGTAGGTACGAAGAGCCTGATAAAATGTTTCATCTTCGATTTTTTTAAATTAAATTATACACTATCTATCAGATGATGCCTGTAACTTCGTTAGTATGGATTAAAGTTTATGAAAATCCTTTGAAATCCTTTAATTTTCCGGGATAAAAAATACCCTATGTCCATCTTTGAGATGCTAGCTATCGCTGTACCAAGCATCAAAATCGGTTAAATGGAAAGGCCTATAAAGTTCCATGGAAACTATGTTTTTCCGGGACAAAATGCCTATAATATCTTTCCACAGGATGCAAGCTATCTCTAAATCAAATTTCATCAACATCGGTTAAACCGATGGGTTGTAAAAAGGTGACAGACTGACGTAAAAGATAGACAGATATTTTAATGTAGATAACGGGTACATACCACGATTAATTTGATGTTTTTATTTGTCCAATATAGATATTTCAACCCAATTGCACGGAACCTGGTCATACCCGTTATACCACGAAATAACCTTAGAATCATTAGTTTAAGATAAACACACTTTCGCATTTATTTAGTAAGTAAGGATGTAGTTTGCATCACTCTCAAGGTTAATATTATAATCAAGAGTGATAAGCAAAACTGTTTTGAAAAAGTTGAAACGTTTTAACACATGGTGCTTGAAAAACGTCAAGTTCCCGCTTGTCGCAAGCACACTGGTGCTCGGTATTTACTGCCTTTGTTCCCAACTAAAAGGGTTAAGTCTAACATCGCACTTAACCCTCGCAACTCCAGCTACGTGCTAACGGTTAACTTTCATTGGGTGTGAGACGACACATCGCTCTTTAGTACAACTGCTGGCAAAGTTGCCCCTAAGTTTTTTCTTCTCTAAAATTTATATATTATGCTTTTTTATTAAATGATAATTTAACCCTAAATTGCGATCTATTAAGCAAAGGACTAAATTCTAAGTGATGATGCAGTAGAAGCGGTTAACTTGAAATGGGTATGGTATTTTAAGTTACCCATAACTCAGAATACCTACATAATTATAGTACAGGTACCCATACCGCTATAATTGAATTATATCACGTTTGTCTACATTGCATCGTACCGGAACACTAAATCGCTTGGCAACACTTTTTGCTGCTAGAGTGGTAACTACCAAAGACAAAATCTCTCACCAGACCATACATCATTTAGGAATGCTAAATCCGCGAACTGAATTGCTGGGAATGAAAGCTATAAGTCCTGCCACGTATAAGATAGAATACAGCCTCCACAACTGCGCCATTGAAGTTCGTGAAAAATGTATGCACTTAATGGAATACTAAACAAGTATTATTGTATGAGATTTAAGTATACTTAATAATGCCGTGGGGAGACCGCGAAAAATAAAATAAATATTGGGAAAATATTGGTCCCAAGAGTACCGATGAAACAAACGACTCGTAATACTATTGTATTTGTTGTTACCGCAAATCAGGCTGATTCTACGATACCTATTCTTTAAAGTAATATTTGTACGCTTTCAACGCGAGTGCGAGCTTTTACTATGAACCATTTTCCAATATCTATTTACGATTTTGCTCAGAAAGCTGAAAATAGCTGATTGAGTAAAGTTAGAGGCCCGGTCATCATCATCATCATCATCATCATCAGCCTGTGGACGTCCACTGTTGGACATAGGCCTTCCCTAAAGAGCGCCACCACACCTGGTCCTCAGCCTTCCTCATCCAGCCACTTCCCGCCAGCCTCTTTATATCGTAGGTCCCGTATCGTCGGTATCGTAGAGGCCCGGTGCATGGAACTTATTAGTAACTAACGACCCGCCCCGGCTTCGCACGGGTAGTTTATATTATAATTTTCGTATGGATCTCTAATTAAAAAACACCTGTCACTCGGGAATTATATAGCTTTCTAATGGTGAAAGAATTTTTTAAATCGGTCCTATAGTTATTGAGTTTATTCGTTACAAACATACAAAAACACAAATCTTTCCTCTTTATAATATTAGTTACTAATTACTAATAAGAACATGTTCATATGTTGTGTCTTGGTGAATATGAATGATTCTGTTATTGTACTTAGTGTACTTAAACCCTAGGTGATAGAATATAAGAGTAAGAATATTCTTCAGAAGGTACTTCCATTTAAACTAACCCTATGTTTGTGCAATTCGATGATGCTGTAAAAAATGCGTAGACTGGGGTTCGAAATCTGTCAGTTTTCAATTATTTTGGGTAATCTTCAGGGAGAGATTGTATTGTTTATATACGCTGACAGTTCGTCTATTTACCTCACCGCAAGCCCATTGTATCGCCGAATACCCTCGCGTAGATATTGACATGGGTAAAGCTACAATTTACTATATTCGGACATGTTTCGCTCGCAAAAAGAGAACTTGAATAAAGGTGAACATACGATTTGGCAACCTGCAGGAGTCGCAAAAGGTTCGCATTTTCATGGCCAAAAATGTGAGTTGCGTCAGTAGCAAAACTCGACCACATTGGACGCAGCGAAGAAATCCTGAAGGCTTCATCAAAGTTCGGCACTGACGTGAATTCTGCTCACCCGTTTTTATGACTCACCCATTTTGCTGACCTGACTAGCATTTTCAGTATCTACTGAAAAATGCGCCCCAGATTCATATCCAATGTCAATTTAGTCTGATTCTCGAGCAAAAAGTTGAGAAAGCTATACGGAACTAGGATATGTTTCATGTAGGTGTAAATTGAAATCTACAGTAGGACAAGGCTCTCTTGGCACTTAAATGACATTGACAGGGGGGTGCTGTTGGAGAACAAAGGCTTAGAATATTCAAACAAGAACAAAGGAGACACCTAACGGCAACGTTAGTTCCGATTTTCGCCACGCGCCAATATAACCTTGTCGCACTATATGGAAGTATAATTCGCCAGGTATATTTTACCTTTCCTTACTTTCTAAAACGATGCAAAAAATAGCAACTGAAATACCGGCAAATTTTGGACGTAAATTGTCTCCCTAAGGAATATAATTACGCCAGCAGCATTTCGACATATTAAAATATTTTGCATTTAAACCTGGCGCCTTTAAAGCCAAGTAAAGTTCTATATACACAAGCTAGACATTAATGCCTTTATTAAAAAAAAGATATTAGATACTTTATGTCTCAACTTTAATTTAATAGAGCATTGTCTAGTTCAAATAACTTCTTTTCATTTTTTTAAATTAAAATTCCTAAATAAAATATTTGTACCTAAGTACATAATTAATTTATAATATTATCTAATAATCCCTGCAGAGATTTACTTTAATTAAATATTCATGCGAAGTACGTACCTAGATTGCTAAGCTAGACTCAAATCACTACTTATTCATATTATAAAATATACGAAAGTGTATATTTGCTTGTTTGTTGGTCTTTGGTTAGTTAGTTAATTGCGCCGCAACAGAGCAACTGATCGACAAAGATTTGAGAGTGAAATCTAAGAGTCCATTTCCACCCCGGAAATTCAAAGAGTTCCTACGGAATTTTTAAAAACCTAAATAAATTCACGCGGACAAGTCACCAAAATGATAGTTCAGACTGTCTTGTCTAATAGTGTAAGGACTTTTCATAAGAGAAACATGAAACTCATAAAATATAGAATTAAGCCCAGCAATTCCGCCAGTGGACTCTAATTAAATTTTCTGTAAATACTCCGCATGAAAATTTTGTTATTTACTTTCGGTTTGTGTTTGCGGACTACGTTTTTTGTCCGGACTATGAAAGTTAATTTAGGTTGTTTGTTTACGACTGTATTTGGTTCATTGTTCATTTTTGGATCAAGCTATTTCAATTTCGGGAATGAAATCATAAAATGCAAAATCAGATGCCGCTATTTCATTTTTATTTCCTTACCCATTTGTAACCTTATTTTTTTCCTTCGTCAGCGCTTTCTCGACCTCTTTTAGTGATTCAAGATTCGTCTTCAATTTCCATAGAAATGAAATATAAATTCATAGTAAGTAATATTATAAATGCGAAAGCATATCTGTGTGTTCTTTTGTTTGTTACCTTTTTAAGACTCATCTGTTTAACTGATTTCGAAGAAAGGTACCTAATAGTTTCCATCCCGGAGACGGACGCAGTCTACTTTTTATCACGGGAAGTTTTCTGTATTCTGTTAGTTCAGCTTTCTATACTGCTTATCGTGCCATCAATTGTTGTTGTCACACCAACGTTGATAGTATTCGAGTGTCGAAACACTTCCGCGTTATAGTAACTGAATCTTAAATGCCTTGTTTTAAAGCTCAAGTTTGTCTACACATCTAAAGCCAGCGCTCCAAGCGGAAACGTTGCGAAATTAAAATCAGTGGCATTGAATTTTTGACTTTAATTTAAAGCCCTTTAGGTCCATTTTACTTTGACGTTATTGTGCTTCGAATCTCGAATTTAAGCAATGTTGGTCTTAAACTGCGTACTGTACCGTACCACAGGGGTGTGTAAACTGGAATAGCTAACGTATAGGTGCAATATACAAATCGGACAACATCGTTAACATCGAGACAGGGGCAAGTGTTTGTGCTCCGTCCCGCCTAAATCTGAACGTAAATCTGAACTATAAAATATAACGTAAGTCGTGAGTACCTATCCAATAGACGCTACATGAAATATTTACGTAACTTTACCTTAACGGCTTTATTTATACGAGCTTTAGGTATTTAGTTTAGTTATAAAATCGTAAGGCTCTTTATAAAATATTTTAATTTTAAACAAAACACAATTACACGCATGTACATCAATAAATAAAATAAAATGAAAATAGTTTATTTCAAATAACTTAGGTTTACAGTAACACTAGAGGTTGGAGACTTCTTTTAGGAGTAGGAGAACTACTCCTCTGTCACAGAAAGAAGATATTGTGTACATGTCTTTAGGACATTATTTTAATCACAATTACTTAATATTATTATAAATGCAAAGGTGTGTTTGTTTCTTAGTTTATCACGCTGCAAAAAAACGAGTCGATGTGATTTTTTGCAACAATATAGTCAAAATATCCTGGAAAATCTAAGATAACAGCTATGTTTGTGTATTTATTGTATTGGCATACACACCTACGTAGTCATGGATTGGTTAAAATGTTGTAGCAAAAATTATATTAGTTCAACCGATCACAATAATTTAAACTGTCAGGTCCTCTGGGTCTTTGTCATTGTAATTATTGATTACCTATTTATATCAATTTGATTTGATGATGTTTTTGCTCAAAGTGAATGTTTGAAATATTACATTTCACGTTAATTGAATTTCCCTTCAGTCGTAGACTTTAGTAAATAAATTATTTATTTCAATTGTCAAAGTCCTTGGCCCTGTTTTTCTTAAGGCAATGGTGGCCCACTCATAATCTAATTACTGTCGAGTGCTTCTTTGAATAAGCAAACTCTTTTGTTGTACGAAATGTTTTTGCGCGGCTGCCGAGCTTTATTTATTCGTTGTTTTCATTGCTTTGAAGAGTGTTTCTGAAAAGTGGTACTGGCACAGTATAAAGAGATACACAGTAGTCCGACCTCTTTAATCTCGTGGTCCACGACGATCTTTCAACATATGGCCCTAACTACGAAGGCCAGTTCGGGTGCGATCATTATCCCGCACCCACTACACGATTGCTTTGTCTTTACGACTTCATGAAACCTCTGATCCTTACTCTGTGGTAGAATATATCTTATTCAAGTAAACTTTTACAAGATAGTCAGATAGTTCAATTTAGGTACTGGTTTGTAGTTTGTTTGGCGTTGGCTTTCCAGCAACGTTCGGCAGTTGGTTTGTAGTCTTCACGAACAATGGATCGACACTAGAGAGTCAGCATAGAAAGGGTTTTTGAAAATTCAACCCGGGGCCGGGGGGTGGGGGAAATAGAGGTCTGAAATTTGTGTAGGTAGTCCACGCGGACGAAGTCGCGAGCATAAGCTAGTCTAAATATATAAAATGAAAGGTTGAAAGGAAGACTGACAGATTTTCTCAACGCACAGCTCAAACTACTGGACAGATCGGACTGAAATTTGGCATGCAGATAGCTATTATAACGTAAACATCCGCTAAGAAAGGATTTTTGAAAATTCAACCCCGAAAGTTATAAAACAGGGGATTGAAATTTGTGTAGTGTATGCGAAGTCACTTGAATAAGCTAGTGAGGTAATATGATGCTCACTGTTGCTACCCCATTTTGTTTTGTCGTGTGGTTGGACGTGGAAATACGGTCTAAAAGGAATTCTATTTTCTATCCAATCTGAAATTTAATTTCAATCCTCCGTTCCATTTTCCCTCCGGTTATAATTTAATGTGCGGACAAGAGAGAAATCCATGAAATCTAATGGGGAGAATCCCGCGGAGCGTCGATGCCATCGAGATTTATCTCTGCCGGCGTATTTAACGACCGCGGTGGTTTTATAGGCTTATTGCTTTTGAACCAATGCAATCATTGCTTGGACTATTGGATTTTTAAGGAATCTTGCCGGTTTTCTTCAGTGATTTTAAATTTCACCTTTGAGGCTTTGTAAATACGAGTTGATGCTGTTTAATTAAGTACTGATAAGTTATTTGCAAAAATAAGTATAATATTTTTATCTGTTATTGATATTACACATTGTATATTGCATATTAAGTATATATTGCAGCTTCTATGCCATCGATACACATATTTTTAATATTATTCAAGAAATTGGCTGAAGTATGAGTTGTATTGTCAAGACCGGGAATGATCTAGTACCTATTACCTACATTAAAAACACGTTCCTAGTAAGCTTTGATTAGAGAAACATTATGGCAAAGTCGGTGAAAGAGTCTTGACTTATCATTAACTATTCTGAGCCAACGGAAGTAAACAATATTTTCAATTTGAATAGGCACTAGTCTAGTACTTAAGTTCTATAATTTGAATTTAAAAGATGTTTGCTGAATACACGTAGATGCAAAACTACACAAAGTAAACAAAACCGGCCAAGTGCGAGTCAGACTCGTGCAATGAGGGTTCCGTAATACTTTCGTACTTTTTCGACATTTTGCACGATAATTCAAAAACTGTGATGCATAAAAACAAATAAAAATCTGTTTTAGAATGTACAGGTAAAGATCTTTTGATACCCTACTTGATACAGTTATCTTACTTCGAAAATTGAAAATTCTAATTATTAGTTCATGACCACAATTTTTTTTTGTGTGATGTAACCACAAATTCACGGTTTTCAGATTTTTCCCCAAATGCCAGCTATAAGACCTACCTACCTGCCAAATTTCATGATTCTAAGTCAACGGGAAGTACCCTGTAGGTTTCTTGACAGACAGACAACAAAGTGATCCTATAAGGGTTCCGTTTTTCCTTTTGAGGTACGGAACCCTAAAAAAGACATGTCACGAAAAAGGCGAAAAGGTTGAAGCAGATCAACTCCGTGTATGCACTCTATGATTATGCAAATTACTGTCCAACTTGGCTTTCACAAAGTTCAACGTAAGCCAAGCGGTCATTGACTTACTGAGTTTTTAATCTTTGGCTAATGGACGCCTGCCATATTTTCCATATTTTCCAGTCCAAAACACACTGATGGTAGCGTTTGATGGTCTCATAAAATAGTGTGCCGTGCTGCTGCATTGCTTTAAGCTACGTTTACACTTGGGGAGTCTCTACCTGACCAATTCTACCTATCTCATCATCATCATCATCATCAACTCATTGCCGGTCCACTACTGAGTACAGTTTTCCTCTCGAAATTAGGGGGATTTAGGCCATAGCTAGTTACTAATATTCTTAAAAAATGACATATAGGTAGCTCTCTACAAGTCTATTTTTGGCATAAACTGTATAATAATATTATCGTGAATTGAACATTTGAAAATAGCAACCACCGAGTTTCTTTATGGTTCTTCTCGGCACGAACGCCATTTCGAACCAATGTAAATTATTTTGACGATTCAAAAGCAATTGTACAAGTCAATTTGAATAAAAATACAGGGTGTAACCAGAAAACTAGCAAAAATTTAGCGTTATTGTTACCAATAACCATTTGGCTCAATATTTTACAACCCCACAATGTAAAGCGTGCAAAACTCGGGTCAAGGCCTCGCTTACGTCGTGGCATTGACTCCAAATGTCCTACTTACGCAACATTCGTTGACCTCTAGTGTCAGTCAGATGTTTGATTTTACAATATATTGTGAACTTTTACAAAAAATAGGATTATTTTTTTCGCGTTTTTTATGGCATCATATCAGTAATCATCAGTACTATCACCTGTCTTCGTTTTTGCTAACGTTCTGGTTACGTGTGTGGTGAGTGGGTTTTAAGAGTTAAATGTCATAGCGGATAAGAGCTCACGTGTAAACGAGGCTTTACTACGCCACGCCCGTGAACCGTCTTCACTCATTCATTATGGGGGTTGCATTACCCCATAATCTAAAGACAATAGACACACCCCAGGGTGTGGGAAACAGCTTTAAATGCAAATCTACTCGCAGAGAGATGCCCATTTATTACAATTAATCCTTGTAATGCTTCGTGACATTGTTATTCCTTGTTCTTTCTTGTTCTGCGACATTTAATTTCCTAATCCTTGAGATAAATTAGTAGCTGGGAAAGATACCTTAAGTATCTATTGATTAAGATTTAAAAGGGCTTTTGACGTTACTGCTCTGCTTCTGATAAAACAAATGTTGTAATCTGGAATTTCAATTAATCAAGACTATTAAATAAGCTGATAATCTTTACTGACTGAGAAGTACCTACTTACAGTTATAAACAACTAGTCATTGCAGTTCTAGTACTAAACTTACCTATTACACGCACGCACGCAACATGCATCTACGAACCTACTTACGCATAGAGTACGGGATAGGTGTTAAATACATATGTACTTAGAAAATAGATGTTTCTACCACAGAAAATATCAAACAATTGGGGTGGGTCAATCATCAATGGTATCTATGTTCAAGATAAGTCACTTTTTAAGAACGCCAATTTTCCAACAAACTGGTCTACTAGTTCGGCGAGAAGTAATTTGTAAATAACAATCGTGCAACTTTTTGAATAGGTAATTAAACTAATAATAAAAAGGAATAGCTACTAAGTATAACACTTTGCCTTGAGGTGGTATATTAGGTTACTTAGATAATAATAGCGACTTAGGTGGAGCGATATTATTACCGAGTCTATTTTATGAATAAAAACGAATTACCTACCCTACAAATAAAATTTTAGGGACCTACTTGGCATTATAAGCAGAACTTTACGCAACCGTTTGAATTAAATTTAATTCACTTGGAATATAACGTTGAGTAAGCCTAGAATATATGATAATTGACTACGTGACTAAATTGTTGTTGTACGAAGAGGGTTATAAGTTTGAAATTAATGAGGAACTCGCGCCGTAAGATGCCTCGTTGTGACGCCATTTTACATTAAACTTCGCCTTTACTATCCTGGAAACGGTTGCCCGTAAACTCAATAACCGATTTGTTTAGAGAGCATAATCGACTAATATTCACAACTAGACGATATTGCCCCCAAATTAATATCCTATTTAATATCTTATGCTTGTGGATTCAATACTTGAAATTTAAGTTGTAGAAGACCGATTTTGAACAAATCAGCACAATTTGAGCCCGAATAACTTGAAGCGATTTTAAAATAGCCGACACAAGTATCTAGATAAAATATAACAATTATCCATACTGATACCACAGTTTTACAAAATTTATCGTAAAACTGAGCTAATACTATGTAGGCTACTTACTATAATATAATATATTATAAATGGGAAAGTATATCTGTATGTCCATCTGTTTGTCTACTAGCTTTTCATGGCCCATTTGTTTAACCGATTTTGACGAAAGGTACAGAGATAGCTTGCGTCCCGGGGAAACGCGGGCATCAGCTACTTGGTACACAGATAGCTTGTATCCTACAGACGGACACAGGATACTTTTTAACAAGGGATTTTTTCCCAAGAGTGAGCAGATTTTTAAAACGTACTTAAATGCACGCGGACGAAATCGTGGGCATCATATTATAGTTCAAAAATAGTAATGTACTTATGGGCTTTACCTATCTGTGGTTTGATTATATCTTTGCGGCTTCGTTACAATTTATTTAGAAACTTTAAGTGGGCTCAATTTTAAAATATCATTAAAGGCTCTACAAAATTATGTAGCCACGAAGTTTTGAGTGCTTTTTGCTAAATGTTATTGGATGGTTTAACTTTGGTAAGGTTAAAAGGTTAATGGGCATAACTTTAGGGATTAGTACCTATACATACATATTATATAATTTTATTCACTTACCGAGTGAAGCAATTTTATTAAAACCTGAAAAAAGGTTATGTGGCATTTTTTTAAATTTTCATTTAGGGATAGAGCCTTAGTCGCTTAGGCGACTACGTCAACCCATCGCCGGCTCACTACTGAGCACGGGTCTCCTCTTAGCATAAAAAGGTTTGAAGAGAACATTATGGAGAACTCTCAAGCATGCCGGTTCCCTCACCATGTGTTTTACTTCACCGTTAAAGAAAGTGATATATTTTAATTGCTTGAAACGTAAGCCCGAGATCAAACCTCCGAACTTCTGAATAGGAGGTGGACGTCTTAACTACTAGGCTATTATGGCTTTTAAAAGTTACAAGTAGATTGACCAGCGTTTCATTAAATATGTGCTTATTTAACAGGTATGTAATAAGCACGCTATAGGTAATTATTATTAAATAGGTACCTACCTATTTCATAGGTACTGCGTGTAATAAAAACGCTGGTCTTTTATTTTTTCCAGAAGTCATTGACCTGTTTATCTTCAAGTTTTTCTTAAACATGGCTGCAGTATTTTCTTTCTATTTAATCGTCGGCTAAGTAGTAAATCGCGTGCTTAGTGCTTACCTACAAGAGGCGTCTGGCTTCCAAGGCTCAGACCGATGAAGGCTGATATCTAGATGTATTTAGTTATGTTATAGATACTTTATTCGTATTGTTCCTGTAAATAGCAGAGATTATCCTAGGCGATAGACATCGTCCTCCTATTTGGGGGATCCGGATTTCGACCCAGGCCACACACCTTCTTAACTTATCGGAGCTTTGTGCGTTTAAAACAATAATTAAATATCATTTCTATGACAGTGAAGGAAAACGACGATTGACGACCTCGTAGTAGTGAGCTTATCGATAAGAGATTTCACAAATCGAACCCAAAGTTCAATTTGTGGCAGCGGAAATTTAGAATTTTTAAATTTCATCTGATCTGGTCTGGTGGGAGGCTTCGGCCGTGGCTAGTTACAACCCTACAGATAAAGCCGTGCCGCTAAGCGAGTTTAGCGTTACAATACGATGCCGTGTTTAAACCAAAGGGGTTTGGGTTTAACACAAACTGCCATATCCCTTCCAGGTTAGCCCGCTTCCATCGTAGACTGCAACATCACTTACCACCAGGTGAGATTGCTGTCAAGGGCTAACTTATATTTATCTGAATTAAAAAAACTCGTGGGATTTCGAAAATGCTTTCTTAGTTGATACCTACTCTTTAAAAAGAATACACCCTCTAAATTTCATGTCTCTAGGACCAGTAGTTTAGACTGTGCGTTGATATATAAATTAGTCAGTCAGGACTTAGAATTTTATATTTACAGATTATTACAACATGTCCTGAAAGAGATGCAAGAGCTGCAAAGAGGCAGAAGAAATGCAAGAGCATTTCTCTAGTACGTCCGATGCAGCTGACTCGTGCTGTTGACTTCATTGCTTAATTGCTTAAAACGCACACCATTCGAATAATTGAGCCCCGGGCTCTCCAACTAGGAGGCCTACGTAGGTCTTAAAGTGAAAACAAACTATCGGACGTGACCGTACGTCGCTGCTGACAGCCATGACAGATCGGTGTACAGTCATTTGGGACGCGGCTTGCAGACTCATCCGAACGTTTTCAGCTGATAAAAATCCAGTGGGCCAGCATTCTATCGGACGTTCGAGCGCTCAAGGACGGACGGTTATGTCCGCTATTACGTCCGATAGTTTACACAGTTCAGTCTACATTTTACTTTCCAGATACCTATAAGTCATGGCGGTCAGCCGCGTTCCTCAGACCTCCGATAATTTGTTTCCACCTTTTAAACTATAAGCGCTTGTATTTACGACACGTATCTACGGAGTGAACTGTATCTATTTCTCTAATCGCGTTGGATCGATTGACAAAGTCAATGTTACAAGCCACACGTCCCCGAATGCTTTGTTACCCGATCGTGCTGAATTGTCGGTATTTACATTATGTGCGATACTGTAGTTCAGTGAACCTATTGTACCCGCACAGACTTGCGGTTTTGGCCACGATTAAATATTAATGTTTGGTAGAGCACTGAGCAGGCCTCGGGCCGCCTTGTTATAAAATAATTTTGTGATTGCGGCTTCATAGCATACTAGGTGATGCCCGCGACTTTGTTCGCGTGGATGTGGATCTTTAAAAATACGGTGGGAACTCTTTGATTTTCCAGGATGCAAGATATTTCTGTACCAAATTTCGTCAAAACCGGTTGAAAGGATGGGCCGTTAGTTGCTATTTATTTAAATGATTTTGCCGAATGAAACTTCTGTGCCTGTACTGTTATATATTCTGAGGTACAGTTTAGTACCTACCTGCCTATTGCATGAGTGGAGTAGTGGATGTCAAATTGTATCGACCTGGGGTACTTTAGACCTATTTATGTGCAAGTATGGGGTTCGATTGACAGAGTAAATATTAGCTGCCGCACGCCCCAACCACTTCGTTAACCGACCGTGGCGTTCTGACGCTATTTACCTTGCTCTATGTACTTTAAATTATATTATAATAGTTCAATGAACCCTATTCATCGCAGTAATTGCTACGTTTGACATGCACAGATGCCTATTATTTTTCACATCTGTGACTTAGATTCGATCTAGAAATTGTTTGCTCGCCAGGCAGACATTTCTCAGATTGGCTGATTTTTTCACTTTATGCAAAATAACAAAAATATACAGTTGCAGCAAGAATACTATACTTACCAATTACAACAATCGCAATTGTCAAAATGTGTCAGTGCTAGACCCCTAGGAACTTCAAGATTTATTATTGTCGCTTGCACTCCAAATGCGACATTTGTTACATAAACTAAGGCAATATTTTCATGAGTTAGGACATTCATTGAAAAGTGCTTAACAACTTTCTTGGCATCGAAAAGTTAGTTTGGTCAGTTCGAAAGGAAGAAATGTAAAAATCTTGAACCGGCTAGCGCCAATGACAATGAGGCATACTAGATTTATGTATTAGAATGATCTCTCTGCGTCATTTTCCTTATTGTGCCGTGACCTATCGAGTAATCAAATAATGGTAAGAGGTTTCTTGGGAGTTTCAGACAGTAATGCGGTGGATTCCCAGATCCTTCCGCATACAAATTGACTAAGAGAACGAGATTTCGTCTTCCGGATCTTAGGAAGGTTATTTTATTTACAGTTATATATCAGATGTTATTGTGACAATGACGGCTTAGCGTGCAATCAGAGGTACGGAGGAAACGAAAAGACTAAATTCGGACTTCCAAAATCGGTCACCCATCCAGTTACCCGACAGTAGATCAACGTTGGTTAACAATCGCAATCGATTTATATGCGTTGTCCAATTCACAAATAGCGTACACATCCCTTAGGATTATATTGAAGCAAAATTGCAAATAAAAATGCTACTTTTCTATTAAAGATTGATTTTTAAAATACAGATCTGCAATCTCACCTGGTGGAAAGTGATGATGCAGTTTAAGATGGAAGTGGGCTAACCTGGAAGGGGTATGGCAGTTTTTATTAAACCCCCACCCCTTTGTTTGTTGTCTTTTGGCTGTCTATGGGGTCGTCAGTTGTCGGAGGGACGAGAGGCGACTGCCTCTCGTGGGGGACGCGTGCGGAAAATTAACATTCAATATCGATTCGTGAAAAAACTTTCGGTATTGATTTCTTAATACAAACCCACGCTTATTGTAAATTCTATTGTTACAAATCTGGTGCTTGAAATGAGTTGTAACTTAACAATGTCATGATTAGTAAGTAAGAAAGTGCCGTTACGACTTGCGTTTTGTTTAATAATAGTACTAGAAAGATACTTTAGGGTAGGCTACTTAAAAATCGGTGTTTATGGAATCGTTAACTTGAGACTGAGAGGTTAGTAGATACACGCGGGACAGTTTATAATAGAAATAAAATCAACGAAAAACATGACATAAGCTGCCAAGAAAAATATAGGAACAACTTCTCGTTGAACGTAGTTACGCAGATACCATGTTATTTGGAAATCTGTGACCAAGAAAGGCTTAGGCCTTTTTAACTTCGCTACCGGAGCTTCTTCTGCAGGTGATGTTCATCGCTTCGCTTTCTTGCAATGGCACTTTGCAGCGTAATTTTCTTTGTTGGTTTATTTTTTTTAAATTTAAAAGTAAAAACTTAAAAGAAAAAACGTAGAGGGTTTTTATTATAATTACACATTTTAAAAGTTATAAGGACAATTTGAATTGCAAAAGAAAATTTTGGACAATTCACAACTCGTTCAAGTTTCTTTAGCAGCGGTTTCTTCAAAGGAGAATCCACGAGTGATTTAATTAAAAACTCTTTACAAAGAACATACCTATCTATATTATTTTTATAATTTTTTTTATAGTGTTTTACCTACACTTCAAGGAAATTTCTAAATAATTTTAAATACATATCTAAATTGCGAACCAGCAGAAATCGAACCCGCGTCTCCTGGGATCGCGCCCGATGCTCTGACCACTAAGCTACAGCCCGCTTACTGCCAGTGACGACATTATTGATATGTATGTTAACGCAGTACTGAAGCGACTGCTTATGCCATCTAGTAGCGACATCTTTTTGCAGATATCGAAACTACTTTCAAAGGCCCATATTACAATGTAGCTCTTTGAACAAGAAATGACATATTTTGCTTTTTTACTATATTTTTATATTTTTTTATAGTGTTTTTTTACCTACACTTCAAGGAAATTTCTAAATAATTTTAAATACATATCAAAAATTGCGAACCGGCAGGAATCGAACCCGCATCCCTTGGGATCGCGCCCGACGCTCTGACCACTAAGCTACAGCCCGTTTACTGTAGCCGTGTGTGCTGTGTTGAATGACCTGAAGTGTTGGCCAAATTCAACTATCAATAAAAATAAAACCGGCCAAGTGCGAGTCAGAGAAAAGAGGAAATTGATAAAACTCGTACTAAGGAAAACGGATAAAGTACCTACGTATGCAAATTACGGTTAAGGTTTAAAGTTCTGATTCTACCAAAAATATCATATAAAAAAATATTATCCGAGTGCATTAATTTTCTATGAAACAAGACGTAGTTTGAACTAAGGTGGCAAACGGTGCTTTTTAGGCTATATAGAGTGCATGCCACTCTAGTTGGCTGTTCTTAGTCGTTTTATTATTTTTGTTTTTCATTTTACCTGTACCTACAGTATGCTCTTTGACATACTCGTAGCCGTACCTACGAATACGAAGCAAAATGTGGAATTGAGATGCTTGCTCAAGGATCTTTTATATGGAAGTTGTGTTACCTAACGCCCGTTTTTAAAGTTTGTGAACATTAAAACGTGCTGCGACGTGAGAAACATTTTTGCGGAGCAATTTGAAACTAAAAACATTGTTCCAAATAAAATTTTGTTAAAATTTGTTATAACGCATTGCTTCCGAAACTTTTATAACGACCCATCTTACTTTTCTCTTCAATGACCAGCGCTGTCGGATACGTGGTTTTTAAAAGTAAGGTAGTTAACTGTCAAATTACAAAAAGTTACGTGACGTCACAATTGGGTGCGATTTGTTGTGAGAAGTCGCTTATTATAGAGACGTGGCGTGGACGTGACGCGGATATCAGTAGTACGCATTTGGCGCTGACGATCATATTATTATTATTCATCATCATGATCGACCCACCACCAGCCGGCTCACTGCAGAGCTCAGAATAAGAAGGGTTTGGCCATAGTCTACCACGCCGGCGCCGGCCGGCCAAGTGTGGATTGGTAGACTTCACACACCTTTGAGAACATTATGGAGAACTCTCAGACATGCAGGTTTCCTCACGGTGTTTTCCTTCACCGTTAAAGCAAGTGATATTTTATTACTTAAAACGCACATAACTCCGAAAAGTTAGAGGTGCATGCCCGGGATCGAACTCCCGACCTCCGATTAGAAGGCGGACGTCCTATAAACCACTAATATACCGATAATATTATGCAGACACAATAATATAGGTAACGTATCCTCAAAAGAACAGGTATTGCGTGATTAGTAGGTATAGATACACAGCACACAGCGTCATGGTGCGAGCACCGCCACATCGAAAGTAGGTACTTATAGGTATCTATATGAAGAATAAATTGGTGTCCGCGCCACGTCAGTCAGTCATTCGTCGTTCCTATAAGTATAAAACATGCATAATACGTATTATTTACAACTAGCAATCTCCCGAAAATAATCTGGCTTTATTTCTTGTCTACATTATAAAGTGAACCTCTGTGCACTTCATCTTTCTAGGTCCAAGAGTTTAGGCTGGTCGGCTGGACGTTGATTCAGTCAGTAAGTGAGTCAGGACTTTTGTTTTTATTGTATGAAATGAGCATTGGAAGCAAAACCTACATATATTTTTTTAGTTACCGGACATCGGTCGTTAGCGAATTCCAGGACTTTTCTTTTTATTGTATGAGATGAGCATTGAAAGCAAAACCTACTTATATTTATTTAGTTACCGGACATCGGTCGTTAGCGAATCGTTTTAAATATGCATTAGCCGACTTCCTTTTCCACGGGCGGAGGTTATACCAAACGGTTTAGCTTCCAAGGTAGTTTGTAACAAATTGTAATCCGTCCAAGTTTCTTTAATCCCACTCTTTAATCCCCCGAGGGGTTCTGAATTTATTGGCCGCTTGTAATTAAAAGTTTGGCGAACCTCGTCAAACTCGGAAGAGCACCTGCTGGTGAGGTTTATTTAGGTATCTATTGTAAGGCCACACCTCATCTTCCTTTGTTCAATCTATTCGATTGCTTTCAATTTTAATGTTTTATATCCATATATAATTAGGTATAGGTACTGGCTTATGCCCACGACTACGTTAATATCGACCGCGTGGACTACGCAAATTTCAAACCCCTTAGGTGCTGAATTTTCAAAAATCTTTTCTTAGCGAATGTCTACGTCATAATAATATCTGTCTGCATGCCAAATATCAGCCGGATCCGTCCTGTGGTTTGAGCTGTGCATTGATAGATCATTTAGTCAGTTAGTCAGTCAGCTTTTCCTTGTATATATTTAAATATAAAGTTCATAGATCAGTCAGTCGGCCAGATTGTCCTTGTATATATTTAGATACAAAAGGAAAGCTGACTGACTGACTGACTGATCTATCAACGCGCAGCTCAAACAACTTGACGGATTGGACTAAAATTTGACATGCAGATAGGCTATTATAACGTTGACATTTGCTAAGAAAGGATTTTTGAAAATTCAGTCATTCAGCTTTACATACATAATATATATTTTACATATATATTACATACATTATACGACTAATTTTCTCTTTCCTCTCAATTATTTCACCTAAACGTACCTAAAACCGGGGGTGGTTGGGCGGTACTTTAACCTACGACCTTTCGGATTTCACCCCTAGACCGTTACAGTATTGAGGGTGCTAAGAAAAAGAAATAGAAATAGAAATGAAAAAAAAAGGTTTGGTCAAATAATAAAACCGGCCAAGTGCAAGTCAGACTCGCGCACCGAAGGTTCCGTGCTCAGGTTTTTCTCGACATTTTGCACGATAAATCAAAAACTATTATGCATAAAAATTAATATAAATCTGTTTTAAGAATGTACAAGTTTCATATGATATCCCACTTGGTATAGTTATCTTACTTTGAAAATTGAAAATACTAATTATTTGTTAATGAACACATTTTAAATTTTTTTGTGTGATGTAACCATAAATCTACGATTTTAGGATTTTTCCTTACTTGTGCTATAATACCTAGGTACCTAGCTGCCAAATTTTATGATTCTAGGTCAACGGGAAGTACTTACCATATAGGTTTTCTTGACAGACACGGCAGACGGACAGATAGACAGACAGACTGATCATGGCTGACATAAGTGTTGCTTTTTTCCTTTTGAGGTACCGAACCCTAAAAATAGAAATTTAATTAAAAAAGCACTTACCGCAGAGGGGTAATGGTAAACCGCTGTTTAAAATTAATATCAACAACGTAGTTAATGTAATGGCCCGAAACTCGAGCGAGCACTTAATTTGCGAAAATCAATTTACGAATTTCCACGAGAGCTTAGCTATGTTGTAATAAAGATTATACTCGTAGAGACTCAGCGAATACGGCCGAGGCAGTTCGTAAATTGTTTTGCTGTTGCTTATTTATTTTTTCAATTAGCTTAAATAAATGTAATACTTCGTAGTAAGCCTATATATAAAATATAAGCTTTTGTCGGCGACTTATAGAAAGCTACATTATTTACACAAAGGCTATATTTTATTTTCAAAAAACTAGAAATCCGTACGAAAATTGTAATAATTAATTTAAGAAAATTGTAATTTAAGTCGGAAAAAAATCGTCACCGCTGAGAGCTTCGACGAGACGAAAAAATGTATGGTGTTAATACTATAAACGCGAAAATGAATCTGTCTCTCCGCTACTTTTTCACGGTTAACCGATTTTAACAAAATTTGATACGGATATGCGAGAAGCTTGCATCCCGGGGACGAACGTAAGCTATTTTATGTCCTGGAGAATCAAACAGTTTAACCACGGGATTAAAAAAACCAGTTCAGGCAGATGAAGGCATAGCTACTAAAATTTTAATAAATTAAATTAATATTCTTCAACTTCCATTATAAAATTTTTAATATTTAAGAATTAGACAGCTGATTGATTTGGACTAAGAACTGATATTGTAAGTTTGTACATATAGGACTTAGTCATTTAAAAAAATATATATATTAGCCATGTTAAATGACTAATATTCCCCTTTCCTCTCCAACTTAGCGTAAAGCTTGTGCTAGGAGTAGGTACGACAATAGTGCAACGGGCGGGGTTGGAACCGTCGACCTTTCGGTTTTCAGTCCACTACTGTACCCGTTGAGCTATTGAGGCTAATTGAATATATTATATTGTATAATTGAGGCATTACACCTTCGGTTCCAATTGTTAGTCTTGATGTCGTAGTTAGTTGTATGAATCAAAGATGATAATACGAAGCAAGCAAGCACCCAAACCCAACGTTAATCGAAAGATATGCGGGACTCTAGTGCTGAGTGTTGTGATTTTTAATTAAATCCCGCAATACTCGAGGAGGGAAGGTAAATTGTTTTTGCAGCTACCTATACCGCCTTGATTGTAATCAGTTTATACTGCACTAGATGCTTGCTACTTTGTCCACGTAAAAGAATTTGAAAACCCCGTAGGAAATCTTAGATTTTCCAGGGGTTAAAAGTAGCCCATGTTAGCGAAGTCGTGAATATCATCTAGTTAACTATAAAATAAAAGTCTGTATGTCTGTTTGTTACCTTGGCACATCCGCTTAACCGATTTTGACGGGTATACAGGGATTACTTATAGCATGGAGACGGATGTTGTAGGTTAGTTCTTATCTCAGAAAATCAAATGCTTCCTGTGAGATTTTTAAAAACCTAAATCCACACGAACGAAGTCAGCTATTTATTTTTAAAAACGTTTTTAGAGTAAATTTCTTAATAATCTCCATAAATTCTTAAAAAGAAAAAAGTCGTGGAATTAATTTAATCTAAGAAGACCTTTATTATTTTAAATAGCAAAATAGAAACTTATATTTGTTAAAACAAATATTGCAATGCACAAAACTTTACATTTCAATATTGAATTATCCTGCACCACTGAATGTTTATTTAGCGTTAAACCGGCGATCATATTTCATGCAGCATATTTCCCTGGAAGCAAGCAATATAATATTTCTATTGGAAACATAGCGATCCACTCTTACAAAAGTGAAATGTCTGAATTAGTGACTTTATCTCTATTTATTCGTACGCTTAACTTTAGTGCAAGCATTTTGAGCGTTTTCCACTGACCACCGCACGACACGATTTGAGTTCACAAAACTCATCACACGACATACTGCACACGGACTGTCGTTGGTCGAGTCCGTTTTAAGGGCTCCATACCCGATGGATGCTAACGGGACCCTATTACTAAGCCTGTGATGTCCGTCCGTCTGTCAGCGGGCTGAATCTCGTGATCCGTAATAGGTAGAGAGTCGAAATTTTTATAGAATGTGTATTTCTATTGCCGCTATAACAAAAAAAATATATTTCAAAATGGCTGCCATGAAAAAAAAAGTGTTATTTCTTGTACGATGGTATGGAAACCTTCGTGTGCGAGTCCGACTCGCACTTGGTTAGTTTTTTCAGTTTTATACGAGTGGAGGAAAAATGTTTTGTATTTTTCCAAAAAGTTTGACGTTTTTTAAGTGTTCTGCTTCCCGCTGGCAAAAATATTTAATAAATACATATATAAAATACATCAACTCTTTGCTAAAGTATTTGGTAAAAAGCTTTTAAAGGGCTAAGGGGTGAGACTTTAAAAGGTTTTTAGGAACATTTCAAGTTCCCTCGCAATTAATAAGCACAAAACAGATTGTGAAATATGGTATACCTACAATATTATTACCAATGTAAAAGCTTTGGGGTCCTTAATTAAACTTGGCCAGGTTGAAAGGGTGGTTGATTAAAAAGGAAATTTTCTCACTGCTTGTTGAGGAATTACGTCATTTGCCATGATACCTATTTTTAACACGTTATTTGCAACCTACTTATATTAAAATAAAATTTATGCACTGACTGTAAACTTTAATCCGACTACAGAAGAGTTTGTGTTTATCAGTGTGTCTGTATGTTAGTCGGTACATCAGTTCCCTCAGTTTGGAAAACAACTCAACTGATTTTGATAAAATATTATGATATCTATAAACGTCGTCTTGCGCATCATACGGTTTGTCACGGCCATTACTACACGTATATTCACATTTTTAAGAATAGTGAACGGGTTTTATTTTTTGCAAAACTTTATCTTGCCCATCTAACAAAACGGCTACGGATTATTGTACTTAATGAAACGTAGACTAGTCAACAATAAACTTGATAACTACAGTTCTATTTAACTTTTAACTCAATTTTCAAAACAAGGTATGTAAGCAAAAATCGACTTGAATTATTTAATATTCTATAAACTGGTATTGAGAAGAGGCGTAAGTAGCTACATTGAATATATGTTTGAACTTAGAAATTTTATAGTAGTTCTCTCAGAATACTAAAAAGTTTCACTGCTTTAATTTTAGTGGAGTTGGAAAGAGAAGTAACAATAAAGATGTTCAAGAAGTGTTTAGGATAATATTGGAAATAGTTTCAGCTTTTATTACACAAATTCCGCCAGGTATTTCATCGAACTAGAATCTTTGCGCACATTACCTACTCTAAGTATTGATCTCTAGTTGCATTTTACTTGTACCATAAAGTTACTTCAACGCCAAAATTCGTCTTCTTCATGTGTTCCTCTATAACAAAATATCAACAAGTCAGTTCTTTGTATTTCTCAGTACCCATCGTTAAAATGGTTTTGCTAGTCTTAATTCCAGTCCATGCATTCTAAGCCATGACTTCTTTCACCTTCCTGTCCCTTTTTTTCTTTAAAGTTCCCGGTCATAAGTGTCTGCAGTATGTTATATCTAGGTGCTGTGTTGCGATAGTTGGTGGGTGAACTCGATGGTTTCAACTAACGTTCTTTTCTTCCTCATTCGGGTAAGATGCCCAAATTATCCAGAGCATAGGTATGCCCTCATTTTGATGGCTTCTAATCATTTTATAGACCAGCTCAGTCTTTATGAGCGTAGAAAAGGCTGCAAATAAAATCAAACAATTCAAAATATATTTAATAATCATAAACTACAGTTACGCTCGACATAGCCCACTTCCACATCAATTAACTACAACAAATAAATAAAAATTAAACAATATGTGCATAAATAAATACTTAACCAAAAATATTTAAATTGTGTAATTTTTGCGAGAGCGAAAACACAAATTTCCATAATATTACATAAAACATTCAGCTGAAATAAAATGAAAGCAATTGCAAGCTGGTACCGATTTTTCTCTTTGTGCACATCTATGGCTACCAATATGTTTCTGATAAAATATGAGAATCGTGCTAGATGCAGGTCGGAGTATATCCTCTCATTACTTACATAAGAGGGTAATTTTTTTATATTTTTTCACACCACTTGCTCTAAATGCCTTATTACAGACCTGTTAGCTAAGGGTAATGTACGTCATAACATTCCTATGATTTAGCCGGGTTGTAATGTTGTACTGCAATCCAACATAATGCATGACCTTCCATAATTCTTGATTGTAAAAATTGACACTAATAGTAAAAGATAAAATAAATGAAACGAATAAAATATGTAACTACTCAAAATATCTCATTTTTACACATCAAGTAATTCCAAGAATATTAATAATCATAGGTATGTGTTGTTCTGTATTCTATAAATCATTATTTTTATTTTATTGTTACAGGAACAAGAAAAAATAGCGAAGTTCCAAGCAGAAGTTACGAATGCTTTTTATTTTTGAGTAAGTACGTACTTGTGTTGTTATTTATAAGAACGTCGTATGTTAGTAAGTATGTTTTGTTTTAATTTGCTCTCATTGTCATCCTTGAATGTTTGTTCCTAACCTACTTTTGTCTGCTTACATATTATGCAAATAAATAAATGTGGCACTTATTTCCCTATTTTGTAAGGCAACGTTTGATAATTTTCCGGACGTTATAGCTTTATTTTACTTTTGGGTCGCACGCGTTAGCGGCAATGGATTGTGGTATGATAACAAAGCTTTAACCGCCCTTTTGTATGGACAAAAGGGTATCTTGGACTACAAACTTTTCTATAGCGACAGTGAAAGAGGCTCCATTGTATGGTAACGGGCACTGGCGCATCTCTTAATCGCAAAGCGTGAGTGAAATTTATGATGTGTAAAACGTACTGTTTGAACAGAGCGCCCATCGTTCCCAAAAACTTTTGTCTGAACAGACGGAATATCTGTGAGTTCTAGGGATGATTTAAGTTAACATTAATATACTCTGAAGCTTAATAACTTGATGCCCAGATAAAACTGCTATCTAAAACTCGCAAGGCAATTAGTCGACTAAAGTTAGAAATTCCTTCCACCATCAGTTTGATGATCTCTCTATGTGTAGGCACTTGTTCCACCTACCATACTACCTACTAGAAACGAGTTAGCGAGCAACGAGAAGTGAAGATAGTTAAGATAGTTTTATCCCTGAGCATCAGAAGTCATCGGAACAATTAAATCGCTTAGTTGAAGTGAATTAGTTCATATTCGACTGCAACATCATTTCCATTGAGTTTACAAACAAAAAAAATTATATAAAAACACATCCATGCATTCACATAGGAAACTCCGAGGTTATATTATGATTAATAGGTGTATTAAAATAAATGGTAAAACAAATACATGTATTCAATTTTTCACATTGAACAACAGGGTATGTTTTCGTCAGCAAAGCACGATTTACACATTCCGAAAATCAATTCATGTGATCCTATGGGGGCTTAGTTATGTTAGAATATAGATTATTCTCTCCCCTAGCGACAGGGCCTCCGGCAGTGTACAGTGTACACCCGTACATGCCTGGAGGAAATGTGACACTCGAGAGCTGAGTGCTGTGATTCCCTGTTAGGAAGTGCTTGTTGTGTTGGGCTTTTCAATTAAACCCGGTTATAATCAGCTAGGGGAAGCTGTACGGTGAAAACCGTTTACCGGTTTTAGCTATCGTGCATTTTCTATAAAATTTTATCCACAGGTTCTAAATACATAAAAGGAAAAGGTGACTGACTGATTGACTGACTGACTGACTGACTGACTGACTGATCTATCAACGAACATCTCAAACTACTGGGTGGATCGGGCTGAAATTGGCATGCAGAGCTATTATGACGTAGGCATCCGTTAAGAAAGGATTTTTGAAAATTTAAGCCCCAAGGGTGTGAAATAGGGGTTTGAAATTTGTTTATTCCACGCGGACGAAGTCTAAGCTAGTGTTAAATAATCCACACCTACTATGAGTAGCGATCGGTTTTTGTCAAGTATTTTTTATTATTGTAATTACTTTTAAGTTGTGTTGTGTTATTTTTAATAAAGGTAAGTAATTGGATAATCTCTGAACTAATTAACCAAACAAAATATTTTTACGGCGGAGATAGCTTGTACTCTGGAGACGGACCCATGTCCGTAAAGTATCCCGTAAATAAGACAGTTTCTATGAGACTTTTTAAAAATCTAAAACCACGAGTTGGAAATTATGGACATCAGCTTGTTATAATGAATAAATCAGTACTAAGATTATAAAGAGGTATTATTTAGTTTGTGAGTTTGTATGTATGCTTTAATCTTCGCAATTAAATTTTTCAAATTTCTTTCACGAGTCTTTCACTGATTAATAGCTGCATTATTCCCAAGTTCTATAGGCTATACCCATACCCATACCCAAGTAAACTATATATTTTGTATCGTGGACAAAGGAGCTGGCACTAATTAGAGTATTAATTATAAAGACGGGTATTTGAAAGTAAACTTTAACATAAGATTGAACATGGAATCGATATAACTTCTATTATTCCAAAACCCCTATAATCTAATTGAGGGAGGGAAAAATGTTTTTGTCGTGAACTAAGTAGGTACCTACCTCTCTAATTTAGGAATGATGCAATTTACGGCACTCTTTGATGTTATCTCTAAACGTAGTAATTTCTTTCTTGGCCGTGCTCTTTTTCGGGCACTTTTCATACTTTGTCTTTAGGAATCTCATCTGAAAGGACTGTGAAAGTGCCCGGAAATAACGTTCTTTTGTATGACTGATGTTAACATTCGCTTTCGTTCACATTTTGTCTAAGGGCGTTTATGCACGAGCCACTGCACATCACGATTTGCGGTCACGATACACAATACACGACACTCTGGACACGACGTGACTTTTGTAGGCTTTTCAACGAAGGAGGGCGTTTTTGTACGAGTCACCGCACGGTACGATTTGCAGTCATGATATTATACAATACACGACACACTGCTCACGATGTAACGTTCATACGTTTTACGTTACGTCTTTGCAATTCTGCTTTACTTAGGAAGAAGGAGGACATGCAAATTGCAAACAATATTGGATTCATCTACTTTTAAGAGAAAGAAAGTTGTGTCGTGAGTTGTGTGGTGCGTTGTCAGCAAGTTCATACTTTGTAAATGTACTTTGTTGTAAGTGTTTGCTTACTTACAGCCGTTATATCAGTACGGCAAAAAACGTTTGCAAAACATGCATCGTGCTCTGCGATGTCTTTGAATGTGTACTCATTCAAAGACATCGCAGAGCACGATAAACGGTCCATAGAAATAAATATATATGGGCACTCGAAGTCGTCACCGCATTTTATCGTGCCGTGCGGTGGCTAGTGCAAAATGCCCTAAGGATTCGCAGATGGTCGCTTTTAACATATTGTTATGAAAGCATAATCCATTTCTGTCGACGTTACAGTGAAATAAGGTCCATATATTCTGGAAATTTATTAAACGTCACCTAACGGTACCACGTGCGTTAATCCTTCATTTATTTCAGCTACACGCCTTCGTGAAGAGAAGATAATTTATTACACTTTGTTTCTATTTAGATAAAATAAATTCCTAGCTTAAACAATCCTACGTGAAAGCATTACAAATAAAACAAAATACCCTTTAGTACGTGAAATATCATTTATGTTTGTCTTAAATTGCTTCATTTCATAAACTCCAAAGTCATTTCAGTATTCAGGATTTTGTATGTCTCTAGGACCAGCGTTAAGTCAGTAAATATAATATATATTATATAACAAAGTATACAATAAAGTACCTACCTATTTAAGCAATAGATAAAACAGTAAACCAGAGATAAAATTACTAATATACAGAAATCAGTGACTTCTAATTTCTGCACTTTATAAAATAGCAATAGAAGCATTACCCGCTACAGACTACAGCCAACTGTATAATATTAAGAGAATACTAATTCTTGTCTCAGATTTTTGAATTACAAAAGCCATATCGTTAATTCTTTGTTATATTCTTATTTCCCACTCAATTGGTTCACTCATTTTCCTAAATACAAACAAGAATAATATACATACTAACTCGTAAGCTCGAGAAACTTGAGAAATTAGAGCGGCCTACAAACTTTACAAAGGTCATGTTCGTTATGCCTAGATATGCCCGCATTATAACGTGCTTTATGTGAGCTTTTCATATTGTACGAGAATAATATGCTTTGTAAAGCAAACAAGATAACAATTTACAATGAAAATTTTGCTTTGGAAACTCGAATACAATAGAAGAGTTATTATAATATTCTTGTGCGTTCTCGGATTATAGTAGTAATTAGATAGGTTTATAATGTAAGTAAGTCAAAGTATCTAACTTAATCCAAATATGTATATGAATACTGTATAAATTAACTAGTTGATTTTGTTAGGATCTTAATTTAATTAGCTTCAAAATTGCATCATGTTTTTGTTTTCACTATGGCAACTTTATTTTTAAATAGACTATCAGTTGTCATTCTGTGGTTGTTTGACGCTGATTGGCGTAAAACGGCGGGAACTTGGCGGGAACCAATCCGATTGTTAATTGTCACGTTGGAAACTCTTCAAATATAGTTACACTATCAGTTGTCATCCTGTGATTGGTTGACGCCGGTTAGCGCAGAGCGGTGGGACCAATCAGATCAGGGAGATGTTTATAGTTTCAAGTGGATTTAGGTTTTTAAAAATCCCATGGGATCTCTTTAATTTTGCGGAATTATAATAGAAATTAGCTTAGGTCTAGCTTCGGGATGAAACTTATTTCTGTACCAAATTCAGCGGATAGACCGTGAAAAGGTAACCAAAATCTAAATTAATTATATAGGTACATAATAATATGATGTTACACACAAACTTTTCAATAGTCAATAGCTAATGCATTTTGTATTGGAGTATTTTATTGAATAAGTTAATTGATGTCAATTTATAGAACAAAAGACTCCTGGATGAACATAAGTTTTCAATTTAAGAGATCGGATCTCCTCTCAGAATGAGAAGAGTTTGGCCCAAGTCCACCATGCTGACCGAGTGCGGCTTGTACCGTAAACCATACAATAAAATAAACTTCTAACTAACACAAGTAGGTACTTTTTCAAAATAAAAGAGTGTGGTAAAAAAAGTTTGAATGTTTATGACTAATTTATTATTTCGTAATACGCATAACACGGAGTTTTGCGAGCTTTATACAAAACTCGGATATTTGTGTACAAAACTATAATACTCCTGCGAAGTCAAGTAGTTTCAGGTCACGTCCACCCAGTGTAGGTACCCAGCATTGACTCAATTTGCATATGCATTAACTTTTCGAGTTCAGTTCACAATAACTCCACAGAGTACACTTCAAGCATCTCGGAACGAGCCGGTATTGTTTTAACATCAATACGATTAATACAAACAATGGGATGTAACTACAATTTATTTTTCTGTCATTTATTTACATATATCACTGCTATCATATTTTTAACAATGCTTATAAGAATAACATAACACAAATAACAAAATACAAAATAACAGAGACAACAACATAAAAATTATTATGTAATAATATACTAGCTGCCCCGGCGAACTTCGTACCGCCTAACAGTCGATTCTTTTTCTGGATTTTTTTAAAATTTTTCTCTCCGTAAGAACCATCCTCGTACTTCAAGGAATATTATAAGAAAAAGAATTAGCGAAATCAGTTCAGCTGTTCTCGAGATTTGCGATCAGCAACACATTTAGCGATTCATTTTTATATAATATAGAGATTACTTTAAGTAAAATGTTCATATAAGTCCCGCAAGTTGCTATTGCGCTGGAACTATGTCTCATTAACATCGAAATGAGGTCATTTTGACGTCAGCTGAAATAAAAATATATGTACCATCAGCTCGAAACTTCAGTCTAATGCTAACGCCACTAAAATAGCAATTTGCGGGACTTATAACATTAAAAGTAGGACAATGATATTATTATTATAATATATATATTATAATGATATTAGTTGCTAGGTAGATAGATAGATGTACGTACATATTGTATCGTATTTCACCGATAAAGGAGGATTTATTTTATAAATAAATAAATAAATAAAACGTTTATTTTTCAATCATCTAGATTATACACATACATTGATTTGATCTTGAACAAATTTGCGTGCTTGTTGACATAAGCATATACAATATTAAAAATGGTACAATATCAAGAACTGGCTATCCTAGCTAGATTTTTAGATCTGTGTTAAGGATAGCCAGCCCTCTCCCTCGGTTAACTAAAAAGTAAATAAGAACATGAGTGCACAAGCACAAATCAGTTATTACAGAAGATTACTGTTCTTTAACGTTTATACACTTAAATAAAGTAAGTGTGTATGATTTATGAACCTAGATAGTTGTGAAGGAAAACCATAGTGCACAGTGAGTGGTGTGTTTGCGTTTATGTAGTGTGTGTGTGTTTGTGTGTGTGTGTGTGTGTGTGTGTGTGTGTGTGTGTGTGTGTGTGTGTGTGTGTGTGTGTGTGTGTGTAAGTGAGTGTAAATGTGTAGGGGTAAGTAAGAAAGTAAGTAAAATCTAACTGTAATTAAATAATGTTGTATAGGTAAATTAAATGAATTAATAAATAAATTAAAAATATTTATATTCACTTCAATTATTATTATTTATTGAGAATATAGCAGATTTGGTATTAATAGATTGCAAGAAATCTTCTGTTTCATCGTAAGATTTATTCAACAAAAAGGATATAACTTACTTTTTACACTGAGGAAGCGGCAACTTATAGATGGGCAATTCTGCATTGATCTTAGTATATAGAAATGGGCCAAGATAGTAGTTGAATCGCTTTGTAAAGGCAAATTTAGGCGCACGTAAGGTGCAGATCTTATCTTGACGCCGCTTTTCAATATATCTGTATGGTGTGTTTTTATGCTGGTGTATAATTATATTTAAAATAAAAAGCTTTCTGACACTAAGGACGCCACAATCCTTATACAGTAAGGTAGTAGGAAAGAGGATAGGCCGAAAAGTTGCCACCTTTAGTATAGCCCGCTGAGCAATTTCAAGGGGCTTTAAAGTAGTTTTAGCAGTACCACCCCAACATGTGATGCAGTATAGAATTATTGACTGGCATAAAGCATAACACATATTACGGATCACAGTAGAATTTGCAATGCTTCGTAAATTTTTGAAAATAAAAATTAATTTTCGCACCTTGCTAGTGAGTAAATCGACATGGTCTTTAAAATTTAAATTTTGATCCAGCACAATACCGAGATATTTAATTTTATCAGTAGAAGCTATGGATTTAAAGTAGTTTCAATAGCTTCGGTGGCTGCCGCTTGGGAACCTGGCTCTGTTCTTGATAGATGCTAGAAACTACTGATGTATAAATTTATGGGGACAGTTTTTAGAAATATCAGCTGGAAAGTTATATGAATATTGTTTTTTTAAGGGAGAAATTCGCAACTTATAAGTTTTGTAATATTCACCTCTTTGAAATCTGCTAATGATAAATTTCGCTTTAATTACTTAATTAAAATAAAATTACTAAATACAATAAAACTATGCCTGCACTCGAAATCAAAAGTTTGTACACGAGGCGAAAGTCAGGGCAAACCACTAATTGTTTTTACAATTTGTAAATGTTGGTGGAAGGCTTCAAAATTACTCTGTACCAAAGACAGTCAATGCAGTCTAAAAACTACATTAATAGCGCTCTGAGTAATGAAGCGCTAGGTAACTGGTAAGTTTAACTGGAAAAGTTTATTTATCTAGTCTACACTAAGGGAGTGTTGTTTCAAATTTCGCCAGCAAAGTAGAATTTATTTAGAAGTTTCAATAGGTTTCGTGGCTAGCGGTCCGTAGCTCTCTGTGGCTGATGGATACTCGAGACTGTTTGTATCTGAACAGAAATGGTGCACTTCAAACGAATTGCAGTCAAGGATTGGAACTTTAAATACAGAACAGTTTTGAATCGATTTGGTTGGGAATTTTATTAGAATTTGAACTGCGTTAGATTGTCATCGTTCGTGACAGGTCGAGATGGCAATCGGGGTGGGAACGCACCGCACATCCGCACAACCCCTACGCTTACCCGGTGCGGGATATCACGGTAGACGTGTGGGTGTGCGCAAAGTAGAATTTATATTTAGAAGTTTTAATAGGTTTCGTGGCTAGCGGTCCGTAGCTCTCTGTGGCTGATAGATAGTCGAGACTGTTTGTATCGGAACAGAAAGTATTGGAACTTTAAATACAGAACAGCTATGAATTGATTTGGGTCCATTTTACTTTCACGTTACTTTAATTCGACTCTCGAATACTATCAACGTTGGTGAGAAGTAAATTCTTATACTAAGCGCACTGATGTTAAGTGACTACCGCCGCCCACGAACATTTGCAACACAAGAGTAACTGCCGACGACGACAGCCAGTTATTTGGGACGAGTATCATCTATGAGTAATTAGATTTCTTGGGCTTTTAGGGTTCCACCCGGATAGTCAGACTAAACCTATTGAAACTACTCCCAAATAAATTCGACTTCACGGGAATTTGTAACACAACACTCAGTTTGAAGATCAAGCAAAAAAAACTTCTCTATGAAAGTCATTGTTGCAAGTAGTTTTTATTTATTTAATAGAAATAGCAAGCAAAGTAGCAGGCGGGTCACCTGATGTTAATGATTAGCTAGATAGAGGTCTATATTAACTTCATTCTACAAATAAGTTATTGCTCTGGCAATTCAAGTTATACAACAAAGTCAGGAACCTCATAAGAGGTTCCTGACTTTATATATAAATAAAACAATAATGTAACAATGTATGTCGTACCTAATAGTGTTTGAAAACAACGTAAGACGTGGCTGAATAGTTTAGTCAGTCTTAATTTAATTAATATACCAACTGCCAATTTCCATTAAACTTAAAGTTGCAAAGCCACCGAACAACTTTAAATTTATTAATCCAATCAGTGCGCGAGGTTTGAAGGGAAAGCTTTATTAAATGTTCTCAGGAGTTCGGGTAATTCCGATGGCTTATGGTAAAAGTTGGAGCTCGATATCATTATGAGCTTCCGAACATCCAGGACTCGTTAAAACTGATCGCAAACCTATCAGAGAAGTCACACGATGTGTTGCGTTGACGGTGCGGCGCCTGAGCGGTGCCGCTCCGCGTTACGACGTCGTGCGGCGCCGCACCACACGCGCAAATGACTTGGGATCAGAGAGACGAGGTGGGGAAGATTGGTGCGGTGCAACGCCATACTTTCTGCTGGCGGAGCGGCAACGCAGTGCCACAGTTGGTGACAGTAAGGTACCGTCGAGGTTCGTCATCACTGGCAGGTGTCAAATGTTCTTACATTTGACACTAGGTAGTCTAAGATTAGCCTATTTTTCTTTGAAATGAAATGAAATGAAATGATTTATTTGTTTTAAAAGGTCTTTTTAAAATTGTGCCAGGGACCCTGAAGTAAGTTTGCAAAACCTGTATCTCAGGGTCCCCGCTCTCCCTCCTCCATCATTAACAAATAAACACTTATACAAAACTAAATTTAGTGATATGATATGAATATGAAACTTAAATATATGTGTGTGTGTGTGTGTGTGTGTGTATGAGTGTGTGTGTGTGTACATATGTGTATCAGTGTGTATTGTATGTGAGTGTGAGTGAGTGTGTATGAGTGTGTACATGTTTATATTTTTAATAACAAATAACAAATTTCAAATTTAACCTACCTATTTATATTCCTACAAGTAATTCTGTTTCGTCGTACGTTTTTTCTTGTAACCACTTAGACAATGTTTTTTTAATATCAAACTGTTTACTATTGTGGAAATTGAGAATTTTGTTGATTTTATTGTAGAGATGTGCAGATTTTCTGGTGTACTGATTGCGAGAAAAAGACGTTTTTGCTGCAGCTATATTAATGACATTAAGTTTCCTTCTCCTTCGTACAATTAAAGGTTCAGATTTTGTGGATTTATGTACTTTCAGAATCGTTTGCAAAATATATAACTGTCTCACAGTTAATACCTGACTGGTTGAGTAAAGCTTGTGTGTAGGAAATCTATAAGGTTTCTGATACATGACCTTTAGTAAAGATCTTTGTGCTCTCTCTATATCGATGAATTTAGTTTTAACTGCACCACCCCAAACGGGGATGCAATAACCTAGTATAGATTGAGCTAAAGCTATGTAAATTTTATTTAACAGGACTTTAGAGGCTATATGCCTAAGCGTTTTAAAAATCCAAATTAGTTTTCGTATTCTACCACTAATTACTTCTATTTGTCTCTGCCATGATAGTCTATGATCTATTACCTATAATTATTGATCTTTGCCTATAATGTTTGACCCCATAGCCTATAGTATTGGGCATGTCGTCGATTCAGGATCAAAACAAAGAGTTCCCTCACTCTATTTCACTCTGCTAGTACTACCATTCACAGCTTACTGTCACACAAGGCGTATTGGCATAATTTCTCATAGCACCGAAAAATGCATAGCGTGTAGGCTATCGGTGCAAAATATAGAAGTACAGTACGAGGCAGAAAAATATGTATACCGGCTTTTAGAAAGCGATATCGGTTTTGTCGTTGAGACCGACAAAACGTCACATAGGTATGAGTGACAGAGATAACGCTCTACAAAGCCGAAATCTCATTCTAAAGGTCGATGTACATTATTTTCTGCCGCGTACTGTAGGCAACTGTAAAATTGTACTCGGCTCTAGCGCCTTTAGTTTCTCTTGCACCAGTGTGCGATCACCATAATAGTGAGATTGAATTTGTGTCCATCATTACTTCGTTTATTGCTTTATTCGTCGCTTCATCTATTTTATGTACTCCGAAAATATGGGATAATGTTGTATAATAAATATGTAGTAATAAAGGTTTCACGATATAGGCTATATTATAGTGAGATTGGGTTGTTTTTTCAAACAAATGGAATGTCCTCTACTGGTCCTCTATGGTTCAAATCTAGCTTAAAGAGAATGGTAAAAAAACCCATAATCAAATTAAAATAAATCGGAGATAAATTGAACAAATTAATTTTAAATGTTTTAGTTATTGTGACAATAAACTTTCCAACAAAAATCTCTTTTCTTACTTCTCGAAACTCGAACCAAAAAAACTTCTCGAAAAAAAGTATTATCTAAAACATGGGTGAAATATCATTATTGGATTCATTATACTGGCTGGTAGGATGTATTAAACTTCATTTTTTATGGATCTTTGGATCTTAGTATGTGACTATTTAAAAAAAAATATTCCCTTTTTAATGCCAATTTCTTAGTGCGTTACGTATAGTACGCGACGGGTTGAGATGGTTATCGGGGTAAGGACGCCCCGCATTCCCGCACAGCCCCAGCGCTAACCCGGTGCGGGATAGCGCGGGTAACGTGCGGGTGTGCGTGGCATCCCCCCGCCTCACACCCCGATTGCTATCTCGACCTGTCACCTATGATTTTATAGTGAGAATTTCAAAGCTGACATATACTCTCACAAACGGGGACGAGGGTCTGTTAATCTACCAGTTCATAAATCAAAAAGCAATCCATTTCAGATGTCATACCTATCCGATGCCACCTGGTTAGCGATGCCATTTGTCAAGCCCGACATTTCCAAGGTGCTTCGGATACGAAAATCTAAAACATTGACCAATACAATATGTCGTGTATTTTTGATTGATACCTACGGCTTTTTCAGTTTCAAACACGTAAAACGTAAATTTTATAATAATTGTAAAGCATAATTTTCGTCCCCTTTTCAGTTTATACGATGAAGTTAATTATAGTTGATGGAAATTGATCGCGCAGCCTTTGTTTATATTTCTACCGACGCGGCAACGTTTAATTTTGTGGCGTATGAAAGTAAAAACAAATTCATTTTACAGTCAATTTTATAGATAAACTAGCTTATGCCCTAGACTTCGTCCGTTTACACTACACAAGTTTCAAATCCTTATTTTATCCCCTTAGGGGTTGAATTTTCAAAAACTTTTTCTTAGCGGATGTCTGTCATAATAGCTATCTGATAGATCAGTCAGTCAGCGAGTCATTTAGCTTTTTCTTTTATTATTATTATTATTATTATTATTATTATTTATTTATTATTTAATTAGAACGGCCATAAAGCCAATTACACTAATTAAAATACGAGTACAAACTAACATAAACATACTTACAAAAATTAACAACTTAAAATTATAAATTTTAAAAAGTAAAATTATAAATTTTCACAAAAGTGCAAGATCTGACCCATGAGGTCAGCCCATTTGTCAGCAAATATGTCACAGCGAGGGGACTCCTTCAGCAGTGCGTTGAGCGCATATATATATTAATATATAGTTTAAAATATTTAAAGCACATATCACACAAGAAAACTAACATAGAAAAATCGGAATAAGTATTTTCATACCTTTCTGACGACCTTTCTGGTCTTATAAATAGGGGTCTTCAGCACCCGCTGTCGACACGAGTTTAGAACTTTAAGTATAATTTCTAAATTTTCGCTGATCTCATGTACCTAGTAGGAGGCTTCAACCGTGACTAATTAACAAGTACTGGCAAAGTCGTGCCATCAAGCGATTTAGCGTTTCATTGCGAGGCCGTGTAAAAACTAAGCACCTATAGTATACTGGCAATTCCCTTTTTTTCATTTTTTTTCCCTTTTCCCAGGCCAGCTAGCTTACATCTTAAACTGCATCATCATTCATCACTCACCACCAGGTAAGATCGTAATCAAGGCCTATCATGTATCTGAAAAGTTAAAAAGTTTCGCCCTGAACAGCAGCCTTGTCAGATAAAGAGTACCTATTGTGTGTTAGGCCTACAATAATAAACACTAACCGCTTATCAATTAGATATATCATACTGTTTTCTATAATAAATTTAGGTATTGTATTGTATCTAACCTATTTATCAATTAATTACAAACTTCAAAGTATCCACCTACTTGAATCAATTTACGATACTTGGAAACTTAATTAAATTTGTTTGTTAATTACGAAACTCGGTAGGTGTTAACATAGCAACGGCAAAATTGGTCTTTATAAGTTTTGAAATTCTTTACTAAGCTAAAAAATATGAATCTTTTTTGTATAAAAACCGACCAAGTGCGAGTCAGGCTCGCGCAATGAGGGTTCCGTACTACAGTCGTATTTTTTCGACATTTTGCAGGATAACTCAAAAACTATGATACATAAAAATAAATAAAAATCTGTTTTAGAATGCACAGGTGAAGACCTTTCATATGATACCCCACTTGATATAGTTATATTACTTAGAAAATTGAAAATACTAATTCTTAGTTCATGACCACAATTTAATTTTTTTTGTGTTATCTAAACCCTAAATTCACGGTTTTCAGATTTTTCCCCAAATGTCAGCTATAAGATCTAACTACCTGCCAAATTTCTTGATTCTAGGTCAACGGGAAGTACCCTGTAGGTTTCTTGACAGACAGACAGACAGACATATAGACAGACAGACAGACTGACAGACAGACAGACAGACAGACAGACAACAAAGTGATCCTATAAGGGTTCCGTTTTTCCTTTTGAGGTACGGAACCCTAAAAACGTTGATTTGTACAGGATATACAGTACATTAGTAATTTAATTAATGATAGATTTTGTTTTGCGGTGGAAAACAATCATTCTGATTAATTTAAATTAATAATTATTATAATACGAAAGTGTGTCGAAGTGTTACTTTTCAGGGCCTATTCGTTTAACTGATTTGAGATTTAGAATAGAGATAGCTAGAGTATTCCGGAGACAGTCATAGGCTATTTTTGATCCCGAAAAATCAAAGTTACCGCGGAAATTAAAAACAATCAAAATCCACGAGATAAAAATCGTGGATGTCAAACTACACAAATAAATAGAATGAAAATACGCGATCATCGCGTGAAAACCAATTAGGGTAGTACGGTACACCTATTCGAGATCAGTATGTTTGATCGCACGGTCGTACGAGTAAAATTCGCGCGAACTTGCGATGATCGCGTAATCGCGTTGTATGAGGACAACGCCTTAGGGCCCTATATAAAGTACACACGGTAATGTGATATTTTTATGAGTTACGAAAGATGATATATATTCGGAGTTAGCGTCAATTTTCCATTTTATATTGCATCGTTTTTTAGAAGCAAGTGATTGATGTCTTTCCGAAGAAGGCACGTAATATAAAACCAACTGGAAAGCAATTTTGGGAATTCTGTTAGTTTCGTACCTATTAATGACTATAAAAAGACTAGTAAATCTATCTGCACTAATATTATAAAGAAATAACGTTTGTAAGTTTGGATGTAGAGGAGCGAATCTCCAGAACGAATGATCCGATTCTTTCTTTGATAGATAGCTACATTATTCCCGAGTGTTATAGGCTATAAATTGTATCACGCAGTTGTGGAAAAATAAAACAGCAACCTAAACTAAAACTATAATAAGTTTGATTTTTATGTTGTTGGAAATTCGTTCAAGAGGACGTTTTGTACTTACAGGTGTTTTATTTTTTGTAGTCTAAATATATAAAAGCAAAAGTTGACTGACTGACTACAACGCATAGCTCAAACTTTTGGGTGGATCGGGCTGAAATTTGGCATGCGATGCGATTCGATGTTGGTGAGAAATCTCTCAGCACTAGTTTGTCGCAGCGAGAAGAGCTATAAAAAAACTCGCTCAGCGACGCCCTTTTTTTGCTCAAGAATCTCGTGGTTTTGGCAACGGTGCGAGTAAACGCTTCTCAAACTCACACACTCGGTCATACTAGCGACAAAAGTATCGCAAATACACTCGCTTCTAGTTGCTTGCCAACTCGTTTCTAGTTTTTAATTTATTGTTTCTCGCTAATCGTTAGATAATTACCTTATAAATATATATTAAAGCGAAAATAGACCTTGTAGTTTTATGATGCGCTAACGACAAGGGATTTTATGTTTTATAGACTGACTATCGTGAAATGAAATGAAATGAAATGAAAATTTATTTATCACAACAATGTCGGTTTACAGTTTAGTGTCGGGAACCCTGAAGTAAGTTTGATAAACCTGTGTCTCAGGGTCCCCGCTCCTCCTCCTCAGTCTCAAACATAATAGTTGTGTTAACAAAAACTATAAATACTTAAGTCTAAACAATTAGCATGCAGTGTGTCGTGCGTGTATGTGTATGTGTTTGTGTGTGTGTGTGTGTGTGTGTGTGTGTTTGAGTGTGTGTGAGTGTGTGTTCTGTGTGTTTCCTTATGTTGTTGATTTGATATAGCTTTAATAATTTATTTAAATTTAAATTTGAAATTTTAGTAGATTTTCCGTATCAATATAGTTTAGATTATTTAGAAAACTAGTTACTGTTTGTTTGCATTTAAAGAGTTGCATGTCGTATATGTTTAAGGTTCTATTTAATTTGTTATATAAGTAGGTTGAAAGATTTTTATATTGTCTGCCAGCAAAGTGGGTCCTATTACTTGTAACAGTGTTGATGACTGCGTGGTTACGTCTTCTACCTTGGAGTGATCTATTATATTCAGTAGTGCGGTGAACCCGAGCTATAGTTTGTAAGATGTATAGTTGTCTAATGGTTAATAATTTGGCTGTTGTATAGAGACTATGTGTTGGGTACCGGAATGGTCTGAAATACATTACTTTTAATAGGGATCTTTGTGCTCTCTCTAGGTGAATGAGTTGGGTCTTACATGCACTACCCCAGGCAGGAATACAGTACATTAAATTTGATTGTCCCAGTGCGATATATATAGTTTTTAATAGTTCAGGAGGTACAACATGGCGTAGTTTTTTAAAGATCCATATAAGATTTCTGGTTCTCTTTATCAGACTGTCTATTTGTTTATACCAGTTTAGATGTTGATCAATTATCACTCCTAAATATTTGTACTCTGTTACTTTTTCAATGTTCGGGCAGTCACATATGACTCCTTGTTGATAATCACATGCATGGCATTTTATAGTGAAATTGTCAGACGGTTGAGCTGGTTTTCTAATCGAAAAGGTCATAAATTTGGTTTTCGATACATTTAGTGTCAACACATTGTTGTTTAGCCAATTTACAACATCGTTTAGACCTTTCTCAGCATTAACTTTCGCTTCCTCCCAAGTATCACCGTGAAAAATAAAGGCAGTATCGTCTGCATATGAATAAATATTGCATTTGTTTCGATCAATGAGAGCGAGGTCGTTTATATATATTAAGAACAGGGTAGGTCCTGAAACACTACCCTGCGGTACACCGTACGTAATTGATGCTTCATGACTTCGGGCATCACCAATTTTAATCTGTTGTCTTCTATTTATAAGGTAACTTTTCAGTAGTTGCAACGGAGTACCTCTGATGCCAATTCTATCCAATTTATCTAACAGTATGGGAATACAGACAGTATCAAATGCCTTGGCCAGGTCCAGAAATACTCCTATGCATTTCTGGCCCTGGTCGAGTCTCCTCGCGATTTCACTGGTAAGATCAATTACCGCGTCTTCGGTAGATATACCTTTCCTGAACCCATACTGGGAGTCAGTGAGAATTTTACACTCTTCTAAGTATGTATTTAATCTTTTATTTATAATTTTTTCAAAAACTTTGGATAGAATTGGTAACAGGGATATTGGTCTATAATTATCTACAACTTCCTTGCTCCCACTTTTATGGATAGGATGAATCAGCGATAGCTTAAAAACTTCAGGAAAAATTCCTTGATCAAAACAGGTATTGAAAAGGTGCGTTAGAATAGGGACAAGAATATGTTTTACGTGCTTAACGAATTTAGTGGATATATTATCCCATCCAGCGGCACTATTGTTTTTTAGATCTATTATAAAAGAATAGACTTCAATTTCATCTGTACCGATAAGACCAAAGGATTTAAGTGGAGCTATAAGCTTACATTTTGAAGTTGTGCTTGTATATGCTTGCTGATTCCTTAGCTTCTTTTCTGCCAATTGCTTACCCACATTGGAAAAGTATTCATTTATACATATCAAAGAATCTTCATGTGATGGTTTTATGTTTAATAGCTCAGTACTGACGACTCGTAATGACGAAATAGCTGAAACAGTAAATAATACGGAGTTATCATGTCACGTGAACGCCTAGTTAGCAAGTTGTTGAGTTATATAGTTTAGGGAGCAGAACAAAGTTTTAGAATAGCGACGCGGTTCGCGCTGATAGTTTATATCTCGAATTGAACTCGAAGTTTTAGGTGCTTTGGCATCTCTTGTTATTTCAGTGATGAACTGGTCCTGCGCTCGTTCAGGGTATCGAATGAGTCATGAAAGAATCATAGAATTTTTGGAATTTTATAATTTCTAAATTTCTGGTCAGGTCTGGTGGGAGGCTTCGGGCGTGGCTAGTTACCACCCTACTGGCAAAGCTGTGTCGCAAAGCGATTAGCGTTCCGTTACGATGCCGTGTAGAACCTAAACACCAAAGGAGTATATGGGTTTAATAAAAACTGCGATACCACTTCCAGGTTAGCCTGCTTTCATCTTAGACTGCATCATCACTTACCACCAGTGAGATTGCAATCCAGGGGTAACTTGTATCAGAATAAATAAAAAAAAGATCGTAGTACGTTTTTGTAAGATCTACCTACTTAGTTCATTTCAGACAGTGCTGTGCCTAACTAATGGCATGTCTAATCCAGCTTCCAGTCAATTTAGGTACCTAAATAAATTAAATAGTCTATCTTACTAAAACTGTTTTTCAAGTTGCTTCATTTATTAAATTGGTTCACTTTCGTTCCGAAGCTACACAGACCCATTTTCAAAGCAGTTTGTGTCGTTAAAATTTTTAAAATCCATTACGTTATTGGTAAAAAGTTACATTGTGACGAGGATCGTTATTTTCGTCACTTCAGTTCAGCCTATTATTTATTTCTAGCTGATGCTCGTGACTTCGTTCGCGTGGATTTAGGTTTTTAAAGATTCCGCCCACACCGGGTTACCGCGGGGGCTGTGTGGGTGTGCAGGGCGTTCCCTCCCCGATTGCCATCTCGTACTATACTTAATCGACAGACATATACAAATTCGATCTTATAATATTATAAGTATGGTTAGTACGAATTATAGCTTTATTATGTAATTTCTTTGAATGGTAGCAGGTGATTTCAGCCAAGGCTATTCCTCATTTCATTTTCTACTTGGAAATGCGATGCTTGACAAATGACGTTGCTAACCAGATTGCATCGGATAGCTGGTACGCACTGACCTCTACTAATACAAGTACGCTGGACTTGCGATTGCCGGCCTGTTTTCGAACCAACTTGCTTATTGCCACTTTGGCGCTCATAGCAGCAGTGAATGTACTGCGTAACGAAATGTTAGTGATGAGACTTCTGTCAAGATAGTGTCAACACGAAGATCATTTGACACAAAGTGTTAATTTTAAATCCCGGTACACGTTCTGGGGCGCTTTGAATCGGCACAAAAAGTAACTGTAATTTTGTGTGGCTCACCTTATCCAGCGTACTTGTATATTATGTCCATTTCTGTGCTAGTACGTCATTTGAGGCAAGTGGATTGCCTTATGATTTATGAACTGAGCGGCTAACAATCCTACGTTGCCGACAATATGAAACGCTACTTTGGACTTATGATTTTGAAATTCCGTTAAATATGGGATTGGAAAGGAAATAAGTTTTTATCGAAGTTTAGATACCAAGGTAACTTTTTGTTACACAATATTACGGATATTTCAAGGATGATAATTTATTTCTATTTTTATGTTTTTTTTGGTTTTTTTTAACCGATTTACGACACTACGACTACTCACTACTAGAACTTGTTGTCATTATCATATCATAAATTATTTATTATCTTATTTAAAAACGTGGAATGAGGATAGTTTTCTAAATTTTTAAACGCTTAAGTTTGTACCAAAGCTTTCTTTCGTAGCAAAGATCTACGCGGGTTACGACGTAGAAGTAGAAAGCTGCTACTTCGGAACTATAGCAAAAACCGAAAACATAATTTGGAAAAAGAATAATTAATAAATCGATAGCTTTTGCCTTGACTTCGTTTACATTTTGTATGATTTTTAACTTAGGAATCTTTTGTTTTCTCAGGAAATAAAAATTAGCCCGTCTGCAGAGTGTATATAATCGTGAAAAGATTCTCCGATTCCAAACTCAAATTTTCCGTTATAAATAGGTGCATACTTATCCGGGTTGTAAACTATCTCTAATTAAACAGATCTTCAGTGTGGATTTAGGATTTTAAAAATCCGTGGCAATTCTTTTATTTTTAGAAACAAAAAGTAGCGGGATGCAAGCTATCTTTGTACGAAATTTTCTCAAAATCTGTTAAACGATGAACCGTGAAAAACTTCCAGACAGACAGACAGGCAGACACACTTTCACATAATTATTTTAACTAAGTAGTTTGGATGGATTAACTAAATTGTAATAACTAAAAATTCAATCCAGGACGTCTTACTAGCAAAAATTCATACATTTGAGAGATCTTCAAATCCCATTATGTTAATCAATTATTATGCTATGCATACTAACAGGCATGACTGTATCATGTTACTTACGTTTACAAAGTCACGTTCTCACCTAGTTAACGAGCTATGTGTATAGAAGCGAAACAAACTTTGGTATAGCAACACAACTCGTGCTGACTACCTTTCAGAACTATGCTCTTTTCGCCCTATACATATAAAATCTGTTACAACTTAGCACTCCATACCTTTTACTTAGTAAGTAAGTAGATAATATAATACTTTCTTCGTCTACGATCGAATTCTATAAACAACCATCTAGGCAACGAGAATGAAATCTATAAAAATAAAGGCAATTTTAAAGTTTGCTATCCACATTATTTCTTTCTAAATATTTCTAGTAATTTTCGACAGTTGATTTAATAAGTGTTACTAAAACGAACTATTTAGCACAGAATAGCTATTACTACAATATTAGTACTAGTAATAGGAACGAACATCTTTCAATCACTTTTTACCATTTTCTTTAACTCTATGTTCCTTTTCTAAGTACATTTATCATCATGATCAACCCATCGCCGGCCCACTACTGAGAACTGGTCTCCTTTCAGAATGAGGAGGGCTTAAGCCATAGTCCACCATGCTGGCCAAGTGCAGATTGACAGACTTCACACACCTTTGAGAACATTATGCAGAACTCTCAGGCATGCGGGTTTGGTTCCTCACAATGTTTTCTTTCACCGTAAAAGCAAGTGTTATTAAATTGCTTAAAAGTGCTTGGTTATAAGTCCGAAAAGTTAGAGGGCCCAGAGTCGAACCCTCGACTTCCCGGGTAGGAGGCTGACGTCTTAATAACTAGGCTATCATCGTTCCTAAACTAAAATATTAAACGTATATTTTAACTGCAATGTGAGAAAATGCCAGTTCTACCACATTTATATGCTTTATTTTATCCAATAAAGTTACAGTTACTAAGTCACGTTCCCACCTAGGTGAGCGAAACAAAGTTTCAGAATAGCAATATAATTCGTGCCGACAGTACTCTGAGCACAAACTTTTGCCGCGTATCTCCTTAAATGTTGTTTTATACTCAAAGTCAGCATTTACCGACATCATCCACAGCTCATTTAACTCAACTAACTAGCATATTATGTAATCTTCTTAAGAACTTCTATTTGAGAAATAAGTAGGTACTTTTTACAATGTTACTATTGAAGTATAAGTAAAAAAAAGGTGAAAAGATATTACATCAGTACCCGTAGTACAAGATTTTACGTCTCACCAAACGAAACCAAATTCGAGAGTCGAAATACTTCCGCGTTACTGTAAAATGGACCTAAACAGCCTTGAATTGAAGTCAAATATTCAATGCCACTGATTTTAATTTCGCAATGTTTCCGCTTGGAGCGCTGGCTGTAGAAGTGTAGACAAACTTGAGCTTTAAAACAAGGCATTTAAGATCCAGTTTACTGTAACGCAGAAGTATTTCGACTCTCGAATTTGGTTTCGTTTGGTGAGACGTAAAATCTTGTACTACGGGTACAGATAGGTAGATATTTGTTTATTTGTTTTGTTTTCAACTCTTCATTGCACATAAAAATAGAATTAACAAAGACGAATCCTTTGGTAATGGTAATAGCACTGTCATAGAAACACTGCGAAGATAGATTAAATGAAGTAAAAGAAAATGAAACACATAATACTACACATAGTTGTGTATTATAAATATTTCACCGCCTATTCTAGTAACAGGTCTGAGTCAGTTCTTGTCCATATACCCGAACGCTGGCAAAAACGAAGACAGGTGATAGTACTGATGATTACTGATAAAAAACCTACATTTTGTAAAAGTTTACGATATTTTGCATATAAAACATCTGACTGACGCTAGAGGTCAACGAACGTTGCGTAAGTAGGCCACTCGGAGTCAATGCCGCGTCGTAAGCAGGGCATCGACCCGAGTTTTGCACGCTATACATTGCGGGTTTGAAAAATACTAAATCACTAAAACTACAAAATGAGCCAAATGGTTATTGGTATTGGATAGTGTTAAGATATTATAACAATAACGCTAAGTTTTTGCCAGCGTTTTGGTTACACCCTGTATTAATCAGTCTGACTGTAGCTACCCACCTGCTGGGTCTTCAACGATTTAACTGCCTCGTTGGTCTAGTGGTTAGCATGTTTGGCTGCGGATGATGAATTCCTGTACTTACCCGATCTCACTCCGGTCGTGTTAGATTTCTGTCTCATCGGGCTGTGAGAGTGAGGGCTAAACCACGCAAATGGCTAAGCTCTATGGTGATTGGCCTCCGTAGACGAAATTCGGTCGCAACTGCTATAAGCTTATAGAAATGCAGTATTTTTCACACCATAGCTCGTATTTGGTATAACTTGGCCAAAAAATATACAGCTCTTACTGTAAAGATCTTTCTATCTAAAAGGTTGGGAGCCTACCTACTATCCTTTTCGCTGGAAACTTTTAATTAAGTCCATGTAGTTCAATGAAAGTTAGAATGGCGTCAAAATTGGCTGGCAACAAAACTCCTCGTTCACATTACTTTGAGTCATAAAAATTTCAAATTCTATTAAACCTCACGGGTCGTTACTGGGGGTTGTTTTATTATTATTACTTGCGGTTGATAACGCTTTCATTATTAAAACCAAAACCGTTTCAGTCAAATTGTGTATTCGTGTGCAAGCAGTCAGTCAGTCAGTCCGTCAGTCAGTTTTTCCTTTTATATATATATAGGTATAAATTATTATGACATAGGTACAATATATATTAAGTATAGTGTAGTCTATTCGAGACACACTACGTTCGCAAGATGATATCCAAGGAGCTATCAGACTGTCGTGTTAACTAAACTAATATATTCGGATTTGATGGTAGACGTGTGGCTGCATATTTGCGGTATTAAGATTATTTGCTCTGTGTGTGTCTTCAATATTCGATACAGAGGTATTTTGATATCAGTCATCTATTTTAATTCAACGACATATTAGGTATCTAACAGAAATAGAACACGGAATTTCACTGCAATGTAACATATTAAGTCAGGTTAGACAACATTGAGAACATTATGGAGAACTCTCAGGTCAGGTCATGTAGGTTTCCTTACGAACTCGATCGAACTATCAACTGGTAGGCTATTGCAGCTAAAAACATAATATCTATCGGAAAATCTAGCAGGGAATTCCTTTGCAATTAAATATTACGAGGCCATAATGGTGTATAGAGCATGTCAAACTAAGCATACAGTGAATCGTGAGTTTCAGGGGGCTTCCAAGATCAATGGTTTCTTGTATACCAACCAGTTCAATTTCATTTTTATATAGGTTAATATGGCTCTGAATTGATGGGCAAATTCAGGTAGGGAAGCCTTCTACATACAATTTCCCTTATTTGTAGTTGCGTCCTATTTATATAATTACCCCATCTAAAATTCTTTGTTCCAAACCGATATTAGACATGTGCATTGTGCATGCATATTTGAGATATTATGATTATTTGCACTGCCACAGATATTCTATGTGGATAATGGTTGGGTTTGTATCGCAACGATATTAGTATTTTCAGAACATATTCTCGTTCTACATATTATTATTGCAAAACGATGAAGCCAGGTTATTATGCTATAAGATCTGGTATAAATGTATTCTGTAAAACATAGAAAAAAATCAACACCCAGACTTGAAGTGAGTGATGATTTACGTACCATTAGCAGCTGATATCTTTTAATTACCCCCTGGCTCAAGCTAGCACATATGCGAATGTTAAAGGAACGTGCAAACACTGCTCTATCCCACACATTTTGTTACTCACAAAATAAGGCAGGTCTGGCTGTATCGGGATCTTGCTCTATATTATTATAATTCAGTTTACCGATCACGATATGTGGTGATTATCGCGCTTTCATGCTGTTCGGTCAGTTTCCATTTCCATTTCGTTCCATCATCAGATACCATCGCGCTTCCAAACTTTTTAACACTTGTTCTAAATATGAATTGTTTAATTAGTTTAAAACAATGCCAACCCTGCTTACACGTGTTTTCAAAGCAAAGCAAATAATATAATAATAGGTACCATTTGTTTCAAAATTATACGAATCTATTCTAAATTGCAATATTTTTATAATCTCAAGTATCTATTTACCTGGCAGTAAAATGAACAAAAAGATATCCTTATTCGCTATGTACCTACATACAGAGCTTTGATCATCCTGGTAGCCTCGGGCGATATAATCGCTGGCCCCGTTAAAACATTCAAAAGATTCCTCTGCATTTGGAAATTGGGCTAATGGAAGTTGGAAGGCGATGTACAGCTTTCATTTCTAGGATTACGTACCCGAAGAGTGTTAATGGGACCTATTACTAAACCGTTCTTCGCTGTCCGTCCGTCTGTCTGTCCATCTGTCCATCCGTCTGTCTGTCAGCGAGCTGTATCTCATAAACCTTAATAAGTAGAAATTTGAAATGTTTGCAGTGTGTATTTCTATTGCCGCTATAACAACAAATAATAAAAACCCAAGATGGAAAATTTTAAAATGGCCGCCATGTCCAAGTGGACAGCGTTGCTGAATGTTAACTTTTTAGGACAGGAATATCAACATTTTCCGTTCATTGAACAGCTAGGTACACATCAAGTCTAGGGAGACACCGCTGAAGGGAGTCGGTTCCAGTAATAGCATACATCATTCCCTGGAACGAACCTACTGTACATATATTATAATATGACAACTTGTTTGCTACCTAAAATTCTACCATCTATTCGACCAACTTAGATATATAAACTATAGCTATATAAAATATAGATCGATAGATTAATCAAGATGATCACATTGACAATGACGAATAGGCACGTTTATGTATATTATGATGGATGAAATCATTAGGAAACAATAGCCAACCTAGAGCTGTTTATCGATAACTAAGTACGAGTAGCTAATGCTCGGCCTGCGTATCAATGGAATGGGCCTCGCACATTTCGCGACAGGTCGAGATGGCAATTGGGGTATAAGGCGGGAGGACGCCCCGTACCTACACCCGCGCTCGCCCACAACGGGTTAGCGCAGGGGCTGTGCGGGTGTGCGGGGCGTTCCCACCACGATTGCCATCTCGAAATGTCGCGTACCTACTATAATATATTATATTGATGGTACAATATTTTTTATTCTTTTGTTCCGATACAAGTTAGCCCTTGACTGCGGTCCCTGGTGATAAGTAATGATGCAATGCAGTCTAAGATGAAAGCGGGCTTACTTGGGAGGTATGAAAGTTTCATAACCCGTACCTGGCCCTGATCGGTTTCTACGCGGCATGCATCGTGCCGGAACACTAAATCGCTTGGCGGCAGGCACGTCTTTGTAGCCACGGCCAATGCCAGGCCAGACCACACCAGACCAGAGACAATTTAGAAATTATAAATTCCCAAATATCCCCTGCCAGGATTTGAACCCGGGACTTCTACGTATAAAAAGATTTCAGCAAGTCAGAACAACAACTTATACCAGTTGTTAAAGTTTTAACTCAATCGGATAGGTATACAGTCTGTTATACGCCTGGACAGTTTTTTTAAGTATTAGGAAAGTAATTGGTATAGGTATGTATAATTTATACTAATATTATAAAAAGGTATAGTTTGTATAAGCTACCCGGGCGAAGCCGGCGCGGGTCGCTAGTAATACATATTTTTATCACTTTATTTTGCTTTAAATATCAATTCAGCTTTGGTTTGCTATGTAAAAGTTGTGAAAAGTACTCTAATTAAAAATTAGTTTCGTAACAGCCTTAAAGTCGGGAAAAGTTATTTGGTTGGAAAGTTTCCCCTACACACGTGTTATAACTTACAAAGTTGCTGGTTCGCTCTTGGCGCCTTGAATACTTTATAGCTTAATTAAAATATGCTTACTATAAGCGAATGCATATTATGTGTTATTTATTAAGTGGTAGGTAAATGTAGTCTTATCCATACTGTGATAATATATATTATGAGAAAGTGTGTTTGTCTGCTAGCTTTTCACGGCCCATCCGTTTAACCGATTAGACAAAATTAGGCGCAGAGGTAGCTTCCATCCACGGGACGGACATAGACAACTTTTTGTCCTGGAAAATAAAAAGTTCCCATGGATTTTTAAAAAGAAGACTTAAACCCACCTTGACGAAGTTAGAACCATCATATACATATTTGATATAGAGGTAGCTAGCATCCCAGAGACGGGCATAAGATACTTTTTATTCCGGAATAACAGAGTTCTCACCGGATTTTAAGAAACCTAAATCCATGCGGATGAAGTCGTGGCCGTCGTCTAGTAAAATGATGAACTGACTGACTTATCGATCAGTCAAAGAATTTTCAGAATCGGATCATTATTTCATCCCCTACATATTTATAACATAAACTCAAAAACTAACAAATTTTACTTGTTTATAAATTATAATATTAATTCAATTTCAATTTCAATTTATTTATTAAATCGGACAACAATTGATCCATTATGTGTTAGTAACAATAAATACTTAATAACTATGTTAATACTTAAACACTAAGGAGTTAGTAACAAAATACTTAATCACTATGTTAGTACTTAATAACTAAAAGGGATTTAGTCCTCTGCACGAGTTTCCCCATCAGAGGACTATCCATTTTGCCCGCTATCATGCGCAGGATCCCGTTGCTGCTTCCTCGGACTCTGGACAACAGTGATGCTGTTTTCTTGCGCCAGATGGCATCGAAGCCATCTGTCCGCGCCTCAGCAAACATACCTGATGCACTACAGAACCGAGGTTGCCGCAACAAAATCCTGAACGCATTATTATATTGGACTCGCAGCGCATTGTAAGCCCTTTGCGTGTACTGAAACCACAAGCTTGCCGAGTATAAGGATGTACAGTATGCTTTGAACAGCGTGACTTTCACAGCATCTGTACATCGGGCAAACCTGCGGGCCACCATATTCGCTCGGACTGACAATGCCCTGCGTTCCCTTTCCATATCGTCATCATCCAGAGCCAGCAGCACCATGTCGTCGGCATAGCTGAGGTTGTTGACGCAGACACCGTCTACGTAGCAGCCTACCGGCATACTGCTGAGTCCCTCAATCAGTTCGTTCACGTACAGGCTGAAAAGCAATGGTGAGCTCAGGCCACCCTGCCGAACGCCACATTCCAGCCTGTACGTATCCGAGAGCTCATTCGCCCACCTAACTCGGTTTTCCTGACCTAGGTACCAATATTTAAAAAGACAATTAACCTCCGGTGGCAACCCTGTCTTTTTTAACTTAGCCCACAGGTTATCATATGGCACCAGATCAAAAGCCCGCGACAGGTCCAGGAAACAAGCATATACGGGAGTGTGTCTATCAGTGTAGTACTTGACAGTATGCTTCAAACTCAGGATTGCAGTTTCAGTTGACAGTTCGGACCGAAATCCGAATTGAGCATCATGTAGCTTAACGTGCTTCTTCAAATATTGGTTAAGCACACTGTCGAGCACTTTCGCTATGGTAGTGGCTAGCGAAATCGGTCGGTAATTACATTTATCAGACACATCCCCCGTCCTACACTTTACAACAGGTACCACCACAGTTTTCATAAGGTCCGGAGGCAGGTACGAGTGGCTGAGACACAGATTGAATAACAATGCCAAGACCCGAGGGAGATGACATCCCGCATGCTTCAGGTGCTCGATACTGAGTCCATCGTGACCAGGGGACTTACCGCGCTTTGACTGTATGATAATTTGTCGTATATCTTTTGCCAGAATTATGACAGACATTTTAGTTCCGCTAGGCTCAGCATCGAACCCTTGACGCTGCGGCCCAAGAGGCGACTTCACAGCAAAGTGATTTGCAAACAAATTGGCGATCTCGCTCGGGTTAGAGACACCATCGACGCTTGCAGGAATGCCCGGCCTAGCATTAAGCTGATTTGTGCATTTCCAAAAATTCTTGAAATCAGCGTTTACATGGTGTGTCGCCAGCATATAATAATAATAATATAGAAGACCCCATGAAAAGATTTTAAGAAATTTTCTCCAATACATTTTCTCCAATTCTTTTCTTTCTTTCTTTCTTTCTTTCTATTTGCATGTGTGTCAAAGGATTGATCTGGTTTTAAAGCGGATGGTCGAACTTTAGGTAGCATGCAAACAAGTTTTCAGATGCGCTCTACGAATGTATGGTATTAAACTGGAACCGACTCCTTTCGGCGCGCGGTGTCTTCACTACATTCATGTCTACTTTTATTTTATTATATTCAATGGGTAAAATGTAGTAATAAAATGACGTGATTTTTTGTAAAGCGGTAGTTTATGGGGCTAGAATTTATTATAAAAGAGAATAATTTAAAAAAACATGATTTTTATTTATTTTTACCATAAACGTCACGCTGTACAATAAATCACTTCATTTTATTAAGTACTACAGACTACAGTCGACCCTATTAAAGTTCACCTACCTCCTGCTCGTTTAAAAGAAACCTAAGAACCACGCTGACAACTATTTTCAGTGAGAGAGAGCGTCGTCAGTGAAAAGTCATCGCACATTAGAGACTCGGTGCTGACTCTACTCCGAGTTCCGACTCGACTCACTTTAAAGCATGGAAATGTGTTTTTTATCGTCTTCCTTACGTTGGAATTTTGCAATATTTCAGCGAAAGAAGTGTACCACGCATGGATCACGCATCGTACATTTCAATTACTTTGAAACAAATAGGGACACCATAAGGATACATAAAGCTCACATTTCCATGCTTTATTGTGAGTCAAGGCGTCGAGTCTGTAATGTGCGAAGATCTGAATCCACTTCTGGTCTAAATAATTCAGTACTTTAAGAAGTTCCTTACCTATCAAGTCAAAAATTAGTTCAATGTAACCGAGGTAACTCGTTCCCCGTACCGGGGAAACTTTTTATGCAAATTTAGGAAAATGTGACCTGATTTTTAATGACAGCGCAATCGCTTTGATGAACGCTGTATACGTGTTGAATTTACATAAAAGGTGCTCTCAAAATATATGTCAGGAAAGTGAGAGAGTGAGTGAAAGGGTGGTTTGCTCGTTTTGTGTATTTTGTGACACAAAATACACAAACTCTGCTCGTAGTTACAACTTTTGCAATATTATAATAGTCTAGAATTGATTAGGTAACAAATTCCGCTGTAGTATAATTATTACACTAGTTTACAAAAAAGTTTTTTTTGCTCATGAAATAAAATATATACTGTTAAGTTACTTTGGGTCCCTATATCTGAGAAAAAATATTTAAAAAATCCAGCCCGTCAATTTTAAGATTTTTTTAGAAAAAACTACATCCGAACAAACTATAGATAGTATAAAAGGGGTAATTTTGGCTGTTTTTTATAAATATATCCTTCTGTATCCCTCACAACATCCAACAATAGTCATATAAAAAAGAGCCAAAATTACCCCTTTTTACTATCTATACCTAGTTCGTTCGGATGTAGTTTTTTGTAATACATTCTTAGTAAAACTTTTGAAAATTAAGCCTGCGTTCGAGAATAATCATGCTTAAGCAACGATGAGGTCAAGGTTGGAGCGCGCTTGCTTGGGAGATGTCTATTCACTGCTACATAAAGGTATTTAGGTTATGACGATCCCGAGCACATACTCTACAGTGTAGAGTATGTGTTCGGGATCTCGGGTGTAGAGTCTACACTATATCAATAGCCTATTACTTAGTACTTATACTATAAAAGCGAAAGCATGTTTGTTTGTTGGTTAAGTAATTTTTGGGTTTTCCATTTATCGTAAACCCCCAATAAGTAAGAATTTTCAAGCCTTTCAATCGTTTCAAAGCTGAATTGGGTCAGGTCAATATTAACTTGAATCCAAAATAATATGTTGTTTCTTTTCTAACTTTGACCAATGTCTAATATTGAATAAGCAGTGCTGGTTTTTTTCGAGTTTCCTGGATCTGGTTTGCATAACAATGTCCAAAGTCTAACAGCATAGATCACCCGAACGTGCTCTGTAATTTAAGTGGGCTGTTACGTAAATCACCTAAGCGAACTCACCTTATTTAATTTGGGATGTTATCCTGACGAATCAAGGCAAGGCAAACACTTTAAAGGCGATCGCGTACCCTGAGGTACAAAAGCCGTGAGCCATACTTAAAAATGCGTATGATATTTTTTTTAACTGACTTATATATTTTATAGGTTTGCGCTTGACTGCAAACACACCAAACAGCAGGTGATGATGCAGCCTAAGGTGAAACGCGCCGACTTATGTGCTGTGAAATAGTGCTGGGATAAATGAAGTATTACGGTACGGCAGTCTGCCGACGATTTTTATTACCATTTAGTACCATGCAGTACGCCGCAATGTCGTAGTGACGTCTGACGTACATGGAACTTTGCGCTTCATGCGGCCTTTGGGGGTCTAGTGGATCTTTTGGTGATGAGCGGTCTCCTCAATATAATAATTTTCGAAGACCCGCTCTAGTATTGGCCGCAAAATTGATTAAAATTCCAACAGCGTGCGAAAACTCAACATGTACTTTTTTTATTAAATTGCCGCTAGAAAACGCTTTCGGGCTTTTGAAATCGTGGCTACGCATTTGATTTATGTTTTAACTCTTAGAGTAATGTTTGCGAACACTCCAGTAATTGGTTTTTGGTAGGCTTTATTAGTAACTAATGTACCTACTTACTATAACGTATAAGTAATATACACACAAGCGAAGGTCAGCTTATGTCTTAGAGCATTAATATTACTTTGAGAGATTTAGGTGTATCATAAAACCGATAGCTAGATCATAAATATAATTGAAATACCTACGGATAAAAATTCGTAAGTTCTAGACTACACGTTGAATAGTATTAGAATATAATGATTACTACCTACACATAGAAATTATTAAATTTTCTTAAAAGTCCTTTTGGTGCCTATTCTAAGAGAGAGAGAGAAAGAGAGAGCATTTTAGAAAGGCTTGTGAAATTGAATGAAAGTCATCGTATTTTATGCATGGCAGCCACAGTTCCAACCACAAGTGGGTGGAAATTGTCCCACGTCAGTGAATCGCTTGTGAGGTAAAAATGTAATTGCCCCGTCAATCATACTGTGGGCTGAATTGTATTGCAGTAGAGCAAAAAAAGAATCTCACTATTTCAATGTCCGTAGAGTTGAATTTAGGCATTTAGGTAGACAACTCTACCTAAATCCCTAAATGCAACAATTTAAGGATAAGTTTACAAATTATAGACGGAACTAGCAGACCCGCCCCGGCTTCGCTCGGATGGAATTTAGAAAATCGAGGTTGGGGATGAATTTTCAAAAATCCTGGAACACGTATTTCTTCATTAGTGACCGAAAACCCAAATACCAATTTTCATGCAAATAACTTGAAAAATGACGGACTTTTATACAAACTTTCATCCCCTATATAACCCACTTAGGGGTGGAGTTTCAAAAAATCCTTTCTTAGTGGATACCTAATCTTTACAAAGAACACACACTCAAAATTTCATGTCTCTAGGACCAGTGGTTTGCGCTGTGCGTTGATATATATGTCAGTCAGTCAGTCAGTCAGGACTTTGAAATATTTAAAATATTGTGCGTGGTGATTGAATTATTTTTCAAATATGGTGGGGTGCGTCACATGCAAAGGTACAAACTCGGGTGCTAGTGAAACGCAGATACAACGGTGATTATAAGAATATTCTTATTGTAATCACCGTCTCACAATACCACTTGTAGCTCGAGTTAGTTTATACGTAGAAATGAAACATTATAGGTACACAGTATAAGGCGACTGATATACTTAAGTTAGTATTTATTTAATAAATGAAGCTGAACATACAAGAACGTTTGCACATAAGTAATCGTGTTTCGATACACAGATCTATTGATTTAAACCACACTCGTCTGCTCATAACCTATCTTCGTAGAACTCAAAGATATTTGACAAGTAATTATTCATCCAAGTTTAGAATAGAGTGTCAAGTTTTTTGTAGATAATCACACTCGTAACCAACCTTCGCAGAACGTGTGAAAAACCGTGTGAAGTGTCAAAAAACTTCGTAGATAACCACACTCGCAACCTAGGTACCTTCGTAGAACGTGCGTAGAACTTTACCAAATACCAAAATACGTAAATAAACACACACGAAATCTAGTCAGAAGCTTCGTAGATAACCACATTCGTTATCTACCTTCTTAGAACTTTAGAGTAAGAGTATCAAAAAACTTCGTAGGTAAAAACAAAAGGGTTAATTCCCAATCATCATCATCATCATCATCATCATCATCTTGAAATACATTTTGATCATGAGATAAAAACTAAAGGATTGATTCGTTCTTAATACCCTGTAATAAAACGAAATTAAAAGTATGATTGTGTTCGGTCGGTGAGGTCGGTGAATTTTAGATTTTCGGAGCGAGAAGCTCAGTCCGCAGAAGGACGTCACGTCAACGTTAAGACCTTTTTGTGTACGATGACAGCCTAAAGCCGCCTGAAAGGGTTTACTGGAGGTTTACTGAGTGTTTTCATTACATTTCTTAAAAGAAAATAAGCCACTTAGGTGACGATAAATTACTCAACTATGGTGAAGACTTGAAAGCACTATTTTTGACGGCTACTGTGAATATTTTAAGAAAACTGGTTTGTCTTCCACCATGATTATATAAACACTAGATGGGGCTCGTGACCTCGTCCGCGTGGTTTTGGCTTTATAAAATCCCACGGAAACTCTTTGATTTTCCGGGAGAAATATGTGCGTTTTAAGTACCTAATCTAAATATATAAAAGGAAAAGGTGGCTGACTTACCTACTGACTGACTGACTGATCTATCAGCACAGCTCAAACTACTAGATGGATCGGGCTGAAATGTGGCATTCAGATAGCTATTATGACGTAGGCATCCGTTAACAAAGGATTTTTGAAAATTCAACCCCTAAGGGGGTGAAATAAGGGTTTAAAATTCGTGTAGTCCACGCGGACGAAGTCGCGAGCATAAGCTAGTTAAATAGCACTTGCTTTAACGGTAATTGGCTGAATTTGTGAATCGCACAAATTCAGCCAATCAGTAATTATTGATGCAGGTTTTAGACAATCGCCCTACTGGGCTCATTAATGAGTCAGCGATGTGTTGATGATGACGATCTTTGTTTGTCCCTATCCTTCTTTCATCTTTTTTAAAAAATTAGACGGTAATTTTATATTGTGCCAGGTTTAACGTTGTTTGAATGTTTACTACTGGCCGTTGTATGGTGTTTTGTAGTCCTTTTATTGTTTCTGAACACCACAGCGCCTTTGTTGCCCAGAAATTTAAGTAAATGTATGCACGACCGCCGTAAAAAGAAGATTTTATTGGCTGGAAAGGCGTCTGTTTTATTGAAACAACAAATAAAATTATGGAATCAAATGAAAATTAAGTACTTTTATTTAACGAAATATCTAATATTTACCTGAAAAAGAAATGTGATTATTTTTCATGCAAACAATAACTCGGATTTAATATTGAGGTCAGCTTGACGGTGTTTTGTTATTTAGCTGTTCTGATACGATGCCAAAATAGACATATTATGCAAGCCTATACTTGCTTCACTCCTATCATTTCTTAGGAGGCTTTTAAGACGAGATCTATGAGCGTACTTTGAATATGCTCAGATTCGAGCTAAGTCTGAGCAAAGTACTTGCACCTTGATCATGTGAAAATTGATTAAAAACAATTACTGGATATGGCATATTTAATTGCTTAAAACACACATTAGCTTTAAAAAGTTAGAGGTCAAGATCGAATCCCCGACCTTTCGAATAGAAGGCCGACGTCTTAACTACTAGGCTATCACCGCTTATACCTGCTATAATATAAGCATTTACAGTAAAAGACAAATTGACTTTATTTTTAACAAGATGATGCCCGCGACTTCGTCCGCGTGGATTTAGGTTTCAAAAATCCCGTGGGAACTCTTTGATTTTCCGGGATAAAAAGTAGCCTATGTCCTTCCCCGGGATGTAAGCTACCTCTGTACCAAATTTCATCAAAATTGGTTAAACCGTTGAGCTGTGAAAAGCTAGCAGACAGACAGACACACTTTCGCATTTATAATATTAGTATGGATAGGGGTGTTGACTACTAGTCAAATCAGTGATTTTTTATCAAACGTCAAAACGCTTGCTTATTATGAGAGTTTGTATGAAATACACAGACGTGACGTCATACACATTGGACGTAATTTGACGTACTTTTTTTTAGTTAAATCGAAAATAATTAGCAAACTTAAAACTAACAGCGAATGTGGATTTTACGAATTTTGGTAGATTATTTCTTAGTAATAATTAAATAGAGGCTCTATTTATTTATTACTAAGAAATAATTTATTTTTGACCTAGGCATCATCCCCATTGGAAGAATAAAACTTTATCATACATGCTGTTATCGCGCGTTGATGCCCGCTAGGCTAATAATAGGTATAGGTACTTGACCCAATTAGTAGCGTAACGAGCGGTTTTTAATTAAACTTCATTCCTTCTTGTAGTCTCAATTTACGATAAAATTGTGACGACATCACATAACCTATATAAATTTATTTACAAAATTCTTAAAAAACTTCAAAAAAGCCGAACTTTACAATCTTTCATTTCCTGCTCGTTCACGTTATTACACTATACTCAACTCCTGTGCAAACATGCTTCTAGACTCGGAGGCTGTGAAATGAAATGAAATAATTTTTATTGTTGCCAGTCAGTCAGTCAAATGGCATAGGCAGAACAGGTTGCCCAAAATTCTAACATTTTGACTGCTCATGAGATGATGCCTATGGGAAATACCTACCATCGATCGGGAACACGGTTAATAATAATAACATATCATAAAATGTATTTAATATCCTATATCAGTAATTTATACAAGTTTTCTTTGTTGCAGATTGGTTACACTCGAGCTCTTAAGGACATAAAAGGGGCGACTGTAACTAAGTGGAATAGTTCAACAATATAGGGGATAGTTCGACGTTCGGGCTCGCTGCCACCATGAGGGGAGGTTCGGGAGGATAGCATGATAGCACCTGCCGCGGCGGCCTGATGGCGCTTGTGCGCCGGATACTAGGCGACGCCCAGGTAAATATTATGATTAGACCGACACGTTTCATCAGTACCCATCACTAACCATATTATTATAAATGCGAAAGTGTGTTTGTTTATTGCTTTGTCAATTCAATCACGCCGCAACGAAGCAACAGATCGACGTCATTTTTTCATAGTTACACCGTATCTTACCGTTAGAATAAATAGTTAAGAGTAAAAGGAGTTATAAAATACAATTTCAATTTGCTATTGAATGTTATTTAAATCGATAGTAAGTAGGTATGTGTGATATGTTAGTATAAAGCGTAGACCGTAGGTACAGCCTCTTTATAAGTAGGTACGTTATGCATGCTAGTGATGTACTGACCTCAAGAATATGAATAAGTAAAAGGTTGTAGGGTTAAACTCCCCGTAATCGTTAAAATTTCAAGTCTAAACGCACCAAAAATGGCTTTAAACTAAGCCACAATTTAATCGTGGCCACTGGTTTTATGTACGCGATATCCCGTAATTATATGCTTCAATGTCGAAGTTTCATCGAAGTGTTAACATCGATTACAAAGTTGGTTTCATTTAGGTAATGCGCCTTTCCGTAGCTATTAAACTTGCCGATTGAAGTGACTATTACGTTAAGGTAAAAGGTCATTATGGGAAATGAACATGACCTTTTTCAGGTGAACCGTAAGTAAGCAATGACTTCAAGATCCTACAAACAGTAAATTAAAGGTAACCTATTAAAACAGGGCTCTCTAACGAGGTCTCTTGCTTCCGGACCGCTACGGCGTAGAGATCACCTACACGAGTCTCTTGATCATGCATAAACTTAGACCTTAATAATAATAATAATAATAAATAATATAGCCTTTATTTACTGAAAAACATTACATGCAATTACATTTGTCATAGTATTCAGTATATACATATTTTAATAGAATCAAAAAAAAAACAAAACTTATACATAATACTTATTTACATTTACATTTATATTTATATATCATTACTATTATTTATGTCATCGCTATTTTTAAATTATTAATTTCTTACTGTATAAATTTTCATTTTTTAATATGTACACAATACTATTCTGTATATCACTACTAATTTTCATATTTTATTAGGTATATACATTCTTCTTCCACTTTTATTTTTCAGTACGCCCCATTTGGACGAAGGCCTCCTCCAGTCGTTTCCACATTTCTCTATCTTGGGTCATTCGTTGCCATGTTGCTCCCATAATTTTCACACAATCATCATTCCACCTAACTCTTTGTCTCCCTCTTGATCTTTTACCGTCTCTAGGATACCATTCTGTTACTGTTTTTGCCCATCTGTCCTGGTTTTGTCTGCAAAAACGTCTAAGTTTTTGTATCACAAAAACTTAGACCTTAGAGGGGCGAAATTGGTTTTCTGATAATTTTTCGGCTTTTGACCTATAAAATTTTCATAATTTGCATTCAATAAATTACAAAAACTACCTTTTGAGTAGTTATTATTTTTGTGTTTTTTTTATTTTTGTACCTAAAGTTTATTTTAAGTTTAAGTAAATATTTTATTTTATGTTTGCAAGTTCTAAGTAGCTAATAAGATTGATTTCATATTTCTATAACAACAGAGCTTCATTGCATATATCTATCTCAGAAAATGATAGGTACAGTCAGAAAAATAATACGCAATCTTCACTTCCTACGCACTCATAAAATGTCATATGAATAGCCCTGTAAATAAAGTCAACGGTCTAAGAAATGAGCACATTTATAGAGCCTTCATAATTTTCCGGCTAAATGAGGTAAACCTGAATTGTTTTTGTTCGGCATCCATAATATTAGACACACGCTCGGTTTGCAACCTGGATATAAAATGTAATAATGCCCATTTTTAGGGTTCCGTGATTAAAACAAACACCCTTATAGTTTTATCAAGTTCTATCTTTTATACGTCGTGTGTCTTAGCCATTAAAAAATATATGAGAGCTGAAAATTGTAGAGAACAGTTATAGAAACCTGTTACCGCGGGCTACACAATAAAAAAACAAACCAGGGTACCTACAAAACATGAAAAGTGAGGGCAGAAAAAAATTAAGTTTTGCAGGTATGTGAAATAAAAACATTTTGAGGTTTCTTAGCTAGTAGTAGTAGTTTGGAAAAATATCGCATACGAAATAATGACTGCTAGCATGTCCCAGCCCCTAACTTCTAAACCGCTATTCTAAAATATTTGTAAAATTCTGCAATATTAGCACGTACTATTGAGCTATAAACAAAATCATCACAATGATTATGAAACCAATTATAACGAACTAACTATCGTCGAGAAAGAAAACTAAAACATTAGTTTCACTGTACTCAGTGAAAGAAAAAGTTTACCTACACAAAAAATAATTTTGTTACAATTTTTTTTTTGTTTTTGGTTCATGTTTAAATGTTTTTTACTGTATTGTATATAAATAATTACAATTAATTGTATACTGTAATTATACAATTACAGTATACAATTAATTACTGTAAAGCTACTGTAATTAATTACAGTATTAAATGTAAATTTAATACTGTATTGTATTGTACTGTTATGTACTGACACCCATTTGATCATTTTTTTATATTGAATAGATATGATTATAGCTTGGAACCTTTTGTCGTTTATAGGATTCATTCGTTGTAACACGACGAATTTTGGCCGTGGGAATTTTTTTGGAGGCACAAAGGAGGCTTGCTGAATAGAGCAATGTTTTTCCTCGCGGAATAAAATTCTAATCCAAAACAAATGTGAATAAAACTTTTGTCGCTTTGAATTTCATTTCGGGGCATACATTTGCTTTATCAAATAATATTTTTAATATTTTGCATAGGATTTTGACAAAATTGCTAACTTATGATCTATCTATAAAATAAAATTAACTTCTTAAATCTGCGCATTATTTTAGTTGAAGTTCACTTTATTTAGAATTTTTATATTTATTAAAGATTTCCTATTATTTCGGACGGGCAATCTTTTCTTGGGATTCACAGAATAGTATTTATGGAAGATGGCCTTTGCCTTATCAGGATCTAAATAAGCCCTAAAGCTATCTAAAACCGTTGATCTGTGAATTTTGTACTAAAGTAAGGTCAACGGGACGAGATAAAATACGTAAACAAACTGGCCACTACTAAGTTACAAACGAAAGCGACCGATTATTTATTATCTCTCGTACGCAATAATGTTGTCAGTTTGTTTACATTCTTTATCTCGTCTCGTTGGCCTTATTTTAGTATAGAATCGTATCTGAAAAAAATATGTAAGCATCTCGTAAGCATCTGTAACACTAAAGTCATAGTAAAGATATCTAAATTAAAATGAAAAAGTTGATAATATAAATTTTTGTACTGAAATTATCATCTCATTGCGCAAGTGCTCCTGCACTATGCATAAAAAGGGTGCATTTGTTCACCAAATTAATAGGTATTTTTATTGGGGTTTCGAAGCAATTTCTGAATAGGATTTACCTCAAGCTTTTCCAAAAGTCTAACTCTTTTCACATTCCATGTTAAATAAACTGAACATGTTGAAACAGAAGTTTATTTACTTATGTTCTGTACCCAGGCGAAACTTCGCAAGATGGTCGACGAGCAAGTGTCAGTGGGCACAAGAGTGGAGGCTGATGCGGAGCCCGAACCTGCGGACCCGCTCATCACACCAGCATGCTCCGCACTCGACAGGAGCGACGATCCGCGCCCCATCCCCCCAGAGCGCCGCCTTCTCATCAGCACCCTTGACAAACCTCGCAACGGGTCCCTGAATGGGGATAAAGAGGGCACGCTAAATAGATCAACGAGGCTCTCCATTAAAACAAAAGATAATCCTTTTATAGGTTTGTATTAACTTTTTTCTATGACGGCTTTTCTGACGCAGCGGTTCGCACTAAGGCCCCTGCTGGGTCTCCCGATGCGGTCAATTTGGAAACTGACTCGTGTAACTACGAAATTACGAAAATACGACTCAAGTTTTATCAAGTCTGGGCGGAATAACCCTACTACGAAAGATATGACACCAAACATTTTTAGGGTATTATCAGGATACAGTTGCAGATTTAGGGTTATTTATTATATATCTGATTGTGGTTGGGAATGTGGAAGGAGGTGGTGGAGTCCATAATGAAGATCTTTCCGGTATTTAGACCAACTAAAAGAAACTGGTGCGCTTAACTTTCGCGATGGTGTTCAAATGCTTTATAGGTATATAGAATCCGATCCGATCCGGATAGATGCAGAGGAGGATGGAAGGTCATCATTTACCGCTAGATATTGACTCACTAGGAAGGTGATCAGGGTCCTCAGTCATGAGGAACAGCCAGGAGAGGTTAGAATTCTACCCTACTACTCTACTAGGCTGGTTGCTACCCTACTACCAAAGCTATGCCATATGCTACGCCATAGGCATCCTAGTACTATGCTGCGTAGAAACTGTTTTGGGATGTGGATTTAGTATACTGTACCCGTAGTACAAGATTTTACGTCTCACCAAACCGAACCAAATTCGAGAGTCGAAATACTTCCGCGTTACAGTAAACTGGATCTTAAATGCCTTGTTTTAAAGCTCAAGTTTGTCTACACTTCTACAGCCAGTGCTCCAAGCGGAAACATTGCGAAATTAAAATCAGTGGCATTGAATATTTGACTTCAATTCAAGGCTGTTTAGGTCCATTTTACTGTAACGCGGAAGTATTTCGACTCTCGAATTTGGTTTGGTTTGGTGAGACGTAAAATCTTGTACTACGGGTACTGTAATATTTATTCTTATCGCCTACGTTGTTACCTGGGTACCTACTATCAGTTTAGAATTTTAGATTGTACATAGTTTATACGCTAGAGCTAACTTGGCAACAAATTCAAAACAATGATGTATGTTGTATGTGAGATTTGGATAGATATCGAATAGGTACGCGATATAAAAAAATCTCAACGAGGAATACGTAGGTACTTAATAAGCGGCATAATCTTTTATTTTATTATCAACATCTAATATTCGCTTTTGTCAAGTCCTTTGTCTACGAAGCTTATATAGTTAATTTCTCGGGAGACGTAGAAAGAGTTTAAAAGCAATTACATTAACTAGGATAAAGTTTTAATTTAACTACCTACTCTTTTATTACTTCTAATTATACATTAGTATTCTAGTTAAATAATCACTAAAATACACAAATTTTACAGTATTTGGAATATAATATTATTGAACTCAAAATTACATATAACTACCTACCTATGAACTCGAACGAGTATAACTAAGCAGCAAACATCCTGCTGATGCAGCATAGGTATCATGTTGCAACCGAAGACGATCGAAGTCGTCATACATTTTATATGAAGTCGTGCACACTAGATTGCCACGGCGCGAATACTTTAGTCACGTAGTTAGGTAGATAGTAGATACACAGATTATTTGCATCTAAACCCAGTTTGTGTATTCACATCACTAAGGAGAGGTAATCAAATCTGTATAAGTAATTAGTATAAACCTATACATAAAACTGTGGCTAACTCTGTTGTATAAGTTAAGTACAATCTTTACACTAAACTTACAGGTCTACATCTAGGCTTGTGATCGGTCTACATCTACCCATTTCCGCAGAGCATTAAGAAAAGAATAGCAATTTTGGACCTGTTATTTTAGTTTAATTTGGAAATTGTTAACTTAATCACATTATCACGTTTTTCCGCAGTATCTTCACCAGACGACGATAATAAAGAAAACCAGGCAAACGGCAAAATCGATTCTCCGATAAAATGGTCCGTACAAAATGGCAGCGACAGTGGAACGTACGCCGAAATTGGTACAGGAGGGAACAGCAATACCAGTGACAGGAATGTTCTGGATCCTGCTGACAGTTCTGAAGAGGAAGTTCCCCTACCCGATGCGACGTCTCCGGGCAGAAGTAGTGATGGTCCTGAGCCTAGAGCGGATATTACTGCAACTCTTGATGGAGGTTTGTGTGGTTTGATCTTCTCTAAATATATTTTTATACTAAGTCGTAATCCGCGTTTATGTGTGTGTTGATCTATTGATCTTATTATCAGTACTAGCTTCTGCTCGCGACTTCGTCCGCGTGGACTACACAAATTTCAAACCCCTATTTCACCCCTTTGGACTTGAATTTTCAAAAATCCTTTGCCTACGTCATAATAGCTATCTACATGCCAAATTTCAGCCCGATCCATCCAGTAGTTCGAGCTGTGCGTTGATAGATCAGTCAGTCAGTCAGTCACCTTTTCCTTTTATATATTTAGATTATTCTTTTTATTACTATTGTTGTAACTGGTAAACTTTTTAGAGGATTAGATTAAAATTTTCACTGTCGTAACAGTTCACGAGCAAGATGTATACCAATATAACTCACTTTTAATAAAATATTATAATAAACTCGATAGTGTGAATCCGGCGCGATTCATCTAAAAGAAGTTAAACAAGCACAAGCAGAAAATTTGCATTATTAAAATTTACACAAAAAAAAGCCAAAATGGGACGTATTTGAAAATTACAATTAAAAACTGCATTCCTTATTTGACCACTCCAAAACCAGGTTATTGGAAGACGAGGAATAATATTTGAAATAATAAAAAAATTCAGCTGCTGTCACGCATCTCCGTATGTTAAATCCATTCTTAATAATAATCCAATGCCAGAAATAAATTTTTATCTTGCGCGTAGGTAAAATTAAATAAGAGAAAATTCTAAGCGTTGTTTTTACCAATATATTGATCAGAGATTTAACTAAAGCCTCTGTTTTCTTCCATAAGTCCTCATCTTGGCGCTTATAAAGCTGGTTTAATATAAAGTGAAAGATCAAAGTTTCCAGCGCGATCCATTATACTGTCACTTAGTAAAGACCTTGGAAATAGGATTAAACAAATATCTATAATAATACTAGGGACTGCTAGATTTTTAATACCCAAAACTCAAAAGACATTGAGTCAGAATATAGAGCAAATGATGTCATGCATGATGCACCAGGAGTCAAAAATAATAGAAGTATTTTTTATTACAAACGAGAGTTTGGAAAATAAATAATTTCTAGTGAACATGAAATTAAATTTATTTAATTGTACACCAAATATAAATAGATAACAACTTAAAATCATGCAAGAAAAAAAACTGTACAATAGGCATTATCGCTACTTATCTCTTCCAGGCAACCTAAAAAGGAAATATTAGTAGAAATATCGGCACAGTTTAGGGTATCACTATTCACTACATAAATAATAGGATAGAAAATATTATATTATTATATTTACCTCTTTTACTCTCGCAAGAGTTGCGTCATTGTATGATGAAGATAGTGATGTTAGTAACGGGTAGGTACATTAAAATTTTACTGCATCAATTTACTGACTAGCTAACAAAACGTACCTACGTTTCGTAAACACAGTCATACACCAGTCACGTTAAGTCAATTTTGAAGGATTTTGCTGCTCTACAACTGTGACAACTCCCTGCCTACAGATATTAAGTTACGGCAGGCATGTTAGTTTTGCTGATAAAGTTCAAAGTTAGTTGAAAACTTCGAAGCTCAGAAACGGTTTCTGTCGATGAAAGCTTGTAGTTTCGAAAAAGCTTTTTAAAAATATGGCGAATAAAACTAAGAAGATGATCGCGTGCCAAACGACCCGCAAAATATTCAATATTTATTTGATTATACCTTAGTACTCCTTATTTATTTAAAAGTATAAAATGCCTTTTCTGCTTCCCAAAGACTTGTCTAGAAAAAGCTTGTATAGAAGCAGGTGTTACTTTGCTGAAGTCCATGATATGGTACAAGATAACATAAGCTTAATTTTACTATAATTTACTTAAATAAGCAAATCTTCCGTTTTCCTGCCACGTACCTATAAGCTATAACTAGAGTTGTTATTCTAAGGCTATAACCTTAAATACTTTCAAAGCGAGGGTGAATAGACATCTTCCAGGCAAGCTTGCTCCAACCTAGACCTCATCGTTGCTTTTTTAAGCATGATTGTCATGAAGCGCAAGGCTATCACGGAATAAAAAAAATGTATGGTGCAACGTGCAGCATGCGATATGCGCTACTTATACAGATTTGTCTGGTTAAACGGCGTGGTTACTTTTCTGATGAAGTTGTACGTTACTTAGAAATTCTTTAAAGCTGCAACAAGCTATTAGGTACGCGGCATCTTTATGAAACTAGGTTAAATATAACACGGAAAATCTTATAAACTCCCGGTACATTTTGCTATGGCACGTGTCCGTATCACGACTTCATTACGGTAACTTTGTTTCGAATAACATCAGAAGAGGAATATAGGATGATTATGGCTACTAAGACAAATTTATTTAGCACCCTAGCACACACGATACTTTTAGTATCGGTGATCAGCGATGCTATAAGCTGTTACAGTATCATCTTTATTTTTTTCTGTCATATTCGCTATAGAACATGGATTTAAAAAGTAATAATTCTTAGTTGTACTAAGAATTTGTACTTAAAATTTCTTTGATATTGAGTTTGTCCACAGGATATATTATACCTAATAGTGTTAAGTATAAATACCTACCCGTAATAAGCTTTGGAGTGCTTTGGATGCCCGCGAAAACTAATGGAATAATATCTTTAGAAATCCCGTGGAAACTCTTTGATTTTCTTCCAAATATCAAAATCGGTTAAGCGGAAGCATTCAACTGGGCGAATAGCAAACTGGAGAACCTGGAGAGTTGGACCCAATATGAAGTTATTTTAGTGCTCTCATTCCATTATAATATTATAATATTTTTCACATACAATTTCAATAATAACAGAGGCAGCTCTCCGGAAAAACTAGGTTAACGTCAGAGCTAATTGATTTATTACTGCTGGGGAATATTATTACGGACTTTCCTCTTGCAGGCATACCTATATCTACGTAAATTAATGAAAATAAAAGTATTATCATCTGCGCTATTTCTGAATTTAAAATATAGTGATAGCGACGTTACCGCGGCGCATCGCTACAGGATTTTTAAATTTTTACGTTTATAAGATTTACTAGTAACGTAGTTTCTTACGATTAGTCTTAAGCTTGACAAAAGCTTCGTGTGTTTTTCCTGCGAATTATACATTATTCAATGGGATACTTTTTTGCACATTATAGCAACCCGCAATCACCCGTGTGTTATTGCAGGTTCCTATAATGCATTTATTTTCATAATGTGCTTTTTAAACTGGACAATATATCCACGTTTCGTTAGTGCCTATAAAATTCGCTTTAACTTCGCTAAAATATGTGCAATAACAATACAATACAAATTCAAATTATATACGTATGTTTTAATCATCGTAATCATTATCACTAGATAGACGTCCTGCTGGACATGGATCTTTTGTAAGAACTTCTGATTCTGAAAAACAAACAATGATTGAAAATAGAGCACAATTTAATTTGATCTTAAGACTTGTTTTCTTAGCAATTCGAATTAAAAAGCTTGAAGTGGCTCCCAGGGTGCTCCACTTCGATTTGTAATTGACCTTTATTTTTTCGAGAACTTCTAACATGAGTTCCCGGTTGTTTTTTGGTTTGCTGGTTTTAAAAGAAGTTTTGCGTACATTGGTCGTCGCCTCGGCGGAAATTTCCCCTACTAATGAGCTCGGTGCTGCCGTAGGGAATAAGCTCATTTGCGATCGCAACGAACTTGCAGAGAAGAAACTTTCCCTCTGATGTTGCAATTTATCATTTAGTTTCCGCCACGTTTTTAATTAGCATCTGATAATAATCAGGAGCTGCGAACTTGCCAACTGACTGTTCAAATAACGCTGTTCTATTTTATTATGTTGCTTGCAAAAGCATTCTAGATACGATTTATACTGGAGCGGCACAGGGCACCTACGGAGTGGACATGTATTTTTAATTATCAAAAACTCCAAATAGGCAACGTTCATACATTCTTATTTTAAAAAGTGAAGACAAATTCGTGTGTGTTTGGGTAAAACGACTACAATATTTAGCAAGAATTTCATAGGCCCCTTTTATAGTAATAAAGAGATTTTTTTTATCCAAATTACTTAACACTTATTAACGCTTTTGGATCGTCGATTGTTATTACCACTTAAATAAACTGAGCGCTGAGGCTCTCGTGTCATGTAAAGTAAAAGTAAAGTAAAATATGCTTTATTGTACACCAAAACCAAAACAATAAACATGTTAATGTTAACAGTGCGTAAATCGCCAAAATTCATCTGCCAAGGTCCGTCCATATTAAATTATAGATTAGGGCACTTAAGCTTTAGACTAGAGTCTCTGAGCGATAGTTTTGAAATTAACGTTAACCGTTAATAAAATCTAGCAAAATCGTATAGGAACGTCAAACATGATATTTTCCTAACAATTTATTAAATAATAGATACATTCACGCTGAAAAATTATATTAGAGCATGAATAGAGCTTCTAATGCTGTACAGTGTTTTAAGTTTTAATCATAAAAATTGACATTGCCATAAAGGCGCTTTTAGTGGAAAATAATCGCGGACTCGTGAGTGATTTAATTGCGAAAGTAGAAACGAAGCGCAATAAAACAGGCGGCGTACACACCTGCGTCCCGCGATGTGCGATAAAACGAATAATCGATTCGTCTGGCCGAACCATTCGTGACTGGGCGAACTTTTGCGGTGCAATGTTTGTACTGGAATTTCGGGCTCTACGCGTCCACACGTGATATTCAATGGTTCGTTCGTTTTTGTTTTTTTTTTTTGTAAAATTGGAATAGAGTTTGAATCATCAATCCATCAAAAAATATCATCGCCAGCTCACTACTCAGTACGGGATACAGGTCTCCTCTCAGAATGAGAAGGGTTTAGCTATAGCCCACTATGGCCAAGTGCAAATTGGCACACGCATCTACACCTCGTCCTACTAAATTGATGTCATCAAAATATATTAGACACCCACTGCTGGACGTATGTTAAAACTATATAATAGGTAAGTACATGGTTTTTCCCCTTTTCTTTTCCGCCTTTTGTTTTTTGAGTGTACCTACCTATCCCACATTCTTACTCTTTGAATTTTGTTAACAATGAAGTTGTTTAAATAAATAGATAAAAATGGATTTTGAAAAGCCACAAAAGACCACATATGTTTTTGTTGTAGTACACATAAACAATAAAAGTGACAAACTCAGACGGCGCAGATGTCTTGGGTCCAGACTCGACATCTGTGTCCTGTATCTAACATGATTTACGCTCAATAAAACGCAGAAATATATTAATCGTTTTTTCTGGACTTTTCTCTGAAAGGACTTGCGCAACTTGCAGCTACAGGTTCCATTTATGAATTATGCCTTTGAACAGTATTAAAGAGAGTCACAAAATGTGTTTTATTATTTATTTGCTTAAAACTTATAAACATAGTAGTGGGTTTTAATGCGGTTTTTAGCATTTTACGAGGAAGGTCGTGTATCATTTACATTTTGTTTACAAAACAGTTACCCGAATGAAGTGAAGGCGACATAAATCATCATCAAATGTTTTAATTAAATTAATTAATTGTTTATGTAATTTTAATTTATTTATTTTCAAAGACATTTACATAGGTCAACACACAATCTATTAAAAGGAAAAGGTGACTTACTGACTGACTGATCTATCAACGCACAACTCAAACTACTGCATAGATCGGGCTGAAATTTGGCACACAGATAGTTATTATGAAGTAGCCATCCTCTAAGAAAGGATTTTTGAAAATACGACCCCTAATGGGATAAAATAGAATTTTGAAATCTGTGTAGTCCACGCGGACGAAGTCACGGGAGTAAGCTAGCTTAACTATATTCTTATAAAAATATTATTCGTTAAAAATGCTCGGAGATAAAAAAATATCGTGAGAAATTTAATTACGAAAGCTGGGCCAGGACGCAATAAAATAGGCGGCATACACACCTGCGTCCTTTTGCCCCTACGTATATCGCACGTAAAGCATAAATTAATAATCGATTCGTCTGGCCAAGCCATTTCGTGACTGGGTGAACTTAAACGGTACGAAATACGAATGCTCATAATGTCGCCAGTACCGTGTTCTATTAATTGTAAATGTCACATTCATGTCAGCGATGACCTCTACTAATACACGTTGGATTTGATGATCTGATAGCAGAAATGAGCGTCCTGTGAGCGTACTGGGAACTGAATGTTATAGTGATGAGACATCTGTCAATATAGAGTTAACAAGAAGACCGTCTTCTCACGGTACGTGACTTAGAATGAGATCTATAGAGAGTACTTTGACTTTCCTCAGACATAAGTCAGAGTTAAAACTCGTGCTTTATCTATATTATCAATGGCCTCATGTCTCTCTTTAACTTTTATACCTGCATAAATCAATCCCGTTTTCACTCTGAGTTAAGTTTGAGCAAATTCAAAGTATGATTTATAGATAGATCACGACTACGCTTTACCACGCTCGGCCAATGACAGTTTACAACCTCGCGTGAAAATGCACCGCACCGGCAATATCGGTAGATCTGATGCGCTCCTATGGACGCGTCTGCGCTTCCATGACCGACGATCTTCCACCTTCCACGACCGTTACTAAATCATGTCATAATCCGTAAAGTCGCAAGGAGCGTGAAAAGCGGCCATTTGATGTAATGTAAAAGGCTTATATTGCGTAGCTAAATGTTTAGTTTTAGTTAGAAGATTAAAGAGGATTAGATTTAAATATATTATCTAAAACAAACAGGCTCGGGGTCTCCTGGCGGACGGTCGGACCGCTCGAGGCAGGAGGAGGTTCCTGCGTCCCCGGGGATGCTCAGCGCTGCGCAGCTGGCGCGGCGGTTGCGGATGGAAAACGAGCGACTGCAGGTGACCTTATTATAATAGTTTTTTCATGACCTTTTTATCCAATTACTTTATATACCTCGTCGGTCTAGTGGCTAACATGTTCGACTGCAGATGACGAGGTCCTGGGTTCGATTCCCGGGTCGGGCCATTTAATTGTTAGGTATTGGATTTTTCTGTTAAGAGATTCCCCTGGAGTTAGGAAGTTGGCATTGTTTCACCCCCGTGCCTCAGAGAGCACGTAAAGCCCTGCGCCTGATTTCTCTCTGGTCGTGTAGAATTTCCGTCCCATCGGGCTATAAGCGTGATGAATACAGAGAGCGGTGTTTGCGCACACACTAATATATTTTAATATCATGGAAACCTGACCCAATATTGATTAATATCTCCTTAAAAGAGAGGTCCTGAAAGATATACACAGTCCCAAGGGAATCATAATGGCAACTCGAAAACGAACATCTTTAGACGCTCATAATTTATTTGCCTTCTAATTATAAAAATGGAAGTTCTTTTAAATGGTAAAAGGCTGCCTGTTTTTCATTTGAATGTCCTGAAAATATAATATTTTACTGCGAAATAATACCCCTCTATTGTTTCTATTTGCCATAAAAGTATTCAACAAAATAGAAAAGGCGCCAGCTTGTCGTTTTAACTTGATTAATGCAGAAGCTAGCCTATAGACTGACCTTACCTATATCTTATGACGAGATAATATGGTTATATTATTATCATTGTTCAAAAAGCAATATTTAAGCACATCTTGCTTCATGATAAGATTAAATGCTAAGTTTCTTATCACTTTCTTCTCATTAGATTCTGCTTTCGAACCGTGTAGTAGTTTTGACCTACCTAATAAAATATGGCTAGACATAAAAAAATAAGTTTTTCTTCTGAAAATCTCACTTAACAAAATTGAAAGTGACGTGAATAAACAACATCAATTAAATTGAAAGTTAAGTAATTTAATTGCATTATTGAAGCTAAAGGCATCTCTGCAAGTAGCACGTACAACTTGACAATACCCATTATTTTGTTCCCGTGATCGCGTGACTTACTTTAACTTGTTTTATACGAAGGCATAACATTAGGAGAAGTTTACAAATCGATAGCGATTAATCGTAATGCAGCTTGAGCGGGTGCTACAGCAAAATAAATAGATAGAGTAAAGAATGTGCTGATACATGCTCAATTGAATGTTGTAGCTGTGGTTGTAATGGTTTATATTATTTATATTGAAGTTTGTAATTATGTCGTGCATAGATAGCACGTTGAAATTGGGAGATTTAAGTTGAATTTAAGTTAAAAATATATGAATAGGTTGCCGTCACCCCATTTTCTATTTTCTTTACGACCAAACGCACTTTTGATATGTTTTCGTGTAAATCTAACTCGTGCGAAGTCAGTTAGTTATTCATACTTACATCCTGTCTGCGTGCTGCTATAGTACTTGAACGGGAATATTCGTGCGTGTTCGTAAAAGTCAAATTCGTAGATGTGAAAACGCATCCAAAGTGCGCTCAGCCGTTGGTACGGCTGAGCGCACTTTGGATGCCTTACTTCATTTACTTTATATTTCACAGTGTCAATACTACGAGGTACTTATGTATATTGCACATTCCATCTACATTCTACATGCATGAAACGTTTTGCTCCTTATACGCTTGCCTAAGGTTTGAAATTCTCTTCCGAGATTTGTTTCCTACCAATATTATAATCAGCGCATCTTTAAAACAAGAGTAGATAGGCATCTTCTAGGTAAACGCATCCCACTTTAGGCTACATCATCACTTTCCATCAGGAGCGATTGCGGTTTGACCTAAAATAATATATAAAGAAAAAAAAAAGGGGTTTCCTTATCCGATCTTTTTACTGTATTTTTATAGTGTTTTACCTACACTTCAAGGAAATTTCTAAATAATTTAAATACATATCAAAAATTGCGGACCGCGGATTTCTAATTCAAAGAGCTGCATTGTAATATGGGCCTTTGAAAGTAGTTTCGATAGCTGCAAAGTGTCGCTACTAGATGGCATGAACAGTCGCTTCAGTATTGAGTGAACATACATATTACAAGTTTCGTCACTGGCTGTGAGAGAACCGTAGCTTAGTGGTCAGAGCGTCGAGCGCGATTCCAGGAGACGCGGGTTCGATTCCTGCCAGTCAGCAATTTTTGATATGTGTTTAAATTATTTTTTATTGTAGCTACTTATTTTTAATCGTTTTATTGTTTTACTTGGATACAGGCGGAGCTGACGCGTGTACGGCGACTTTTGGTAGCCGCGGCAGAGAGGGGAGAGGCGGGGAACGCATTGATGGAGCGATCCCAAGGGGACGCACAAGATGGACCGCCCCTCGACCCCCAACAGTTAGAAAAGGAGCTCCTTCTTGCCAGAGAAGCTGTTAACTGTAAGTTAATTGTTAATGGCCACACTTTATGACCTCGACGTTACGAGTTACATTAGCAGTGCGAGTTTGCTATTAAACGGTATGGAGCCTGACCTCGATAAATGCCATCCTACCTACTACCATTGATCGAAATTGATCTTAGTTATATCCAGAACCTTTATGTTTCGAAAAAACCGCCCAAGTGCGAGTCGGTTCCGTATCACAGTCGTATTTTCTCGACATTTTGCACGATAAGTCAAAAACTATAACTCCCCGTTGACCTAGAATCATGAAACTTGGCAGGAAGGTAGGTCTTATAGCAGACATGAGGGGAAAAATCTAACAACTGTGAATGAATCAATCAGTACATCACAAGACATTAGAAGATTTTTCATTAAATACGGATGAACGTAGCTAAGACTAATGAAAAGAAATAAACATCTTTCAGTCCGATAAAAACTCTAGATGTTTCCCAAAGTACCTATTGGTGAAGGCGAAAGCTCTACCGTTTAGTTCTCAAGTCACGTCGCGTATAGGCGCACTCGTTGACTTTTTAGGGTCCCGAAAGTCGAAATTACTACTTCGTCTCTCTAAATGATAGTTTCATTTGAGCATTCTAGTCATCTAGTCAATTTAATTTCACACTATTATACTAGCTTTTGCCTGCAATTTCGTCAGCGTAATATAATTTATACCTACCCTATAGAACTCGGAGGTAATGTAGCTATCTATCATTATTTTTTAAATCAGTAGGTAAGTATCGGATTATCAGTTCCGGAGATTACCTCCTTCTTCTTGCTTACCTTATCCCACGCTACGTGGGATCGGTACAACATGTCTTCTTCTTCCACTCCTGTCATTCGTCAACGTATTATCCACCTCTTTTTCACGCATATCCTCTTTCACGCAATCCATCCACCTTTTCTTTGGTCTTCCTCTCCTTTTTTTCCTTCCACATGCATACTTAACTTTCTTTTAGTGACATGGCTTTCTTCCGTCCGCATTAAGTATATGTCCTACTCCTACATATAAAATCATTTTTAATTCCATGTAATATTAGTAAGTACAAATAATATTTTTAAAAAATTATAAATTCCCAAATTGACGCGACCCGTTTGAGATCGTCGAACATCACAAGCTATTCCTAATGTTATTTACATTACAAGGAAGTTTTCTATACACGGTATTGAGCAAAACCACTAGAAGTTGGATAAACTTCTAAACCAAGTTTGATAAGGTTTTGCAAAGTATCTGTTAAGTAACTTCAGTTCACAAGTCACGTTCTCTATTGGTTCGCCCGTTGATTTTTAGGTTCACGAAGTCTAATTTATAATAAACTAGCTGATGTCCACGACTTTGTCCGCGTTGATTTAGGTTATTTTAGCGTTTAATTTATAATTGATTTAGGTTTTTAAAAATCCCGTGTGTACTCCTTGATTTTCCGGGATAAATACTTAGTAGTAGAGAGTGACTAGTAGAGACTAGTAGAGAGTACTTTCCACGTCTTTAACTCTATATCCATGAAATTGAAAATGTTACAATAAAACTTAAAGCTTGCCTTATCTTATTTAAGTTTCTGTATCAAATTAGAAATGAGGACATCCGTAGGAGAACCACAGAAATACATAGCTCACAAAAAATTATAATCTTTCAAAACTTAGCCGTAAGTATGAGAATTTATCGTCCGTAAAAAATCATAAAAATAGCCCCCGTCAAGAAGACAAACTCTATGCTGACATAACAAACTGCTGAACTAAACTTTATCCATGGCACTCGAGCACGAAGATAGGAAATTTGTTAGGCTGATGTTCATGATAGGAAAAAGAAGTAACGGGCCGACAGTTTGATAAACTTAACTCATAATGTTTCGCAAAGTATTGGTCGGAAACGTGCGGTTGAATCAGTTTGCCAGTCACGTCTACTTGAGGGTCGACCTTTGACTTTACTTACGCCTTAGTATTAAAGACTATCACGGACATCGAAGTTAGTGAAACGGCGATCAAACTCAACGGTAACCTTATCATAACTACTGCAAAGTTTTTTTTGTAATTTGAAATAGTGAGCAAACGAGCGGACCGGTCATCTGTTGTTAAGTGAATGCCATCGCCCATGAACATTTGCAGCACCAGTTAGCTAGGTACACACAGGATGTAACCAGAACGCTAGCAAAAACTCAGCGTTTTTGTTATACTACCTAAGCACAATCTAATACCATTTGCCTCATTTTGTAGTTTTAGTGATTTTGTATTTTTCAAACCCGCGTGCAAAACTCGGGTCAATGCCCCGCCTACGACACGGCATTGACTCCGAGTGGCCTACTTACGCATCTTTCGTTGACCTCTAGCGTCCGTCAGATGTTTGCAACATATCGCAAAGTTTTACAAAATTACAGGATTTTTTTTAATATTTTTCGCGTTTTTTTCTGTGGTATCATATCAGTAATCATCAGTAAATACTATCACCTATCTTTGTTTTTGCCAGCGTTCTGGTTACAACCTGTATATCTTAAAGAAGTGGTGATAGTCTACGGGTTGAGACTTTACCCTTCTATTCGCAAGTCCGGGTTCAATACGGGCACGCATCTCTAAATTTTCGGAGATGCGTTTTAAGTATGTAATTAAATATCACTTGCTTTAACGGTGAAGGAAAACATTATGAAGAAGCTTGCATGCCTGAAGATTCTCCATAATGTTCTCAAAAGGTGTAAAGTTCTAATCTGCCCTTGGCCAGCGATTTGACTATAAACCCTTCTCATTCTGATAGGAGATGATGATGACGATATCGTAAAGAAACGTGCCTAGAAAGTCGTCACTGTCGTCGCCCTAACCGATATAGGTACGAGTAGACGTCCATATAAGGACATCTTGTAGGGATTTCTATAGAATATTGTCTTCAGTGTTGCAGTTGAGATAGTAGTGTCATATTGCAGTTATGTGGTTAGTAGCGGATCTCGATATGACCCTATGAGGTCAAATCCCTTCAACAATTTCATTCAACGCTGTAGGTACCTAACGTGCATCATGTACGTCACCTAACGTACGTCAAAATGGTTCACCCCATGTGTCGACTTAAACGACAGCCGTTAACGTTAATAGTTTGTGCAAAGTATCACCACTATTACACTTCCAAAGCAAATCAAAATAGCCTCTATCCCGTCCTCGGAAAAGTCAATATGGCAGATAAGTGATATCGGGTTTTCACTCATGAATATATCTATAGTTACACGTTTCATATGGAGCATTTTAAATGCAATCCGACCTACTCGACCAACTTTTTTTAGTTCAGGTATTTTTTTTACTGATCTGTCTACCTGAAACCCATTACTTAGATTAATATTGAATGATAACAATTTTAATTTGTAATGTATATGTATACTTTTACAAATAAAGGCTTGATAAAAAAATACCTTGACAATTCACAACAGTCCACGTTTACACTTTACCTAGTGATAGTTAAAAATAATTCATTTAGATTTATAGGTTAACGCCACGCCCAACTAGTCATTAGCGACGAATCACTCAGGTAAAATTGTTAGTTTACAGTACCGACGCAATGTTACTTGGTCTTCTGTCAAAATATAAATATTCTTTGGAGAGGTGTTCAGGAACTTAACAGCCTTATTCCTCCTTCACCGTTCTATCACAATTCATACTTAATATTATAAATGCCAAAGTGTGTCTGTCTGTTAGCTTTTCATGTCCCATCCGTTAACCCGTTTTTGAGGAATTTTGGTACATAGATAGGGTGGCATCCTGGGGAAGGACATAGGCTACTCTTAGCCCCGGAAAATCAAAGATTTCCCGCGGAATTTTTAAAAACCTAAATTCACATGGATGACGTTGCGGGCATCACCTACTTTGTACAACGACAATTTTTATCCTGGAGGGAGACGGAATAGGTAAACTGCTTTTATCCCGGAAACTCAAAAAGCACCCACTGGATTTTTAAAAACTCCAAATTCATCAAAGTGCGGTCATCATCTAAGTAGTAGTCGTATTTAAAGTAATACTTTTATCAGGCATTTTGTGATCATACGCTAATAGACATCAAGTCATCCAGACAGTTCCCATGAAGCACCGGCGACGATCAAAGGGTGCTTATCACCGTGTAAGCTTTGTAAGCTTTCTAATCGCTAAGCGAGCAGATTGTACTGTCATATTACCGGTGGAAAATCGTATTTGCTTTCGCCTGCTGAAACGAACTGTGTTTGCTTAGTCCCATTGTCCAGCAATCTGACAAAACCTCGTTATTTCCATGAAAGGCTTCGTTTTGTATCGGTGGACTTTATTCTAGATATACATGTACATTGTGTACTTAAAGAAATGGTCTTCATTTTTTCAGAGTTGCAGTAACGACCGCCATCTTTTTAAATATAAAAGGAAAAGCTGACTGACTGACTGACTAACAGACTCATCTATCAACGCACAGCTCAAACTACTAGACGGATCTGAAATTTGGCATGCAGATAGCTAATATGACGTAGACATTTGCTAAGGAAGGCTTTTTGAAAATTTTACCCCAGGGGTGAAATAGGAGTTTGAAATTTATGTCGCGGGATTATTCCAAATTTCAAACTTTACAATTCTTGCTGTAATTTACAATATTTGCTGATCAAGCGGTTTTAATTGTTTCCTAACACCGTTGTAACAGGTTCCTAAAACCGTTTCGCTGTATCTACTATAGTTTTGGATTTCCCTATAAATATATAGGTACCTACTAGATAACTAGAATCATTGTTAAGTATATTGAAAAAGAAACAAATTATTTTTCTAAAATAAAAATATTTAGTATTTTTCGTTAACACGACAAAAGCTCCAAAGAAATATACCTAGATATATTAAGTATATGTACCTAGCATTCGTATTCCCGATAGAGCCTTTCCGTGTACTGAAATAGTAAAGTAAAATGAATAAAACAGCCCGCTCTGGCAGTAGCGTAAAACTAACAGCCCTCTTTGTTACAGCCCTGAAAGCCGACAAGAAGAGGCTCAAAGCCGAGAAATTTGATTTGCTGAATCAGATGAAGCAGCTGTACGCCACTCTAGAGGACAAAGAAAAGGAGCTCAGGGACTTCATTAGAAATTATGAACAGGTGCGTGTTCCATTTGTAAGTTTTAGGTGTATTACTTACAGGTAATGTTATGGTCTCGCACGCATAAGTCCGCGACAGATTGAGATGGCATTCGGGGTATGAGGCGAGGGACGCCCCGCACACCCGCACGTCACCCGCGTTAGCTCGCACCGGGTTAGCGCGGGGGCTGTGCGGGTGTGCGGGGCGTTCCCTTACCGATTGCCATCTCGTGCTGTCGCGTACTTTATATTATTTCTCAGTAAACATGTACTTATAGCTCTACGAACACATTGGTGTATGGTGTATGCTACAGGTTCTAATTTGGACGTATAAATGACATGGCGATGTACGTATCTGAAAACGTTATTCATTTTCTCAAATTATTCTAAACTTTTGTTTCAGTCGTTAAATCTTAGATTTTTAAACTTCCCAGATAGTTAATTTTATTTATGTGAATCTAGTAGGCCTACTGTATTGTTTTGTTTGGCTTCAATAAAAACTTTATTGAAGGGAAATGCAGTATCACTCGGCAGTCGGTACTATAACTTAGAGATTACCGTGACTATCGGTTAGAGATCGTGATAACTATATATCATGCGCTACTATCACTATCTTATGATTATGAATGAAATATGTTACGGAGAATCTATAAATAAATTTTTAATAAGTACTATATCCGAATCGTGGATTGTGAAAAAGATTGTGTTATTGAACATTAAACTATTGTTTTAAATTCATTCATTCCATGAAAAGCTCTTATTATCGGTCGCGAGTAGGTACTAGGTACTTACTTCAATAACTGTTTTTATTGTAACAACGAGGAATAAACAGTTATTGTTTCATATTTTATTGATTCTGTATAATAATAATGAATTGAAATATTCAATATTAATTAGGTATGTTGCGGTAGTATGGTTTCAATATTGAAATATGTAATTCGGTTTATAATGAATATTTATAATGCTTATATGTTAATGTACAGATTATTCTGTATATATAAATACTCAAATTATAATATAATCAAAGTTTTGGCTGGTCCCACTGACATCTAATAATACAAGTACGCTGAACATGCGATTGCCGACCTGTTTTTAAAGCGACTTGATCTTTGCCATTTTGACGCTGATGGCAGCAGACAGTGTCACTAAGCATACTAGGAACTAAATGTTACTGATAAAACATCTGTCAATAAAATGTTAGTACGAAGAGCAACAAAGTGTATCTTTAAATCACGGGTATTTTCGGATAGGCGCTTCAAATCGGCATAAAAATAACTATCATTTGTGTAGTCTAAGTAAGCTTCTAGCGTACTTGTGTCTATATGTCCATTTCAGTAGCTGGCCCTGATATCTAATGGGTGTCGTAATTCGTACCTATATGATCACTATATAATACATGAACGTATTGTATTTCTTTTGTCTTTTTTGTAATAGATGCGATCCCGAAGCGGCGCGTCTTCGGCGTTGGGTGCCGAACGTGCGGAGAGAGAGCGCGAACGAGCAGCACTGTTACGGCACGCGCGAGACGAAGCCGAGAGATCGTTGCAGCTTGCAGCAGCACTCAGCGCGCGTGACACGCAGTTGCGGCACGCAAGGGAACAGTTGTTTGAGGTATGTCTTCAATCAAGAACGCCACGGTCGTAGCACGGTTGGCAGACTTCCCTAAAAGACATTATAGAGAACCCTCAGACACACAGGCGATGTTTTTCTTCACCGTGGCAACATCGTGGCAACGCGAGGAGATAAGTGATGAACATCGCGCGGAGGATAATATTCAATTCCGAAAAGTTAGAGGTTCGAACCCCCGACCTCTCGAATAGGAGGCGGACGTCTTAAGTCTAACCACTAGGCTATCACAGCATTTATTTTATTAACTATGAATACTAGTTAAAGTTTTTAAGTAGTAAATTATAATAAGATATCAAATTATTCCAATGTGGAGAATTGTAGAGAATTCATATAACTTTGATTATAAACCAAGACCATTCATTTTAGCGCCTCAATAAATAGAATAAAATTTATAGATAGTTAAAGATGAATGTTCCAGATCACTGTGTTACATAATCTATCAAGGGTAATAGGTTTCGCATGTAACTAGTACATGCATACATTACTAGTGGTCGGGAATGCCTGATAACATCTCCATTACGTAATAGCGTATACGAACTTACTGAATTATTATAAACCTATACTAGCGAAGGTCGTAAGTAGAGAGGGACTATTTTACAGGTGAAAAACAATGTGAAATTCCTCTTCATAAGTAACTAACACTTGCTACTCGTACCTTACTTAAAAGTAGCCGAACTAAATCTCACTAAGTTTGAATATTATATATATTTCAATACTATATTTATTTTATTTTATTTTTATTTTATCTTTTCATGCGAGCATGGTCATCGAATCGAGACGCCGCGCCGAGTTGCGTGTTCGAAAGGAAGAAATATCTAGTTAAATAAAATTAATGTACTTAGCAATATACTAAGCGAATTTTCGCACATATAATCGTAAGAGCGAAAATTCACTTTCCGTGAAAATACCAGCTGTGAAATGAGCGAATATTGATCATGACCATAATTTCCTAGTTAAATTATTCCTAATTATTATTAGTCCTTAGTTAGAAGATAACAAATGAATGTAAATGTGAAAACTGAAAAATCACCTGCGAAATAATTTATTGCTACTTATAAATAATTTAACCAAATGAAAATTATTTAAAAGTAGCAATAATGCCCATCTCTGGGCGGAAACTTAACGCCGTTACCTAACGCATTCGTACAATATAAATTAATTATTTATTTGACATGTGAATACACTATAGGAACAATGTAGTTAAAACATTAGAGCGTGCTATCTTGATTAAATCATTCGTCTTTATTACCTACTGCTAAACTAAAATCGATTTAGGAATCTCGTGAGTAGTCTTTTGAAACCTACAAAAATATACGCGCCGAATTTAGTAGATAACCCCTCCTTTTTTGAAGTCAGGTAAAAACTAAAAATAGGCTTTACAGTATCAATTCTAAAGAAATAGTTATATAAATGGTATAGTACGCGACGGGTCGAGAGGGCATTCAGGGTAGGGACGCCCCGCACACCCGCACAGCCTCTGCGTTAACCCGGTTCGGTATAGCGCGGGTGACGAGCAGGTGTGTGGGGCGTCCCTACCGGCTCATACCCCGAATGCAATCTCGACCTGTCGAGTACTATAATATATTCTTACGCTGAATGAACAATAATATAAGATACGGGCGCATCGGGAGTATCATATCGTCAGGGAAACAGGTCGATGCTGGCTGACGATACCTCTATTGAGTAGGTACGGAGACAAGTTTTCAGAGACCTCCAGGCTGCTGACTTTCCTTGCATTTGCCGGCTCCTGTAGCCATGTTATCTGTTGAGTCACCTTAAATAGTATCAGGACCCTTATTATAAATGCGAAAGTGTGTATGTTTGTTGGTTTGTTGGTTTGTCCTTCAATCACGTCGCAACGGTGCAACGGATTGACTAGATTTTTTGCATAGGTATAGATAAAGACCTGGAGAGTGACATAGGCTACTTTTTATCCCGGAAAATCAAAGAGTTCCCACAGGATTTTTAAAAAACCTAATTCCACGCGTACATAGTCGCGGGCATCAGCCTGTGTGTCGATAAAGCAAAGGGATTTTTCAGATTTCTATGAAAAATAAGCAAAAAGTTAAATCCACTGAACTTCGTAGTTACCTATACAGAATAATCCGATTAACGCGAAGTCCTAAATAATCACGAGGGTGGATGAAACAATCAACAGAAATTCAATCGCTAAGTTTATTTACCTACAACTCGTGGCGTGAAAATCCTTTCAAATTATCTTTGAACAAATCAACTTCAGTCAATACACAAATTATAATTAGAGAGATACTTAAAATATTGGGTGTGGTTTTTGTATTGTAATATAAATTGAATTAATACCTATGAAGTTAGCAGATGGCCACGACTTCGTCCGCGTGGATTTAAGTTTTTCAACAGCCCGTGGGAACTCTTTGATTTTCCAGGATAAAAATTATAATATTCTATAACCATTCCCAGCCAAATCCGCCCAGTGTTTTTGTGTGGAAACACACACACACACACACACAAACTTTCGCTTTTATATTATTAGTGTGATAAAAGCCCTGACTCACTGCTTGACTATCAACGCCCTATCCCTTTAATAATATGGACTTAAGATAAGGAATAAGGCCTGATATATATATCATCAGATGTTAATGATGATGTAATGATCATAACCGGGACCAACGGATTAATATGCGCTCCGAGGTTCGTAAGAATCAAAAAAGCTAAATTCTGACCTGTAAAAACTGCCAGCCATCCAGTTACTAGGTACAGTACGCGACAGAATGTAATGTACATCGACCTTTAGAACGACATTTCAGCTTTGTAGAGCGTTGTCTGTCACTCATACCTATATGACGTTTTGTCTCTACGACAGAGACAACGCTCTACAAATCTGCTTTCTCCTTCTAAAGATCGATGTACATTACTTTCTGCCGCGTACTGTAAAAACCAGTATAAATGTAAAATATAGCGTACAAGGCGGCGGTCCTGCATAATGCTGACAGGTTTATATTCAGCAGTCAGCACCTTTGTCCATCCATCATCGACATGCGCAACTCATTACCAATTCAAATTGCGCCTTCTGATGAAAATGTGGAGGAAAATTAAGTACAACAGCTGTTTTTATATTATGCTTTGGAATAAGGGAACTCGATCAGTCAAAACGTTAGCGAGAAAACTAAATGGTTGTTTATGAATATAGTAGTATATGTATATTATAATGAAGTTACAAGGAAAACTTTTACAGCTAAGTATTAGGTACAATGCGCGTCGGTTCGCTTCAAAATATTCTCTACTAGCGACCCGCCCCGGCTTCGCATGGGTGCAATGTAGATACTAATGTGGTGTCAGTGAGGAGTGATTACTAATCCATACTTCCATACTAATATTATAAATGCGACAGTGTGTCTGTTTTGTGTAACTGACCATTTAGGCAGCGCACGCCTCGGAAACTCTCAAATGAGAGGTGTTTTTTTCCGACCTAATTCATATTATTTCAATTTCCCTAGAGATCTCTAATTTATTGAGAATTAAATTATACCTATAAACCTTCCTCTTGAATCACTCTATCTATTGGTGAAAACCGCATTAAAATCCGTTGCGTTGTTTAAAAGATCTACGCGTTCATACATACATACATACATACATACAAACATACAGACGGACAGCAGGAAGCGACTTTATTTTATATACTGTATGTAGAGATGCCTCGACACGCAGCAACGCGCTATGCAGCGCCGCCGCTCTAGTGCGACACACCATTCGAAATTATTGCAATACTTATTTATTATATCTCGAAGCTTTGTGCGGCGCTGTAATGCGGTCTGGCCTTAATTAACCAACTTATAAAATGTACTTGGAGTCTTAATTTTTCATTGAAAATTACTTAGTAGATAAAGTTGTGTAAAACAGCTAGACGGGCAACTACGGAACCCTACACTGCGCGTAGCCTGATACACACCGGCCCACGCCACGTGGTGATTACGTATCTCGCGACAGGCTTGCGACAGGCGTAAATCTCGCGATCATTGCTGTCAAACGTCCGGCTAGAGAGAGACAGCAATAGCCACAAAGCAAAATAAGAAGATGAAGAAGAGAGACAGCAAATGAACTGTCGCATTGCTACTGCTGTCGCGTTGCTGTCGCTACTGCAACGTTTTACGTAATCACCCCGCGATTTTTATTTACATAATGCGCATAGGAAAACGCAACTTATATACAGATCTCCAGAAATAATTAAAGAGAGTTATCTCGTAATAAAAAAATGCTTGATTTGTTGCTAGAGATCACACTACCTAATACTTATTTTATAGGCGAAATTTTGTAGGTGCGTATGTTTGTTACGCTTTCACGCAAAAACTACAAGACGGAATTTAATGAAATTTGTAATGGACCCTGACTTAACACAACACTTAAACATAGGCTATACTTTTTATCCCAGAAAATTTAAGAGTTCCCGCGGGGTTAAAAAAACCTATCCACGTGGACGAAGACGCGGGTATCATATAGTGTCTATATAAATGTAAGAAAATATAACGTGGAAGTTTTGTTCACAGGCGCGGAGACAGTTGCAAGCTGCAGGATGTCTTTCAGAAGGCGAGAGTGTGGCGTCTCTGGGCATCGGGCCACCGATGATCCTGGGCGGACCGTCGGGTCTGATGGGCGACAGAGGTAGCTGTAGTGCCGACTCTGGCGTTAGAGGTTACTATCTTTACATGCCAGAAAATAAAATTCCAAGTAATCGTTAAAAATACGTTATTTTTTTTTATTTATTCTGTATAAGTTAGCTCACCTGGTGGTAAGTGATGAGTAGTCTAAGATGGAAGCAGGCTAACTTTTTTTTTAAAGAATATTAGCCAAGTTAATTGCTGACTAATATTCTCCTTTCCCCTCCAATTAAGCGTAAAGCTTGTGCTAGGAGTAAGTACGACAATAGTGCAACGGGTGGGATTTGAACCGGTGTCCTTTCGGTTTTCAGTCCGCTCCTTTAACCGTTGAGCTATCGAGGCTCGAAAGAGAGAAGAACTTGGAAGGAGTATGGCAGTTTTATTAAACCCATACACCTTTGGTTTCTACACGGCATCGTACCGGAACGCTAAATCGCTTGGCGGCACGGCTTTGCCGGTAGGGTGTAACTAGCAACGGCCGTAGCCTCCCACCAGAGCAGATCAAAAACATAGAAATTACAAAATTCCAAACCCCTGCCGGGAATCGAACCCACTAATAAGACCACAGCGCTTACCACTGCGCCAGGAAGGTCGTCAATAAGGATGAATACTAAAATAATTCCTCATCATCGTTTTCCCTCTTTAAAACGAAGTATGACGGTGATCATGCGAAGAGCCTCTCTACCCCATAAGCCGTAACCTTCTTGTAACTAAGCCCTACCCATCCCCCCTACCCCTACCACGCCCCCCCTACCTACCCCTAGGCCTACTGCCTAACCATCCCCTTAGATCTCCAAAAGTTTGCGACTTTGGCGTGGCGCTTTTTTGCCTTCAATTAATCCTTGAAAATGAGACCTCCTCTTGGTAAATGTCCAGACTTTTGCAACCTTTCTCTGCATTATAGTAGAAATGAGATCTTTCAAAGTTTTATACTCTTTACATATTTCATTTCAAAATGTAATCATATTATTCTCACGTGTGCATTGATCTTCCCCGATAGGCCACAGGTCAATACAGGGTATAATGCGCACAAACTGAGTTTAACTTTATGTGTCATGTCAAAAGTACGATTTTAAGGTGATCCGTACTTTTGACATGACAGTTAACACATAAAATTGAAATACTTAGCGCGTGAGAACTACAGTCCGTTCACTATAACTTTTCCCCTGACGTTATATTTGGCACTATTGCAAATCACACAATAATAAATCCTAAGCTCTAAGGAATAAAATAAAGCAAACAAAGCAATGGTGCCAACATTGACGGCAGGGAAAAAGTTATAGTGAACGGACTGTAATTTTGTATGGGACTATGCGGGCTTTGAAGCATTATTATGTAAGCCTCAATAGCTCAACCAGTAAAGGAGTGGACTGAAAACCGAAAGGTCGACGGTTCAAACCCCGCCCGTTGCACTATTGTCGTACCTACTCCTAGCACAAGCCTGACGCTTAGTTGGAGAGGAAACGGGAATATTAGTCATTTAACATGGCTAATATATTCTTTAAAAAAAAAATTCCTTGTGCTATATCTTTCTGTATTATTTTGTAAATAAAGCGTTGTCAGTGACAGGTAGCAGCGACGGGGGTGCCACGTCGGTGTGTGGCGGGAACCTGTCGGATTCCACGGCAGAAGGAGTTCCGCCCACCCTGGACCCGTATGATACTGATGCAGCCTCACTCGTGTCTTCCGCACATCCTATATACCAGCGTAAGTACACTATAGTAACACCTATTACTTCGTCAAGAGTGAATATGCATCTACTACACAAGCGCGCTCCATTTTAGGCTGCATCATTACTTGCCAACAGGTCTTATTGTAGCCAAGCGCTAGTCTATAAATAAATAAAAAACTATCTACTAAAATTATCTTCAATCCTTTGTAACTGTACTCCATTTTTAAAAAAATTAGATACAAGTTAGCCCTTGACTGTGTCTCATTTGATTTTTTTTTCGTAAAATATCAGGATTAATATAGTTGTATACCCTAAAATATTCAAAGTAAAATACCTATTGTACTATGGTTTTAATAACAATAAGTTTAAAAAATTGTAAACGCTCTTGTCTGCTTTCATTGAATTTTCATCGTCTTCCATTTACAATAACGCATACAAAAGGAACATTATTTTCTACCATAACGTAGGCTGTAAAGGTGAGTATACACTAGAGCATTTACTTACAACATAGGTACATGAACAAAACATCGAGCCGCTTTAACCCTTTCACGAACCGAACAACAAGCACAACGCTCGACGCTTTGTTACAATTTAATTTTGCAAACTTAATTAGCTAAAAATATACCATCTGCTATTCCTCTTTTTTATGTAGCTCATCAATATAGCACTCGTGACCTGCAGATCCGACGTTATAGAAAGGAATGTTAAGGACAGTCAAATGCTCATGGCAATTATTTATAACATAGCGTCATGCATTGGCAGAAACGTTACTTTATATGAAAATGCTTATTTCAATTCAGTTTTAATGTCTTGTATTGTATCATTCGTAAGAACGTTGAATAGCATTGAAATGCTCGAAAAAGTGCTCTAGTCTATACTCACCTTTAAGTCAACATTTTGTTACAATAAAGGGTCTTTAATGAAAACCTTTCTCTCTGTTTCCATAGCGTCGGAACGCTTCGCGTTAATACAACAGCAATTTTAATAAATTAAAAACACTATCGACAGTAGGTATGACTTTCGAGCATTTTACTACATGCCGAGTTGAAGAGGGGCTTCGATTTAACATCGTTGTATCGAAAATATTTGAACATTCTGATTTTGATTAATTTCAAACTACTGCAATACGGAATGGAAGGCGATACACGTATGTATGTCCACCATAACATTTAGGTAGTTATAGGCATATCGCTGCCGCCATATTTTTTACTAGATGATGCCCGCGACTTCGTCCGCGTGGATTTAGGTTTTTACAAATCCCGTGGGAACTCTTTGGTTTTCCGGGATAAAAAGCCTATGTCCTTCTCCGGGATACAAGCTATCGCTGTACCAAATTTCGTTAAAATCGGTTAAACGGATGGGCCGTGGCTAGCAGACAGACAGACAGACACACTTTCGCATTTATGATATAAGTATGCATATGGATTTTTTATAGCATAACACTTAACAGTTTCTCGTATAAGGATAGACCGTATATTTTTCAGGAAGTAAGTATATGCTCATTGTTTAAAATAAAATAAAAATTTGAAAAGGTAGATACTTTAGCGATTGACAATTATTATGTGGAATTTTGGTGAATTGATACTTGTAATTTATTTAACTTGTTTTTTTAATTTTTTATCTAAAGGTTCTATTGAAATTGGCCTGAATAAATATTTGTGCAGCCTTTCGTTTGCGGTAACTGGGATGTAATTAGAAGGGTTCAAAAACTCTCATTTTGCAAAAAAAACACTTCCTGAATTTCTCATAAAGCGTTAAAGCTTTTATGTTTTTTGGTTCATATTATTAACCAGTTCTATAAAATCCTAGTAGTTCAATAAAATTAAGGGATGTATGTACCTATGTATTCCTATTTTTGTGTGTAAATGAATAAAATTTAAAAAATAATTTAAAATAATTAAAAATTAAAATCAATAAAATACAGTTGTAACTAATAACAATAATCCCTATTTATTCGCATGATGCACACTAAACATGCATTCCTCCTCTAAACATGTCGGCAGTTGGCTACGTTGCTTCGGGAAGTAGCATATCTTACGGTATTTATTTATGGAAAGAAAGAAAGAAAATACGTTTATTTTCCAAACTAATGTTGGTATTATATTTTGATAATTATTATAGTGTTTTACCTACACTTCAAAGAAATTTCTAAATAACTTTAAATAGGTACATATCAAAAATTGAAGTGTAGGTATTCTTACTTCAACAGTGCATTTCATGCAGAGCAACTGAATTCAGGCGGTGCAAGACCGTGGCGTGTGGAAGTCCCTACAAGAGATCTATGTACGTCCAGCAGTGGACGTCTATCGGTTGATGATGATACTTTCTCACTAAACCGGTTGAAATGCATGGTTGGAGTAAGAATACCAGAGTAACATAATATAAACTCATTCTTTCACAACTAGTTATTGAGATTGTAGCCGTGTTATAATCACTACTTTAGTGTTAAGTCTTTATAGTATTAGCAAAGAAATTGGTCCAGAGAGGACGAGTTGATGGATAACATTTGTTGTTGCAGTGAGCACGCCGCGCGACTGCAGCCCGACGCTATCGCCACACAATAGCGCCTCGTCTTTCACCCGCTCCATCGATGCCGCATCGCTCTCCAGGTTCGAAGATTTTGCATTATTAGCTACTCGCAGCATACAAATTATTTTGAAGAACTTTGACAAGGTTCCTTCGTTTTTATTAACATTAAAATATAAGCAATATTTTGATGTCATGGTCAGAGTCCATGTACGTTTGTAAGTAGATGCCAAGATGCCAATGTTGATGTATTTAGATGTCAAATTACCTAATCACGTCCCAGAAGACCGTGTACTTAATAATTATAATATTATGAGTTTCCATTACTATAACATATTATTACGCCATCGATCATATCACGTTAGGAAACTTAAAAAAACAGACATAATAGGTATAGGGATTCTGATGAATGATGAAGCAGCAAATTTTCCAAAAATGTTAACCCAGGCCAGTAATGTATCCAGTAATTTAGGCAGAGATACCGATTATGACAGTAATAGTTTAAAAACATGAGGATCAAATAAATAGAAAAGCGATTAATTTATTTAAGAACTTGTTTAAAACGGACAATTTGAAAAATATTTCAAACTGTCCCCGTATTTCGACGGTGTAAATTTCATTTTTCAGTTCTGTGATAAAAACACTTGAAATTTTCAGGAATAATTAATTTAGCGCCAAAAGCTTTTAAAACAAAATACGTTTAAAAACGATGCGAAATTGAATTTAAATGAACTCCTCCGGAAACAAATTTAACAACTGGAGCGAGTAGAAATTACATCGGCGACTGCTGTTTAATATCAAATGTTAACTTTATTCCTGCAACTATGTTCTGTGTTTGATATCGTGTTGTTGTCAGACTAAAAACTAGTCAAGTGCGGAAGGGTTCCGTACCATTGTACAAGAAATAACACCTTTTTGTTATGATGTTACCACTTTACGGTTTTTGGCTTTTTTCTTTTATTCATGCTATAAGACATTGCTACCTTCCCCGGAAGTGCCCAATAGGTTTTGACTCCTGAGTCCCGATTGAGTGAATGAATATTGGGTAGGAAATATTGCAAAGGTGAGTGAAATTCAATTAAGATTTTATGTGAAAACAATTTATTCGCTATTGTTTAGTCTGTTACTTATTTATACAGATAGGTAAACCCGACCAGTGAAAAGTAAAATAAAACAAATGACTTCGCACATTACGAGACGAGAAGCAAGCAAAGCATTTTTTCAATACTGGAAATGACGTCGCCCTCATATTTTCTTTAGCGAATTTAAATTTTGAATTCGGATTTCAATATTGAAAACTCGCTGCATGCTGCTCAGTTCGAATTTAATGTAGGATCAGAGTTATGCGGTAATTTACTGGCACCAATAATAAATTTAAAAAAACATAAGGCTAATGGCAGAGCTTATGGTAAATAAAATATGGAAAAATAGACTATCTCATCTCTCGCAGACTAAAGTTCATACAGATAAACAGTGTGTTTTTTGGTGTCGCATTTTCGTTTTGAATCGAGTTTCAAATCTACAACGGTAATGAAGATGTCACTTCAAAACTAATGCGGCGAGCTTTCACTTTCATACTGCAGTAGCCTGCAATAGTCCAAAGTGCTTTTTCCTTTTGTTCTGCAAACTGCTGCAATATTTTATAAAGTTACAAACTGTCTCGACACCTCCGTGTCACAGGAGAGCAGTTTGTGTAACACCGTCTGCATATTCGTAGGTCTGCATAATGTGATATTGTCGGGTCACCTTGTCTCGCCTCTCCGTCCCCTCAAATTACACGTACAATCTCATAGGATGGGAGTCCATAGATTAATATGACAATCGAGCAAACGCCTCCGTTAAATTAAAAGTAGGCTCAGTCTACGTAAAAGAAAATTGTTTCTAAAGTCTAGGCATTTTTGTAGGAGCAAACGACATACCAACGAGCAAACAAAAAACAATTAGACCAAATTGAAGACTGGCGCGAGCTTGTGTGCTTGGGGGTGTGCTTGTGGCTATTGCCCAATTTTTTATTTTTTACTACACACTTCTCCTGCACTCACAATTAAACGAGTTTTCTCGCTATCATATTTTCCTCACCTCTTTTTGATTTTGTTTTAAAAAGATCAGTCGAGCAACTGTCAAGTCCGGGGGAATGTGACTCGGGACTGGTTGGTATGAGGTCGCGGCCTGGCGGCTCCAAAGGCGGTAGAGGAAGAGGCTCCGCTTGGGGGTCGATCTCAAGAGTGTTTGCTCGAAGTCGACACCGCACCAAATCAGGAAGTGCGGTCAGCAGTGGACATGAAAGCGGTAAGCGAAGCATAAACAAATATTGTTGGGCACTTGATGAAAAGAAGCTGCATTACTCTGCCTTGCTCCCTCATAAATGGGCAGCAATACGTAGCAATAGTGTGGGGCTAGTATGAGATTTTATATTTATGACGTTGATTTAATTCGAGCGTCGAAACACAATAGCATCAGGGTAAAATAGACTTGAGCGTCTTTGATTAGAAATCGAAAATTCAGTGCCACTGATTTTAATTTCACAACGTTTCGCTTAGAGCGCTGGCTGTAGATCTATGGACGAACTTCAGTTTTAAAACAAGCCAGTCAAGGACCATTAATTTACTTTGAGGCTAAAGTGTTCTAACACTCGACTTCTATCATCGTTAGTGAGATGTAAAATCATACACTATGTACTGTTTGTTCGTCAGTTCAATCTGGCATTCTGCTTTCGTTGCGTAATTTACACTTTTCATTGCAGAGCCGGTGTATGCAGGAACAGGCAGCACGTGTCGTGCGTGGTCTCCCCTCGGCAGCGAGGCAGCGCTGCGCGAGGCAGCCTCTCTGCCGGTGTCGCGATGGCGCGCTCCTGCCATCATTGCATGGCTGGAGCTCGCTCTTGGCATGCCGCAATACGCAGCTGCGATCGCCGACAATGTGAAGAGCGGCAAGGTTAGCTAACTGCATTATAATATTTTCACTTATCTATTTATATAATAGATTTTATACTTATTTAGATTTTTATATTTTTTATATAATATATTATACTAAATTTTGCCCACATCTTCTTCCACGTGATATAGGTATTTCATATCTTATGGTACTCGGAGATTTTTTGACATATATATTTTTTTAATATTCTTTACCTACTGTATTTAAACTTTGTAAAATATATACTTTCTTAATACTTTTGTTTATATATTTATTTACGCTTAATATAATCATAATCCTAATAATAATCCTACTAATATTATAAATGTGAAAGTGTGGATGTTTGGATGTTTGTTACTCAATCACGCAAAAACTACTTGACGGATTTGGCTGGAATTTGGAATGGAGATAGATTATACCCTGGATTAACACGTAGGCTACTTTTTATCCCGGAAAATCAAAGACTTCCTGCGGGATTTTGAAAAACGTAAATCCACGCGGTTTTGCGTCGCATCGCGGGCATAGCTAGTAATATTATAAAGCGCAAAAAAGTAATGATAAAATCTAAAAATATTTGTTGGGGTGTCCTGAAATCGAATGAGTCGATTATTGATTTCATTATACTATGTATCTACTTTTATATCATTTCTGACAATCTTCTTTATTCTCTACTAACGCTTTCATGTTGTCTAAAAAAAACGGAAAGTATTATACCGAAGCACGTAAAATTAACCCACCTAATCTAAATTATTGCCGCCTCACGAACTTTTTACGACAAAATTTCATAGGTAGATAAATATACATTTTCATGGAAACACATTTATTATTCACAATAACAATTTCGTTAGATTTATATGGAAATGAAGTCGCAACACAGTCCTTTAGTAAATTCATCGCAGCATTTGTTTATTCAAATCACGTCTGTTATCGGTTCGAAATGGAGAGATGTTATTAATATTGTTATGATTTAATATTGGAGAACAACAATGCAAATTGCGTTTTATGAATAAAATGGGTAAAAAGTATTCTAAAAAAATATTTTTAGGGTCACTTGTGGTATAATATTATGAGGCGTATAACCTTTGACCACCGAAAAAAGCAAAGTGGGTTGCACGAGTTAATATTCATCGTTCTACGATTAAGGTTAAATATTAAATTTTGATCTAAAGTTAATAAATCTGAAACTGGCTTGTACAACCCATTTGACTTTGTTGACGTAGTAATGTTAGTCTGTAAAATAGGCATAACTGACTAAGATTTAACGTTATATAAGTACTTTACTGTAAATAACAATAAGTATTTTTGTAATTTTATAATAATTTGTTAAAGGGTGCTAGCGGTGATAGGGCTTAAAATTTACCAAAAATCCTAATACACGATCATAAACTTTAATGTCAAATAAGTTATGAAAATATAAAATGTAGAGGGAATATTTTAGTCTACATTGAAAAATCACTTTATTCCTCACAGCTCATAAGCCTGACACTATTATGACTTTTTCATATTACATCCTCAACATCGAGGGCATCATGATATTTTATATTAAAATCATAATACACGGCTCCGTGAGCGAGACACAATGGGGCTTTATTAAAACAAAAATTAATATAATAAACCATTCCTCCCACAAAATATTATATTCACAATATCATTTAAATTCCTACATTGGATTATTTTTATATTTGAGTTTAAGATGGATTTATTATATCTAAGTACGAAACTTACCTAGTTAATTGTCAAATTATTTACCAAGGAATAACTAATAACAACTTATTTCAAGTTACTTACTAATATTTTTATTTAATTTAATTGAACTCTCATTTTTATTTGGAAACCATTTATGGAAACTTTTACTTTTATGTAATTGTATATATTCTATTTATTATATACTCAATATATAAGTATAGTAAGCAATTGACGCAATAGAAGCGTCAAATATTGTGTTCTGGTTGTTTCTAGATACGTGCTTTGAATGGGCAGGTTCTGCTCGAGCTCACAGACACGGACTTGGAGGTCGGCCTGGGGATCAGCCAGCCCATGCACAGGAAGAAACTGCGGTTGGCGATCGAGGAGAGGCGGCGGCCAGATCTTGTGAGAAACCCGAGCATCGGGCAGCTGACTCACGCCTGGGTTGCGGCCGAGTGGTTACCCGATTTAGGACTTTCACAGGTAAGTTTGGATAACAAAGGTAATAAGTCAGTTCTTTGTTTGAATAATAAGACGAAAGTAAAACTGTTATTATGGTATTTAATACATTAATTTTACTATTGATAAAAATACTAAAAAAGTAGTATTTTCAATATTATATTTTTATACCGAAAACGTATTACGTACCAATAAACCTCTATCGCCTATAGGTTGGTATACTTTTGTTACTGTAAATTTCCATAAATATTCCAACAGTATGCCGAATCATTCGTGACCAATCTAGTGGACGCCCGGATGCTAGACACAATCAGCAAGAAGGAATTGGAGAAATATCTTGGTGTTACCAGGAAATTCCACCAAGCCTCTATCGTGCATGGCATCCATCTGCTAAGGATAATGAAATACGATAGACAAGTAAGTGTGACTCATTTTTATTTGTCTCTTATTTTATTTTTACCTAAACTTCCACTTAATTAAAATAAAGCCATGACCTATATTTCTTCTCAAGGTCTCTTGAGGTTTTATGTTTGTCTTATAAAATATATACAAAGTTTTGAAATAATTAAGATAGCTTTAGTACACAATTTATGTCACCTGTACAAAATTCAATAAGTATGTCGACCTATTTTTAGTAGAGCGTGAGTCGATCTTCGCGGTCGCAAGTAGGCTATGACCTTCTCGTGAAAGTAATAACCACGGCATCCATTTATTTTATATCAGATGCATGCAGATAGCTATTATTACGTAGCCATCCGCTAAGAAAGAATTTTTGAAAATTCAATCCTAAGGAGCTGAAATAGGGGTTTGAAATTTGTGTAATCCACGCGGACGAAGTCGCGAGCATAAGCTAGTAATATTATAAAGGCGAGATTGTGTCTGTCTATTAGATAGGTTTTCAAGGTCCATCCACTTAGGACGTAGAACAGGCTACTTTATGTCCCGGAAAATAAAAGAGTTCCCAAGGGATTTTTAAAATCCTTAAATCCACACCGAAGAAATTTCAAGCATAATCTATTTGGTGCAAACATAGCTTGCTCCTCGGAGATGGATACAGGCTACTTTTATCCCGAAACGTCAAAGAATTCCCACGGGACTTTCAAGAAACTATAACTTACCCGGACGAAGTACGAAAATGATTCATGCAAAGATTTATCTAAGCTTAGAGAAGATGAAATTTTTCCGTTAAAATCTGTTCTATTCATAAAATAAATACGCAGTCCATTCCACGATAAACAAAAACAGAGATAAGACGAAAGCAAACAAGCAGAATAGCAGTGTGAAGCTTTTTAGGGCAGGCACAGACGTCAGTTGAAATAGCTTCGGGGCAAGTTTCGAGTTTCTAAATCTAAACACTGTGTAAATACTCTACGTTCAATACTTTAACCTTAGATAATATATTTTGTTAACTAAGGGCTATGTAACTTCAGTAATCCATACTCAATTTTATAATTAATGTGAAACTCTGTCTGTGTGTCTGTCTGCTAACTTTTCACGGCCCATCTGTTTTGGACGATATTTGGTACAGAGATAGCTAGCTCCTCGGCTAAGGGTACTTTTGTCCCTTAAAATCAAAGAGTTCCCACGGGTTTATTAAAACCCTCAATCCACGTGGAGGAAGTTACAAGCATCATCTATTTGGTACAGAGATAACTTGCATCCCGTCTACTTACTTAGGCTAATTTCTTAGAATAATAATGCTTTTTATCCCGGAAAATCCAAGATTCACTTGGGATTTAAAAAAACCTAACGTGGACTAAGTCGCGGGCATCATGTAGCTTAATATAAAAGTTATAGCATGTGATTTAAATAAATATTTTACACTATTGAGGCTACGTGTAGATATAGCAAGTATTTATGAAGGTAATTAATTTATATCAAATTTATCAGCTTAATTGCCGAAACCTATTTGTGTCCGCCCTTACAAGCTGTGTCGTGTAGCTGCGACCCCTTTAATGGTAACGTCGTTAATCATTTCTTGTTCAAGCCTCTTTTAAATTCCAGAACGACATTGAACAACATTTGTCCACGGTCTTCACGCTCATTACACAATATTTTATAATATTCAGTAAATAATTAGATCGATTTTTTTTAAGCTATTATTTATCCATACTAAATTATTATAAATAGTAATATAATTATAATTTTTGTGTTTTGTCTCTCTATACTACCTTTTCATGGCCCATCCGATTAATCGATTTTGATGACAGAGATACCTTATATCCTGGAGACGCACAGGCTATACATTTTATTTCGGAAAACATAAGCGAATGAAGTCGAGGGTATCATCTAATTAATATATATTTTTGAAAATGCTTATGTACAACAACAGACGCAAATACATAATATCTTTCAAACCCCCCAAAAAATGTACGTGAAGAGTAATTTATCACCACGTAATTTTGTTCTTTTGATCATTATTTTCGATTTGAAAACATTACGATAATAAGTACTAGTATGTAGTGTAATCTGTTTCCGAATTAATATTTTTTCAAATAAAAACGTCACTATAAGTACATAATCTTAAATTAAATAACTAAAAGCTATTTTTCTCGACTATTATCTCAGGCTCTAGCAGTGAGGCGGCATCAATGTGAAAACGTAGATGCAGATCCTCTAGTATGGACTAATCAAAGGTTTATGCGTTGGGCGCATAACATCGATTTAGGTGAATTTGCTGATAATCTCAAAGGTAAGTTTTCACTATGTATAGTTTTATTTTTACCTGTTTTATATTTTACCAAAAGATACATTTCATGATCAAGAAAAGCTTTGTGCGTGACAAGTCTAAGGGAAAGGGATTGTGATCTGCGCTATGGGGCCGACTTGACCTAAAGGTTGCCCATTGCCACTCAGCGTGACAATGCTGTGAGACTTTGTCAGTGGTCACCTTTGGCCCAGGGGCAGCCAGGGACGGACTTTTCGATTGACGACGTGGTTTCGCAAAAATTGTAATAATATTGTTTTAAATACGGACCTTCATATTATTATATATTAAGTATGTTTATTTCATAACCTTTATTTATTTATAGATAGTGGTGTACATGGTGGCTTGGTTGTATTGGAACCGTCTTTTACTGGTGAAACAATGGCTACTGCTCTAGGTATCCCACCATCAAAGAGTATAATACGAAGACATTTGGTAGCTGAATTTGATGCTCTCATTGTTCCAGCAAGGTAAATAAATAAAAATTTAGTATTTCAGATAAATTAAATAGTATTTAGAATAATATTCTTACATTTTCCATAAAATATATCTATGAAATAGCGTATTTAACATTTTAAAGTATTATAATAAAGTCAAAAAAATCTTGACGGTATCATAAGACAAAATATATCAAAAATACAAAGAAAAGATAATTTATTCGTTATTTATATTAAATTTCAAAGTGCAACATTTTCTATCACGAAAAATTCTGTAATAACACAAAAAAAATCCTAAGAGCAAAAAGGAGAAATGCACTGCATGAATGCATAGTCACTGTCACAACCCCGTAGGTGTGCAACCTGTAGATGATTATAATATGAGGTGCAATCCTGCAGGTATACGATATTTTGCCAGGTGGAAGAACTGCAAGTGGAGGCTGCCCGAGCATCCATGTTGTCCACAAAACAAAGATAAACCCAAAAAAATCAAAAAGCTCTCCTTCAGGAAATAAATGTCGCTTCGATGTCCTTTCAAAACCTGTACCTATGTAAAATTTCCACTACAAATATTTGTAAAGTGCTATTTTTACACGAAAGTAAATATTCAGTTGCGATTTTGTAGAACTGTTTCTTCAAATTGCTCATTTACAACTTTTTTATTAAAAATTTACGAGCGGTGAAGACTGATAAGAAATAGCTAGTAGGAGTCGTGGTTTGTAAGTACAGTATAACGAAAAGTTCATAATGGAAAACTTCACAACACTATTCGTTGCCCCTTCGCCTTCGTCTGTGTTAGAATCGGTGTTCTCTCTCCATGTGCCCCCAGAACTTTTCGACGTGCCGTAGTTTAGATTTGTCACATTTAATGTTATTCGAAAACGATCAATTCGGTAATTTTAGTAATTATATAACATACGAAGTAGCTTATATTGGCATAAAAGCATGAAATGCTTTATGTTATTTTAGGGGATGAGTTAAGTCCCATTACGAAGATATATTAAAAATACTACGAAAGTTTTATTTCTATTTATAACAACACATTTTAAAAATAATAAACAGTTTAAATTTCATCAATTATTATCATTAGATATAAAACAGAACCATTTACAATAGCTTTAGGGTTATAACAATAAATAGTATTTACTAATATTGTAAGATAACTATGTTTTTGACTTGTATACATTCATATTGTAAAGTTGACAACGGTGTATTAGTTTTATTGTAACATTATTAATTGGCATATAAATGTGAATAAATCCTTATAAAAAGATAAACCTAAGGGATATCGAGCCAATTTCTTTTCTTGACCATCATCCCTAACTTGGCGATCCTTGCATCGAGACAGAACGGTAAACCATTTTATCGATACGTCATGAATGCCTCTCTGTCATCATCATTAGATCGCACTTTTCGGGCTTTGTCCACTCTGTCCGTACAAACTTTCTTTCTTCTATAAAACATTGATTGATTTATTTTCAACCATACGTAAAAGATTTTATTGATTTCAAACACAATGATATTATAAGCTTGTCTACTTTAGACGTAATAATTATTATTATCGTTGTTGTTTTCATATTTTTGTAAAGAAAAATATCGCTCATAAAAAATTAATAAAATATTCATGAAAATATTTTTATTTGAACTCAAATAAAAATATTTTCATGATTATTTTATTAATTTTAATTAACTATTTTAATTATATATTAATATAACTATTTTGTCCCATCTTTTATAACATGCGATATTGTTCTTTAATTTGTTAAATGTCTTATGTTTCTCTAAGGCCATTTTTATCATCATACTAATACACAATCAGCATGATTCGTATTATTTTTAAGTGCATCATGCTTTTGGTGTCTATGCCGAGTTGTATTAAAGTTCCTATAGCTCTTCGTATATAAATCTAAATATCTTTGATCATTCACTAATCAAATTATACGAATCTCGAATATATATTCAATACAAGCCAAGATATAAAGCAATGTAAACACATAACAATAGACTTTGCATGTCTGCTTTTTGTGTTAGCAATGTTTGGATAAATTAGTGCAAATTTGAGGGAGTAATTACAGAGTAAATAAAAGCTAACTGCTATCTGGCTATAGTCAATGATTTCTCAAATTTGTACCTTCAGAAGACAGTGAATGTAACGTTAATAATTTGCAGGAATATGTTCGGTCATCAAATAAGGATGTTGGGACGACCTTTCTCAAGATCAGTTGCCACGGGCTTGCCTGGAATTGACTTCAGCGCCGATTCTAGAAGACACAGTCTAAGGGTAAATTTAAAATTTTAATTAAATATTGTGCACTTAGAAATAATAAATAATTAACATTCAGTATACTTAGCTAATATAAGTCTTATGTTGATACTAATATTATAAATGCGAATGTATGTATGTCTATCAGTCTGTTAATTTGTCACATTTTCACCGATCTTGGCGAAATTTTGCACAAAGGTAGCTTACACTCTGGATAAAGTTTCCACAGCATTAAAAAAACCTTAATTCACGTGACCAATTCTCCTGTCCTACTTGAATCAGCTATGGTGTATAAGTACCTACTTATAAATCATTACTCATTAGTATTAAAATCATTTACCATTTCAGGGATCAATAACACGTGCGCTTGGAGCCCTAAAACCTAAACACGATCGGCCATCGCCATCTAGTTCAAGCGAAAGTTCGAGTGTTATGAGTTTGACGCAGCCTTACATGTCGTATTCACCACCCATAGCTGTGCGTACTCTTTCGCAACTGAGTATGACGTACGCCCCACCGCCCACACTACAGGAATACGAACCGATATATACCCCCCTAAGCTTGTACTCACAATCAAGTGTATCAACGAGGGATAGTATGACACGACTCAATGACATTAAGGAAACAGACCGTATTACTCACAGGTAAGTTTGAATTAGAAATTCTTTCGTGCAGGTAAGTTTTACTAAAATAAAACAAAATTGATTTTCATGTATTGTTCTGGAAAATGACAAAACGACTACTTTTATCCCACAAAATTAAAGAGGACCCACGGGATTTTCAAACACCTAAATTCACGCGAACGATTTCAGCTACGTTAGATATGTTAAACGTATACAATTATTATTTCTAGGTATGGGCAAAGAGCGGAGCAAGCTCATCGAGTGAGCTCCCCACTGCCCAAGTCCGATGACAGTATTGTGAAACAAAAAAGACATCGTCGAGTCAAAAGCATCGGTGATATCAACGCATCGAGCAAGACATCTGTTTAGTCTATTATTTATCTATGTGATCTTTATATGTGACCATACGCTTTTCTTGAAAAAAACAACAATCATTATGTAAAAGTTTCGAACAAAATCATTGAAACTAACTAATGAATATTTTAATATTAGAGTAGAAACAGTGAATGAATGGTAATTGATAAATAAATTTTGTACCTTAAAGTAGAATCTCCTCTCGTACAGTATTTTTGAGTTAGCCTACCTTCTTTGTTGTTTTTTTCATGTTTAGAAACATGAATAAAAAGGGACAACCCTGTGATGTTGTGAAATAAAAATGTACCTAGTTTCCCCAATAATTAGTAGTGTAAAATAATAGTAGAATAACTGAGATCTACAACTTATTAGAAAAATTCTATAAATAATACTAACCACAGAAACTACTGTGTATTGTTTAACATTTTGTGTAACGCCTTAGGCAAGCCGATATTGTATTTTTCGAACATTTAAACAATTTTAAAAAACTTCTTTTTGACCTTTTAAAGCAGATACATTTGATAATTTACAAAACATGTTCCTATCGCTATAATCCTGAAAGTACATTTCATAACTAATTTAGATAAGCATTTTAGCATATCACATTTTCGAAAGAAGCTACCGTACAGACTGATAACTATATCATAATAATTAAGTTCTGTCTTATGATATTCAGTATTCCATTTATCATAGTTTTTGAAACACATAGGCAGGTATCTTATAATTAGTATAATCTTTTCATAATGTATAATGTTTTACATCTGCTACTTACTCGTATATGAAATTGTTAAGAGTCTATCCACATAACCAACCTACTCTACTACAATAATTTACGGAAGTGTGTTGTAGGTAATTTTTATTAATTTATATTATTCGAAATGTTTGCTTTATCTAAAATGCATGAAAAACAACCTTGTATTCATAAGCTCACTCTGTTGTGACTGAAAACTGACTATCCAAAGATTTTATATAGACTAGGATATTATTTGGTATGAAGAATTACGCTTAGTTACGCTTTTTATACTTTTTAGGTATGCTTTTTTTACACATTTTTAAAGCAAATCTTTTATAGGTGTAATGAAAATAAAGATCACACCAAAACGGATTACCTAAGTACTACCTAATTACATAGTGTGGAAAGACTCGCTGCTATTATTATTGCCGAACACTGTGATAATAAATACACTCACACAATACAAAGTTAGGCATTTGGTTTTTGATACTATTATATAAAAAATATTATTAGTCAATTTGTATGAAATTATATTATTATACCTAATTTATTCTACTATCGCAATCGAGCTTGAATTCCTACTATATTTAATAAATTGTTGGTTTTGTTATTTTTTTTTATTTTTTATATTTTAATAAATTCTTGATTATTTTGTGATTTCTTTTCATTGTGATATTTGAGTTACCAATATTTAAATATGAATGTATTAAATAAAAATGAAATTATTCAAATGGGGTGTTTTACTTTACTTCGTATGTACCTACTCCTAAATAATTAAGTTGCCGTGATTTCTAAAAAGCAACTGGAAGAAGTAGTTTTTGAGTTATCGCCAAAAAAGTGCGAATTTAAAAAATACTTATAGTTACATATATTTCGTAGGACCAATGCTATTAGATATTTTTTTAATTTGGTCCTGCGTAGCATTATTTTTTTCATCAACATCAGTTTTGGAAATTTCCCCCTTTTTTGGCAATAACTCAAAAGTTACGATTTTTTTAATTCATCGTCGTCGGTCCATCTTGTTGGAGGGTGCTACGCACTATCTTTGCTTGCGTGGTCTCCACTGTAGAATTGCTCCTAGGGCAAGCATGATCTGCCCATTATTTCAACTTGTTGCGCTATATCAGTGACCTTGGTTCTCCTGCGATGTATAATAATAATAAATTAGATATAGGTACTTACTATACCTAACTCTAAACTGAGATAATCTGATTAAATACAGAGATTAATAAATTAGTGTGTATGAAGCCTATTGTATGCTACCTGCGCAAAGCCGATTAACCTGTAGCTCTAACTTATCTCAGAAGAGACGCTCAAAAGCCAATTAGTGGTAAGTAAACCGTAGGTATGTGTGTACAACTGCCGCTCTTCTCCAAACGCCACCAATTATTATTGAGTTGGGATTAATTGATAATAATTATTGTAACCAATCATCCATTTCTACTAGGCAAATGCTAATTTCTCCAAATACTTATAAGTAAACATAATTTTAACTTTTTCCAGTTAGGTAAAAACTTTGCAATTACTCGTATGTATATAATAAAGTGTCTATTTTAGCTGCCATTACTCTTTTATTATAGTTCACTTCGACAGTATCGGGATAGAATAAAATAGAATAGAAAGATTGTTATATTTTATAAATAAACGTTTAGAAGTACCTATAGGCACAGAAGATATAATATTCCCAAAAATGTGATTTCTATTTCTAAGCCTATGTTATGGGCATTCATGCAACAACATTGCATAGGTTGCTAACTACTTTATGCAAAACTTGCTGGGGCCAAGAATCGCAATTAAAGGCGTCTTTTTGATCCGTTGCACCGTTGCGACGTGATTGAAGAACAAACCAACAAACAAACACTCTTTCACATTTATAATATGGGTAGTAATGGCGATGTAAACGAAATAAATAAAAATTGGTATGTTATTGCAATGGCAAAACGTTAATCTCATAAAAGGCAGTTCGTGTGGCGTCCAACGTCTGCGACAATCTCCCGAGGTATTACAATCATAGTCACATCCCACGTTATTATATTGCTGTAATGAGGTAGTTGAGCCCAACTTTATTACTATCTTTGGCCTTTATGTCTGACTTCAAGTTATGATTTTTATGGCTTCAATATCAGAACGCAGATTTTAGATATTTAAGGACGGTTACGCACTCATCTGATCCGATTCCGTGAAAATACGTTCCGAAGTAGTCATAGAAATAACTACCCATATCTTCTAAATATATAAAAGGAAAAGGTGACCGACTGACTGACTGATCTATCAATGCACAGCTCAAGCTACTGGACGGATCGGGCTGAAATTTGGCATGCAGATAGCTAATATGGCGTAAGCATCCGCTAAGAAAGGATTTTTGAAAATTCAACCCCCATGGGGGTGAAATAGGGTTTCGAAATTTGTGTAGTCCACGCGGACGAAGTCGCGAGCACAAGCTAGTTACTTATAAATGCGAAAGTGTGTTTGTTTGTCGCTCGTCAGTTAGGGCCAACATAAAATGTTAGTGGCCCTACTGGTAATTGAATGGTTATGATTATGATTATGATTTTGAGATTATGGCTATTAGGTCTAGGTTTGGATATAGCTAAAAGTATACCTACGACATCAATATCATACTTTTTGTAGCTATACACTAATAATAAATCATGTTATTATTCCAGTGAATGCCTATTTATTATTTACGTTCAGTGTTTCAGTGAAATTAAGCTCGGACTACATAATGGTAAATAGCCTTTTAACTAATCTTACCTAATGGCGGCACTGGATTCAATGATGTATGAGGAATATGTAACTAGACGAAACCTATCGCCAGCGACAAAGTACGCTTCGCCAGACCCTTTTTTTACGTTAAAAGTAGACAGGTAGGATCCACTAAGCTGGCACTTCAGTCAACAATTACACAAACTATCTATACAATGCTTTGTCTTGAGTGATTGACTAACTAACAACGTAGGACAGCTCAAACCACTGGACGTAGAGAATTGATATTTGGAGGGTGTTTATAGAGAGGTAAAATAACAACAACACCCTAAGAAATGAATGTAGAAAATTCGCACTCCGAGGGAATAAAAAAGAGATTCTAATTACAGATCGCGCGGCGAGAGTTTGGCTTTGACCTTCGGGTGGAGGGGATTACTGCGCATGGGTACAGTGTGGAGCGCCAATCAGAGCACCGCGTGCGCCTACACACCCGCCCCGCACCCCACTAATTGCCCGTTGATACCCAATTTCTGATTTCTGCGCAATAACGGTCAAAGCCAAACTCTCGCCGCGCGTACTGTAGTAACATCTTTTTTGCTCCGGTCATGTTAGGTTTGTGTGTAGATCCTGAAGTAAAGTAAACATGACATGATTCAAACTCAGTTTTTCATCAAAAATAAGAAAAATTGCGACGTTCTCCAGATAATAACTAGAGATACGCTGGTCCAGGATCTGATGGTGAAATAGAAATTAAAGTTTCAATCGATAAATGATTTTATTTAATTTTTAAATAATAAATGACTACTAATTTTGGGAAAGATCAGGAAAGTTGGACACGAGCGGAGCGAGCGTGAGAAAAACACAAAAATGACGAGGATTTATTTATTTGTTGAATTGGTGCCATGTAGCCCGAGTCTAAAGTGATTTATTAGTCTAATGAAATCCATTGTTTAGAAATGATTTCGTATGTGCATTGGGAAGTTATTTTTAATCGGGAAATGCACACTCCATTAGTGTCCGAATATTCAAATGGAAATAATTTATGACAATTGAAATATGCATTGGTACACTTCTATTCAATTTATTATTAGCATTAACATAACAAAGATTCGGTACTTATACAGATATACATATTACTTTAAGCGTAAAGTTCAGCAAAGTACCTATTATTGATTTGTACCTACTTATTAATAGACTGAATTAATATTTTAAAGAGGTAAGATTAGGTAGTTAGTTTGTGCCCATGACACAATAGTAATACTTATTGTGTTATTGGCAAAGCTCAACACACCACTTTACGGATCGGGCTAGGCATACAGATAGCTACTTATTATAATTTATGAAGTAAACATCCGATAAGAAAGGATTTTTGAAAATTCTACTACAGGGGGTAAGACGTAAATGGATGAAAGTGTACAATTGATATATAATTTTTTCGATTAAACACGGCCAAGTGCGAGTCAGGCTCGCGCAACGAGGATTCCGTACTACAGTCGTATATTTTCGATATTTCGCACGATAATTCAAAAACTATGATGCATAAAAATAAATAAAAATCTGTTTTAGAATGCACAAGTAAAGTCCTTTTATATGATACCCCACTTGATATAGTAATCTTACTTGTAAAATTGAAAATACTAATTATTAGTTCAGGACCACAATTTAATTTTTTTGTATGTAATTTTTTGTATTTAACCACAAATTCACGGTTTGCAGATTGTTCCCCAAATGTCTGCTATAAGACCTACCTTCCTGCCAAATTTCATGATTCTAGGTCAACGGGAAGTACCCTGTAGGTTTCTTGACAGACCGACAGACAGACAGACAGATAGACAGACAGACAGACAACAAAGTGATCCTCTAAGGGTTCCATTTTTCCTTTTGAGGTACGGAACCCTAAAAATGAAGAAAATCTTCTGGAAATCTTTCCCGCAAGGGTAGTTTAGTTTAATATTCTTTATTGTACACCAAAAAGAAAAGACACAAAAAGAAACATGTAAAAGAAGAACATACAATCAGCGGCCTTATCGCTGTGAAGCGATCTCTACCAGGCAACTAGGTTGAAGAGGATTTAAGGGCTAGTGAAACTGGGTTTAAGGTGTACGTAAGTTGTTAGGGAACATAAAGATAATAATTATAATATAAGTAATATGTATATTAATAGGCACAGAAATGCCTTAATAATAATATATAGATAAAGATATACACAGGTACATATATAATACATAATATATATACATATATTAATATATAATATAGTGATAGATGAATAATAAATATACAACAATAATATTATGAGTAATATTGATGTTTTAATTGTAGGATAATATATTTAATAATGTGTAATTACATAGAAGGGTATTTCTAAGGGATGAAAATTTGCATAAAAATTCATCTTTTCTCAACCTATGAAAGTATAAGTACCTACCTACCTACCTAAGTGTAGGTACCTATAAGTATGATCTATGAAAATTGTTCAGTATTTGAGTTTTCGACTAAAACTTTGATAAAGAAATAAGTATTTCAGGATTTTAGGAAAATGTAAGGCGAAAGAACAGGAAATTTAAAGGGATTTTCATAGACTTATACAAGCAGTGACACACACGGAATTTTAAGCCTAATTCCACGCCTAATTTCACCTAATTCCACGCTGACAAAGTCGTGGGTAAAAGCTAGTCGGTTAATATTAGTCACCGACATCTATGTATTTGTACCTATGGTATATAGAATTAGATATTAGTCTTAGTATAATTCTCTGAAGCATGTATTGTACCTAAGCAATTACATTGTATTTACGTATCCAATAACGTCTTAAATTAAAGCAACATAATCCCCTTATTCCTTAATAGTATTAAATATTGATTCGCGAATGTGAACGAGAGCTAGAAATTTGCATGTCAATTAGAACGGTGCCGAGGTCACATTACCATTTCAATCGCGGCGAATGAGCCACTCACTCGAAAGCGACTTATCCTCCTTTGGCTGTAATCCCACTCAATTAGACTCCTTTTTACTTGAAAAAAGCATGCCAATAGCTAAAATTTAAAAATAGGTCACTTGCGTTAGTTAGTGGTTTCCTGGGCAGACATAATAAATCAGCTCCAAGAACTCGGCATTAAACAACGTCTTTTAGACGTTAGTACAGAGTCGAATACTAAAGTTCTTCGGTCATGTCTCCCGGCGTGTGAGTGACTCTATTGAGGGTCTTGTAGTGCAGGGTAAGGTGAAGGGTACCAGAGGGCGAGGAAGGTCACCTACGCGATGGACCGACCAAATTAAGTTGGCTGTGGGCTGTCCCGTGCACGAATGTACCAGACTATCGGCCAGCAGGGAGAAGTGGCGAATGCTCGTGACTCGTGAGGCGTATAACATCTGCCCCCAAAAACGTCACTTCGTAATGACCACGACCACTCTGCCAAGAGTGTTACGATGAAGAAGAGAATAAATCAGTACCTAAATAATCACGGTTTACCTAGGCATTATGCAACATGACTAAAATTTTATCGAAAGTTTAAAATTATTGTTCGACCGTAGTACTTAGTTACAAAATTTCAAGACTTGAAAAAAATATTAAAAAAATGGCATCTAAGTATTTCTAAAATCTTTTATGGACTTACCACTTTAGAAATAATTTTAAAAACCTAGACATGGCTAGATTGAAGCGGCGCAAGACAGTGGGGTGTGACGTGGACAGTCCCTACAAAATACCTATGTCCAGCAGTGGATGGCTATTGGTTGACGATGATGATGGTGATGAAAATTTTTCAGCGTGCAAAGGAAAACAATTCTCGTATTTACGTGGTACCACACTTAAAATCAATTTGGAAGAATCTTGTTTTTGTAAATTAGCTCTTTGGTTTTCATAAAGAGAAACATTTTCTTGTTTCTCTTCGATAATGGCGGAACGTGGTTACCCTAGTTGGAAATAATTCAGCCACGAAATTTATTCACCTTAATCTGCCTAAAGAGGAATGAGACAATAAATCCTTTTGAACCCTCTCAATACGTTTTCGGTGGCGAAACATTTAATTTACTATCTCGTGTAAAGCTTTCTTTTGGTTTATCTTTCTTCCTCTGTTAAATGATCAGTTAGTAGTTATCTATTAGCGATTTGACCATCACCTTTACCACTGTTTTGGTCTGGTTTGCAATGGTCTGGCCAGGTGCGGATTAGCACCCTTCACATGTCCTTGAGAACATTATGTAGAACTCTAAGATACTTTCCTTCACCGTCGAGGCAAGTCATATTTAATTCCTAAAATTTTAGTTTGGCCATCCAAAGGGGTAATGCTGCCAGCATCTTGGGTACAATGCCTCGCTGCGGTGGTCTCGACGAGGTTTTAGATTTAATTTAATTTATTTTAGTTTTAATTTAATGTTGTTGTTTTTTTTAGATTTAAGTTTATTAATAGTTTATTTGTTAACCATTGATATAAAATAAAATTCCTAAAAACGCATATTACATTTTCAAAAATGTAAGTTTTTTCTTCTTTTACTATTTGGCTAAGTACCTCCCTACTTATTAATTATCAGGCTTTTTTGCTAGTTGGGTCAATTTTAATAAAAGATTTTCAATAACAGAGAATCGAAATGTTTGCTTGTGACTTTGTTAAAAAATTGGGAAACTATAAGTAAAGGATACAAATGTAACTGAAACTCAATACAATCACTACAATTTCTTAGTGATACGGCCTCTTAAATGAATCGTAGTGATCAGCTTGTACGTGACGGGCTTTAATAACATTTGAAGAATGGAAATCCAAGTAATTCTAGAAACATGTCGTGACGTCATAAAGCATTATAACTTGGAACTTAAAATTGTTCTCAGCAGTTATATTAGTTCACTCTCGCACAATTTCAAGTCAAAAGGGAGCAGTTTTAACATTGAAAAGGACATAAAAGTACGCCTGAAGAGGTGTATCATACAAAATGACAGACATTTTCGTTCCACCGAGCGTACCGGGAATTAAAATTGACACTTTTATTCATACTATTAGTATATTAGTATTAGTACATTAGTATTATTATTCATAGTATGGCATAACAGATGTCTTAGAGTACCAAGTACCTACCAAGTACGCTCACATGAGGCTTGACGAAGATTTGTCTCGAATTATCATATCTGGAAGAAAAGATTTGGAGTTTCTCTCACCAGATTGATATAGGCAAAAGTTAAGACTTAAATAGAATGAACGGAACCCAGATGAAAATTAAATAGCATATTTGAAGAGCTTGGCGAAGAAAACGATGTGATTGATTACACAAAATAAAATTTTACAGGAGCAAAAAGTTATTGAAACTTTACTGTAAAATTATATAGGTAGGTACCGCGTTGATCGAAATCACGAACTTTGGACTCAGACTTCAGTTCGTTTTGCACTGAAATGAGTTTAAGTTTATATATTTTAGGATCAAAATTATGAACTTTAGATTCCATTTCAGTGCAGTTTTAGACCATTTCGCTTGGAATTGAGTTTTATTTTCAGTGACAATGCTAAAGACATCCAAAACTAAAGAAAAAGTTACTTATTTTACTTATTTTGATCAGAAGTGTAATAACACCGTTATGTTGACCTCATTTATAGAGCAGTAGACGACAAATTAACAAAATGCTATAAAAGTCTTACTAAAAGAAAGTAAAAATGAAATTAGTTCAGTCCAGATTGTACTTAGTACTCCGTTCCATCGTTACTTCAGTACGGCTTATAGCGAAGCTTATAGCTTATCGGCTCACTGCCGATCCGCCTATTGCGTTGTAAAAGTTGGACTTTTAAATATCGTGTCATGACTTACCTACCTTATACTTTACGTAATATAGGTACATTTATATTATGTACAACTCTACAGTAAAACTTTTTAAACAGTTTTAATAACTTTTTTTCTTAGAATTAATTTTTAATCACGGATTCCCTTGACCTTAGGTTTAAAGAGATTATTTCCTCAAAAAGAACAAAAGTTCACTTAGACGAGAAACAATCTAAATGTAAATATTGTGGAAAACATAATCTATAAAGGTATTATAACAAACGGTATAAAATTGATATTATTATGAGATTCCAACTCCTTAATCCTGATGCTATTAAGATAATAAGCTACATTTTGAGGACGGAGCATCTTAGATGGATTTCATCATGAAAAGCCTAGCTAGAATGCTCGTGACATCATCCGTGTAGAAATCCCAAAGAAATCCTTTGATTTTTCCCTATAAAAAGTAGTCTTTAGCATATCCATGCAAAAAGCACATCGATGCGTTGCGCAGTTGCGGACTGTGGTTGCGGCTGATTAAAGGACATACCGACAAACAAACACACTTTCGCATAATCACAACATTATAAAATGATATTGTACGCCCTGAAATAATTCATTAGTTGGTATAAAATAGACATCACCTCATCTTACAAATCTTCGGCATTCTTTCGACCAATAAAAGTGATTTTCCCCGAAACTTATTGCATTCGTTTTCTGTTGACCTACTGATATAATATAAAAACACTATTTATATATTAGGCTGAATCTGCTGTTCACGACGTGTTTTTGAAACAACTTGATTATCGCCATCGCCATTTTGGTGATAGGTATTAGCAGCATTGAGCGTCATATGAGCGTACTCGGAACTATTAATTGTTCCGGTACGTTCGGTGGGGCACTTCCGAATTCCGTCGGCACAAAAAAGAACTATGATTTTGTATGACACTATCTGTATATACCTAAATATGTATAAGTTCTACTTCGAAGGGTTGGTTTGCTGGTCTTAAATTAATGAAATTGTTGCCTAACTTTATAATTGATTGCCTTTCAGAGAATCTTACTTCAGGTTATAGACGAAGTGTCTTATCCAGGAATTTGTTATTGTGTAAAGTTGTTCTGTAAATCAATATTAACCCCTAAACTGTTGCTCGGTTTTGAATGATTTATTAATTTTTAAATGATCCAATAGTACGTTTAAAATTGCGTATAAACTCTTTACATTTAGGTACAGTACGCGGCCGAAAGTAATGTACATCGAACTTTAGAAGGAGATAGCAGATTTGTAGAGCACTCTCCCTGTCGTCGAGACCGATAAAACGTCATATAGGTACGAGTGACAGAGATAACGCTCTACAAAGCCGAATTGTCATTCTAAAAACAAAAAAAAAAGACCGATGTACATTACTTTCGGCCGCGTACTAACAATCACTACCTCTCACTACCCATACGTATTATAAATAAGTAAGTGGTGAATATAATATGGACATATTGCTTGACAACGGTTTTTCTTTTGGTGTGCAGCTATCAACCAGCTCGTAACAAACCATTTGTTGAAATGAGGGCATTCATCGTCTTATTTGGAAGTATATATGGAAGCTATTAAGAGACAAAAAATACTCTAGTTTAAATTTGTTACAACGGAATTCATTTCACAGTCGAAAATTCGGTACGTGCCTAACATGAAAATCCTCTGGGTATTCCGTTTCCTAAGGTAAAATCCATAAATGTAAGCTGGTTTCCGAATTCCTCTTTGACTTTCCATTCGGCACGAATTTTTGATCCTGTGGATGAGGCCGATTCAGTTGCTGATACACGTAACTCATTTATATCTTTGCTACCTGTATTGTGAGGTGGAGGCAGTATCTGGTTGCAGTAGTTTACCTATTTTTATAGTGCAATTTTTTTGTATTTTTAACCGACTCCAAAAAGGAGCTTATGAATTTAACCCTTATACGTATGTATGTGTGTTCGACATTTTCTTGAAAACGAACGAAGCCATTTTGATGATTATTTCATTAACACAACCTATCTTACTGCCAAACCAAAAAGAGATAAAAGGGATAAGGCCAAATTACCTACAATCTATGTTTCGACTTTTGTTCAACGGTTTAGACTTTAGAGTGAATTGATTTGAAATTAATTTAAAAATTATTTAATTCTTTTCAGTGCTTTTGAAGTCGATTCGCTTTTTATTTAAAGATACTAGTAGATGTTCTGTAGTTAGGTACTCGTACTTGAAGAAAATAATGATCCTACAAAATCACAATAGATCTAAATAAAATTAATTAATTAATTATTACCATTCAGAAGTATAAACAGATTACTCTGCGTTAGTTTTGATTCCATAAACCACAAATGATAAAATAACGCTAATTGGGCTTGATTATGTGATTGATGACCAAATTAATGACTTGATACCAAGTAAGTATGTGCAATATACATTGATCTGTTTTGTATATCCTAATACTAAGCTACTTTTGTGTATCCATATACATAACATTAAAAATCTCTCTGCTAGCATTTCCCAACCCATCCGTTTCACCGATTTTGACTTTGTTGCTGCTTGAATCCCGGTGACAAGCTACATTTTGAACTGGAAAATGGAACAGCACCTATTCCTACATGATTTTTAACACCTAAAAAAAAAGGGGATGAAGTCGCGGCCATCGTCTAAAACTTCACATGTGGATAGAAAAGCGTCATATCTGCAACGTTATCAAAGGCTATAAAAGTCGCCCACGACATTTTACGAGCACTTCGAAGGCGTTATTTCCCGAGAATATATATTTTCACTCCTACTGACAGACGTTTACGTAATAAACTTAAGCAGAGACGCGTAGGAGTTGCTACGAGATAGCTCGAGCTCAGTTATTCAGTAAATACAGGGCTCAACTTCAACTGATTAAAGAAATGTGATGAAGTCTATACTATACAATAACGAGAGACGGAAAGTACGAGACGACATCACACAGACCGCGCGATTTCTTCGTCTTCTCCTGTCCTGGGCTTCTTTACCGCACTTATACATAGCCGTCCGCTGTAAGTATGTGAGACCACTGGTGGAGCTCCCCACCGGATCTCTCCAGCCAGCCGAGATTACACCAGAGTCCAAGCAGGCCACCTAGGTCAGCGAGGACTGCGTTTGAGTTTTGTAATTTTAATTAAAATATATTAAAACATGTCCAACAATAGCGCGAGATGCCAACTGCGCATCATCAGTATATCTCCTAAGGTGCCACGTTGATAGCCTAGTGTATGTTAGCCGCGTATTGTTGACCACTTCAGCCCCAAATTGTGTAAGAAAACCGTATTCATCGTTATCGTAATAGTCAACAAATTCTGCCCTTTGATTGGCTGTGAAAAAATGTAAACAGCGAATCAACCTATCAAAGGGCAGAATTTTTTGATGATTACGACAACGATGAATACGTTTTTCTTACACAATCGGGGGGCAGTTTCTCATCCATCTGAAATTTTATTTCTATGATGTAATTTTGTATTCGTTTGAATTTTGTTCCAATAATAACACAAAGAAATGTCTTTAGTCAGTCTATCAGCTTAAGAAAGTATGAACACATCTACCAGCCCTCTTAGCTGCTGTTTCACATGAATGACTTTGTCTAGTAAGTATTTTCTTTTATGAGTACCCTTATTATAAATGCGAAAGTGTGTTTGTTTGTTGGTTTATTGGTTTGTTGGTTTGTTGTTTTGTTGGTTCGTTGGTTTGTCCTTCAATCATGTCGCAACGGTGCAATGAGTTGACGTGATTTTTTGCATGGGTATAGATAAAAACCTGGAAAGTGACATAGGCTACTTTTTATCCCAGAAAATCAAAGAGTTCCCACGGGATTTTTAAAAATCTAATTCTACGCGGACGAAGTCGCGAGCATCAGCTAGTCTAAATATATAAAAGGAAAAGGTGACTGACTGACTGATCTATCAACGCACAGCTCAAACTACTAGACGGATCAGGCTGAAATTTGGCATGCAGATAGCTATAATGACGTAGGCATCCGCTAAGAAAGGATTTTTGAAAATTCAACCCCTAAGAGGGTGAAATAGTGGTTTGAAATTTGAGTAGTCCACGCGGACGAAGTCGCGAGCATAAGCTAGTATAAAATAAAATATAACAGATCTTCAATGAATAAAAATACTTTTCTAAAGGCAATAAATAATATATAGGTAGTTTTCTATACGAAGGAATGTACAATCAGACGGCACGTGCGGAAGGCCACAATACCTATTGATTAGGCGAATAAAACTGTTCTATTGCTGTCCGATGAAAGCTTCCAACGAGAATGTACACCATATTTATGAGGCTAACCTATTTTCACGTAGGTAACAAAATAAAGCGTGTATTCGTACAAAAATGATATTTTCTCTTTGAAAAAATAAGGAAACATGGTTTTTTAAGAGTAGGTTTTCCGAAGCTGTAAAACCAAATTCGAATCTAGTTGACAACTCTTCATACAAATAGTAAGTAGGTTACTACGGCTGTTTCGGATTGAGAATTCTAGAATTCGGATCGGATGCAGTGTGTTTGAGTATTACGAAATACTTTTTCTCATTTGTTGCATCTCCTATAATATATACAAAACACATTTTATTTTATCTAAGTCCAGTAAAATTCTACGACTTCCAACAAAATATCATCGTAGCAGACGTCGTCATAAACTTGAAAGTTTGGGATGCCGCAGCTGTAAGACGGCTTATTTACTCTAACTTTGCAATTCAAAGCAGGAATGAAGTTTTAAATAGCAAAACATTTTTATATAGGTACCTAATAGGTAAGATAATATTATTATATATCACTAAAATAACATACGTATTTATAACAGTAAAAATATATAACAGCACATGCTACATGTACAGGTACTCTGTCCTGAAATTAGTTTTTTTTTTATTCCAATCTAACAGGCTTGCGCTTGATGATAATCACGCTTAATGGAAAGCAATTATGAAGTCTAGGTTGGAGCGCATTTGCCATAAGATGTCTATGAAGAATTGAAGAACACGTGGCAGGAAACAAGGTCCTCGGCAGGGTGTTCCACATCTTAGTGGTTCGTATCAGTAACGTTAGAAAACGTTTTGCGCGAGTAAAATTAAATGTCTTAGCGTTTAAACAGCAGCAGTGATGAAGAACAGCAGGAACTGTCGGGAGACGATCGGCAGCTGTCTCCCCCCCCACCCCAGCCACCCTCACAACGGGCTCTACGGGCAGCGGCACGTGCGTCCCGCAGTCAAAACCGCGGCGCGGGCGCGGACGGACTCCCTTGAAAAAGGACCCCGTATGGGTTCGAAACTAGTCGGGCTAACGTCGACTACACACGTGAGTAAGCCGGGACAGATAGTATTTATAAATTAAATGTCAACCACAAGAATACTAACGCTCACGGTTTTTCACTGCTCTATGGTAAGTACAACGGTTACAAAGAAACAAGGTTGTTAAATGCTTCAGCAGGACATTCCGCACTAGTGGTACATTCTTTTAACAATTCATAACTTTATTTGAATACAAATCTTTCTACTTACTATTTCAAGTTGACGGAGAATTAACCTAGATTTTACAATTTCGACAAGCTGCACGATTACTTTAGCAATAATAAATATTGGCTGTTTAGCTCCTTAACCTCTTGGAAGCACAATAGCAAACTGGAAACATGCCAATAAACAGAGGCTATGAAGCGGAGGCACCGGAGCGTTTCCTCTCGGAAACAATAATGAAGTCGAGAAGTATTTTACGGATGGAAACATGTTATATTCAGGGATATTTTTTTATTCTTGTAATATATCATTATCACTGACAGATGATAGATGTCCACAGCTGGACATAGGTCTTTGTCTTGCGCCACGCCCGTTCACCTAGTGGCGGGTCTGCCCTCGCTGCGCTTTCTGTTGTGAACTGTGAGGTAGCCATTCTACATCTTGGGACCCTAACTTCGGTTTTTTGTCAGTGTATCAGTATCTTGCAAGTAATATATTATGGTGATAACTAAACAGACCGTATTACACGGACCATAACAGAAAGTAAATTACCTAACGATTCTCTGGCGCAGAAGATGCTTTAAAAAGTTCTTTTTTTAAAATCGACTTCAAAGGTCGAATTTTTTGTTCAGTATACGTAGGGTTAAAGTTTAGCGGGCATATAAAACAATGCTCGCCCGACTACCGGGCAACGTTCTTACTTACCTACAACCGCCCAGGTTACATACGCCCTTTTTTTTCGCTGGGAAATGCTTTTACGCATCTCCTCTAGAAGCAACGCAATTGACCACGTTTCTTTCGGGGAGGTATGTGGAACTCACTAGACACACCAGAATACCCACTAGAACCCAGCGGACCCGCCAACGGTCAACGCCATAATAAGGCGGAACAGGAACGCAATTTGCATACTACTATGCCACAAGCCCACAACATACGCCCTAGTGCAACAACTTACCTACATACAAAATAATATTTTACTTTATAAATTAAAAAAGTTGTCAGTGAAATTACCAAAAGAACTCTCCAGAATTTGATGAAGCGAACTGGAATTAATTACAATCAGGCGAGAACGACCCTTTTTCGTCAGCCCCCGGAAAACGGTCACAGCTTTTTGCTTAAATTGTTTCAAAAAGTTTCAGGTTGGTTTCAACTTACCTATCCATGTAGGTACCTAGTAGGTAAGATTTTCCCGAGTATTCGGCTTTTTAATTTTTCTAATTCTTAATTTCCTAGAAAATGAAATAAAAAGACTTTTTATTCAAATAAACGTTTACAAGGTGCATTTGACTTTTACAAGTTACCGTCTGGAATGCCTTTCCTACCGAGAAGAACCAGCAAGAAACTCGGCGGTTGCTCTTTTCAAAGATATATCAATAGCCTCTATAAAATATTATAAGCAAGAACCTTTTGTTATACCTACCTGAGGTTTCAATAAAAAAGTGTGCCATTATTCTTCACAAAAAATTTAATGAAAATTAAAATCATTATATAAATAAAAAATATGGTTAAAGTAATAAGATGACTTTAGCTTATTCGTTTAATAATAATTGTTCAAGGGAACGATTTTCAAACGAATTCTTACCGGGGTTCTTAAAGGAACTGGGCCTTCGCGGGCTATTAAGCACACAATAAGTTTTCTGGATTAAAGTAGAACCTCAATTATGCCTTTTGCTTCCAGAGGCGAAGCTTTTTGTATTATTCACGCCACAATTGTGTTTTGAAAGTTATTCAAGTGTAATTTCGGATGTTCTAAATCGACACCTAAGGGAATTACCATTATAAATTAGTATGAATTATTAATTCAACTAAGGAGCTTAGAATATTCTGTAAGGTTTATAGGTTAAGAGGTATGTACTTAATGATACTACTGCGACTTATGATCTACAGAACAAAATAATGTAAAGCTTTTAAATCTTAAAACTTAAAGCTACTATACAAATCATTTCTTACTTATCTGCTTTAGGCTATCCAAGGTTGAGGAATAAAGGTAAGTGCAGCTATCCTCTATCTGCATGAACAAGACTAGAAAACTGTGCTGTTTTCTCAGATCGAATATTTTAAATAGCAAGGCAATACTTGCCGCACGCTATCAAATATCACCAATTCACCACACCTGCAAGATTTATCTGAACAAATTCGCTTTAAAAGTTTTCAAACTCAATAAATGTCGTCACTTTTATGACACGTTAACTTAGCGTATCATTTTCCAAAAAAAGTAGGTAGTTTTCTTTCACTCTTTCCGGCAGATGGTCATGTAATAAAATTCGAAAAATATACGCGTTTCATTTCGTGATTACCTACATAAAGTATTTAAATAAGGGTTTCCATGATTTCTATATTGGATTCGATATCTTTATTACATCCAATTCACACCATGTTGCAACGATTATGTGTCCTGTTAGTTACTAGTTCATTGTTATTTGTTGTTGTTCATTGCCGAATTTGCAAACAAAAATAAACTTATGGGTAGCGGCCGCAATGTCATGAAATCCGACATTTTAACATGAGACGTTAGCAGTATTTGAGCGTAACTGCAAATGGTATCGTAAATTCTTTTGACGATTCAAAAGCACTTGTAAAAGTTTATTTGCAAAATCTATTATATTATCTAATTTACTACGATCTTATGATCTCACCTTATTACATTATATTACATTACTGTCTGAATGCAAAGAACTTTCCAGCAGTTGAAAATTAGGTATACTGTATGTGTCACGATGAGTTTCTGATGTAACAATGTAATGTACGGTTCGCGTAAAGTTGATCGTATATCATGAGACGGTCCGCAAGAACTGCAAATCAGAGCATTTTTCAATATTGAAACTGGGACGGCAGCAGCAAGATTTGACCACATCAGTCGCATAAAAAAAATTTAAGACGTTGGCAGAGGTTGGCGTTGTAGTAGACTATTGAACAACAGGGCCATGCTGCTGACTTCAAACATTTTCGGTACTGAAAAATAGGCCTGTTACGCCTGCTGGCTTGTGCGCCTCTTGCATCCGGTCCTGTGGCCGTATGCGATCTCATTACATTGTTGAATTTGAATTTGATGTAAAGAGGAGCCCTCCATGTAGAGAGAAAACTTCTTCAAAGCCTGCAAATGCAATAACTGTCTAACTTTACGACACGTTAACTCCTACGTGTCAGGCCTCAAGAAAATATTTCTCTCCTCCTAGCAGACATCCGTGTAATAAACTTGGCCGGCAGGTGGGCGCATTTAATTTCTTTACTCCAAAGTAAGTAGGATTGCCATCTGTCACAGTTTACAAAGACTTGTCTTTGACTTAAATGGTTCAGCAGCTTGTGTATAACCATGTGACAGACTGACACATCTCTCTTGCAGCTTTTGCAACGTAAGCCGCATTGTGGCATTTATAGTGGTTGGTGAGATGTGTAATTTTTAGTTTGACAAATTCTAAATAAATAGCGGATAAAAGAATTCTTGATTTGCCTCCAAGGCTTGCCTGCAAACTACGCGACGCACAGAGTGAGTAAAATACAAATTTGTTTTACTAAGCACCTACGTTGTACGTATTATAATTCACATACTTACTAATAACTAAGTAATATTTATATTATCAATGCAAAAAGTGTGTTTATCTATCTATCTGCTAGCTTTTCACGGCCGATCCGACGAAAGGTAAGTACAAAGTTATATAGCCTTACATTACGGCGCACAGGGACGGATACTATAATAGGCTACTTTTTGTTCCAGAAAATCAATTTTAAAATCCTAAATCCGCGCATGAAGTCACGTGGATCTAGTATTATTGCGGGGTAACATCGTGTTTGTGTAGAAAAATTTGATTTATATCCGTAATTTATTTCCACACAATATGGCATCTCTATTCTGGAGTAGGTTCTTTCGAGAATGTCGATACTAACTTTTAAGATCAAAGCAAGGGTAAAGTTGAGCAAAGAAACATTTGCTCACTCCAATTAACTTGAAATTAGTCTTTGTACCGCTTCTTTGTGTTGTGAGTCTTTTGGTTGTTTTTTAATTATGTTTTCCACTCACTTGGGAAATATTATATTTAAAAATTATTTACAAGAACTTAAGAGCTGTGATCATGTTGTTGTAGCAATCTCTATTTCCATGTCCCTTTAATGTCTGGCACTAGAATATTCTTCTCTTCTTCTTTACAAAAACCAAAAACTCCAACCTTGGGCTTTTTTACCCTTGATTGGGTGTATCGAAAAATTGCTTATTTCGTGTTGTGTGAAACGAATAAATGTAGCTTATTTTTTATTACTTCCAAAATGAGATAAGTAAAATGGGATTTTTACGATACAATAAACTAAATTATGCGTCATCGCAGGCATGCGCAAATGTAACAGGGAAAATATTATTTACCTACACATTCCGTACATGACAGTATTCTCATAACAGGCCACGTGCAAACTCATACAATATCCCTTGATTGGGTGTATCGAAAAATTGCTTATTTCATGTTGTATTCGAAACGAATAAAATAGCTTATATTTTACTACCCCCAAATGAGATAAAATGGGATTTATTACGATACAATAAACTAAATTATGCCTCATCGCAGACCATTAGATAGAATTTTTATACATCCCAGGGTAAATTTATCCCAGGGTAAGTCATGATTTTATATTAATGATTTTTATATTTTTACTAGATGGTGCCCGCGACTTCACCCGCGTGGATTTTTTTTTTAATTCAGTGGAAACTCTTTGATTTTCAGGGATCAAAAGTAGCCTATATCCATTCCCGGGATGCAAGCTGTCTCTGTACCAAATTTCACAGATATCAGTTAAACAGATGGGCCGTAAAAAGCTAGCAGACAGACAGACAGACAGACGGGCAGACAGACAGACAGAGAGACAAACATACTTTCGCATTTGTAATATTAGTATGGATTCAGATGAATCTACATGTGGAGTGAGCACAGACGTGATTTCGACTCGGTGGGAGTGAGTTATCACATAGCGCTAACAAAGTAATAAAAGCGTTGTGGGTTTCCAGTTTCCACGCCATCGCTATCGTTGTCTTGATTTGCTACCTTACCTCGATTAGAAATAATTAAGTAAAAGTTTGTCAATTATTAATTGTTTGTCACTTTAGGATACCATACAAAACAACTGTACAATTAGGTATGTTATATGTACTTAATGTCCATTCCATTGTGATTAAAACAAGAACAATAATTAACATTTTAAAATACATCATGTTGGCTAGTAAATAATTTCCATTTCATTAAATTACCAGTAGCCCGCAACTACTCGTTAAATCGAAAGGGCAAAACAAAACCACATCAAACATTTCAATTTGTAAATCCCAAATTGGTTTTAGTGCGTTTTGTGATCAGCGTAACGAACTAATCGAAAGCAATGCAAATAAATTGTTATTAGATAGGTAGCTAGATAAATACTTACTTAATAGACATAAGTAGGTATATATAATTTCTATAGCACTTGCTCTAGATATAGGTATCTCTAGATCATAAATACTGCGGATAATAAAATCACTACCAGTACCTACCCATACATAATATTATAAAATGCAAAGTGTTTTGTGTTGCACGTCGCAACGGACCAAATGGATCAACGTATGTTTATACATGGGTAGATGGGTAGAGTAAAAGATCTGGAGAGTGACGTAATATGCTACTTTTATCCCGAAAAATAAAACAGTTCCCAAGTTTTTTGAAACGTAAATCCGCGGGCATCTGTTATTACTTATTTAAAGTAGGTAAAGTGCCTCATCAACAATCATAGCAAACAGCACCATGTTCCAAACTTCTCATGTGTACATTTCCTTTTATACCAGAGGAGATATTTATATACCTATACTCTTATAGGTATCTGCAATTGAAATGTTGTGGTAGTAAGATAAATCTTTAAATTTTTACAGCAGGATTCACGATTATTGACTATTGTTGTTCAAGTAAGGCCTGCTAGCCGCGTGTCCATTCTTCATATTAGGTAAGTATATATTTGCATTGTAAATACCTAAGTAGGTACGCTGTATTCGGAGAGCCTCAATAGCTCAACCGGTATAGGAGTGGACTGAAAACCGAAAGATCGACGGTTCAAACCCCGCCCGTTGCACTATTGTCGTACCTACTCCTAGCACAAGCCTGACGCTTAATTGGAGAGGAAAGGGGAACATTAGTCATTTAGCATGGCTAATACTCTTATTAAAATTAAAAAAAAAGCTCTTCGAAGCTCTCGTCAATGTGAACATCTTTACGAGGAGAAAGACGAGTTGATGGCAAAAATATTTACCCCATTTAACTTAATTACGAAGCAAATTACTTAATTCTTTTAAATGAATAGTTATTTATAATTTTTGTGACCTCGTTATTTGGACATATCCGGTCATATACCATCTATTTTGTGGGACAATTGTTTTTCCGAGTTTTTATCTAATTATCTAAATGTTCAAAAAAATACTTACCTACTGATATTCAGACAATTTAGACACCCCGGCGAATAGACCTGCGCACTAAAATAGCTACCTCTATCGAGAACTTTCACAGAGAAAAACTTGGGCGTCTTGTTGAACCGAACCTAATCACGAAGATTCAGCCTGTTATTACTCACTAAAAACACAGGCGGTGGCTGCTGGACCATAAGCTGAAGCCTCCAAAAAGTTTTTTTGGAATAACCCGTCCTATGATAGGTGTAGGTATAGTCGGCGACAGGTCGGGATGGTAATCGGGGAGGGAAAGCCCCGTACACTCGCACAGCCCCCGCGCTAACTCAGTGCGGGAGAGCGCGCGTGACGTGCGAGTGTGCGGGGCGTCCCCCCGCCTCATACCCCGACTGCCATGTTAGCCTGTCGCGTACTACAGGTATTAATTGAAATGAAAGACATATGCCACCTCTAAGATATATTTAATTAATACCATCTCCAAATTAATTCTCAGACATACTTTGTAACCTATAAACGACCAGTAAACTTGCTTCGAGGGCTTGAGCTTTATTACATTTCGCACCAATAACAGAGGCGAAGGAAACCCGTTTACATTAACGTTTACGATTCCTTAGGGGATTTTCGGGCTAAAGAACTATTCGCGTAACGTCCATGAATTCCCATAAAACCTTTGCTATAATGAAAGATTAGAAGAGGACAGACAATTTCGTAGAGTCAAAGGGCATCCTTTATTAGAAGAGTTTCAAAGTATTTGAACATATTTCATCGTTCAGACTCAAACTCAAAGCATTTATTCAAACCTACCTACTCGTAAGAATCTGTTGTAAAACAAGTCGGTATACGAAAGTGAAGCTTGATAAAAGTGTTTTAAAATTTTCTTTGTTTGAATTGAGAGAACCAAGATCACATTTTACCTACTTATATGATTTCTTCAACAATACTAAAGAGATTCAAGTAGGTAAATAACTTCAGATTCAATCACGACCGTCAACACTGTTTGATGTATTCGGTGTGGCAGAATATCCTAAAGAGAATTACTCACATTTACATAAGCTTTGAAGACGCAAATTTCTTCGGAAAATCTACGTAATATTCAAGTGATTCACCAATATTGAATATGTAGACGTCGCTTCGTTTGAAATACGTAGGTAGTACTAGCAGATGTCTTTGACGTCAACCGAGTGTTTCTAATTAGGTAACTTGCAAATTTAAAGACGCTACTAATTAACTAACTATTTTAGAGATACATTAAAGCATATAGTAATAGGTGCATAATTGTCATAAAATTAAGGTGATTCAAAGTAATCACAGTTCAAGCCTCAAATAATATACTCTTCAATAATTGTTCGACTCGAGTTGGGGTCTAGTTCGACTCGAGTTCGATTCTAATTCGATTCTAGTTCGACTCGAATTCGATTCTAGTTCGACTCGAGTTCGATTCTAGTTCGACTCGAGTTCGACTCGAGTTCGGCTCGAGTTCGATTCCAGATTCTAATTCTGACTACCTCCCTGGCGCAGTGGTAAGCGCTGTAGTCAGTGGGAGGTCCCAGGTTCGATTCCCGGCAGCGACAATTACCAATTTTATAATTTCTAAATTTCCTCTGGTCTGGTCTGGTCTGGCTTCGGCCGTGGCTAGTTAAAAAAATTTAAATTGTCTTCAATGTAAAGAATTGGACATGTTACACAGTTTTATTATAAGTATACAGATTTGATAACTTTAAACCAAAGAATTTGCAAGTACTACTACTGCTTTAAACATATAGATGTCTCCACGTCAAAAATACCAACGAGCATCGAAAAATTGCCAACAATCTGGGACATAGACGTGCCATACCGTAGATACCAAGATGGTTTGGCTGAAATACCAAATCTAGCTCGAGAATGCATCGCATATTGTCATTTTTGGCATCTGCTTGATTTGGAATTTGGTAAAATAACTTACAAACATTTTTGAATGCACTCAATTTTTCACTAACATACTATTTTGTCAACAAATCAAATATTTCAATTGCAAGGAGAATGAGCATGAAACATCGCTAAAATTATGTATATTATATGATTTGTATAGTAATTAGATAAGGCTAGCTTTAATTTCTGTTGTTAAAAAAATGCCCCCTCTCTGCCCCGCGCGCAAATTATAATTGATATACTTATACAGGGTTACAGGAAAAGAGGACACGATCCCGTTAAGGGGTTATTGTACAGGACATTAGCTATCAAACGACCCCTAAAGTGCTAATGCGAAAGTGTATCGTTTTCGAGTTATTCATTTTTTTATTTTTTTCTTGGTAAAAGGGTGTTTGCCAGTTGAAAAATTAATAAAAAAAAGGAACAATGTATTTCAGCAGATTTTTTTTTATTTCTTGCTAGTACATATCCTTGTTAATAATAAACAGTTATAAAACTAAAAAAACCTTCAAGCATTTTAAAATTACAGCCCAAAAACTGTACAAGTTTTCGAATTGTAATTTAATTCTTTGAATAACTCGCAAATTTTCTGTAAAAATTACTATGGCACTTATCCTGCGGATTATTTTAAAAACATCTACGTTTCATTAGTTATCCATCGGTACAAATAAAATACAACAAAAATCATAAAATCAAGAAAAAATTACACAACAAAGAGACCAGGTAGAAAATTCTAACAAATGCTATTGCCAAAGAATGAAATCAGAATTTATGTAAAAACGAGTTTAATGCAAAATAGTTAAAGATTATTTTTAATGAGGTCAAAAGGTAACATAAAATCAGTCAAGTGCGAGTCGGGCTCGCACACGAAGAGTTCCGTACCTTCGTACAAGAAATAACAATTTTTTTATTTTTATGGCGGCCATTATGTAATTTTTAGTATTATTTTTAGTATACAACAAAAAGTAGTGTTTCTTTCATTTACAAAAAACATGTTCAACTTTCGAAATAAACCACACTTCTTTAGTATTAAGTTAACCTTACTGTTTAATAAAATGCTCTTTTTTAAAACTAACAATAAATAAAATAATATAAATATTTGGTAATTATTCGGCAAATCAACCGAATATTCGGCCGAATACGAACATGAAAAAATATGCCGAATGTACCGAATACGAATATTCGGCCGAACATTCAGCGCATCTCTAGTGTAGAGGCAATGTTTACTGTGTATCTTTTGTGTGCTGCAATCTAAATAAATAGAAGGATTCGCTTTTGAGCAATGTAGCTACATTGCTCGCAGCTAGCGAGTGTAAAGCTAATAGCTATATGAACGATGGTCATTCTAAATCCGAATTCCAATCTTCCTGCTCAATGGGATTTTAGGATGATTTCATTGATCACACGAATGTATCTAGTACTTAGGTTACGCTATTGCTTTAAAAAAGAAAGAAAACAAAAAAAAGAAAGTTTTTAGAAAGAGCTCTGTAGAGCTCTGTCCAAAAACTAAGTAAGGCTTAATGAATCTTTAGGTAGTTGTATGAGTTATCTTTTGTACTAGTTTAAATAACTTTGATAGTTTAGCTCTTTTTGCATTATATTTTTGTAATAAAATGGATTCTCGATTACATAACGAATATATACAAGTAGATATGAGGTTACGTGTTACTTTTCTTGTTCGAAAAGATTTCCATTTTTTATCATTCTCTGAATACTTACTTAGTACTAGGATATACAGTGGAAATTCACATCTGTCTGAGCTGATGCGGATTTCGCCATTATTTAGAATTTAACGAAGAAGCTAGTTTTGCAAAACCTCTTTTTAACTCTACATTCATTTTCAAAATTAAGTACACACATTTCGAACTGTCACAGTTGTGACTCAGTTATTTAACTGTCCTTTATCACAAATTTAAAATATTTCATAACCCTTTACATATTCAACTCTGGACGATTCCTCAAATGCACGAAGCACGAACGAAATGTCTGAACTTTCGGACAGCAACGCAGTAAAATATTTGAAGTCGTTATTTTATTTGCAGAGGTGGAAGATGTTTTCTGTATTATAATTCATCGCAAATATTATTATAGCATGCAGATAGCTATTATGACAGGATCCGCTAAGAAAGGATTTTTCAAAATTCAACCCCTAAAGGGGTAAAATAGGGGTCCTAAATTTGTGTAGTCCGCACGCGAACGTAGTCGCAGGAATAAGCTAGTTAATTAAAATTAGATAGTTTAATGTTAGTTGACCTGCTCTACCTACTTGAAATCGGAAAAAATTATCGTGTTTTTATCATTTGTTGTTATAGTGACAATAGAAATACACATTCTGTGAAAACTTCTACGTTCTACCTATTACCTAGTACCTACGGCTTATCAGATACAGCCCGCTGACATGTTTGACAGACAGACAGCAGAGGCCTAGTACCTAATAGGGTTGGCGCACTTCGGATAGGAACCCTAAAAACTATCACTCGTTCCCTAAAGTTCCTCGCTTCCTCCACTCTGTGCCCCGCTTTGCCAACTGTGTCGTCACTGAGTGACTTATGAATTATTTAGTAGGGAACATCCTCCGTCAACATTTGAATTATTTTGAAGGCTTTGCCCCCGCATAATTAGCTTTATGTTGTCCTCGTACACTTTGACGTTACGAAATTAGAATGTTTGTGTTATGTAAGGCTACAAAAAAGAATTGATTTTAATACTTAGGTATTATAGTCTTTGTAACTACCAGTTACTTACCACACATTTTGCTTCTTGATTAGGAGTAAACATAAGTGGACTAAGAGCCAGCGCGTGCCAGACCTTCGTTGTTTTATAAAAGCTGAAAGTTTCTCTGCGTATTGTCCCCAACAATGGAAGGACCGTTTGTTTGGATCATGGTGGTTTTGGGAGATAACAGGTAATAAAGGTGTAAAAAATCTTACGTTTCTCGCTCTAAAGGCTGTCATAGTAGGCTCGGGTAACATAACCAAATGAGCTTGCATTTGGTCATGTAACCCGAGGCGAGCGCCTTCAACGCCTCCCACTTATCCTATACTAGATGATACCCGCGACTTCGTCCACGTGGATTTGCGTTTTTAAAAATCCCGTGGGAACTCTTTGATTTTCCGGGATAAAAAGTAGCATATGTCCTTCCCCGGGATGCAAGCATCGCTGTACCAAATTTCGTCAAAATCGGTTGAACGGATGGGCCGTGAAAGGCTAGCAGACAGACAGACAGACAGACACACTTTCGCATTTATAATATTATTAGTATGGAAGTATGGATTATGAAACTACGCGATAGAAAGAGGAGTTTGTTCAATTATTTTAGACTGCGAGCTGAAGTCACTTTATTACATCGCTATTAATTTTAACGTCTTTGCGGAGTGAGCCTTCTGTACCTGTACTAAGATAATATATTCTGTGGTTAGGACGCGGTTTTTAAGAAAGTTTCGAGAGGCGCGAAATTGTGTTTGTTTGTTGGGTCATCCTTCAATAACGCTGCATAAGAGAACGGATTAGACATGATTTTTTTGCATGGTCATACTTAGTTAAAGACCTAGAGAGGAGTAACATGGGACACTTTTAGACCGAAAAATCAAAAAATTCTCACGGGATTTCACAAAAGACGAAATCCACGCGGACTAAGTTGCGGAAATCATCTAGAAATTTAAGACCTAGAGAGGAGTGACATAGGCTACTTTTACACCAATAAATCAAAAAATTCTCACGGGATTTCACAAAAGACGAAATCATCTATAAATTTATAAAGAAGGTATCTCTTACTATTACTTGGACATACCGTTCCTAGAGAAGTCATCTCTTGATTCAATTAATTTCTTCTGCAGCAGGAATAACGGAAGAAATTCCACAATAGTAATCTGCAAGAGCGCTAATAAACAGATGCAGTGAGGCGTTCCTCGTCCAAGAACAATAGGTATCAAGTTTATAAGTAGGCAACGTTTGCTCGCTTTCATTAAATTTTACTGTAGGTACGCTGCGGTTTTGCGGCGAGAGAACTATTTAGCTTATTAAAAAAAAACGGTCAAGTGCAAGTTGGCCTCGTTAGGTTCCGTAACATCGTACAAGAAATAACACTTGATTTTATTTTTTATTTTTATGGTGACCATTTTGAATTTTTTATTAGTTGTTGTTATACTAGCGGCAATAGAGAAACACATTCTGTGAAAATTTCAACACTATCTATTACGGTTCACGAGATACAGCCCGCTGACAGTTAGACGGACGGACAGCGGAGTCTTAGTAATAGAGTCCCGTTGTCACCCTTGTCCCTCGGGGTACGGAACCCTAGAAAAACTATTACTAACCACCACGGATTAGATAAAGGAGTAGGCACGATCTGGAAAAACAGTAAGATTTGCAGTGAAAGAACTATGCTGCCTTTCCTAGGTCGGAACAGAAGATTTTTTTTTAAACGAAAGTTTGATCATCTCGACCTGTCGCTTACAATAGTACTATAGGTATAGTCCCGGGGTAACGCCCCGCACACCCGCACAGCCCCCGCGCTAGCCCGGTGAGCGCGGGTGACGTGCGGATGTGCAGGGAGTTCCCCCGCCTCATACCCCGATTGCCATCTTGACCTTTCACGGACTATAACTACTCTTTAAACGCGAAAACCACCTTTAGATACTATCGTAGTAAGTAGTATGAATGATACCTACGAAAAAAAACCATACACAAAGTGAAAAGTTGACGGCAGGCGAGGAATTTTCGGTGAAATGAAACTGGTCAAAAGTAAAACCCGTATCTCGTTTCAATATTCAGTGTTTCGAATGGATATTTACTCACGAAACCTCAAACCTCAATATTTCCAAGCTCTTTTAGATTTCCACCGTTGCCGTAGTGTAAAAAAACTGTGACCTGTGACTGTGTGTGTAGTAAAAATACTGTGATCGTTCAATATCAATATATTGAACGATCACAGTATTTTTTTATTGAACGTAGCCATCAGTAGACACCTTGTAGCCACGATGCATATGATTTGTAGGTAAAAAATGTTAGACATATCACACGATCAACCCATCGCCGCGCCGGCTCACTACAGAGCACGGGTCTCCTCTCAGACTGAGAATAGTAGCGGCGGATCAGCAGTTTGACATTAAAGTTCTAGAAGAATTCGTTTTCAGTAGCATAATGTACGAAACTCGAGTAGCGACTGAGGTATCGTCTCTTGCGAGTATCGCAATGTATGAAGGCCAACATAATGGCACCTACTGTTTCTGTGCAAATGGCGAAGATAGTCGATACCTAGTCGAGCGATGTCCGATCTAATCGAAGCTCCTATCTACCTGTCCAATTGCAATTTGCCTGTAAATAGAACATGCTTGATGTAGATCACGCTGTGATACGTAATTCTAGGTAAACCCATCTAATTCTATTCATAATAATATTATGATCTGTGTACTATAATGACATCTTCTATCTATGTTTGATATATCAACAAGTGTAATATTTTCAGGAATTATTAAAATAAAAATAAAATAAATGAAAATCTTTTTTATTCGAATAAACTTTTACAAGTACTTTCGAATAGTCGCATCTACCACTGGTTCGGAATGCCTTTCCTACCGAGAAGAACCAGCAAGAAACTCGGCGGTTGCTATGCGGTTATTAAGTATTTATGTAAGTTTCTTCATTCCACCACAATTTCGAGGGAACATCCGCACACCCGCACAGGCCCCGCGCTAAGTATAGCTATCTTGATAAGTATTTAACTTCTTAATTTTACTCGTAAGTATATAATACAATATACATATACACACCAGCCAGCTTGTATACCGTATATACGCTTCTACAGAATCTCGTTAAAACGATAAAGATAAAAAGTCGATTCGCCGGAGCTTTCATGCTTATCTAAAATTTTGCTGAAATACTTGAAGCGAGCTCGTAAAATGATTCCCCGAGGTTGACCTGAATAGCGGAGACGAGGAACTTGCTCTCCGGCACAATGGTTAACGGAGGCTCCGCGCCAGATATGGATTTGAGGCTTCCTTTGTATGTAGCCTACTTGCGGCCGAAATTAAATTTCTGTTTCATCGTACAAACTATAAGACTGAGGCCACAGGATGCGTTTCCGTTGCGTTGCCGAATAGAATAGAATAGAATAACTATGTTTTATTCAAGTAAACTTTTTTACAAGTGCTTATGAATCATCAGGTAGTTTTAATTTACCACTGGTTCGGAATGCCGTTCCTACCGAGAAGAACCAGCAAGAAACTCGGCGATTGCTCTTTTTAATTTTTCAATTTACAATGTTACAACTATACCATACTATACAAGCCATTGCAGCCCCGTGCATTGCTGGAGCGAGTCAAATCCAAGCTTTTTTATCATTTACATAGTCTTCACCGCACATAGGCGTTTTTACATAGGCGGCACCGCAACACTGTGGATTTGAGTATTAGGTGTCTATAGTACGGCGTTACAATCTACCACCCATCCCCGCCTTGTCTCTTTGGTCCCAAGTCCCTTGCACTTTCAATATGACGTCGTAACGCATCGTGTGGCATGGTATAGCGATTCCCATGTAGGATGACGCACCGGCACCGCTCAGGCGCGCCGCACCGCCAACGCAACGCATCGTGTGGCTTCACACTAATGTGTGTACTATATGCCTACATATTTCGACTCAATAGTTTTTTACCAAACAATCCTACAAATACTTAGTATTTGTGTTTAGTTCGATAGCAAATATAATATCTGGTGATATTAAAATCGTTCAAACATTGAAGAAAAAAATTCAGTAATGAACCGTCAATATCAACAAAATTAGTACATTTAAACTTTTCAAAACTTTGTTAGGTATATCTACCTAAATCTAAATAATAAAGAAAAGTCATGGCTCACTAGTCACTAACTATCTCAACAACGTCCAGCCCAATTGAAACTGTGGTCCAGCCCAAATCCTTGCACCTAGAAAACCTAGAAAGCTGAAATTTTACAGAGGTTTTCTTGTAATGTAGACAAGGAAGGCTTCTTTTGAAATTCCCACGGGATAGGGAATAAAGAAAATTTTAATTTTCGTCGAGAAAAGCCGCGGTCGGTCGCTAGTACAATAAGAAAACTGTAGAAAGAAAGCGCCAGGAAAATCGCATCGCTTACGGGTTTAAGCAAAACTAAAATACTTATATTTAAATACTTACGACCCAATACTTTTATAACATTTAGCCGACCAATGTAACCGAACACTATTCGATTCAATTCTATAAATTCGTGACCAACGTTGACCTATTCGTGGAACCCAGTAACGTTTTTAAAGTTTTATTTTATTCGTCAAACGTTAATATACAGAGAGAACCATCGCGTGCCAGACCTTGCTTATTGTACAAAAGCTGAAAGTTTCTCTGCGTTTTGTCCCCAACACTGGTAGGAACGTTTGTTTAGATCATGGTGGCTTTGGGAGATAACAGGTAATAGAGGTGGTAAGGCTATATTATTACCTATATGTTAAAGGTATATATAATTGATTATAATATGTACTTAGGTAGGTACATAATATTAGGTAGGCACTTTAATTTAATGGCTTAAGACCTATTATTACCGAAAAATATTTATTTGGATAGGATTTGATCTAAGTACCTATTTAGGGTTGGTCAAAATAAATCTCAATTCATATTATAGGGATTTAGATCCCATGATTTTATGATACGTGTAGCGACATCTAGGTGTGGAGTACTTAAACGCAAAAGCACGGGTTCCTATGAATACTGTGAAACCGGATGCGAGTAAAGTTGAAACAGGTTCAGGAAAGCGTTCGACATAGCTCCCCCAGATGGCATTCTGGAATATATTTAGGAATGTAGAAAGTTTAATTAAACAATCACCAATACCATTTGTAGTATAAAAATAAATGGAAAGTAGAAATTATTTTATTCTAGCAAAACTTTTTTAAAGTTAAGTTTTTGACGTTAACTTGAATTTAATTTAAACGTATTATTGCCTACACATTTCAGTGCAAAGACATTAAAATAGGTAGGTATAGGTATCTACCTATAGGTTATAGTGGTTTGAAATATCATATTATCACTGTTTGGATTGCAATAAATTCAAACATTATTATGTAAATAATATACTTATGATCATCATATTACTATAATAATAAATTGCTTTCGCATTATATATAAAACAGGTAGGTAAATTAAGTATGCAAAATAAGTATTAGATACCTTAAGGCTATTCTGTATTTTATGTGGCTGTAGTCAATTTTTATGATAGGATCAATATTCCAGTAACTTTCAATAAAAGTCTCATAAAATATCTAAATCCTAATAAAATAAAAAGTCATTTTATAACTAGAATGCCATGAACACTCTTTATATTCTTAGATATAAATCAAAATCCCAGTATACCACAACGATATTTGCGACGATGCGCGAGAGTGAAGTAAATGAGTTGGCAGCCATGATTAATTTCATGGTATCCTTTTAGTAAGCCTCCTCCATGTGCCTCCATGGAGGCTCCAATGGAGAGGAATGAGGAGGCTTACACCGCCACAGACAGTCAAGTTCTATGACCGCTGGCCGTGCACATGCACAGAATAAAAATTGTGGTTACCGGCTATTATGATAGTAATAAATGAGTCACAAAACAAAATCCCGGTGCGATATGCACCATGCAAGAGTGAAGGTAATTGATCTGTCAACTACGATTAATGGTAGGCGCCGTCTTTTAGCCAAGTGTCGTTGGATAAGCAAGCGGCCTCGGCTGACGGGAGATGTCAAATTATCTCTGCTTGTTGCTCACGCACCATGGCATAGGCATTTCTTGATAAAACACCACTTGGTGGGTACGTCTTTTATTTTTAGCCTGCACTGCAATTCCTACGGGTAAGAGATTTTTATTTTCGAACGGAGCTTCGAGCGCTATAGTCATTATTATAATTTACTTTTATTTTTTTAATTAGATAAAAAAACTACATCCGCATTAGATCATAATATCAACTCCCTATGAGATGAGTTATTATAATAATAACCTTCATTACAATTTTCTGGATATAGTGAAATCCAGTTTACCCGCGATCAGTATTCCACTGCCTAAGGTATTGCAGGTTGTATATCACGAGAACAATTATAAATCATAAACAGGCTCGACTCAAAGACATGCATAAATCTTCCTTAGTAAAGTGAGCCGTAGCGCCTCCTACGCCATTGTTCCTACAGCCAAGAATAATGATCTGTTAAAATTCTAGTTTACACATACCTAAGTAACATCGAAGTAGCTTTCCGGCGCTGTGGTGTTACTAATTATTTACAACAAAGCGTGCAAATTTCATCTATTCTCTCGTAACTTCTACTTATTTAAGTAAGTACTAGATGATGCCCGCGACTTTGTCACGTGGATTTTTAAACCCCGTGGGATCTCTTTGATTTTCCGGGATAAAAAGTAGGCTATGTTACTCTCCAGCACCACACCTATATCCAAGCAAAAAATTACGTCGCTCCGTTGCGGCGTGATTGACGGACAAACTAACAAACAAACACACTCACGCATTTATAATATGAGTAACGATTCTACAAGCCTTCCTCCGCGCAAAATAATTCCAGTTTTAAACCTTAAAATATCTCTTGTTCTAGGGGACTGATTTCATAATAGGTATGTAATAAACAGCATAGCAATTTTGCAAAATTGGTGAAATTATATTAATAAGCTCGTTATGTAATAAGTGTAAGTATCATCGACGGGTATTTCTTTCCTTTTAAATACCTAATAAGAAATCATTGATGTTGATGCTACCTAACGCGTCCAGCGGCCTGCCTATAATTACGAAAATAGTTATAGTTTCAAAGAAATCATTGTATTGCCGACTTCGAAAGGTAAATTGCATTGCATTACCTACCTACTCATTATGGTTATTATATGCATAATACATAATATGTCCAGGACCTAGGATGATTTATTTTCGTATCTACGTAACTTCGTTTATTTACTGTAGCTAGGTATAGGTATTTTAGATCCCCGGTTATCGAAAGCCCAAGGCGTCTTTGCGTGTATTCCGTTTGGCAATCCAAATCCCTCATCCGAAGAGTGAAACACGAAATGTTCAAGACATTAATGGTAAATCTGTATCTACTAGGTAAACGGCTGTGAAGTATTGAAGGCTAAAAAGCTTACATACTTATACTTACTCCAAATTCTTCTCCAAGATATTATCATAATCTAGAACTGTTTGGCCATTATTCTTCACTCTTAAGACAGTTAAGGCCAACTATTATTACTCATAGTCTTCAGAAAATTATATTCTCTAATTGACTTAACATGTAAATAAGGAGATTCTCAATATTTCTCGAATTAGTTGTTGACCAAAATGGCGATACTGTAAGAAAATGGACCTCTCGCCTGCGGCGTGAGTTCCAATACGTTGCATTCCTACAAGCAAAGCCACAGGTATTTACAACATACAAGTTCTGCAATATATTTACTGGATTACGTACACTTATAAAATTCAAATTGCGACCAAAATAGCCCCTAGTTACCGCGCTAGTAACGTATTCCGGTCCATTAGTTACGCGCACTACATTTCGCATTCATCATGGCACGTCAACGATGAGGATTTATGATGTGCAATTATAGTGGGGCAAGGCAAAAGAAAGAAAACGTTAAAAAATGAGCTGATTGACGTTGGAACAACCGCTCCTGAGCAATCACTGCGTACGAGAGTCCACGCACACTCAATACATGTAATAATATTTTATAAAGTCGCAATGTTGAGCTGTGAACACACTGCGAAATTAATAAAAACAAAGAAGTGACATATTACTTAGTGATTACCTATCGACTGTAAACTGAAAACATGTCATGTTATCTAATTTTTTTACTATTTCACTTTATATTATACTAGCTTATGCCTGCGGCTTAAGGGCTTAACGATCCGGTTTTACCCCTTTAGGGGTTGAATTTTTAAAAATCCCTTATTAGCGGATGTCTACGTCATAGCGGCACCTATCAGCATGCCAAACTTCAGCCGATCCATCCAGTAGTTTGAGCTGTGCGTTGACAGATCAGTCAGTCAGCTTTTCCTTTGTGCATCCGTGCTCGGTGATGAGCGAGACAGAAGATACAAAACACACGAGAGAAGAAGATATTTTAAGTCTTCACTTTAAACGCGATTGTTAGTAACGCACACAGAAAAGTTATAATAATTATGTTATAATATCAAAATATGAACTTGTACTTACTTGTACCTACTTTTAGTCTTAATAAATCAAAAACTTTTATGCATAAAAATAAATGAAAATCTGTTTTAAAGGTACAATAAAGTCATTTCATATAAATATGGGGTATATTTATATGAAATGGTATAGTTATCCTACGTTAAAAATTGAAACACATTAAAAAAAATTTGTGGTTCATAGTTTCGGATAAGTGTTCCTTTTTTCCTTTTGAGGTACGGAACCCTAAAAATCAACTGATTTATTTGCAAGCACAATATTTATGACATATATTTAACCCAGTTAAATCACCTATTCTGGTGGCAGGAGTGCAAAGATGATAGCCTGACAGCTTAGAGCAGAAGTGCATCCATCTGCGCAGACAATTTTGTCTTGGATTTGCTTCGATTGTGCACAGCACCTAAGCAAATAACATCACATTGTAATTGGGGTACGTGTTCTGCTCGAGTTTGAACATTAATGTAATTGGTATTATAATTGGGCAGGTTGTGAGTGAGCACACGTCCTTAGGTAATTGCTGTAGTAGTACAATAAAGATACCTACTATAATTCTAAAGCCAAAACTTCGAAATTATACCTGGGTATAGACATATTTTTTGCTTACGGATTCTGATTCAATTTAGGTTTATTACTTTGATCGATGTATTTCTTTTGGACTTTGGATAAGTTTTTACTTTTTAAGTAAAATGGGCAGATGAAATTACTTAACACTTTCCTAGATAAAAACAAAAACACTGATATTCTCGGCACTTCAAGGTCCGGCGCTGACAACGGACTTTTGTCCACTGTGTACAAATATTAATATTAGAACTGCGTCGCTTTCATGGTCTATCCGCGCTTAACCAACTTTGACAAAATTTGATAGGTACAGAGCTAGCGTGTATCCCGGAGAGGGTAAATTTAAAGTTATTTCCGGTATATATTTAGATATATACCTAATTAAAATTTATTTCCCACGGGATATTTTAAAACCTAATTCCACGCGCAGTAGTCGCGGGCATCATCTAGTGTTATAACAGTCTTGATAACGATTAACGAGATAATTGGCGTATGAAGTCTAAAGTCGAGTTCTCATAAAAAACCGGCCAAGTGCGAGTCAGGCTCGCGCAATGAGGGTTCCGTACTACAGTCGTATTTTTTCGACATTTTGCACGATAATTCAAAAACTATAATGCATAAAAATAAATAAAAATCTGTTTTAGAATGTACAGGTGAACCTTTCATATGATACCCCACTTGATATAGTCACTCACTTCGAAAGTTGAAAATACTAATTATTAGTTCATGACCACAATTTAATTTTTTTGTGTGTGATCTAACCCTAAATTCACGGTTTTCAGATTTTTCCCCAAATGTCAGCTATAAGATCTACCTACCTGCCAAATTTCATGATTCTAGGTCAACGGGAAGTACCCTGTAGGTTTCTTGACAGACAGACAGAAAGACAGACAGATAGACAGATAGACAGACAGACAACTAAGTGATCCTATAAGGGTTCCGTTTTTCCTTTTGAGGTACGGAACCCTAAAAAGGAAAATATTTTATTCATTACATAAAATTTAAACAGCAAGACGCCGCGCTGTATAAAGGCTCTATATAAAATGAATGCATCTTCTTATAAATAACTTCTATACCTACTGTTTTACCTACTTGGTGATAATATTATGTACATAGCATTACTTTTGGATTAAAATCGTAATCATTCAGACGTCCCGCGAGGCAATTCAAGACGCTGACAGCATTTAACCATTAAAAAAACTATTGTAATCTTTTACAAAACGGACAGCATTAACCATAATATACCAAGCAAGATACCAAGCCTTAAAGGCAGAACATACACGATTTTGTTTGCCTTGATATGTTAGCGTGTTGTTTACATTATCCGTTGGAATAAAATTATTAAATTAAGTTTAGATTTTCTTTTATTGCATTACAATTTAGCTCTTGCCTGCGATCTCACGATTGTAAGTGATGACTGATGATGCCGTCTAAGATGGAAGGAGGCTAACTTGGAAGAGGTACGGCAGTTTTTATTAAACCCACACCGGTTTCTACAGGCCTGTATCTACCAAAACGCTGAATCCAACCAAACCAAACCAGCCAAAATAATTAAGAAATTAAAAAATTCTTAAATTACCCCAGCCGAAGATTGAACCATTGTGATCCCACTTACAACACCACAGCGCACTGCACCACACGAGGTCGCCATAAACTAAATAAAAAAAACCGGTCAAGTGCGAGTCAGGCTCGCGCTATGAGGGTTCCGTACTACAGTCGTATTTTTTCGACATTTTTCACGATAATTTAAAAACTATGATGCATAAAAATAAATAAAAATCTGTTTTAGAATGTACAGGTGAAGACCTTTCATATGATACCCCACTTGATATAGTCACTCACTTCGAAAGTTGAAAATACTAATTATTAGTTCATGACAACAATTTTAAACAATATTCACGGTTTTCAGATTTTTCCCCAAATGTCAGCTATAAGATCTAGCTACCTGCCAAATTTCATCATTCTAGGTCAACGGGAAGTACCCTGTAGGTTTCTTGACAGACAGACAACAAAGTGATCCTATAAGGGTTCTGTTTTTCCTTTTGAGGCACGGAACCCTAAAAACAAGAATCTTATAATCATTATCTTATAGTAAATAATCATTATCTTATAGTTTGTATTTATGTAGATTACTGAAAGGCTATACCTACTTTCTTAGATTACGTAGGTACGTTCTTATACAAATTCCTACTATAACTTAGGTACCAACCTACTTGTCTTTTATATAAATATCTACATCTTTAATCATGCATTAGCATGCAAGAAATATCAATATTCATTCCTGACTGATTAATTTCCGCCGCTGTCATCGAATCACAGCAAGATTTTCATTTACAGTGGGTGGCATGGCTTTCCTTAGATACGGTTAATTTACTAACGCTACCAGCAAAGCTCTGCCGCCAAACGAGTTATCGTTCCGGTACGATGCCATGTTGCAGCCTATTAGTGATACAGATCTGTATAACTGCCATAATCCTTCCTTTTCCAGATTACCGAGTTTCATCGAAGAATGCAACATCATTAGCCAGGTCCATACTAACTGCGGCAGCCTTGAGAGACATTGATTTACGTGGCCGATAGGTATTACTATATTATTATTAATGCGGAAGTGTGTGTTATTTGTTAGTTTGTTGGTTTGCACTTCAATGACGATTCACGTTGCAACGGAGGAACGGATCGGGGTGATTTTTTGTATGAATATAGTTAAAGACCTGGAGAGTGACGTAGGTTACATTTTACCCTGGTAAATCAAAGAGTTACCACGGGACTTTAAAATCTAAATTCACATAGACGAAGACGTGGGTATCAGCTAATCATCAGTCATCATTACTTTTAATTCCAATTTTCGAATAGCTTAGAACTAAAGTAAAAGTAGAATGTTTTTAAGATTTAATCCCTCGAATTTGTAAACAATCTGCAAAAAAATTACAGTAAGTACCTACCTATCCACTTTAATTAAGGTCTCGAAATATTGAAAGGACCTGGACTAAACATATTTAGAAGTCTCGGGAATTCCTGGCCCTTTTATAACTGATTATTCCCGGTTCCTGTTCCCGGGAGCAGGCCCTGCCCTAGAGAGCACGTCAACACCAACCGCTCTGCTAGACAAAGCAAAGCTTTCTGAGAAGCTGCCGCGCTTTGTATGGACCCTGCTTTAAACTCTCTCCAGTCTGGTTTTGTCGTAGTCCAGAACAAACCGGTATCTAATGCATTTTAATGAAAATGAACCCGTGACTTCAATGTAGGTACAAAAGCTAATTGAAATACAATGCATTCCTCTAAGAATTTCTAACTTCTGATGTTGATGAAATGTATACAAGAGTCAAGACCAAACAAGGATATTAAACTACATAAAGTTGTACAATCTTAATCAATTTCAAATACATTTATAATCATAGACTTAAAACTTTCTCTTTCCGATTGAAGTTTTTGTTTTCCATCGTAGGTAGGTACTATCGTGTCATCTCGAGTGCGATGTCAAATATCCAACTCGACATAATGCATCGACATAGGGTAGCTATATCATACATCGATGATTCGATTATATAATGCCTAAAAATTACTTCTGACGCGCCATTTGAACTCTGTGTCTTCCTTGTCAAAAGTATGAACTATACACGATACGATGGAAAACAAAAATTTCAGGGCCGCTCCCACTTTTTTAGATGCAACATCCGCCATATTATTATTTTCATTCTTTTTGACCATAACATAAATATAGCCCATGTCACCCGGACTATAATATCGATTCGATTGAGACCTCACTCATTAAAATCAGCTCAGTAGTTTAGGCGCTAAGTTGGAACATACATAAATACAAATTACAAACATAATTAGAATTCACGACAGGTTGAGATGGCAATCTGGGTATGAGGCAGGGGGACGCCCCGCACACTCGCACAGATCCAGCACTCACCCGCACCGTGTTAGGGTGGGGCTGAAATGAAATTTATTTCCACAAAGGTCTTTTCAAAAATTGTGCCAGGGACCATGAAGTAAGTTTGCAAAACCTGTATCTCAGGGTCCCCACTCTCTATTGGTACTTAGATTCTTCTGACTTTGCCGTAGTCAAGTAATAAGGTACATCAACTCTCGAGACGTCAAAAAAGAGGTGCGCTACAATCCACCAGATACATTGCAGCAATACCTTTAGTCAGACTATTAGTGCTAACTGCAACAAATGTAACGACCACCTACAAATTACAGCGCGCCGCGTGAGCCGGCTTGTTTTAAATAGAAACGGTCACACTTACACGCGAATTGCTGTGAACGTATGGCATGGAGAAGCTTACACGTCCCTTGACTAAGATAGTTAGATCACAACACATAAAGCAAATACCATACATTCTTACGTGGGGCCGCTAATTAGATCCTCTGTTATACTTCTGAAGCAATCCTGTTGCACTATTGTCGTACCTACCTACGCCTAGCACAAGCTTTAGCTTAGTTGGAGAGGAAAGGGGATATTAGATAATAATTAACAAGGCTAATATTCTTTGTAAAGAAAAAAATCTGCTAGTTGCTACACATAGCTCATGAATTCAGAAGTACGCGACAGGTCGAAATGGCAAACAGCCCCGCGCTAATCTGGTGCGGGCGAGGGCGGGTGACGTGCGGGTGTACGGAGCGTCCCCTTACCATATTTACTTACAAGAATCTTTCGTATCACTCGTATCCGATCTACTCCCATTTATTGCATTTGCTACAAAAAAGATCTAAGCAGTGACTTGAATAAGCAAGTTTAGCATAATCGGTACAATAAACATGTTTAAACATTGAGTCCATTTATATCTGCCCTTCAAAGATCCATCATGTTTGTAGGGCTTGCGTGCGGTCTGGGTGGTACGCTAAGACTGAGGCCACACGATGCATTTCCGATGCGGTGCGGCGGCGGAAATCCAATTCTGCGCTGTGGAATTCAGTATTTGATGCCTCACGGGCACTGCGTTACCGCTCCAGCAGAGAGTATGGCGTTGCAACGCACCACCCCTCCTCACCTTATCTCTCACGTCCCAAATCCGTTGCACGTGCAGTGCGGCGCCGCAAGACATCGTAACGCATTGTGTGGCATGGTACAGCAATTTCTAAGGAGGATGACGCAGAGGCATAGGGCAGGCGCCGCACCGCCAACGCAACGCATAGTGTGGCTTCACTCTAACAAAAATATATTTATTTATTCAGTGGATGGTACAACAATGGCAACGTATTTCAATGATCCCATGATTGCCTAAAGCATCGACCTGTCCGGCTCTTACGAGACCACACGGCTATATAAAACTATAGCTGATGCCCGCGACTTAATCCGCGTGGAATTAGGTAATTAACTTCCCGTGGAAACACTTTGATTTTCCAAGATTTTTATCTTGAGAAATCAAAGTGTTAGCCTAACGCACTAAAACTATGCCTAAAGGTAGCCCATGTCACTGTCCAGGTATTTTAGAGAGCGAGTGAGCGCGTGCCTGACCCTTCTCTTCTTCTATATTTATGAAAGGAAAAGCTGACTGACTGACCGACTGACTGATTGACTGATCTATCAATGTTCAATTCAAACTACTGGACGGATCAGGCTTTTTGGCATGCAGATACGAGTAGCTACCTATCACGACATAGATATGCGCTAAGAATGGATTTTTGAAAAAAACAGAGGGGTTTGAAATATAGTGTAGTCCACGTAGACGAAGTCGCGAGCATAACCTAGTTGTTTTATAAAAGCTAAAAGTTTCTCTGCGTATTTTCCCCAACACAGGGAGAAACAATCAGTGACTATAAAGTTTGGATCATGGCGCTTTCGGGAGATAACAGGTAATAAAGGTGTAAACAATCTTACGTTCTTAAAGTATAAAGTCTAATTTTTTATATTTTCTTCGGAATAGTATTAGAAATCACGTCATGTATTAAAGTTTAAAAGTTTAAGAGTCTTAGTATCGTGGCACTTGCGTAGGTAACGTGGGTTGCCACGATACTAAGAGTCTGGAAATTGGAATTCACGAGTTCGTCTAGATAGGCACTTACTTATTTTTTTTAAGAGTTTGTTCCAGTAGGTTGTTCACGTTATACTCGTATTAAACTTGCTAGGGCATTTGAGACATCTTCAGAAAACTATTTTTTTTTTAAATTACGAATCAATTAAAGGTATACCTAAAAAGCATATAAGAAATGCATTTTTGTTCCAGCTGGAAAATTTCCTTTACCATAAACGCCTTGCCACAAAACTCTTGAGATGGCGGACCACATACTGAACTTTTTATCTTCTAACCAAAGGGCATGACGAGAGCGCTTGAACGGTAAGCGCACATACTTCTCAAGTATTTAACTTAAATTATACAAAGCAAATGGTAACTTACATCGACTGTATGCTGCCAGCATTAGGTCCGGTTTTACTTATAACGCCTGGTGTTATCGTGATGTAGTACCAACTACCAACTCGTTTATTAGAATAAAAAGTCAAGCAGGTTACGCAAGAATGGTCCTGAATAAAAAGTGGTACCTTTCGACTTCTAGGAAGTTAAATGGCCTCACGAACCGGAAAGGGAATCCTGCTGGCCAGTTATAATTATATCATCTAGGGACCGCTACGGGCAGTCGTTGACCTGGCTCCCGCTCCTACCTCCAACTAACGACGAGTAGGTACTTGTGCTCTGAACATCAATATGGATATTTCTTTATTTATTATTGGCAACAAGTTTGCGTTTTGCGATAGACTGCAATCTTGCCTGATGGTTAATGATGTTCCTGTCTAATGTACCTACGTGATAAGGCAGCTAGCTCGTCAGGCCGATAATCAGTAAAGACAGGTGTTTGCTTAATTGGCTCAATCATGATTAAATTAAAATGCAGTTGAAGGAACCCAGGACGCCTGCTTGTGAGGTAAAAAAATAAAATGCCGTAGAAAGTTACAAACCAAACCTACGCTTACATTAAAGCCATGAAGGGACGCGCCAAGTTTCAAATGCCGTAAAAGGTTCCTTGAAGACAAACTTAGATGTTGGAATTCTTTCACCCTTTTATATGCAAATCTTTAACAATTTATCAAAGCAGACAGCTGAATGGATACTTTTCCTGCTGTTAGGAAAAATAAACGCTCCTAGAGCCTTGCCGAGATTTGGATCTACTTTCCATAGACGATTTGCAGTTTTATGTATATTACTAGATGGGCTAAATGATAGATTATATTTTAAGTAATTAAATATCATAAGCTGTGATAGCCTAGTGGTTAGGACGTCCGTCTTCTAATCGGAGATCGAGGGTTCGATCCCGGGCACGCCCCTCTAACTTTTCAGAGTTATGTGCGTTTTAATTAATTAAATATCACTTGCTTTAACGGTGAAGGAAAACATCGTGTGCAAACCTGCATGCCTGAGTGTTGTCCATAATGTTCTCAAAGGTGTGTGAAGTCTACCAATACGCACTTGTTTAGCGTGGTAGACTGTCGGTAAAACCATCACTCTGAGAGGAGACCCGTGCGCTGTAGTGAGCCGGTGATGGGTTGATCATGATAATTGATCTACCCATTTGATTTAAAATACTAGATGATGAAATCTTTGATTTACCAGGATAAAAATAACCTATGTGTCTCTGGGATGCAAGCTATCTCCGTACCATATTTTAGCAAAATTGAACCTTGCAAAAGTAACAGACAGACAGACGGATATATAGACCACAGTAGTTTGTTCAGTAGTAGGTACATACATATCTATTTAGCATGAGTACCAAAGCAACTACCGTGGGAACCAGAAACATCTGATAGAATTCATTAATAGCTAGTTAATTAACCTAATCTTATTATCTAGATATGCAGGCATCCGATATAATCGCACTGTAAAAACTAAGTACTTACTATAATTTCAATTAGGAGTTCAATTTCTTACAAATAGTGCAAATTTTTTTGATAAATATAAATACCTATGTGAAATACACATTAATCATTTTTATAACTGACCAGTGGATATTCGGCTTGGCCTACTACCCTTATTCTCTTATTTGTGACTATGACACTAAAAAAGAATGTACCTAATGCATTGTTTTAGTGGTTTAAAACCATCTTCGCATTATTGCCTTTCTAATGGAACCAATTTAGGGCACATCGGTTGGATGCTTTCAAAGTCTATAACGGACACAGATAGAAAATTTTGTGTGTTTTAAATATTACATACCTACCTAGATAGTTAGATATCTAGACCTACTATCTGGAAAAATAACATAATGCCTACATTACCAATTTACGGAAAAAGCCAACAACAAAAGATTAATTGAAACAAAAGACCTAGTACCACGATCAACCAATGGTCCTTAAATATCTGCTGAAAATATGTCTCGACAATAGGTTTTCACGCAATAGTTAGTGTTGTGCCGCTTATATCCAGAGCGGCTCCATGTTTTGATGTCATCTGGCTGTGAGACTACCAACACTGCGCCTTACGATGCGGGGTTACCATAGAATTAATGATTTTGGGGGTTACCAATCCAGAGCCTTGGAACTTGCGACTTGGACTGTTTCAGATTTGCAACTCTTTGAACTACTTATGTCGGTTACTCTTCTTCTATCAATCCCTGTTTTCTGATGTGATCACATCGAAATACTCCGAACGTAGCTCGCAGAATAATAAAGGCTGAGATCTGAGATCTATTAAGCCTACTTTGCCTTTGCTGAGATAGGCTAAAACGAGACGACTTTAATTATTTCTATTAAGATTTCTGCAAATCTACTTATCTCGTTTTAACTCTGTCTTATGCCCGTCTTCCACTGGCAACGGAACGTACGGACTCCGTTGAGCTCGCTTTGGTGAATTGCATAGAAGTGCTTCAACTGCAAAAGAGTGAGCGGAGAGAAGTGAAACTGTTGAAAGAGTTACAAGCTAAGCTGAGGTAGTCTGAGCAAAGTCACAAAGTGCCAAATAAAGATCTACATATAAGATCTCATCAACCTAAGCTTTCTGGACAGCTATATACGAACTTACGAAGGAGGTACCCTAGAGCAAACAATTAGATAACATAAAATTAACTATCAATAAAACTTCAATGCACAAGTACAAAGTAGCTGCGAATCACCGCGGGATTCGCACGTCGAAAATTATGGCGTACAAAATCAATTAAGCGTTTGATGGTGCCGCCCCATGAAATAAATAATTTATCCATGCGGCGTTTAAATCATGTACCAGGGTCATAAAAGTTCCAACGTCTTTATTTATTACGGTGTTAAACTATGTTGTAAGACAGGGCAACGTCTTCTAAAGTTATATAATGCACTTAGAAGCTATACGTTTCAGGTGTACCTATGGGTTTAATAAACTACCATAATATACCAGGTAGCACCCTACCAAGCGCTTCTATCATAGACTACATCGTCAGTTACCAAGGTAGGTGAGATCACAGTGAAGCTTGACAAGGGTAATTTTCATAGCTTAGAATTTATGGAACCCTTTTCCACCAAAGCTGAGTTAAGCTATCGAAACGTATTGATTGATCTAAATAATATAAAAAGAAAAGTCCTGATTCACTAACTGACTCATCAACGCCCAGCCCAAAACCCTTGGATCTGTACTGTCTCATTTCTCACAAAATGTTCTCTTATAATGTATACAAGGAACAAAGCCAGGAAACCACGGGATAGGGAATAAAGAGGATTTATATTTCAGCCAAGCGAAAAGCGACCAACAATTGTTTGATGAAACCCTGGTCAAAAATCAAAATTAAGTTCAAAAATAGCCTTCACCAAAAGAAAAGTTTGTCCGCAGATCAGTTGTTTGATAATTTACCTGTATGTGTCCCATTACAATACTAGCTTGGTAAGGACTAGGCTATTAATTAAACACCATTTGCCTTATACGATAGTAAACGTTGGCGTTTGTGTTTGCCATGGCAAATTTTCATTAATATTTATGGAGGTTCTTGTCCGAGGCATGATAATTGTGAGTATGGTGGTTACTCTTGAATATGTGCCAGCAAAAAACATATGGGTTCACAGTCTAATACATAATCATTTGGTTAAAAATAAAATAGAAAGAAACGAGCTTATGCCCGCGACTTCGTTCGCATGGACTACACAAATTTCATACCCCTATTTTATCCCTTACTTAGGGATTGAATTTTCGAAAATCCTTTATTAGTAGATGTCTACGTCATATTTAAAAATAGCCTAACCTGTCCCCGAGAGCAAGCTATCTCTGTACCAAAAGATGGGCCGTGAAAAGCTAGCAGACAGAACTACTACTATGGTATGAACTACTGGTATGAACTAGAGATTCTTTAGCTGTTTTTTAAATCAGGTATTTGAGATAATGTATCTACATATTAGGAGTTAGCCAAGACTTTTAGAGCTAGAGTGCACCACGGTAAATCTCCGTGCGTTTTTTTCCGTAAAATCTGTGAATATACCTAGGTCATTATTTTTCACATCTGTTACACTATTCATCCTCATCATCATCATCAACCCATAGACGTCCACTGCTGGACATAGGTCTCTTGTAGGGACTTCCACACGCCACGGTCTTGCGCCGCCTGGTTCCACTATTAATGTGATTCAAAGCATTGTTATTACGGAACATCCATCACGTCAAAATGTTCTCAATTAGTATTATTTTTTTAACGAATATTTTTTGTTTATAGCAAAACTACCTGTTTTTACCTTTAATGTGATTTTTTGCTTACTAGATAGGTCCTTATTAACTTTAAATTACACACACATTGAGCGTAATTTCTTAGCACATCAATCATCAGAACGAATTTTAAATATAATTTTTTGTGCAATTATTCTTGTTAATCGCGTCTGTACTTAAAATATACTTAGTTAAAACACTACACTGATCATTTGTTTTATTTATAGAAATCTAAAAACTTATTCATATTAATAAAAAATGCAAAAGTTTGTCTGTCGGTCTCTCTGTCAGCTAGCTTTTCACGGCACATCGTTTAACCGATTTTGACATTTGCTACAGAGATATCTTGCATCTTGGAGACGAACAAAGGCTACTTTTTGGTTCAGAAAATCCTACGGAAGTTTTGCGCAAACCTATATCCACGTGAATGAATTAATGGGATTCATTTAATGGGGTTCCGTGCCTAAAAAAGAAAAAACCGGCCAAGTGCGAGTCAGGCTCGCTCAATGAGGGTTCCGTACTACAGTCGTATTTTTTCGACATTTTGCAGGACAATTCAAAAACTATGATACATAAGAATAAATAAAAATATGTTTTAGAATGCACAGGTGAAGACCTTTCATATGATACCCCACTTGATATAGTTATCTCACTTCGAAAGTTGAAAATACTAATTATTAGTTCATGACCACAATTTAATTATTTTTTTGTGTGATCTAACCCTAAATTCACGGTTTTCAGATTTTTCCCCAAATGTCAGCTATAAGATCTACCTGGGGATTCCAACATCAATGATCTACCTACATGCCAAATTTCATGATTCTAGGTCAACGGGAGGTACCCTGTAGGTTTCTTGACAGACAGACGGACAGACAGACAGACAGACAGACAGACAACAAAGTAATCCTATAAGGGTTCCGTTTTTCCTTTTGAGATACGGAACTCTAAAAAGGAACCATTATAGGATCAGTTTGTTGTCTGTCTGTCCGTCTGTCCGTCGTGTCTGTCAAGAAAACCTATTGGGTACGTCCCGTTGACCTAGAATAATGAAATTTGGTTGGTAGATAGGTCTCACAGCACAAGTAAAGGAAAAAAATCACCAAAACCCTGAATTTGTGGTTAGGTACGAAAAAATAATTATTATTTTCAGCTTTCAAAGTAGGCTTCGCTTGTTAATTCTAAAACTGGTTTTTAATTATTTTTACGCATAAAAGTTATTAAATTTTTAGTGCAAAATGTCGAAAAATCGAGATAGCTTGCATTCTGAAGACAGACATAGGTTACTTTTTATTCCGGAAAATCAAAGAGTTCCCACGCGATTTTAAAATCTAATAATAAATTCACACTGATATTAAATTAAAACAAGCTTTCATGGCACACAGCATACAATAGTGACACAATTTAAACTTTCTCATAACAACGGTATAGTAGACAATAGTGTCTACATACAATGCCAACACAACTAGATAATACAATGCAAATATAATATGTTTAGCCTGTTTCGAACACTCACACGTTAATGCGTGGAAACTGTCACAAATAATAACCACATACAGTAATATGATACACTAACAATGCGCTATTACTTGGTGGATCCAAAGGAAATTCATACCACAGGCTTTAAATTGTTATTAGGTTCCAGATAATGCCCGCCAATTCATCCGCGTGGATTTTAAAAAACCCGTGGGAACTCTTATAATATGTATATTTTCCGTGATAAAAAGTAGCTTAGAATATTTGTGTATGGGATGCAAGCTTGCAAGCTAGTAGTATAATAAAAATGTGCTAGTAATCTACATGCAAATAGTTTTTTTTTTAATCCCTTGGAAACTCTTTGATTTTCCGGAACAAAAAGTAGCTTATGTCCGTTCTCCTAATGCAAGCTATCTAGGTATACGTAGGTATGTATTTATGATTTATTTATTCATTTGCTTTCATGGTTACATGAAGCCCCGTTAGGGCATTGCAAAGTTAGGTACATTAACAATACATACATGCTAAATATATAATTACATGCAAGCTACGTGTTACATTATTTTATAATAGATTTTTCCAGGTAATTATATATTCATTCAGTTTGAATCGAAATTATTTTTATTTATTGTTCGCATTATACATAGGTGTAACAATATAATATTCTGTGGCTTTGTCAATAACGGTTACGGATGAACCATTAAAAGGTAATAGACAGACAGACACAGTTCCTCATTTCTACCATTAGTATGGATTTATCAGGAATTTTATTCTTGAAAATTACATTAGGTAGTTAATGCAACAGTACTTAGCTACGTTGTGAAGCTTTTTTAATTGAAATGTAAGGAAACGTAGGTACATGCCTGAGAGTTCTCCATAGTGTTTTCAAAGTAGAATTCGAAAGCTGACCATAGATATAATTAAAAATCGGACCTGTAATATAAACTTAACTTTCAATTATAAAATTACTCTTTAACTAGCATACATAGTGAACCCATATGAATAAAGGAACAACCACATCGATAAAATAATTCCGAACTTTTTAAATCCGAGCAGAATGAACAAGTAGTCGTTCAATTAGTAACTAAATTACGATTGCACTTCAAAAATAGAACCATAAATACGACAAATCTTCCTGACAGACAGACATAATAAATAAACGTTTTAAGCGAATACCTCAAGGGATCAGTTTGGTCGTATAGCACGTCGCCGAAACAAAAGGTTTGTGATTAGGCTTACCACGATTTGCAAAATTTTACTGAGACATTATATTTGTTTTTGACAACAATTTATTTAAAGAATACTAGCCATGACTAACGTTCTCCTTTTCCCTCCAACTAAGCGTAAAGCTTGTAGTAGGAGTAAGTACGACAATAGTACAATGGGTGAGCATTGAACCGCCTACTTTTCGGATTTCATGAGTCCACTCCTTGAACCGTTGGGCTATTGAGGTTGTAAATTATACTGATTTTCGTAAAGCTTGTGGTAGGAGTAGGTACGACAATAGTGCAATACGTGGGGTTTGAACCGCCTACCTTTCGGATTTCAGTCCGCTCCTTTAACCGTTAAACTATTGAGGTTGTGAATTATAGTGATTTTCTTCTTCTAATGCCACATTCTATTGGAGGTTGGCAACCATTACTGGTCCAAATCAATAAGTAATCCAAGTTGTCGATAAGTTACTTATGGCGACATTGTTATTTGTCTAAAAATGTATGGTCTCCTCCGCTATACACAAATGGCTAGAACGTAGATAGATACCTTATACAGTTTTTTAATTACCAGACAGGAATCAGGATAGAGTATCTACTTAAAAATAGAGCAATATAAATTAAGTCTAATTGAACTTTATTCATCGCTCGCTGGCTAAATAGGTAAGCTCATACCAAACCTCTGGTGAAAATTTTTAAGCCAGAATATTTGTTTTTACCCAGACCTTCCTTTGCTCTTTATCATTATCATCGTTAGAGGATTTATTAAAGACTGTAAAATGATTGTAAAACATTAATCGAGTACAAAGAACAAAAATGTCAGCTCACTGCGTCTATTTTATTTGCTAATAAAATTGTAATTTTCGATAGAGCAGTTGAAATCATTTATGGAATTTACGACAGTCTCACGAGATCTGGTTTAGAGTTCAAAGTGTCTTCAATCCAAGATGAACGGGAATAATCCGAGTAAAGCCATAACTTATGGTAGCCCAACATACAACGTAGGATCCCGTATCGTGAACATCGGGACCCGTCGCAAATTGGTTTATTGAGATTGCAACTGCGATGTGGATTAAAAATGTTTTGTGCCACTTTGAGCCACGAGTTACGACCTCAGGCCGCAACTGGCCGCAACTGAAAGTAAGTATATCTGCCACTAGGTAAGCACGTACTTGAGATAAGTTGCGTGATATTTGTAGGTATAGAGTTACTTGGTTGCGTATTACCGTACCTATTTAAGCAATCTGTAGAAATGCTATCGCAGATATAGGTGCTATTTAATAACACATACTTATTACTTAACTAGCTGACCCAGCGAACTTCGTTCCGCCTAACAGTCGATTCAAATTTTTTTTTTTTTTAAATATCAATTCACTATCAGAAATTCTAAAATCCCCACGATTTAGGACTTCAGTATTTTCCAGCATCAGGATTGAGGAGTTAGGATCCGAAGTTCAATGATGTAGCCTATGCTTGGTACCTAAAATAATTTTGCATCATCCGCAGTTCCTGAAACATTATAGTTTAGGAGTGCTGTACCCTACATCATCAGGGTTTAAGAGTTGAGACTTGAAGTCTGAGAATAAAGTCGTTGCTTGGTACCTACAATATGAATTCACTATGAACACTTCCTGAATCTTGATAACTCAGGCGGGCAGTAACCCTGCAGCATCTGGATTAAGGAGTTGAATCCAGAATTTTTATGTGACCACCACGAAAACTTTTTTTGTTGATTAAAAAAAATTTTGCAAATCGGTTCAGAAATCTCGAAAAAATCGATGTAGAAAAAAGAACCACCTCCTTTTTGACAGTCGGTTAAAAGCCGATGACCTTGAAATATTTACGGAACAATTTTTAAAATATCCCCTTTCTAACAAAAAAAGAATAAATGAAATCGGACTACGCGTTAATGAATTACAACTCAGTATACATTTTAACTTTCATCCCCTCTCCTACGGGAACCATGCTGAATTTCGGGATAAAAAGTATCCTATATTCTTCCTCATAGTATGACCTCAAATCGTACCAAGTTTCATTGGAATCCATTCAGTAGTTTCAGCGTGATGCGCGGCCGTGATACAGACAGACAGACAGACAGACAGACAGATAGACAGACAGACAGACAAAAATGAAAAAAATTACAGTTTTGGGTTCAGTATCGATTATAGAGTGCCCTCGAAAAAAAAATTTCAAAATATCTTCAATGTACAGAATTTGACCTGTTACAGTTTTATTATAAGTATATGTACAGAATTTGACCTGTTACAGTTTTATTACAAGTATTGATGATATATCATTTTATACCTACACAGTAGAGGTGTCAAAAAATAATGTACCTAATAAATTTATTAAATATATAAATGTATTCAAGATATTCGTTTTTAGATTAAAACAAAATTGAATACAATATATAATAAGTAGTGAAAATTTGAGAAAATCCTTCCTAAAAAATAACTCAGGCGTTCGATCTTTGATACGCCGCGCGCGGCGCGACCGAGCGACGATATTAGATTAAAATATATTAGGTAGGTACAGCTGAATACAAATATCGTCGCGATTCGACGGTGAATAATTATTACATCGAATTTTCGTATTGGCCTGTTACATGTTGACTGTGATGATACGAGTATGCGGCTAGTATTTTTATCATTTTGTTTGTTTCGTAATAAATTTTGAATGCAGTTTTATTTATTTGTGAACTTGAGTGTCGATAAATATTTAATGCGAATAATTGTAATGTAGATTAGGCAAAATAATGTAGATTAGGTACATTTTTGTGTTGTGATAGATTTGTGTCGCGCGTTAATAATACCTATTATAGTAGATTTGTTTTTTTTGGAAATACTTGCGTCATTTTATAAATCGTATGAGAAAATGTTTTTCAAAGTGTAGGTATTATCATACATTTAAGTATTATAGGTAATAGGTTAGGTACGTGAAGTGGCATTGTTCTTTTTAGAAATCATCATCATCATTTTATAATTCGTATGATAATAAATATAGTAGTTACCTACTAAAAAGATTTTTTTATAGGTAACTAGGTAAACTTACCTACCTATTGCATTGTAGGTATCTACTTGACATTGCTTTATCGTTCTACTTGTTTTTATTTTTACATACATAGGTAGGTACTAGGTACTGTAGTCCGCGACAGGTTGAGATGGCAATCGGGGTATGAGGCGGGGGTGACACCCCGCACACCCGCACGTCACCCTCGCTCGCCCGCACTGGGTTAGCACAGGGGCCGTGCGGGTGTGCGGGGCATTCCCTCCCCGATTGCCATTTCGACCTGTCGCGAAGGTATGGATTGGGTACTTATTAAGAGTAAAATTTAAAATTTAAATCAATCGAGTTAAATACAAGCTATACCCTAGTTCTCGAACTTATTGACGGTTATGAGAAAGTTGTTTTTTGTCATATTCTTGCTCAGTATAATTCATAGATTGCTAAAATGCTGTTTTCTGACGTATGTCAATAAGGTCGAAAATCGCTTGCACCCATTTTTCTGCTTGCGCCTCACGGTTCAAGCAATTTTTTTTTTGTAACAAAATAATGTAACGTTAATAATTATTAAATATTTGTCTGTAACACGTGATAATATTGTGATACACACATGAACCTGTATTTGACACCTCTACTACACAGATACCTCTACACATTAGTTTGCAGATATATAGACAAATTCTACGAAAACATTATTTTTTTCAAACACAAGTTAGCCCTTGACTGCAATCTCATCTGGTTGTAAGTGATAATGAAGTCTAAAATGGAAGTGGGCTAACTTGTAAGGGGTATGGCAGTTTTTTATTAAACCCTTCACACCCTTTTCTCCCACACGGCATCGTACCGGAACGTTAAATCGCTTGGCGGCATGGTTTTGCCGGTAGGGTGTTAACTAGCCACGGCCAAAGCCTCCCACCAGGCAAAATTAAAACCACATTTTTAGCGTCCTTCCATTCTACAATACCACCTTACTATACGTGCCTAAATTAGGAGATAAATATTAAAAATATAAAAACTGAAGAATGCTCATCAACAATATCGATTCACTATAAAAATGTAGGTACGTACAAAGCGTATCGCTATGTTATATACGGTCCGAACTAAATCCGGCGTAAATCTTTTACAAAAGGAGGAAAAATTATTCGAACTGACATGCTACTTTGTTAGTTGAGAGATTGCAGAGTTCAGATTATACAAAACGTCCATGTAATAAAGGGTAGCTTGTCAAAACATGGCCAGAATACTAAGTTGACTCAGATAGGCATTTGTCCGATCGCCGACGATTAGCGAGGAACGAGTTAAGCTAAAAACTATAAACGAGAGAGAGCAACGAGAAGCGAATGTTTTGTTGGAATAGTTTTATCGCTGCACTATGAACGAGTGTGACTGGCGATTACTCGGGCCGTACACACTTACCTATAATAATATAATCCCTGCACAAACTGCGCGAGTGTTTTAGCCGTCAAGAGAACATCGCTGAGCGAGTTTTTTTCTTTGGTAGCGCTTGTCACTGCGACAAACTAGTGGAGATATAGTTCTTGCTGACCTAATTCTACATAATATATTGATGTTGCCTATACAGCACAGTCAGAAATCAACGATTTGATTAATATAAGTCAGAATATTTATTTTCATATTTCATCACAATTAAAAGAAAAGTATATATATTTACATGTAGAAAAAATTTATAATTACAAAAAATATACGCCGTCCAAATGGTCATTTATGGGGGATTATTCAAATTAACTAAAAATATAAATATCTCTTTTATTGTTTTGTTGACCCTGAATCACTCGTTGATTGTACGTTTCTTAAGCGAGAAAATAGTATATAGCTAATCGCTTCCTCGTTAGCGGTGGAACAAGTGCCTAAACATCGGGAAACGGTCGGATTGTAGATATAATTTGTTCAGTCAGTACATCTCGTCATTAATGGTTAAAAATACAACTAGGCTAAAATATGTGAAACATTATTTTTTAATAACAGTTTTTTATCTGCTGTTTGAGTTATAGGTAAAAAGTTCAATTCATTCATACACAAATATCCAAATAAAAAATACCTATGATTTTTTAGAATAGAATAGAATATGTTTTTTATTTCATGTAAACTTTTTACAAGTGCTTATCAATAGTCAGGTAGTTTTAATTTATCACTGGTTCGGAATGCCGTTCCTACCGAGAAGAACCAGCAAGAAACTCGGCGGTTGCTCTTTTTGAGGTCAGCGGGAGAAGTGGTGAATGCTAATGACGCCCATAACATTGCCATCACTTTTTGCATGCATGATGACCAAGACCACAGCCAATGCGACGAAGAAGAAGATGATGATTTTTTATATCCACAAAATATTAATGACGAATGACCTACCAATGTACATTGTGCGTACCTCTTGAATGCCAAATAAATTTTTGTCTGCCCTTACGTGAACTTTGAAATTAAATCAACTCATTGTTTTTTAGGGTTCCGTACCTCAAAAGGAAAAACGGAACCCTTATAGGATCACTTTGGTGTCTGTCTGTCTGTCAGTCAAGAAACCTACAGGGTACGTCCCGTTGACCTAGAATCATGAACTAATAATTAGTATTTTCAATTTTCTAAGTAAGATAACTATATCAAGTGGGGTATCATATGAAAGGTCTTCATCTGTGCATTCTAAAACATATTTTTATTTATTTTTATGTAGTAGTTTTTGAATTATCCTGCAAAATGTCGAAAAATACGACTGTACTACGGAACCCTCATTTCGCGAGCCTGACTCGCACTTGGCCGGTTTTTTATTTTTTTTGTAAGTTAGTAAGAAAAAGCATAGTACAAAATTTAGCATGCAAAGTTGGTCTTGATACTGCTTATCTTCGAATATTTTGTGCCTCAAATCGTATCTGTAAAGAACCTTTTAAGCTTTTTTCAATGCCCGAACACATATCACAGTAACGACCACTCAATACTGGATTGTAGATTCAATTTATACTGACCACATGGCATTTTCTCTTTTAATCTCGCACAATGTGGTCCGACTCTTTATGAAGGCGTTTATTTTGTAATTGAGTGCAAATACGAGTACAACGTCACTTGCATAGTCTTTTAAGAAAGCTGTATTGTGTACTTTTATTAACAAACTAAAGTACAAGAACAATTATTTCTTTGAGTTCGAAAATGTTCTTGTACTATTGAGATTTTGTTAAGCACGCAGTGCGACCCTGTCCTGTTCTACAATCAACGAAATATATTTTTTAAATTACCAAGCTTCCGGACCTTCGAAACTATTGTTTTATGGTAAACATGGTAAACTCGCTGATCCTGCAACTTCGTTCGCGTGGATTTAGGTTTTTAAAAATCCCGTGGGTACGCTTTATTTTGCGAAAAAATCACGTGGATTTGTTGCTCCGTTGCGGCATGATTGAAGCATGAACCAACAAACAATCACACTGTAGCATTTTAAAGTATTTTATGGGCAGTGCTGTTTTCATATTTTTACGAGTTCATAAATTTCAGTAGGAATGTGTGGCTCTTTGGCCACTTTAGTCAATATTATAATAGCATATGGACAGAAAATGATCAAACATAATCTAATCTTATATCAGTAAGTTTTCTACCTATAAAACTAGCTTGTCAGCTAGTCCTACGACTATCTAAACAAGAACCTTGTAGGTGGATCTGCTGCAAGGAATATCTTAAAATAAATATACAGATGATTTCCTTTTCTTAGCCACAAAAAAAAGAAAACCAAATTGCTTATTGACGTTCATCACAATTTACCTCCATTTATTTCTGCTCATTGGCTGTGTTTAAGACAATTATGATAAATACAAGTCCGTACGCGAGTAAATACACACTTCGGGATGTCGTTCTTCTCTCGTAAATTGCCTACGACAATTTAATAAACACATCAAGACACAAATATGCTTTTTCAATAGCTTTAGATTGCATCGGGGTGCAATAATTTGATTCTGTTGTGTTCACTGTAATTTTCGTCTGTGAAGGCTATATTTGATCGGTTTATATCTGGGTACGTAAATACAACTGGGTACGTAATTAACGAGATCATACTAATTGGTTAAAGTTTACTTATAGACTAACTAGCTTAAGCTCGCGACTTCGTCCGCGTGGCCTACACAAATTTCAAACCCCTATTTCACCCCCTTAGGGGTTGAATTTTCAAAAATTCTTTGATCCCCCTTTCTTGAGCTTCTTTGAGCCCGATCCGTCCAGTAGTTTGAGCTGTGCGTTGGTAGATCAGTCAGTCCGTCAGTCACCTTTTCCTTTTATATATTGAGATAAGTATAAAGCAAATTAATGTTTGATTGTATACTGGGTAAAAAGTAATGTACCTACGATTAATGACATAGATTAAATTGGAGTAGGTCAGGTATAAGTAAATATAAACACAGAGAACAGGGTGTTTTATCCGCTATAGGTTGATTTTTCTAAGCATACCATTATTAGCATATCATTTTTTACGATTCTCAAAATTCTAAATATCTTCCTTGTCACTGTCTAACACTCACTTGCATCAGATCGAATCGGATTCGGATTTTTATAAGTTAAAACCATGTTAAAACTTGATTTTTTGTCCGAGTTAATGTTGTAAGTGATCGCTTTTATATTTCAGGCAACGGTATTGGTGATGAAGTGAAGCATAAAATGATTTCCTGTGGCCAGATTATGATGCAGCTTGTTCCCACAATAAGGCAGGTGATTCGTTAAAAAAACTAATTGTACATTTTGTGGTCGCGCTTCGACGTGCTTTTAAGTAGGCATAATTTCATTTTAAAAATTCTTAGTTTTTGTCAGAACGAGATATTTTAAATAATTCGGTATACCTATGTATGATAAATGTAATTTAAAGTAACACATTATTTTTATACTTTTGCTACGGATATTCTCATTTCTGATTTGATCACGTAGAGAAATTCAAGCGTAGCTGTCTCCATCGCCCACTGAGTGACTCTGAGCTTTCTTATGAGTCCTATATAGTTACGTTACCTCCCTGGCGCAGTGGTAAGCGCTGTGGTCTTATTGGTGGGAGGTCACGGGCTCTATTCCCGGCAGGGGTTAGGAATTTTATAATTTCTATATTTCTGGTCTGGTCTGGTTGGAGGCTTCGGCCGTGGCTAGTTACCACCATACCGGCAAAGCCGTGCCAAAGCAAGCGATTTAGCGTTCCGGTACGATGCCGTGTAGAAACCAAAGGTGTACCTATGGGTTTATTAAAACTGCGATACCCTTCCAGGTTAGGCCGCTTCCATCTTAGACTGCGTCATCACTTGTATCGGAATAATAAATCCATGGCATCACTGGCAACATGCATTGTTTGAAGACTTTGGTCTTCAAGCACTAAGAAATTTTGAATGAGAAGACTAAAACATAATAAAAGCCTAAAACATAATAAAGCTGGATTCGCACACAGCTAGTGTCGCAGAACAGGGCTCGTATTAAAATGCTGTTTATCTGGACACGAGCATCTTGTTCGTTAGCGCGGCCGAGTATGAACCCACTATCGGCGTTAGACGCAATAGCACAGTAACTCCACATTGTTTATTTCTACCTCGCGGTTCTGGTGTAATATGAAACATTAAAAAACTATTTTCAAACGATTTCTTGTACTAAGAATGTGAATATCTCGTAGGTCGAAACCGACGCTAAGCATTTTTAATAAAATATGCGCAAGATCATACCAGAAGATGACACTGGTGTGACCTCTACTCTGGCATGCACTTCCGACCCTCTCGCGGCAATGATTTGTTTTGTGGCATTGCAAGAAACACGCATAATAATAGCTACATTGCCCAGTGTTATTATTCAAAGTACAATTCGCTATAATATTACATTTTTGTCCCCGTGTCCAGTTCTCCAGCCAAGGTAGAGTCGTTTACCCGTCTGTCTTGAACGGACGGACGTATCAAGAGATACTTTTCTAGACAGTAAGTTGTGATAATATTACTAGAGCAACAATGCCCCGCATGTAAACTTAAAACTGACTACACCGCATAGGTATATGAACTGATACAAGTTACATGTTCACCAATCGTGCTTTTTAGTACCTACCATTCAATAAATTGGGGGTTGGGCCTGATTTTAATATCTTCCAATAATATCGCTTTATTGTTATGACACGATCACTTACGTCAATGTACCTGCTTACAGTAACCGGCAAGAAATATTGTAACATCGACCTTTAGAATGAGATTTCGGCTTTGTAGAGCGTTGTCTCTGTCACTCATACCATGTGTCGTTTTGTCAGTCTCAACGACAGAGACAACGCTCTACGAAACCGCTCATTCTTAAGATCACAACAATTGAAAATGTATTAATGAATGCAGAGTCTCGCTACAGGACTTTCGATTGGTTAAAACTTACAACTTGCAACCTAGTGGTTGAAATATGGTTAAAATGCAGTGTGGTAACAAGATTATCAAAAATTCTGCAACCACAATTCCAATATTATTGTTTTCTTAACGTTTGATGTATTAGGTCTGCTGCTCCATGGTCGACTCCATGTGCCCAGCTAATTCTTGTTTTCTCGTACACTGACATTTGCATTAGACACGTTACATATCATGCTGTTCCATCAACTAACGCCTAGTTAAGCATAAATACGTTAAGGCCATTGCATTCGCTAATGACAGTTGCCGTTTCACCTTGAAACTAGCAATTTTTGTTTTGGCGTTTGGTTTTGGCGCAATTTATTGACATTTGATCAGCTGATACTAATTACTAACACGCACTTTTAGTACTTTAACGTACTAGGGTAAAGGACTCCAGTAAATGAACGAATACGAAACCTCGAAAAAATCGGTGTACATACATTTAAAAAAACGGGCCGAATTGAGAACCATCTCCTTTTTGGAAGTTGGTTACTAAATGCGAAAGTGTATCTGTCTGTCTGCTAAGGCTAATTTTTAACCCGTAAAATTAGAGAGTTCCCACGGGATTTTCAAAAAGCCTAAATCCACGCCCACGAAATCGCGGGCATCGTTTAGTATTTTTTTATTATTTTGTGTATCTATATTATAGTCATAAATTATTTAATAATCAAAAAGAGCAAAAATAATGCGCGGTATTAATTATTGTTATACTTATATTCTTTTATTTAACAGGAAAACTTACAGCTAATTGGAAAAGTAAATTGATAAGAACAGAAGAAAATTGAAGCTGATGACAAGTTTCACAAATAGAATTTATATAAGACTAGCTTATGCTCGCGACTACGTCCGCGTAGACTACATAAATTTCAAACACCTATTTCACCACCTTAGGAGTTGAATTTTCAAAAAATCCTTTCTTAGCGGATGCCTACGTCGTAGATAGATAGAAATACTTTATTGCACATAAAAAATATTACATAACATGACAAAGAAACTAAAACGAAAAAAAGATTGTATGCAAAGGCGGCCTTATTGCTCACAGCAATCTACCAGGCAACCTTTGGTGAAAGGAGAAACTAGGTGTGTTGGATAGTACTTACACGCAATACAGAAAAATGAAGTAGTATAAAACAATATAATATAATTAATTAATAAGTACCTAACTATTTCAGTAATACATACATAACTATCATACATATACATATCTATTATAAATATCAATATATATACAATCCATAATAGTAATATATATATATATATTACTCGACTACGACGACGATAGGTATATACCTATCGTCGTCGTAGTCGTAATAGCTATCAGCATGCCAAATTTCAGCCCGATCCGCCCATTAGTTTGAGCTGTGCATTGATAGATCAGTCAGTCAGTCAGTCAGTCAGTCACGTTTTCGTTCTATATATTAAAGATCAAAAAACAAAAAAAAACTCGACTGAGGGAGAGAGAGAATAGAGGCAAAAGTAGTAAATGTTTGTCGTATACCGTCAATTGTAACACCTACAGTTGACGATTGATTTTTAAAAAACCTAATTCTACGCGGACGAAGTCGTAGGCATCACCTAGTAGTTTATAAGTCACTTAGGACCTTTGTAAACAGCGTCATACTTACTCATAGGCGAGCAAAATCCGACATGATTTTATTCCGAACGTAGAGGGCTGGCAAAACACCCGACATTTCTTGTCGGCGCCAACATAAAATCGGTTTTAGTCAAGCGTGCATCATATAAAATGTTCTGCCACTGGAACATCCGATTAAAATCCGGGCCCGACAACCGACAAGTGGGAACCGACTCTTACGGAAATAATCGACTGTGATAGACAAACAGACGGAAGGACGGAGCAAATCGAACCATAAGGGTTCCATTTTTAGGGTTCCGTAGCCAAATGGCAAAAAACGGAACCCTTATAGATTCGTCATGTCTGTCTGTCTATCCGTCCGTATGTCACAGCCACTTTTTTACGAAACTATAGGAGCTATACTGTTGAAACTTGGTAAGTAGACGTATGCTGTGAACCGCACTAAGATTTTCACACAAAAATAGAAAAAAACAGTAAATTTTGGGGGTTCCCCATGGTTAGAACTGAAACTGAATAATTTTTTTTCATCAAACCCATACGTGTGGGTTATTTCTTTTTTCAGTCTTTAAAAATGAAATTGAAGTTTCTAATATAATTTTTTTCCAAACTGAATAGTTTGCGCGACACTTCCAAAGTGGTAAAATGTGTGTGTGTGTGTGTGTCCCCCTGTTACTTCTAAAATACTAGAATGATGAAACAAAAAAAAAATATGATGATATTACCATGAAAGTTTGCTTTCACCGAAAATTGGTTTGAACGAGATCTAGTAAGTAGTTTTTGATTTATCGTGCAAAATGTCGATAAAATACGATTGAAGTACGGAACCCTTAGTGCGCGAGTCTGATTCGCACTTGGCTGGTTTTTGCGATTATGGTACGGAAACCCTTAAAAACTCTTATTCATAAAAATTTGTATCAGCTGGTTTAATTCCTGGTAGTTTTTATTTATGGTAAAAACCTGTGATTTGTTCATTCACTTGAGTCTTTTACCTTAGAACCTGATTAAACCGACCGCCCCATATCGAAACCCAGTAAATGACATTTTTTGAAAAATCGTTATCTTATGTCATAATTCTTACTTCAATAGTATCTCCCATTATTGTAAGGAAAACATCATTAAAATCTATACTTCCACATCCATATCTATACTCCATACCTACTTAATATTATAAATGCGAAAGTGTGTCTGTCTGTCCGTCCGTCGGTCTGTCTGTCTGTCTGTCTGCTAGCCTTTCAAGGCCCATCCGTTCAACCAATTTTGACGAAATTTGGTACAGCGATAGCTTGCATCCCGGGGAAGGACTTTTTACTTTTTATCTCGGAAAATCAAAGAGTTCCCACAGGATTTTAAAAACCTAAATCCACGCAGACGAAGTCGCGGGCATCCTCTGGTTTTCCATATAACAGAAATTTTGATACCTCTAAAGTCTAAACCTACAGTACGCGACAGGTTGAAAAAATGGTAATCGGGGAGGGAACGCCTCGTATACCCGCACAGCTCCTGCGCTAACCCGGTGCAGTCGTGCGCCTTATGACGTGCGGGTGTACGGCGCGTCCCCTTGCCTTATATCCCGATTACCCTCTCAACCTGTCGCAGGCTATATATAGTAAGTACACCTTATACAATAAGAAAACCAATTCAAAAGCCTAGTAAGTCGCTGTGACCATTTTAAAAACATAACCCATGATCTGAAATCCAAATCAAAACAGTAAAGACGTTTAATAATGCATTAAAAGTAAGAATAGGAAAGGCAATAAGCTCTATAGTACGCGAGATGAATGATGAGAAAATGACAGATGGAAATCGGGGTATAAGGCAGGGGGTCGCCCCGCACACCCGCACAGCCCCCACGCTAACCCGGTGCGTGATAGCGCGGGTGACGTCCCCACCCCGATTGCCATCTCGACCTGTCACGTACTATAGGTACATGTTAAATGTTTGCAAGGAAAATACTTTGCATACAATAATGTTTTTTCTGCATTATTTAACAAAGTCTAACTACTAGAAAATCTACTGAAAATACTTAGTCTTAAAATAAAATAAATTAAATTATCTCCCTGCGATCTCGTCTGATGTCGTTTACAGGGTTTGGATTTTAGGCAGCCGAAATGTCACTGTTGACGCTATCAGAAGACCTAAAGCTTACGCTAGAACACAGAACTGTCATAATTCGTGTTCACTTAACCTAACGTCTCTCAGAGAGCTGAGAGAGAGAGAGAGAATAAATCTTTTTCTTATAATCCATACTAATAGTATAAATGCGAAAGTGTGTCTGTCTGTCTGCTAGCTTTTCACGGCCCAACAGTTTAACCGATTTTGATGAAATTTAGTACAGAGTCAGCTTATATCCCAGGGAAGGCTACTTAGGCTACTTTTTATCTCGCAAGAGTTCCCAGGGGATTTTAAAAAACCCAAATCCACGCGGACGAAGTCGCGGGCATCATCTAGTTTTAAATATCATTTTAATTTGAAATAGCCTTAATAATTATTATAAAGGCTTCAAGTTAACAGGTTATGCCAGATGCTTTCAAATTATTATTTTTTTCAAAATTTAAGAAGAAGAAGAAAGGCATAATCGTTATCATCATCATCATCATCAACCGACAGACGTCCACTGTTGGACATAGGTCTCTAATAAGGTCTTCCTCATGGCACAGTCTTTCACCGCCTGAATCGAGCGGCTCCCTGTGACTCGTTTGATTCGTCTGTCCACCTAGAGGGGGTCTTCTAACGCTGCGCTTTCAGGTGCGAGGTCGCCATTCCAGTACCTTGGGAATTGGGATCGTATTTTGTAAATATATATTGGCTTTTCGAATTACGAGCGCTCATTACCACTTGAAATGAAATGAAATTAAATGAAATGAAATTCAAATATGGATCTGACACATAGGTATAATACTTACTTAGAAAATATTACTGTCTGTCAACATAATCTATGACAACCTCACAACTAGTACGTAATACTACGATAATTTTAAAATAAATTTGAGTAGTGAGCAGGCTTCATTTAGAGATAAATAAATCCCTATTTTATTATTCAACCATTACCAGTACATATAAACACAACTTTCATTCAAAAATAATAAGTTTATAGCGTAATTTTACGAAGAAATGGTGGCGCGCAGCTCCACCCGCCATGACAGCCAAAAGGCTACTGCAAATACTGACGGCATTTAGCGCCTGCAAGAAAATGAATAATTTCCGTTCGTTTTAGATTATTTAAGAAATGAAAAACATTTAGTTTAAAACCAATAATTTAAAATGATAAGATAACCTAAACATATTGTTTTGTGATGGTTTGAATTTAACACGTTAAGCCGTTAAAGAAAAAAACAACAAAACAAGTTGATGATAGCAATGTTTTCAACATCAATTCTTCAAAAAACGGGATAATTTGAACAAATGTGATATAGGTCATTATGATCTTCACAAATTGAAGTTTTTTATTACATGTATTTAATAGCTGTTAATGCTTTAGGAAAGAAAATCTTTTTCTTCAAATTTACAGCATTTTCGCGATTTGACACTTCCTTTCCCCTTAAACAAGAATGGCGCGGAATTTCTTGTATGTAGGTACGAGTGTAAATAAAATTGCAGTGTGTAGTTAGTTGTACCTACTTTACCTAATGATACCTATCTAGATTAAATAACATCAGATTCTTGTTGTAATTATTTGTTTCTGTTTTAAGTAAGTGGGTATTTACGGTCAAATTCTGTCACATGTGTACAAATATTATAAAGAGGTAAAGTTTGTAATTTGGTTTGTATATCTCCGAAACCACTCAAAAATTCTTTCACTGATACCTAGCTACATTTTCCGAATTTCACATTCCTATCATTATCATAATATACCTACCGCATAGGCCTAACTACCTACATAGTTTAGTTTTTGAGATAGACCACAAAAATGGACTAAAACTGACAATTTTTCCCCCATTTCTTTATTTTTAGGGTTCCGTACCTCAAACGAAAAAAAGGAACCCTTATAGGATCACTTTGTTGTCTGTCTGTCTGTCCGTCTGTCCGTCGTGTCTGTCAAGAAAACCTATAGGGTACTTCCCGTTGACGTAGAATCATGAAATTTGAGGTAGGTCTTATAGCACAAGTAAATGAATGAATCTGAAAACCATGAATTTGTGGTTACATCATCAAAAAAAATTAAAATATGTATTCACGAAATTTATCGTGAACACATTTTTAAAATCTATGTATATGTGATTTGATAAATTAATTTGAATTAATCAAATCACATATATTCAAATTAATTTGAATTTTCCAATTCACATATAGATAGCGCTGTTGTCATTATCTTGCAGTGTTGCACATAAAAATGTTAAAATATCTTACACGATAGTACGAAACCCTTTGACTCGCACTTGGCCGGTTTTTTTAGATAAAAACAAATCGTTCTCTACTCAATAACCTACATGCTAGGGTAAGAACAAAAATCTCCCAGCTCCTTTTTTTTGGGTCAATGTTGTACACCAAATTTCAGGTACTTATCGCATTTCGTCTACGAGCTAGAGACCCATGACACGCGGAACAATAGGCAGACAGCACAGAGTGATATTAATAGTGCTCCGTTTTATCCACTTACCCTTTGGGTACGGAACCCTTCAAAATTCAATCACACAAAGTATAAAATAGCATATTATAGGAGCGCACTGATAGCATATTAGAGGAGCGCACAGATGACTTCTTTGCCGCAATGCGGAAGAAGTCATCATCACTGCTGACAAGGCTGCGCAGTGCGCTCAAGTTCCAACCGCATCCTCAACATGTTTGCGAGTAAGATGGACTCACCAATGCTTGAACACATTATTCAAGTGTTGGTGAGGCCACAATAGTAATTATTGTAAATGTTTTAAATCGTTTCTTTTCCCCCTACATTATTACTAACAATAGTTATTTAAGAATTAAAATTGTCTACTAACATCTTTTAGGCCTCGAAAACCTCAGCTATTGTGTGTACCGAAATCAAATACAACCTACGCCCAAAATTCCATAATTTTACGCCTGGCGCGAACCTATAATAAAATTTACTCAGACTTCGACCTTTTTCACCTGTCCAAAATGCAATTAAAAAAGGAAATAATTAAACTGCATCGGAAAAATAATAATATGTAACTGATAATAATTATACTAGTATCTATAATAGTACATAAATCCGCATAATATCATAACCCACAAGCACGCACTCACGCATACTCTCTCTCCCACACACAAACACACACCCACACACACACAGACACACATACACTCACACATACACACACACATACATATGTTGTGAATCACCTACTAGGTATTTTAACTAGTTAATTGACTTTTATATTTTCATATTATTATATTATTGTAAAGCTTGTTTAAATTATTAAACGTACTGTTATAAATTTATAATTAATATCTATTTAAGTAATCTGTAAAAAATTGTAATCCTATTTGGCCTTATTTTCAGTCTGTTATTTTGTAAAATTATATTGTATATATCGCTGTTGATTGCAAAAAACGAATAAAATAAAATAAAATAAAACTGAGCCCTAGTTGCTTTAAATAAAGATTTATTTATTTATTTAATATTTATAAGGTACAGTTTACGAATCAAAACGACACTATTTCTAAAAATAAAACATGACACACATAGGCAATCCGGCCGTTTTGATACTGTTTTTATTAATTAATTCTAGACTTGTTTGATTTATACTTACCTGAATCTTTAAACTAGTTACCGAGAAACTTATTTGTAATTTGACCGTTAGTAGGCGTCATTTATAATCAATTCATATATTATGTATACCTACCAATAATATAATATTATATGTATCTATATATTTCAAGAGCGGTGATAGTCGAGTGGTTCAGACGTCGCGGCTGGGTGGTGGGTGGTTCGATCCCAGGCACGCACTCTAACTTTTTCGTGTCATGTGTGTCTTACGCAATTAATAAATCACTTGCTTTAACGGAAATAAAATGTCATGATAAAACCTGCATCCCTAAGCCGTCTCCATAATATTTTCCGCACTTGGCCAGCGTGGTAGACTATGGCCAAACCCTTATCATTCTGAGAGGAGACCCATGCTCCCAAGTAGTACCCAAGTAGTAAGCAGGCGATGGGTTAATAATGGTGATGATCTTAATACGTCAAGTTCATCATAAATGGCTTAGTAAATATGTACCTACAAAACCTCGAGTATAGCGAGGTATGATTAGAAACATCGATATAGTATACCTCATACTTTTTTTTACACATTTTGATTTTATTTAGGACTAGCTGACGCCCGCGACTTTGTACGCGTGGATTTAGGTTTTTAAAAATCCCGTGGAAACTCTTTCATTTTCCGAAACAAAAAGTAGCCTATGTCACTCTCCAGGTCTTAAATTATACCCATGCAAAAAATCACGTCAATCCGTTGCTCCGCTGCGACGTGATTAAAGGACAAACCAACCAAACAATAAACCAATAAACCAACAAACAAACACACTTTCGCATTTATAATAAGGGTACTGTTTTAAAAAGGGATACACAATAATTCTTTTAAATAAACTTAAATCTAAATTAAAAGTGAAAATCTATCTATCTATCTATCTACTTTGTATGTACTAGTATCGATATCCTATACTAATACTACAATATTAGAAACGAGCAAAGAACTTGATTCCCAAGAAATTGATCATGCGAACGATTAAAGTGCACGCCGTCAATAATCGATCTTATGCCATTAAACAAATGACCACATGGGAGAGCCGTCTTGCTATAAAATTACTTGTTCCGCGTGAGGTTGCAACATCTTTTTATAGGCACTAGTCACTACCTACCACTCAAGCTTAGAAACCTCTCCCAATATGGGAGGCATAAATAATTATAAAATTACCTACTAAGTAAGTATTTTTGATCAAAGAGAAACATTATTTTATAACACGAGACCTTAAGTCATCATCATCATAAGCAAACCATCGCAGGCTTACTACTGAACACAGCTTAGAATAAGAAGGATTTGGCCATAGTCTACAACGCTGGTGTGTTTTGGTGGATTGGCAGACTTTACAAACTTTTAAGTACATTATGGAAAACTCTGAGGCATGCAGGATTCTTCACGATGTTTTCTTTCACCGCTAAAGCAAGTGATATTTAATTACTTAAAACGCGCATAACTCCGAAAAGTTAGAGGCGCGTCAGGACTCAGGATTGAATCCCGGATCCCACGACTAGGAGGCCGACGCGACGTCTTAACCACTAGCGCTACGCCTTTTGTCAAACATTAGATATACAGTCCGGGACAGGTTGAGATAGCAATGGGGTATGAGACGAGGGGACGCCCAGCACATCACCCGCGCTCGCACGCACCGGGCCACCGCGGGGGCTGTGCGGATGTGCGGGGCGTTCCCTCCCCGATTGCCGTCTCGACCTGTCGCGTACTATAAGGTAGGTAGGTGTTTCCTAATGAAAATTAATAGGTACTTAGGTTTAAATAAATATTTTGGTACTTAACTAAATATTTGGTAGGTACAAGTCGAATGAAAAGAATAGAGTCCATCGTGATCGATGGAAATTCGTAAGATTTTTTTAAATAAAAAACTTTTTTTTTTCGCTTTAGGATACTAACACTGATACTGTTTATCAAACCCTCGTAGATTAAAATCGTTTACGTCAAATCCCTTACGTCCTTGCTAAAAGAAGTCGGTGCGCGCGCGCGGAAAAACTAGTATGGAAAACTAGATTTCCACGTTGAAGCGTTTAGAACGATTAGGCCGAGTTTGTTGATACGCTATCAGCTGTTCAAGCGCAGTCCGCCATAGTATTGCGCCTCGGACGCATGCGCACAACGCTCATCCGCGACTTCCGACGTCGCAGACGCATCCCTAAAACACAACACTCAGACATTTTCATTATCTTCATATTTAAACATTAATCATCACATAAAATATATTTATTAAAATGGATTATAATTAAAACGCGATGTCACGTGGCACGCGGAAATTTGTTCGAGTGACAAAATTTTTACTTGCTGGCGTAACAATATTTTGTGTAAGTTGGATAGCCAGTGTCAACGAGTGGCATTCGGGGCTCAGATGGAGTGGACAGCGAGTGCAAGAGAACCAGTCAACTATGAGAACCATAGTTGGTTACTCGGCAGCCAAGCAAGCTGAGCTGGACAGGGCCTCGCCGGTGACCTGCAACCGGCTCCCGGCTTTCCCGAATATATCTTTTATTGTAAGCATTTATCATGAATTATATTTTTAAAATAAAATTAATTTATTTAATTAATTAGAATTAAATTTTATTTTAAAAATAAAATTACCAGTTTTATATTAAAAACAAAAACATTTTTTTAGGTATTGACTTTGCTTCGTTTTTAAAGTATGATATTTTTATTTAAGTATACCGTTTAAGATTTTTTGGTCAGGTAAATTATGTAGTGTTATTTACAAGTTACAAAATAAAAATAACCTGTTACCTGTGTTAATATCATGAAATCAGTATATTATAGTAGGTTTTAATAAATATATTTGTTTTGTGTATTTACATAAGCAAAAAACTTTTACATTAGAATAACATTTTTCACTCGCCTTACGGCTCTGGGTTCTAGCTATAAGGTTATTAACATAGTTCGACAGTCAGTCCTAATATTCTAATTCTAATATTTTGTCACCTTCGCGAGCTTTTGAATCTTCACCCGCGTAGATTGAGGTTTTTAAAAATCCAGTACGAACTCTTTGATTTCATAGGACAAAAAGTAGCATAGGACCGTCCCTGGCATGTAAGCTATCTCTGTAAGTATCAAATTTCATAAAAATCGTTTAAGTGGATGAGCCTTTAAAAATCCCGTGGGAACCTTTTGATTTTCCAGGTCAAAAGTATCTGGGATACGAGCTATCTTTGTAAAAAGATGAAAAGCTTGCAGACAGACAGTCACTGTCGCATTTATAATATTAAATATGGACCACAGATACTTAAAAACACGATAATATGCCGTACCGACTTCAGTAATAAGCAGAATTTATTTTATCCCACGATAATTCCTTACTTTTATATTACGATTTCGACTAGGCAACATTTAATATTAGTATTATATGTTCACAACGATCGTAATATAATATAATTCTTAGGTACATACAATATAACTAAAAATAAACAGTCTTTTTCTTCAATCATAAAAAGCTCGCGTATCTATCGCACGATTAATTCTCCACATTTTATTAGCTCATAACGCGATTTAATAACATTGCATCGCTCTCAGTAAGTGCTATCCGACAAAATTGACCATAAACTTTTTTCTGTAAACAATGCTTCTTGCATTTACATAAAAAATAATAGCACTCGGTGAATATCAAACTCCAAGTAGCCAATAAAATGCAAATGAGGCAACTTCCTGGCGGATTACTAACATCCTTCGCGAAATTCAAATTATGCGGATCATAATACCTACCGTTAAATTGATGACACACCTGCACATTGAAGAAATAAAAAATTATAATAATAATGCAATGCCGGTTATATGAATTCTTGATAATTTTATCTTTGACGCCCGACGTTAGTTACCAAAGACCTTGGAAAGAAGGTGAATGATTTTTGATGATTGAAGGGAATTCGAATCGACTGTCGTCATTACTCGTTCCATTAACGTCTCCATGCGCTGTTTCTGAAAGATGTTGAGCTATACTAGGAAGAACTGAGTAATGAACTAAGAAATCCTGCATAAAGCAAAGCTACCCAGCCTTGCTGCTTTGGACAAGCAGATACCCGCGCTGGCTCGGGCATGTGCTTGGAATGGAACCCTCTATCGGTTGGTGGTTTTTAGTGCAGTCACATACTCTAAAAAGCACATAGAATAACCGCGGATAATATTCAAAGACTATGTTAAATGGGTCATGATTGATTTTGGCATCGATTTTTCGAATGGAGCAACTATGGTAGGGTTCACATGACGTGCGGTGCAGGTTAATGTCTCGCTGACAGAAAAATAAGACATACCACTGATTTTTTAGACTGCGCCAACAACTTCCGCTGTCCTAAGTATTTGTGCCGCAAATGTCTCTCCTATATTATTGGTTGGTTAAGCCACAGTAGAAAGTTTTGCTAGTTAGTCTGTGGGTAGTTGCCCAGATGGGAGCGGCTGTGTCCTGCGAGGCAGCCAGCGTGTAGAACAAACTCTTAATATTTACAAGAAATTTGAAGGAAGACGCGCGGACGCGTCCTAAATTGAGAGTGGGTCTGCGCGGCATGGAGAGTAGGTCTGTATGGCGTCACGCCCGCTGGCCGCCCCGCAGGACGCACCGCTCCCAGCTGGGCCGCAGAGACTGTGAATATAATTGCTTTGGAAGTACCTACCTACCATCCAAGTACAACATCTCCCTTTTTCTCATTTCTATGTACATATTTATGTAAATAAAAACATTTTATAGCATTCGGTCAATACACTCCACAATTGTTATGCTTCGCCATTTCTTTTAGCACAAACATGAAACAATGTAGTTAGCACTTATTTACGACGCGGCAATTAACTATACTAACATGACTAGAATATTATTTTGCATAAACTCTATGCAAATAACGAAAGTCTGAGAAGATGTTATGTTGATAAGAATACAATGAAAGTAATAAGCATAATATTAGTTTATATTTATTATTCACGTTTTCTTCCTGGCTGGTATCATGCAGATAGGCCATCAGTTTGTCTTTTCTAAAAACGTCCGGAATTAATTTTTGCTATATTTAACTGTATAATAATTTATTGTATCTATTTGCAAAAGAAAGAAGTTTAATTATTTGTTTATTTCATGTAGGATACAGTAATGAAATTGTATATTACTTCAAGGAGCTGATGATTTAAATACTAACACGATTTTTTAACGATTAATGAAATATCTACTTATATATTATTTTTGCTAGTGTGTAATCAATTATTAGAGTAGTAAGGAACAACAAACTTAAATAATAAAGCATACCTACCTATTACCTAGCTATTGTAATTTGTAACTAAATGAAATACCTAGTACTTACCTACTGAATACTAATAAGACAAATATTATAAACTTAATGTATAGGTACCTATTGTATATCTATATCACAACAATTTATTATTATGTAGTTATGTATGTTGAAATGTGAAAAGTTGATTGAATTACTTACTTAGTTAAGCATAATATCGAATGAAATAGAATTAAGTATTAACTATGTTTAAGAAAAGTGTACTTAAGTGCTTTGTTAAATTTACTTATTGGGAAATAAAGGCTATATTATTATTATTATTATTATTATTTTTAACAAGCAGAGAGATATAATTTTAATAATGAAAACAAGTATAAGAATAAAATAAACTATATATTACAAACAATAAACTATCTGATGTCCGCGACTTTGTCCATGTGGATTAAGGTTTTTTAAAATCTCGTGGTGTGACGTTGTAAATTTTGAACTACTAATTAGCGTTTCGCTTTTAATAAAAATCTATTTTGTTCAAAGTATGTTGGTGCCACCTAGCATCAAGGTGCAGAACTACGCGTGGGTCGATGTTCAGAGTTCATTCGAGCCACAATAGATGGCGTTTGCTTCGTTGTCAATTGTCGTAAAAATAAAACAAAATAATTAAATAAAACCATAATATCATTTGTTTATTGTTAAGTCATTAACAAAACGGTTCTTATAATATATCCTTAGGTTCCGCAAATATTCAAAAATGAATTGGCTTCATGATCAAACTAACTGAGAGCGGCCACACTTGGGTTGCGTCTGGCAACACCGATAGGTGAGATTTAGAATTTTCCTGGAGTCAACATGTGAAGACGAATTTTTTTCGTTCCAGGAAAATCTCACTTCTTTTCGCCCATGGCTTCGCCTGGGAAAATACAATAGTTATAAAGTTAGTCATCCTAACGTATTTCAATGTTTCATCAATTATGGTGAGTGAAAAATCAAGTAATGTGGATTCGACAAAATGGCGGTTTGGTTAGAGAAAATCCTAATTTTATGATTTCATTCCAGTTCCAGTTATTTTATCTTCCCAAATAAATGAGGATAATGGGTTGTGGGTGGACTTCTGAAAACCATTGGTGGCCAGGAGTTCAATAGGTGAGTTGTGTTTGATCGGGAAAATTCCACGTGTCGAAATTTTCACACAGCACAAATTATAATCTTGTTTTTTTTCTTTGTTACAGGGTTTTACGATTTAGTTTACGTTTTTAATTTTACGTTTACGTTTTACGTTTAGATTCAGTTTTCCGTTTTAGTTTTCCGTTTGCGTTTTCGGTTTTCGTATTTATTTCTTTTGCACATTCACGTTGACAACTTAATTGCTATGGATAAGACTTGGTGAAAATCTTTGTAATGAAACATTTCGGTTGTGAAGAATCAAATAAATTGAGTTTTGGATCTTGGCCGATGCCGTCCAGCTACCTTGCAGTCTTCGCACCTACAAGTAAGCAAATGTTTGTATCCTGCAACAGTTTAGTGAACCTTCTTAGTGTATGTGTACAGTAAGAACCCTGTCTTTACTACTGAGCTTTTATTTTGAAACCATTTTATGAATTTTACTGTGTCATTGTCTATTCCATGCCAATGGCATCTTAAATTTAAAACATAGATTTTATGTACTATCTACCTAAGGCATTCTAATGTATCTAAATTAAGTCTTGGCATTAAGCTAGAATAACTAAGCATTATTAGCCATCACTATGTATTAAGCGACCCCGGTAAAAGTTACATTAAAAACAATTTTGCCTAACATCTAGCAAATTTCATTTATAACACCTCATATACATTACAAGGGAGTCGACGGCTAGCTTCTATTCTTTACTAGGTAGATAGATCAAGTAAAGTAAATTATTATTTTCCTCTAATCTTTGTAAGGTGGTAGATTATTCCGTATCCGGGTATATTTCTATTCCGCCCAATTTACCACCCTTACAGTGGGTACTCTTTGATTTTCCTGGAAAAAGTAGCCTATGTCAGTTTTTAGGTCTTTAACTTTACCCACGCAAAAAACCACATCAATCCGTTACTCCGTTGCAACGTGATTGTATGAAAAACCAACAAACAAATATACTTTCGCATTTATAATATAGGTAGTGATATACTTACGTACGCATTTTTTAAACTATATTTTTCTCTTTACATTGATTGCCTTAAAAGTAAAGAATGGTAACAACTGATTCAGTTAGAAACTGTGTGACAGTTGTTAACGCCCACCTTCAGATTAGATATAAGTACTTAGTAAGTACGCAAGTCGTTAACCAAGATAGGTAAATTAAGCTAGGTAGCCGCGCGTGGTGGAAATCTCCCAATACATTTACTTTACAAAGCATATTTGAATACAATATTTGCACATATGGAATTTTAGAACGCTTAAAAATATTAATTTAGGATACCTATAGCAATATTCATCTTCTCTATATATAAAAATGAATCGCTGAATGTGTTGCTGATCGCAAATCTCGAGAACAGCTAAATCGATTTCGCTAATTCTTTTTTCATAATACTCTTTGAAGTACGAGGATGGTTCTTACGGAGAGAAAAATTATAAAAAAAATCCTGTAAAAGAATCGACTGTTACTTAGGCGGTACGAAGTTCGCCGGAGCAGCTAGTTATTCATAATAATACTTACTTAATACGTACTTCCAGATATTGATAAAAATAGGTACAAAAATACCAGATACGTGCCTGCGATCATTTACATTAATATTTGCCTTTAGTCCAAATATTGGGCGTCTTGAATATTTTTCTCATTATTTTGAAGAAAAGCCCTCACATGAAAAAAATGCTATCTATATTAGTATAAAAAATTTTTACAAAAAAAATAAAAACCGACTTCGTTACATAAACACTAAAAATTGAAAAATAATTTAATTTATTACCGAATATATTAGGGTGCGTCCACATCTGGCGAATGTGCCGCGAATGTGCAGCTCGCGAGCCGTTTGCGAGCTGCCCGCGAGCTGCCCGCGAGCTGCCCGCGAGCTGCACGCGTGCAGTCACGGCAATGGTTTGGTGCGCCTCTAGCGCAACTCATGCAAGGCTCGTAAAAGGCGAGCGCGCGGCGCGCGATCTGCGCGCACTCAATTCTCGCGCTTACAGTTCCGTTTACTGGCTCAGTACTTCCGAAGATGTCGGACGACACTAGTGCTTTTAATATAATTGCTGCATCATTAGCTATTATATTACTGATAAAAAGGGAAAAAAAGAGACAACGGCGTTGGTGGCAAAATCCTATTTTTAAAAGAAAACAGAATATAGTAGCGGAGTTGAAAAGCCATCAATTAAGCGGACACTATGCCAATTTTTTAAAATTGTCACCAGAATTATATCAAAATCTTCTACATATGGTTAGTTTCAAGATTGCTAAAAAGGAAACGCATTTTAGGCTACCAATTTCAGTTGAAAATAAATTAAGTTTGACATTACGATTCTTGGCCACTGGAGATTCCTACACAAGCTTGCAGTACCTTTTTAGAATTTCTAAGCAAAGTATAAGTATTATTATTCCTGAAGTGTGTTTGGCGATTATCAAGTGTTTAAAGGAAAACGTACGTGTGAGTATTTTTCCAATTATTTTTATTTAAAAATCAAATAGCCTTTTTTATAAGCAACATATAAGTTTACGAAAAGAAAGTATTAATATTGAAACAAATCATCGAGGCTGTCATTCGTATCTTCTGTCGAATAATTACTTTCCTGACTGTGCGGTCTGGACGTAGAAGCACTTTGAGAATAAGTTGTATAACCTTGCACATCTGGTTGATAATTATAGTACCCAGAATCGGCTTTCATTATGACATCAAATATTGCCTTTTGAACCATATTTTTTGTTAAACGTGAATAAGATTCCATTTTGGCTCCAATAAAATTTATAAATGAATGTACTTCTTGTGACAACTTGGAATTATCGCTCAATTTTTCTGTAGCAGTCTTTAAAACTTGTAGGGCTTCAGTTACGATTTTATCATCCGTCGATTTTTTCTTTTTGGGCGGCGGAGGTTCAATAAAAGACAGGTTGCTTTCGGTGTCAGTATTTATTCCATCATCTTGTACCTGTTCCTCATCCACTTTATCTTGTTCTGTATCTGCTTGTTCCTGTAATAATGTTTTTATATTTATATTATTATTATTCAGGTGCCAAGGAGACCAGATATATGGCTAGAAGTGAGTAAAGGATTCGAAGATAAATGGCATTTGCCCCATTGCATTGGCGCAATAGACGGTAAACATATAGTCATACAGGCACCTCCGAAAAGTGGAACTGAATATCATAATTACAAATCTACTTTTAGTATTGTTCTGTTTGCACTGGTAGACTCAGATTATAAATTTATGTTTGCTGATGTTGGTTGCCAGGGGCGTATATCTGATGGAGGGATATTCAAAGATACAGAGTTCTACAAGATGATGCAAAATGGCACCTTAAATTTACCACAAGAAAAAGCATTACCTTATAGGACTAAAGCGATACCCTACTTCTTTGTTGCTGACAGCGCTTTTGCTCTAGATAAACATGTGATGAAACCATACTCCGGTAACCACAGTAAAGGCACTCCGGAACGTATTTTTAACTATAGATTAAGCAGAGCTCGCAGAATTGTTGAAAGTGCATTTGGCATTGCATCATCCATTTTTAGGGTACTTAGAAAACCCATGATATTAAAACCAGAAGTTGCTGAAGTGGTCGTTATGAGTATTATTCACTTGCATAATTATTTGAAACTGAACGCCACCAATACTTATACTACTAATTCTAATATGTACATCAATCAATCCGTACCTAATTTCACATCTCTTTCAAATATTCAAACACCACAAATAAGATATTCCAGAGAAATAAACGAAATAAGAGATGAGATTGCTTCTTATTGTGTAAATGAAGGCCGTATTGCATTTCAAGATAAATATTGTTGATTTAATTACTTACAGTATTTAAACGTTTCCTTGGTTTATCCCGATCAGCTAAAAAGGAAAAAGCGTCGTAGGCAAACCATCTACTTTTGTAAGTCTCGGATGCACCTAAAAATATATGTAGAATAATATTAGTTACATAGTCAATTTAATTAATAAAATAAAACACAAAAAGTAACAAGTAGTTTTTACTCACCTTTCCCTGTCCCTTTACTTTTTTGACTTTTTCCTTTCTCTCTTCTAAAAGAAGATAAAAGACTAACAGTTTGCTACGGCATTGTTCATAATCGCTTCCCATTATAGCACCTATTTCTTTCCACGCATCATTTTTTAGATTTTTTCTATAGTAATATTGATCTTTGGGATCCCACAAAACTGGAAATCTTTTATATGTTTCAATTAAGCGTAAACAATTTTCCTCCGTCCACTCCATGACAACACGTACTTAGCCTCCAGTAATCAGAAACGAACTGAGCGGAGGGGTGCGGGCCGCGGGGCTTGAGGCGCGGGCGGAAGGAAGACGCGAGCCGCTAGCGCGCCGCCCGCTCGCTGATCGCGTACGGCGCATAGGTTGCGCGCGAACTGCGCGCGGGCGGCGCAGGAGCGGCTCACGAACAAAAATGCACGCGCGCAGCTCGCGGGCAGCTCGCAAACGGCTCGCGAGCTGCACATTCGCGGCACATTCGCCAGATGTGGACGCACCCTTATGTATACAAGAGTTATTATAGTTCCATAATAATACTTTTTGGTGCCGGTGCCAATTAGCTTTAGCTGCGCAAATCGTCTAGACTTCATATTTTTATGGGACTCCACAATGGCACCTCATTGGCACCGACCCCAAAAAATATTATTATGGAACTATAATAACTCTTGTATACATAATATATTCGGTAATAAATTAAATTATTTTTCAATTTTTAGTGTTTATGTAACGAAGTCGGTTTTTATTTTTTTTGTAAAAAAATTTTATTTCACAATTTTTAGTGGCCCCATGGAATTATGCTATGACTGGTTAAAAATCTACTGTTTACTAAGCTATTACACTGATCGCGAGCAATTTACTCTTATCCGTTGAGGAGTTCCAGTATCTATCTTCGAAGATGTTCATCAGATCTTCACCAAATTGAAATGGGACCAACTTTGAAGTATACCCTTTTAAACAAAAAAAGAATTTTCAAAATCGGTCCAGGCGTTTTTGAGTAATCGGGGAACATACATAAAAAATAAAAAAAAAAAAAAAAAAAAAGATTCCGACGAATTGAGAACCTCCTCCTTTTTTGAAGTCGGTTAAAAATGTCAAAATGTGTCTAGACGTCTGTCTGCTAGCTTTTCACGGTCCAACAGCGTAACTGGTTTTGATGAAAGGTTCAGCTGTTATCAGTTAGCTTATATCCCGGACATAGGACATTTGATTTTCGGATTTTTTTTATCCTGAAAAATCAAAGAGTTCCCACGGGATTCTTAAAGGCCAATTTAACCAATTTATATGAAAGGTACAGAGGCAGCTTGCGTCCTGGAAAATCCCGGAAAACCAAAGAGTTCCCACGAGATATTTTTTAAACGTAAATCCACGCGGAGGAAGTCGCGGGCATCATCTAGTAATCTACATAAAGTATTATATCCATTTTCTCCATAGTGAATAATTTTTTATGCTACTTGCCTTTAGTGTTGCTATATCTTATCTGTTGTATAAGGCGAATAATATCGAGAAAGTTCGCGTTCAGAGGTTATTCGGGACAATAAATCTATTATTCCTTCCCGATATGGTTAAATCTCGGTTTCTAAGCTGAGAATCGTGCCTGACCTTATCCTTAGTACATACTACATGCAATGAGCCGCCTAGTAAACTTAATTCTATCTGTACGTTCTAAAATTTAAATTCAATTTTGAATACTTACCTGAAGCGCATTATTATAGGTACAGCATGGCGAAATCCATACTACTTAATATCTATCATAAAAGTGAAAGTATGTCTGTCTGTCTGCTAGCTTTTCACGGCCCATCACTGAAATTAACGATAATGTTTTTGACGAAATTTCGTACATATATAGTTTAGATCCCATGAAAGGACACAGGCTACTAAAATCTCATCCACGTGGACGCAGTCGCTGACATTATGAAGTAAACATATTTTATAAATGCACCTAAATGTATAGGTATTTACCTATTTACCTATTTATCTGCAAAACAAGTATTTATTAGATTTTTATAGAACAATCATTGTGTTGCCTGTTTTCCGTGACAACATAAAAGTTTCCACGTATTTGCGTGCCTAAATAAGCCTTAAATTGTACTATCTAGTCCTACCAACGCAGTTTAGAGCACAATATTTTTTACGATCGTGTATCAAGAAGGAGCAATATAATAGCCAATAGCCATATTATCAGAAATTTATTAAACAATGAAATACCAATAACAATAAAATAATGATTCCTTCAATGTGCTAGTCACGAAGTAAACATTTTTAACGTTCCCCTACTTACAATACTTTACAATAGCATTTTTAAAGCAATAATGTAAGAAAATACCATAAACTCAAACTTTTCTTTTTTTTTAGATTTAAGTTTATTAATAGTTTATTTGTTTCCATCTTCAAGTAATTATTAAATAATAAAAGTAATAAACTCAAACTCAAATCTTTTATTTAAAATAGCTATAGTCCGTAAAAAATGACTCCTCAGTCCTCACGCACCATTTTAACTCTATGGGTCAACTGTCATGTCCAAAAAGTACGGTTCACTTTTAAAATAAGAACTAAAATAGTACTTTTGACATGAAATTTGACACAAAAATTTAAAATGGCGCTTGAGGAGTTAAATTTTACGCGTTATAAAAATTACACTTTTTGATTGTTAGGTACTTGTTTTTATTTTATTTATTAGGAACACACACAATACATTAATTTAACACAAACTACGACACTTATAAACAAACACAGGCTGATAAATGTATCTATAAAATGTGTACACTGCATTTGCAAAATATCTTGACAAATAAAAAGAACTTAACCTAACTACTTAACTAAACAAATAACTAAGTTACTTATAATAAAAATATCCCCAACTTATAGGAACTGACTTTATTCCATTTAGACAATACTTAATAAACTTCAATCTTAGTTCTAAACTATTAACTTCTTCAAGACATAATTATAAATTCTAATTTTCCCTGCTTCAAATCAATAGCTCCCGCTTTTATTGCCGCCATTTTTACCTCCCCTCATAATTCTTTTTTTAAATTCAACTGTAGGCAAAGCAATGTCGCTAACAATCGGCCATTCTGACTTCATGTCTGTCCTCAGACATTCAGGCTCAATTGAAAGAGATTCTCATTCTATCAAACTCATAGTTTTATCTTGATTTCATGATCACTAACTTTTCATTAATCAAACCACTTCTTTGGTTGAATTCGAAAAATTTCATCTTTTCTTGTCAGGGTTTCTTATTTTATCAAACTTTATATTAATTTCATAATCACCTAAACATAATTACTTAAACCAAACTATTTTTTTGGTTGATTGTTGCATTCGAAGTATTTCATCTTTTCTTGACAAGGGTTCTCATTCCATCAAACTCATAGTTTTATCTTAATCTCATAATCATCACCTTTGCTTAAACTAAACCGCTTTTTTGGTTGATTGTTGCATTCGAAGAATTTCATCTTTTCTTGGCAGGGGTTCTCATTTCATCAAACTCATACTTATATCTTAATCTCATAATCACCATCTTTGTTTAACCAAACCACTTCTTTGGATGATTGTTACATTCGAACTTGTCAGGGGTTCTTATTTCATCAAACTCATAGTTTAATATTAATTTCATAATCACCATCTTTACTTCAACCAAACTATTTCTTTGGTTGATTGTTGCATTCGAAGAATTTCGTCTTTTCTTGACAAGGGTTCTCATTCCATCAAACTCATAGTTTTATCTTAATCTCATAATCATCACCTTTGCTTAAACTAAACCGCTTCTTTGGTTGATTGTTGCATTCGAAGAATTTCATCTTTTCTTGGCAGGGGTTCTCATTTGATCAAACTCATACTTATATCTTAATCTCATAATCACCATCTTTGTTTAAACCAAACCACTTCTTTGGATGATTGTTACATTCGAACAATTATTTCGTTTCGGCCATCCTTTTCTTAGAATGTCCTCATTCACACATCAGACAGACATAGACATCAGTTTAATATTCATGATCATTGTCAATGATGCCTAATGGCCGCAAACTAATAGTCTCAGTCTCTTATTATGATCGTCATCATATCCCCAACGTCATGACATCAGTAAAACATCCATGATCGTTCGTCAATAATGCTTATTATTACTTGTCACCTTAATTAACTATATCATTTACGCCATGACAGCCCGCTCACTAGCCTATGGTCATTCTCTTATCATCTTAATCATCATCTTAATTAATTATATCATTTACGCCATGGTGGCCCGCTCACCAACTTGATGGCCGCAAACTAATAGTCTCATTCTCTTATGGTGATCGTCATCATATCCACAACGTCATGACATCAGTAAAATATCCACGATCGTTACGTCAATGATGCCTGAAAGGAACAAAATAAAAAACTATTAAGCAGTATCTGAGTTCTTTAAATGTGTAAATGCAGTGTAACTTTAGAGATATACTCACTTATTATTAATTGTCATCTTTAACTAACTATATCATTTACGCCATGGCAGCCCGCTCACTAGCCTATGGTCGCAAACTTAATAGTCTCATTCTCTTATCATCTTAATCATCATTTTAATCATTATTTTAATCATCATCTTAATCATCATCTTAATTAACTATATCATTTACGCCATGGTGGCCCGCTCACCATCCTGATGGCCGCAAACTAATAGTCTCATTCTCTTATGGTGATCGTCATCATATCCACAACGTCATGACATCAGTAAAATATCCACGATCGTTACGTCAATGATGCCTGAAAGGAACAAAATAAAAACAATTAAGCAGTATCTGAGTTCTTTAAATGTGTTAATGCAGTGTAACTTAAGAGATATACTCACTTATTATTAATTGTCATCTTTAACTAACTATATCATTTACGCCATGGCAGCCCGCTCACTAGCCTATGGTCGTAAACTTAATAGTCTCATTCTCTTATCATCTTAATCATCATTTTAATCATTATTTTAATCATCATCTTAATTAACTATATCATTTACGCCATGGTGGCCCGCTCACCATCCTGATGGCCGCAAACTAATAGTCTCATTCTCTTATGGTGATCGTCATCATATCCACAACGTCATGACATCAGTAAAATATCCACGATCGTTACGTCAATGATGCCTGAAAGGAACAAAATAAAAACTATTAAGCAGTATCTGAGTTCTTTAAATGTGTAAATGCAGTGTAACTTAAGAGATATACTCACTTATTATTACTTGTCATCTTTAACTAACTATATCATTACGCCATGGCAGCCCGCTCACTAGCCTATGGTCGCAAACTTAATAGTCTCATTCTCTTATCATCTTAATCATCATTTTAATCATTATTTTATTCATCATCTTAATCATCATCTTAATTAACTATATCATTTACGCCATGGTGGCCCGCTCACCATCCTGATGGCCGCAAACTAATAGTCTCATTCTCTTATGGTGATCGTCATCATATCCACAACGTCATGACATCAGTAAAATATCCACGATCGTTACGTCAATGATGCCTGAAAGGAACAAAATAAAAACAATTAAGCAGTATCTGAGTTCTTTAAATGTGTAAATGCAGTGTAACTTAAGAGATATACTCACTTATTATTAATTGTCATCTTTAACTAACTATATCATTTACGCCATGGCAGCCCGCTCACTAGCCTATGGTCGCAAACTTAATAGTCTCATTCTCTTATCATCTTAATCATCATTTTAATCATTATTTTAATCATCATCTTAATTAACTATATCATTTACGCCATGGTGGCCCGCTCACCATCCTGATGGCCGCAAACTAATAGTCTCATTCTCTTATGGTGATCGTCATCATATCCACAACGTCATGACATCAGTAAAATATCCACGATCGTAACGTCAATGATGCCTGAAAGGAACAAAATAAAAACTATTAAGCAGTATCTGAGTTCTTTAAATGTGTAAATGCAGTGTAACTTAAGAGATATACTCACTTATTATTAATTGTCATCTTTAACTAACTATATCATTTACGCCATGGCAGCCCGCTCACTAGCCTATGGTCGCAAACTTAATAGTCTCTTTCTCTTATCATCTTAATCATCATTTTAATCATTATCTTAATCATCATCTTAATTAATTATATCATTTACGCCATGGTGGCCCGCTCACCAACCTGATGGCCGCAAACTAATAGTCTCATTGTCTTATCGTGATCGTCATCATATTATCCACAACGTCCTGGCAATAACATGGCACATTTTGCTATAAGTAATATCTTCTGCATATTTCAATAGCTTATAAATTTTGTTTCTTGTATGACATCAATCTCTTTATCAAACTATGATCTTTAAATTGTACCGCATTTACATCTTGATCATCATTACAGATTCTTGCTGAAACAGAAATAAAAACAAAGCAGCAACAAAATCACCATTAAAAGGTGGTACATAATTTATTATTGTTAATTGTCGTGTTTTAAAAACGTTTAACTTTCAAGAGTAAAAGATTAATTTTTTTATTACGATTCCCGCGCATAATTTTTTGCGCAAATATATATTTTTTCAGATTTTTTTTTAATGTGCTGTTTAGTAATTTTTTTTTAATTTTACAAAAAATTATATCACAATTAAAATATTTTAAGTCATCTACGATTCACCAGGCTGCATGGTCTACGACCTTTGCCTTTTCGAGGAACGAATCGAAATATGCATACTACACCTATACAGCTGCATTCCAATTTATGATTGATCCAAAAAGATAACAAATATGGCGATACTGATCACGTGACTTTATTTTGACTTGACCTCTAGTGATGCGCTATTGCTGAACTAACTATATTGGGAATGTGGACGTTTGAATGAATTAACTCTGATGTAAAGAATTATATTTTCATTTTATGCACTTGCAAAACTTATAAGTCCGTAAACACTATTACGAGAACGCAATATAAAATAACTTTATATATCTATTGATGGTTCGTAAACAATGGGGCCGATTCTGTTGTACACAATGCTATATTAAAATAATTTGATTTAAATAACTCGATCAATTTCCGATTCTGAACGAATTATCGATGTGTACGGTCCCTGACATTCATACATTTTTCGTCTGTGGTTGCAATGTCTAAAGAAATTAAAGAATGCGAAACGTCAAACTAGCATTTTAGTTTACTCTGTGGATCTTAATTTTGTTTTCATTTCATTTTTAATAAAAATTTTGCTTAAATCATGGATAAAAAGAATGAATTTTACGTGTAGGTATATTTGATATGTTGTTCGTGGACCACAAGGCATTAGTGAGTGTTTTAAACTGTTTTATCATCGGGAAAAGTGTTAACGACGTTTATGTCACGGTGCTTTTTACTTCGAACAAAACTATGGAAATATGAACTGATATAGGTAGTTTGTACATCAACAGCTAATAATATTTGTAGTAGCAATACCAAAGATTATTTTTAATGCCGGCATAGGTACTTTTCTCTAGAATCGTTACACGTTTCGTTATACGCATATATATTTTTTTTTGTTAAAATAATCAAAATATACCTAGTGTATTATTTTAATAATTTCGACTGTAATATAAATTCTTATAAACATTTTATAAATCAATAAACTGATTGATTGCCTCCTAATGCCCTATTCATTTTAAAATTATTAAATTTCTACATTTTGATGAAATAATAAATCGACATTAATTAGTTTGACATCATACAACTTTTCTCACTTCCAGATTCTCCCGGGTTAGGTTATCCCATAGATTATCTACTAAACTAGCGGCACGCTATGATGGCCGGTTTGACGTTTGTCCGCTCATGAAGTTCCGTATTAATTGATAACGACTTTGAAGGAAATAATTGTATTACTTTATTGACGATAGTGATGTGCAGAGATTCATAAATTTTATCGAATGTAGTTTTAGGTTTAGGACTCAAAATTTATTTATTAAATTGATTTCTTAAATGTATACAAGTGTAGAAAAATCAGTTTGCACCATTTAAGGGGTGAATGTACTTGTGAATATGAACAATTTTCACTATGTGGACAAACCTCTGAAATCGCAAAAAAATATCAATAAATTTTTAAAAATGGAATCTAATACGATCGTCACATAGGATCGCTGGCTAGCACAACTACTACCTCCGGCAAACTCGCGTCAATGCTCAATGCAAAACAAAGCAGTTTCGAATTGACGTTGCTTCGAAAAGTATAAACTGTCAGTGCAATGCGATTGTGATATAGTTTTGACCTGGCTTTGGATTTCAAATATTGATACTGCATTACTGTTGACCCTTGCTCGTTAATTTGGACTCTGTTCAAGCCCTTTGTTGTGGATTTCGTCGATATGACCGAACGTACGCAGAGAACTGTTCTAAATAGTCAGACACGTGAGTTCCTAATACGCCTTCGTAACTATTTCGATCGTGAAGCTCAAAATGGAGGGCCAATTTTACCTATAACGTCAGTGGTTGAACGCGTAGCTGATGCGCTTAATATTGGACAACGAACTGTTAGACGGATAACTAAAAAAAAATATGGCGAGACTGGCACAGAAGAAAATAAACTTCACACACCAAAAAAGAGAAAACGAGCAAAACCAGTCGTAGGCATCGATAGCTTTGATGCCGATGCTATCCGAAGACATGTTTACGGCTACTATTTACAGAAGGAGTATCCAACAAGAAAAAAGTTGGTGCATTCACTGAAGGAAGCTGGATTATTCTTCGGTGGGGAAAGTTCTTTAACGAAGATTTTGAAGACCATTGGATTTCGATACAAAAAATGTAACAAACGCAAAATATTGATGGAAAGATTTGATATAGCGATGGCAAGGTATACTTTTTTACGGCAAGTGAAAGAAATCAAAAATTGGCAAAATGTTGTGTTCTTGGATGAAACATGGCTTAATGCTAACCATACTGTAGGCCGTTCTTGGAACGATGACACAGCAGCATCTACTTCCAAAGTTCCTGTAGGAAAAGGATCGCGACTTATAATTTGTCACGCCGGAACCATCAACGGGTTTGTCGAAGGTTCTCTCATGGCTTTTGCGTCAAAAACCACTGGAGACTATCATGAAGACATGAATGGAGAAAAGTTTACTGAATGGTTTACCTCAATGTTGTGTAGCCTCCCTGAACCATCTATTATAATTATGGACAACGCCCCATACCACTCGATGCAAATTGACAAGCCACCTGCCCAATCCCAAAAGAAAGCTGATATCGTCGCATGGCTTCGTAAAAATGGCGTAGATGCAAACATGAATATGTTAAAAGCGGAATTAGTACGTCTTTTAAAAGAAAACAAACCAACCAAGATCCGATACGTCATTGACGAAATAGCATTAGAACATGGGCACAGAGTTATACGGTTACCGCCTTACCATTGTGAGTATAATGCGATTGAGTTGGTGTGGGCTCAAATTAAGGGATATGCTGCAAGACACAATACAGAACCCCCATTTACCACAAAAAAAATGCTAAAATTATTAGAAGAAGCTTGTGAACATGTGACTAAAGGAGACTGGGAAAAGGTTGTGAATAGAACTGTTAAATTAATAAGGGAAGATTATGAAAGAGATGTGAAAATAGATAATATTATAGAAAACGAACATATAATTATTAATGTATGTGATGATAGCAGTGACGACAGTGAAAATAGTAGTATGGACGAATCTGATTAATTATGGCCTTTTGTGGCACCTTTTTCGGTATCTTTTGTATTCATATGTTTCTTGTGTGCATATAAAGTATGTATATTCATTTTCGTTCAAATATTCAGTTCGTTCAAATAAATTAAATAAACATATACATTTTTGTTTTATTAAACCTATTTAATCAGGTACAAAAACAAAACTTAATTGTTTTTTGTTCGAGAATAAATTGACATTCCACATCACTATTGTAATGTGTCAAACCGGCCATCATAGCGTGCCGCTAGTGTAAGTATATTGTTATCCTATAAGTTATTGGTAGGCTCAAAAGAGCTAGAACCCAGAGCCGTAAAACCAGTAAAAAAAAAGTTATCGATCTGTGGTCAATGAAGTGTAGTTAATAAATAAAGGCCTTAAAGAACTGTTATCCAGGGCCGTAAACTAAAAAAAAAAAAAAAAAAAAACCTTTATTTTATGTTTCACCCAGTTTTTTTTTTACCCTTTTTTTTTGGTCGGTGTGTTTTACTACATTTTTCATTCGGATTCGTCCAGAATTTGGACAGTAAACACTAGACACGACGTTACTGGTTTTTTTTTTTAATTTAAAATGCTATGTTATACTTTATTAAGTTTAATAAAACAAAGATATTGTGATGATATTACTTTTGTTTTAAATAGTTCACACTCAACTTAGACACAAGTTTTACCTCTTTCATTGTTACTATGTTAAATATTAAGCAACAACAATGAAAGAGATAAACTTGTATCAAAATAACCTCGAAAAATTATAACAACAATAGGTGTAGGATAAGGGCTATATATAGCAGAACAACAGAACCATAGTTATGGGTATATCTAAGAAAATTAGTTCGTACACCAACTACTAGGAGTGCTGATTTCCTTGATGGTTTCGTATAATATTTTCCGCGAGTGATAACTCTATACCCTAATATAATACTACTCTATTGTTTATGATTCCGGACTTTTCCTAAAGTCCATTTGAATATTTTAAAATATAAATTATTATAATATCTATGTTCTGCATTTTAGTCGAGACAAAATCAAAACTCAATTTAACACTCAAAGTACATAGGTACTTTAATAAACGAATAAAAATAGGTACTCACAAAATTGTGGGCGATGAGTAATCTTCACTTCGGAACTAATAAAAATATCCCCAACTTATAGGAACTGACTTTATTCCATTTAGACAATACTTAATAAACTTCAATCTTAGTTCTAAACTATTAACTTCTTCAAGACATAATTATAAATTCTAATTTTCCCTGCTTCAAATCAATAGCTCCCGCTCTTATTGCCGCCATTTTTACCTCCCCTCATAATTCTTTTTTTAAATTCAACTGTAGGCAAAGCAATGTCGCTAACACTTAGGAGATGAACCCACCGTAAAATGATAAGAGCTTTTTTTTGAATGCAGTAGCTGAGTCATGAAATATGTCGATGCCAGGTATCTTTTTTGATATTTCGTTGGATTTCTATGATAGTATAGTGGTGATTTGGTGATAATTAATAATGTAAACCTAAAACTAAAGCTACGAGGTTATTACTAGGTACCTACACTATTGACAAAATATATTTTCAAAACTTAAAAAAAAAAAAAATATATGATCATGCTCACTTCTTTTAAGTAATAATTATTATCTAAGTGCAGGAGCAATTACAATTTTTTACAGTGTACCATAAGATAATGGAGTTGAAATCAGGCTGAGGATTGATTATATAGCATTACAGTCGAATAAAATTATATATTATGTACTCGTAGTCATTTTGTCCGTGTGAAACGAGACCACATTAATACTGCAAATGAGGTCATTTTGTTTTTTTGCTTATCGCAGACCTAGTCTTTTTCTTACTAATTTTTGTAGCATAACTATAGGGACCCGCCCCGGCTTCGCACCGGGTGACGATTACCGGGTAAATTTATATTATCATCATCATCATTTATATCATCATCATTATATCATCATAATTTATAGCCTATAAGCTTTTTAGATAATCCCTCTGTCTATTGGTGAAAACCGTATGAAAATAGAATAGGCAGCTAACTTTAATGGACTAAAAGCCCATGAGGGCCAGACTTTCGTTATTTTATAAAAGCTGAAAGTTTTATCGCATTGTCCCAACACAGGGAGGAACGATCAGCGACTATGAAGTTCTCTCTCTCTAGTGAATTTAAAATAGTTCCTTAAAAACCTAATTTACATTTGGAATAAGCATTTTCCAAGTGTTCATGTACTTAGACGGTAAGTAATAATACAATATGACTGAATTTATAAAATGGCCGTATTATTTTAAAGCTAAAAGAAATAGAGTAAAATATCTCTACGCTTACTTCCGCACCGTGTTTGCGCTTAATAAATAGGTTAGTAGCAAAAATAACTGTCCTACTCATTCATACATAGGAAAGATTCGTCATTAAAATGTAAAACCTAAGCCATTATACGTGACCGGGCTTCTAGTCACGTTGCACGCTGTATTGGACTAAGAACCAGCGTATGCCAGACTTTCGTTATTTTATAAAAGCTGAAACTTTCTCTGCGTATTGTCCCCAACACTGGGAGGAACGTTTGTTTGGATCAACCCCCTGCCTATACTTAAACTTTTAACTTTAAGGGTGTCTCTCAATGCATGAAGTGATGTCTAATACTATTTCGAAGTAAATAAAAAAAAAAATTGATAATTTAACGTAAGATTTTTTACACCTTTATTACCTGTTATCTCCCAAAACTACCATGATCCAAAAATCCTCCCAGTGTTGGGGACAATACACAGAAAAACAAAATTTTCAGCTTTTATAAAATAACGAAGGTCTGGCACGCGCTGGCTCTCTCTCTCTCTCCCTATATACACCTACTTAGTTGACAAAACTCAGATCAAGACAAAGCGCGACCCCTTTTCAAAGGCACGGTCAGGCATTCTTGTAACTGACTAAAGTCGATTTATGTAATAATAAATACATAATGGGACATAGTCGTGAACGGTGTGACTAAAGAAGTGAGTGATATGGAAAGTAAATGATCTGATTTTGAATTCTATGGCCTACTTATACTTTTCTCGAACAAAGGCCATGGACCATGGTATGATGTGAGGGACAGAAAGATTTGAATATACGGGTCTCATAATAATGTCTAGAGTTCCCGCGTGTTTCTTTCATAATAGGTACGTAATACCGACATAGAAAGTCGATTTTACCTAGGATTTTACGAAATCGATTCAGAACGCGTTTACCAAAAATACTTAGCCAGTTCATAAAGATATTTAACAACTCAAACTTAAGTATTAATAATATCTTAACATGAACATAGATTGGGTTTAAGTAAGATACCTACATTAATAAAGATTGCCCTATAGAATTACCAACGCTTGTGTGGGAGACTTTATGGATTTTGAGTAAGCCATCCACATTTTAAACGAAATATTATATCTTTTGTATAAAATATTCAATAAATTTTATAATAAATAAAAACCGGATAAAGATCTCTGGGAATCGGTAACCATAAAATTGAATGAACGATATAAAAAGAAAGATTGGTACAAATGATCAGAAATAAAATACGCAGGACTGCGGTCTGCGAAGCGCTTATTAAGGCTATAATACAGTCATTCTTATTTCTTACTACCTTTGTGGCGCGGGGCAGTAGTAAAAATACTGTACACACGAAATAGAAGTCTTGGATTGAATCATAGTAAGTACGGCTAATCGATGTTTTCTAAAATCTCACGTAATTGGTTTCTCTGATGAGATCTTACAATGCCGAAACTTGTAAATTCATTAAAGGATAATTAATGTGTAAAAAATAGCATGCTCTTCCGCAGGAACCGTTTGTTTTCCAGGGATAGAAAGTAGCCTGTGACACTCTCCAGGTTTTTAACTATAAAAATGCAAAAAATCACGTTGATCCGTAGCTCTATTGCGGCGTGATTGAAGGATAAATGTGTAAAAAATAGCATGATATCCCGCAGGAACTGTTTATTTTCCCGGGATAAAAATAGCCTGCGCCACTCTCCAAATTTTCAACTATGACCATCAAAAAATCACGTGGATCCGTAGCTCTGTTGTGGCGTGATTGGAGGATAAATGTGTAAAAAAATAGCAGGCTATCCTGCAGGAACTGTTTGTTATCCCGGGAGAAAAAGATAACCATGCAAAAAATCACGTCCATCCGTAGCTCTGTTGCGGCGTGGTTGAAGGAGAAACTAACAAACCAACAAACAAACACACTTTCGCATTTATAATAAGTATTAATAAGTGGGGGTATTATGAGTCACTGGTTTTGGGATGTGGAAAAGCGCATTTTATAGCCTTCTAGCGAATAAGTCGTGCCTAGGCATCCGCAAGTTTTCATACAAAGCAAATAATTTACCTAACCGGTTCCTGTTCTCAGTCTGCTTAAAAAGCTTGAATGTTCTAAGCTTACAAAAAGAGTATACTTTGAAATTGCACCCATATTCTTTGTTCTCGGTAAATGTAAGGGCGCATTTCTCTAATAAATAACATTTGATGATCTAATAAGTAAACCTATTCAATAGAGAAAGAGTATAAAACAATACTTGACACGTTCGAAAGCACAATAGCTAATCAAGCACGACTCCGCTCATGAATCACTTTGTAAAACAAAAGATCCTAAGTTTCAAGCCCTGAGATTTGCAATAATGAACTTTTAAACTGTACGGCAGGGTAGAATTTATAATGGTGATATAAGAAAAATAAGTAGATTCTGTTTAAAAAGCTGGTATAAATCAGTGACTTTCCTCCGTAGAAGCAAACGAAGGCTCGATTTATGCAAATGAACCGGCTACAGTCGATGCCGGAATGCATTGAAAGTGACACATCCTTAAATTAATTACTGCTAACCACGTTCTGAAGGAGCGATAGTATTAAGATAATAAATTGTAACCGCTACCGGCGCACGCACTAAAGACATAATCTGTGGGTTTTCTACGCCATATCGGATTTTTTTTTAATTCAACAGGTTCTTCACCTCCGACTTACCAGGCTGTGTGGTCTGCGACCGTTGCATTTCCTGAGGGGGATGGATTGAACTACTAGTTCTCAATATGTTCTATTTTCGCCGGCTTTTGTCGGAATCGGACCAACAGTCCAACAGCCCCATATCTGGCAATCTGCACTAGGTGTAATCAGAAGATAATAGAATCCATTACAATTGAGATTCTGGGCCAAATCTTTTCAATACAATCAGCTTTTTGAATCGGTGGTTCTGTGGTGGGTGTCTAACTTATCATAAACGCTGTAAGTTGGCCTTCATGCAATTTAAACAAAATACATTTTATTTCAATTGTGTACTTATTTAAAAAAACATAACATTTAATAGTACGTGGGAAGCAGTCGTTTATATAATACTAGCTTATGCTCGCGACTTTGTCCACGTGGACTACACAAACCCCCTTAGGGGTTGAATTTTTAAAAATCCTTTCTTTGCGGATATTACAATAGCTATCTACATGCCAATTTTCAGCCCGATCTGTCCAGTGGTTTGAGCTGATAGATCAGTCAGTCAGTCAGCTTTTCCTTTTATATATATATAGAAGACTAGTGGATTCCCGCGATTTCGTACGCGTCAATTCAGGTTTTAAAAATCTTTTGGGATCTCTTTGATTCCCCGGGATAAAAAGTAGCCTATGTCACTCTCCAGGTCTTTAACTATAGGTACCCATGAGAAAATCACACCGATCGATCCGTTGCTCCGTTGCGACGTGATTAAAGGACAAACGAACAAACCGAGAAACAAACACACCTTCGCATTTATAATAGTGATGGGTTTTTATCCAGATGCACAAAGTAACACCTATATTCGTATAATTCTTTGTAGAAATGGCTTGCAAATTTCCCAATTAGGTAAACGATTACCATAATTTGCGCCACTCTCGGTAGACGGTATGGTTTTTTTTTTGATAATAGGCCAGAGTAAGTGCTTAATTGTCAGCAAAAATGTAGGTGTTCCATAAGAAATACAGTCTGCTCGAAAATATTTATGTGAATATATTTCTGCAGTAAAATAACCATACTGGATGACGGAATTTCGAACTGGTACACACGACCTACCAAGTAGGTTAACTCTAGAATATTTTTCTTCCATAAGTTGAGGACTGTCTGTACAAAAATACTTGATTTCGGTATCAAGTTCTGACGGTGTAGTCTGTGATAGACGTGCGCTAATCTGGGAGGTATATATCAGTTTTAACTTTTAATTAGTGGTTAATAGCTGATGCTCGCGACTTCGTACGCGTGGATTTAGGGTTTTAAAAAACGCGTGGGAACTCTTTGATTTTCCGGGGTTAAAAGTAGCCTATGTCACTCTCTAGGTCTTAAACTATATCCATGCAAAAATCATGTCAATCCGTTGCTCCGTTGCGACGTGATTGAAGGACAAACCAACAAACAAACACACTTTCGCATTTGTAAAAATATGGGTAGGGATTATTTTGTGATTATAATTTACAAATTAACGACTTTGGAATTTTTTCTTTGTTTGTGCTGTGAGACCTTGCTTCTCGCCAAATTTCATGGTCCTGGATTAGCGGAATGTATGGACTTATTTATTTACGAATGTCAAAATATGCAGCATAAGGCGTTGTCTTAAATACGACGCGATTACGCGATCATCGCAAGTTCGCGCAACTTTTAATCGTACGAACGCGAGATCATGAACATCCTGATCTCGAACAGGGTCTCGATCTTTTTGACGCACGCACGCGATGGTCGCATTACCTACTTGCGCGATAATCGCGTAATCCACGCGATAATTATTATGTAGGTAATAGCTATATTTTTTACAGGTATTTTTTGACTGCGCTGACTTAGAAGCTTGATTTTTCACAGCTCCAAGGGATCGTAGACCAAAGTATTTTATATTTATTTCAACTTGACACACCTCCATGTGTTCCTGAAAAAAGTCTTGACAGACAGACTTACATACGAACAAGGAAGTGATTCTATAAGGGATCCGTCTTTTTTTTTATGTATGGAACGGTAAAAAAAGAAAGTAAATTAAACCTGACTATTCATAAGCACTTTTAAAAAGTTTACATGAATAAAAAAACATTCTATTCTATTCTATTCTATTCTAAAGAAACGCTTGGTAGTACGGTTTTACAAGTTGTGTGGTAACAAGCCTCCCACTAACATATTGTATTGTTTTCAATACTTCTTGTTATTATTTTTCAGAATCGTACCTGGTCACCTACCACCCAGAGCTCTTTGTGGCAACATGTGAGCGGGACATCGGTGTCACTGTACGCCGCGTACTACGACGACAGGGCTTCGCAACGCTACATACGCATTCTTGCTAATTTTCACGGTCAGTAGGAACATTCCAAACATTGCCATCTGTGAACATGCATGACATACCTACCCTACCTTATTTTTTACCTTCAAATAAATTGTATGACGATATTATGTGCCCCAACCTAAATCCCATTATTTTTTCACTGGCTGATGCCCGCGACTTCGTCCGCGTGGAATTAGGTTTTTTTTAAATCCCGTGGGAACACTTTGATTGTCCGGGATAAAAAGTAGCCTTGTCATTCTCCAAGTCTTTAACTATATCCATGTATAAAATTACGTTGATCCGTTGCTCCGTTGTGACATGAAGGACAAACCAACAAACAAACACATTTCTCATTTATTATTATAAACTGTACTGATAGTAGAGTTTTAGACGACGGCCTTTATGACAGCGATGGGGAGAGCGGGAGCGACAACGATGATACAAAAAATAAACATTTTAGTGTTTGTAGTTGAAGATTTCCTTGACAGATGAAGAATTCATGGAGAATCTAATTGAACTTCATGTTAAAAGAAGTAACTTATGTCTTCTAGAGAGAGGCTAGACTGTCAGACAATAGCAGCCAATTTGCGCCAAGTCTTAGCTATGTGTATTTGAATTTTGAACAAGATAATAAAGTTTTCCAACATTTATTACTTAAGTATATCGATCATTATCGAATAGTGTAGGCGTTTTGTTTGCGTAAATAAAATAAACAAATGAAACGGAGGTTCAACATCGAAGTGCATCGTATCTGTTTGAATCTTTCGCAGCATTTCAGTAGATCTTTTTACTTGTTAATTAGTAAAAATAATGTTGAGTTCTAGGTGATGTACCATCTTCTTATTCTTCTTCTTCAATTCTGATCTAGAAATCGAAAAATGATGTTCCCACACTCACAATATTTTTAAAAGACCTATTCTATTAAATAGAAAATTCATCCCCACTTTACATGTAGGGGAGCTACCCTAAAAAAAAAATTTATCACAATTTTATTTCACCACTTTGTCGGCGTGAATAATATTTATACCCAAGCCAAATTACAGATTTCTAGCACTAATAGTCTCTGAGATTAACCGAGGACGGACGGACAGACGGACTGACATGGTGAAACTATAAGGGTTCCTTGTTTACTACGGAACCCTAAAAAACAATCGGTAATGATGTTACACGATACGTAGGTATTCTAGAATACCTAATTTTTAACGTTTTTTTTTTGTTAAAGTGTTTTGTCTGTCAACCTGTCACTTAAAAATTACAGTTTGCATGGAAATTACTTGCCAACGATGTTCCTATTAGTTTATTATTTAAGTCTTGGTCCTAAAAATCCATTGAAATATATTATTTCTTACTAAAGATTTTTTCCTATTGTTAGTTAAGACGCATTATTACTGACTGACATTATTATGTATATACATATTATGAATATATATTATTACATATCATTAATAATATACATACATATTATTACGCAAGACTGTAAAACTTTCAGTCTTACACGAATGGCAAAGTTTATTACAACCGTTAGATTCCTCCGACATCAGTGATTACAACGGTACCCACTCGAAAACACCTGTTTACTAGGTATTTTGTAAAAGCTGAGTATAAAATGATAAATTAGCACGTATAATTTAATAATTTCTTAATATCCCATCGATAGTGATGGGCGATTAAAATCGAAGTTGAGTCGAAATACCAACGTTGATTAATATTTAGACTGGACTCGAAAATCTACAATAAATAACTATGTATCATTAAACCATCAAAATTATTTTGCTGTAGGTATCTTAATTCTAATCTGAAAATGATATAAGTCACATCAAAATGATTACAAAATCATTTTATATTTATTTTTTTAAACTACTTAGATCTTTCGAACAGTGGATCGTAAGAAGAAGTCTACCTATTTCAAATTTTCTAATACATTTAAATCCGTGTCGACTAAGAAAAATTGACTGTCAAGGGACTGCGCTGCAGTGGCCCGGCCATCACTATTCTACGGAATACCTAGGTGGCGCAATTGACAAGTTTTATTAATACGCCCTCTGGCGCAAGCGCATCTTGATGCACTGTCTGTTAATTAAAATAAAACCTACCGTCATACATTATTCACATGACATTATTAACGTAGGTGTACATTTTTTATCTGCGAACCAGCAAAGGGAAAAGAATTTCATTCTTTAATTATATATCGCGAGCAATAGGTAATTAGCAGGTAGTTGTTGAGATCTTAATAAAAATTATGCATGTACGTACCTACGGTAAAATCATATGGTATGTCGGCGTCAATATACGAATAAAAACTAAATACAGTAGCCGACAAGAAATATTGTACATCGACCTTTAGAATGAGAATTCGGACTTGTAGAGCGTTGTCTCTGTCTCTCATACCTATGTATGTGACGTTTTGTCGGTCTTAACAACAAAGACAACGCTCTACGAAACTGATATCTCTTTCGAAAGGTCGATGTACAATATTTTCTGCCGTACGTTACTGTACGAGTATATTAATTCCATAACGCTTTTGACCAATGGTTAGTACAAGCATTACCTAAGTTGCATGTTCGACTCGTATATGGACTCCCTCAATTGTGTCCTGAAAAATTACGTGCTAGAGTTTAATGGACAGGCCTACAAGCACAACGAGCAACGCAAACTTCATGGCAAGAAGTCACACTGAAGGCGCGTTTGCCAGATTTTTGTAGATATTTTCTAGTAGGTAACTGATATCTTATCTAACAAAGATTTACGTGGAAACTAATATCTGTGTCTGTGGTTTGTCCTCACCACAGAAACAGATATTGGTTTATAAGAACGTTTCTACAAAATTTGAGTTTGATTGGAGAAAACAGGGAGCGCGCTAGAGAAACATTTCGAGGAGCCGCGTTGACGTTGATGTCTTGCTGCGCTATCTTTGTGCCTTGTATGAGTTGTATGTTTTAAAAAAAAGAATATTATATCAAATACCTATTTAAAGATTTATTTTATATTGCTATTATTTATTAAAATGAAATATGTTCTCGTTACGCTTACAGTAAGCCAAAACGCATACCAAGTCAGACGGTTACATATTTCTCAAACTCATTAAAATTAATTGTATATACTTATTAAGTTGCTGATGTTGAGTAATAAGTGCAGCATTGAGCAGCGTGGTCGGTAGCGCAGGTTCTGCAAATAAATAGAAAAATAGAAGTGTGAATATAAATAAGTAATTATTGAAAAAATATTTTATTGTCTCTACATGTACATACTCCACATTTATAGCTAATTTTATTATTGTGGTTCTATAATTGTTAACGCAAGTAATTTTGATGCAAAATAACTATGAGGGATAAATAAGAAAACGTACCTACCTACGTACTGTACATCTAAAGCAATTAAACAATTGTCCAGCGCAATAACACAGGTCATTTATTAACACCTCACAGAAGACTTGTTTTAAGAGCTTGCCTGCACCATTTATTTAGATCTGACAAGGTTGTTTTGTTTCCACTGGAGCGGTGGGGAATTGTAGTGTTTTTGCAAGAAGGTGCGTGTTGTTGTTTTTAAATGTTTTCATCAAGAACGTGTCTGTGTAATTTATATTTTTACGAGATGATGGCCGCGACTTCGTCCGCGTGGATTTAGCTTTTTAAAAATCCCGTCGGAACTTTAATTTTCCAGAATCAAAAGTAGACTATGTGCTTCCCCGGGATGCAAGCTATCTTTATACCAAATTTCATCAAAATCGGTTCAACGGATGGACAGTGAAAAAGCCCATTAAAGTAAAAATCTTTTTTATTCAGATAAACTTTTACAAGTAAGTACTTTCGAATAGTCGGATGCATCTATCACTGGTTCGGAATGCCTTCCCTACCGAGAAGAACCAGCAAGAAACTCGGCGGTTGCTCTTTTCAAATATTTGATATAGGTACAAGATTATGCCACGTATAAAATAGTATTTGCACTTTGCAGTCTTGTGCGTTTTTGTGCTGTCTTGTGCGTTGCTGGAACGATATATGATATATTTTAATGGCTATAAATGATAAAAGTTAGACGTGCGTGCCCGGGGTCGAGACCTGGACCACCCGAATAGCAGGCCGACGTCCATTTATTTAACCCAAGGAAAAGTAAAAAATAAATTGAGATTCTATCCTATATTTAAAAAGTATGTAAACTTCACAACCTCATAGATCAGAACAGTAGCTGAAAAGAATTGATCGTAAAGCATATTTCATTAAAAGTACCTATTGGACTAAGAGCCAGCGCGTGCCAGACCTTCGTTATTTTATAAAAGCTGAAAGTTTCCCTGCGTATTGTCCCCAACACTGGGAGGGACGTTTGTTTTGATGTTTGTTTGGATCATGGTGGCTTTGGGAGATAACAGGTAATAAAGGTGTAAAATTCTTACGTCAGAGTATAAAGTCTAATTTTGTTATATTTTCTTCAGAATAGTATTAGAAATCACGTCATGCATTGCCAGACACTCTTAAAGTTTAAAAGTTTAAGGGTGTCTGGCAGGAGGTTGCTACGACACTAAGTGTCTGGCAATTCACGACGTGATTTCTAATACTAAGTATTCCGAAGAAAATATAAAAAAGTTAGATTTTATACTTTGACGTAAGACTTTTTACACCTTTAATACCTGCTATCTCCCAAAGCCACCGTGATTCAAATTCTAAGCAAACATCCAAATAAACGTTTCTCCTAGTGGTGGGGACGACAATACGTAGAAAAACTTCAAGCTTCTATAAAATAACGAAGGTCTAGCACGCGCTGGCTCTCTCTCTCTCTATATATGAGTCAGGTTCTCAGGTTCACTATCATTTGTCAACGCGTCGTGCAAATTCCTTTTCGAGCAAGACAGGATACTCTTCCATATTGTAGTGGCAGCGACTGGTATAGTCACTCACTTCGAAAGTTGAAAATACTAATTATTAGTTCATGACCACAATTTAATTTTTTTTGTGTGATCTAACCCTAAATTCACGGTTTTCAGATTTTTCCCCAAATGTCAGCTATAAGATCTACCTACCTGCCAAATTTCATGATTCTAGGTCAACGGGAAGTACCCTGTAGGTTTCTTGACAGACAGACGGACAGACAGACAGACAGACAGACAGACAGACAGACAACAAAGTGATCCTATAAGAGTTCCGTTTTTCCTTTTGAGGTACGGAACCCTAAAATAGGGGTTCGAGATTTGTGTAGTCCACGCGGACGACGTCGCGGGCATAAGCTAGTATAATATAAACAAGTACAACAATAGGTAGGCATATTTCCGAAACTATTTATTCTACCTAGATGAAGTAGGTAGGTATAATATGTACATAATATATTATAGTTATTTAATCAGGATTATTTTTACCATTGATGTTTTCTCATAACGCTCGGAGAGACATTTATACATTTAGACACTGGGAAGGGGGGAAGCCGACATCCTAGGGGTTGGGACCTTTGAGGATATACTTCTAAGCGCATGAGGAACACGTCATGTGCCAAAAATTAAACCTACGTTATTTATTTTGAGGTCTATCTTGCCGATTCTTGCCTGTACTTTAAATACCTAACAAGATGCGCGTGTATCTTATTCGAGCGACGTACGCATACTGAAGCGCCGCGCCGCGCCGCTGGGTATGTCGCACTAGCGTCACTGCACTGCGCGTCGCTTCGCTGCGCTTCAAAATATTCTCTCCAGATGTGCCCCGCGGCAACGCGCGGTGAATCGTGGTGAAGCGCTGTGCAGCGCCGCTCTAGTGCGATATGCGCCATACAAAATGATAGAAATGATATTTTGAAGCTCTGTGCCGCGACGTGCAGCTCGCTGAAGCGCCGCGCCGCGCCGCTCAGGTGCGTACAAACCTTTAAATGCACTAGAATATGAATTTATATGGGTCGCCTATGCGTAAGTGATTTTTTATTTTGAAACCAAAAAGGAGTATGCTGAGATCATTAATCTTATATGTACCTATATGTATAATAAACGACTAAAATGCCTATACAGAATACAATATAGAAAGACTTGGCTCTAGGTTCTTTCAAATGTACCTGTCTATCTATTTATATCAATGCTTAACAAAGAAATCACGAATGAAGCATCTCAAATTAAGGTAATGAAGATAGAAGTATAGTACGCGACAGGTCGAGACATACAGTAATATATTCGGTAATAAATTAAATTACTTTTTACTTTTTAGAGTTTAGGTATGGTTATTGAAGTCGGGTTTATTTTATTTTTTCAATTTTTTATTTTTTTTGTTTTTTGTATGCAACGTTTTGTGTGGCATTAGAGAGTTTTTCTTTCTATCTATGTATCTAATATTTTGTTTGAAATAACTGAATTTTTAAACTATAAAAGTAAGACATTTCACTGCGATTAATAGCATCATTTGGTGACAGAAGGGCTGATTCAACGCGCGTCAGTCGCGCAAAGGATCAGCCTGGTTATCCAGCGTGAATATGCAGCCAGTATTCTTGAAACCATGCGGGCATGATTAGATAAGGCTAGCTTTAAATTTTATTATATTTTTTAAATTAAAAAAGTAAGTTATAAAATAAAAAAGCTGACCAAAGCTATCCGGTGGCAAAAAACAAAATCCATGGAGTGATCGTGCAGCATCACAGTCGGAACGCACGAGTGAGATAAGTTTACACTCATTTGTCACTCCGAGGCGTCCGCGTCGGGCCTGCATCGTGTGGATTCTTCCCCGGGTCAGATAAATCCTCCTCTCTCTCCATATTATAGTAGTGACAGATTAAAAACCACGGTAGGTACTGCTTTTTTTCTCACATTGGATGTTCAAGCGTGAAAGTTTTGCACTTTTATGTGATGTTTAATATCTTGACTCATGATTTTATGACACTTTTTTTAATCCTTTCACGTACCTACCAAAGATATTTTAAGTGACAAATTTTTAATACAACGCCAAAGTCCTAAAATCAAACAACTGCACACGTATCATGCGACCCCCACGAAAATGTCCGATGATTCGATTAGGAATCTATATTTTCATGTGAAATTGTATATTAAATTCATAGGTGTGTAATATAAAACACTGCACCAATTAACTACAAAATGAAATAAAGAACTTTTAGTTGTTATAGATACTTGTGGAAAGTGGAAAGAAAATATTTTGGTCGTATCTATGATGGTATATAGGTACTCGACTTATCACTTACTAATAGATTATGCCCGTGACATCGTCAGCGTGGAATTTTAAAAAATCCTTTCTTAATAGCAAATGCCTACCTAATACCTATGTGATAATGATAATAGATAGCTATATTTGCATGCCAAACACCCCAATCCGACCAGTAGTTTGAACTGTGCGGTGATAGATCAGTCACCATTTCCTATAATATAATTAAAGATGAACCGTTTTGTACCGTCTGATTTGAATCATCATGATAGATCATGAGAACTTAGAACATCTATTTTTATATACTTTTATGTACTACAATATCTTGTAGAAAGTTAGAACACTTTGGCACTTACTGTTAAATATATTATATAATGTATAGGTATATGTAGTAGGAAGTGTCATCCCGACTGCAATCGAAGAACCGTTATAATGACGGTCCTGAGCGTTGCGATCACAAGAAAATGGCTCGGATAAATAACTATTATAAACCTACGCGGTACGCCACTAGTGACTTTCATTGCACTGTAGTCTATAGTTTTAAAATAGATGAATTTATTACTGATATGTATTAAATTCACGATTGAAATCTTTAAACCATTATTTTATCATTTTTCACTTTTTATCTTCTATATTATGATATTAGTTACAGGTCTCTTGTCATTCAATTTGTAAGCGTATCTATTTTGTTGTTAGGGAACAAAACTACCTAACCTACCTAACTAAAAATAATATTACACATGTGCGTATGTAAGTAAGTAATCGCAAAATATTTGTTCACAGGTCGTAACATATCATCTGAGGGGCCGTTGTTCTGTCAAACACGCTCAATCGATCCGAACAAATGTGCAGTAGAAGTTGTTGCAGCAAAGCCACAAGAAATATGGTGGCATGAATGGGACAATACTCAATCTGAAGTTGTTACACCTCTTCTGCTATCGTGTCCTTTGACAGAGGCTATTCGTGACACATCTGTGGTGTCCATTGTCACCCAACCATGCGAAGATCCTTCGAACGGATTAATACTGACACCTTCGAAGACAAAATATAAATATGAAAGAACTTTCACAATATGCGTAAAAGATATGTCATTCCAAAAAGATATATCCCAAAATTTGGTAGAATGGATTGAGATAAATAAGTTGCTCGGGGTGCACATGATTGATATGTATATAGATAGTTTAAGTAAGGAAAGCGAAGAACTATTACTTCGTTATCGCGCGCAAGGCATTGTCCGTTTATTTCATGTTCCTATTAAATATAATCCTGAAAGATCTCTATGGCAGAGGAGAAGAGACCATATTTTAACTTACAATGATTGTTTGTACAGAAATCTTAGAGAATCTAAATTTATTATTCCACTAGACGTGGACGAGATTCTATTACCAAAAAAAGCTTATACTTGGGCTGAACTGTTAAAAAGGTTAACTCATCAAGGTTGGAGTCCAAATCGATATTCTGCAATATTAGTTCGAAACGTTTTCTTCTTTGACTTTCTGCAAGGAGTCAGTAATTATAAAGCTAATAAACACACAAACACAAGTAAGATTTATATAAAACGAGATGACGTACGAATAAAAGATAACGAAAATGTAGTATTAGAGCAAATTGAATTAATAGATGATACTAGTTTAAAATATGAATTAGATGATGAACTCCTTAACGATGCAATACAAAATAAATACAAATCAGAATGCGGCAAAAAAATGCCAATACCTAAAGTAGCAAGTCATATAGTTAGCTCAGCAGTTATTAGCCCTGTAGGACATTACAGCAAAAGCTTTATGCTTACAAAGAGAGTGCTGACAGCATTTAATCATTATCCTTTGGCAAGTCTTGGAGCGGCGGGCATCGCTGGATGGTCGGCGCCTTTTAGCGAAGTGCAACTCAACCATTACAAGGTAAAATAATTAAATATTGACATCATTAATCAATCTGTTTGAATGACAAGAACATTTTATAACCACAAAATTATGAGAACAGCTGACTTCGACTAAGCCCTTCGATCTAGTGCTATTCATTTTCTAAGCAAACAGCAAAAACCCTTACTAATATGAGCATAGGTAAATATTTAAGTATTATTGCACATGCACACGCAGATATGAAAGTTAAAAGTATTAGCTCATCAGTGAATCCATGAACAGTAGTAGTTTTACTCAACTATTTTTTTTGCTAATAAACGTTGTGTGTGTAACATAGGAAAGTTCGTGTAGAATATTTAAATTCGTTTAGCACGAAGTCGTGAGAAGATGCTGCGCCGTTATTTAAATACAAACCGTTCAAAGAGGAATTACAATAATTTAGCGAGCTCCCAGCACGATTGCCTTACTACAACTAAACAACAGTCTTATATTACAGGAGTCATGCAACTCTACAGTGGTAGCGGAGTGCGAGATATATTCGAAAACAGTACGGATCGACCATTCTGCAGCTCGCTTGAGAAGACGCTTAACAAGAGCGCTTGCAATGGCATTCTGTTCCAAATTAAACACTATCTAAATTTTGTGTCTTTATTTTAAACAATCTTTTCCCCACTATAATTATTGAAGTTAGGATGGAACACGAAACGAACGGAAAATAAAATAAGTCAAAGGTCATTAGTTACCTAACATTATCATCATCATTTCAGTCTGTGGAAGCACACTGCTGCATAAAGGTCTTTCTCAATGAAGCCACGACATTTGGTGCTAAGTGTTCCTCATCATAACATGTACTCAATAAATGGTCAATCCATACTAATAATCTAAATGCGAAAGTGTGCCTATTTATCTGTCTGTTTGTCCGTCTGTCTATCTGTCTGTCTGCTAGCCTTTCACGGCCTATCCATTCAACCAATTTTGACAAAGTTTGGTACAGCGATAGCTAGCATCCGGGGAAGGACATAGGCTACTTCTTATCCCGGCAAATCAAAGGTTCCCACGGGATTTTTAAAAACCTAAATCCAACGGACGAAGTAGCGGGCATCATCTAGTAATAAAAAATTTCAATTATAATCATGTCATAGCTAGAAACACAATCATTTTGGTTCCACTATATGAACAAGCAAAATCATATTCATATTGATGAATAAAAAAATTGATAATAATAGACTTATAACTAGATTTTTTTTAAAAAAAGTTATCCTCGAAACAGCGTACTTATATGTTTTAAAAACCTAAGTCCACTATTTTATATTTTAGATGCGATGGCAATTCTTACAAGAAAATAATAACAAGCAATAAAATGATTGATGACCCAATAGGAGAATACTGCTGGGTTAAATTAAAAGGGGAACGAAAATATCCAATCATTAGAGCCTTTCGATGAACTTATAGGACGTAGACTTCTCCAGTGCTGCACTTTGTCGTATAAATGTAATTACAAATATAATGTGCTTTTTTGTCTACCTATTCCATAATATTACCTATTATTATCTAGACTAAATAATGGCCCATGACTGCACATCTTGTTGATGTATTTGTAACGATGTGTGGTGTTGGAACATAAAACTACGTTCAATGTATAAGTATAGCCAAATATACTGCAGCAAGTGATCTTTATGGCTTAGGTTCTAGATGATGCCCGCGACTTCCTCCGCTTAAGTTTAGGTAGGTATTTAAATTGTTGATAAAAAATCCTATGTCCTTTCGTGAGATGCAAGTATATCTGTACGGCATTTCATCAAAATCGGTTAAACAGATGGGCCGTCAAGACTAGTAGACTGACAGACAGACACACTGGTATTTACAACATTCGTATGGATGTAATCATCATCACCATCATAATCAACCCATCGCCGGCGCACTACAGAGCACGGGTCTCCTCCCAGAGTGAGAAGGGTTTCACGCCCGCTGGCCAAGTGCGGATTGGCAGACCTCACACACCTTTGAGAACATTATGAAGAGGTATGCAGGTTTCCTCATGTTTTCCTTCACCGTTAAAACAAATGATATTTCATTGCTTAAAATGCACATAACTCCGAAAAGTTAGAGGTGCATGCCCGGTATCGACCCCCGACATCCGATTAGGAGGCGAACGTCCTAACCACTAGGCTTCATATATCACAGCTTCCCGTAATCATGCCTGAAATAACTAAGTACCTGATAATTTTTTTAAAGAAAAATAAAACAATATAGATCATGTCTGTGACCGAGCTGTGACCGCACTAATTCGATGCAGCGTTCTTGATATTGACAGGAAACAGTAATGTATGCAATTCATGAGCTAAATCCTGAACAGGAATTCGCCAATGTGGCGTCATCGCGACTCGTAAACAACTGTTACCTTGCCTTTGGATTACTTTTAACACGCCTTTTATCTGAGAGACTTCACTGAAATAGTGTCCAAACCACCTTTTTATCACCATATTTGCATGAACAAATACGTCGACTACAGAATTTACAATGATATAAGTACCCAGTATCAACTTAAATAACATGTTGAACCAGTGGACATTCAAATATTATGATGTCCTTCACTGTCATTTACTTGGTAATCGTATTCTACTTTTATTCCTCCTACATCAATACCTTAGGTAGGTACCTACACATAATATAGTACTTATTGTAGGTAGCTTATGACTAAAACATATTATAGTTATTAGTTAATTATTGTATTATCAATCTGCTGGACAACCACCCGCTCTATTACTAAACAATAACTGATTGAAAGAAAAAAATTAGTGAGCACCCACGTAATAAAAGATCAAATATTTTTAGTTTTTTTTTAGTTAGGTATAGTTTCCTACGACCAGCTGTTTAGGCTGTACGTTAATAGATCAGTCAGTCAGCTAGGACAAGTCTTTTTTGTGTATATATTTTTCTTGAAATTGGCCTAAATATAGAAATCTTTCGCGTAACCTAAGCCTGTAAGCAACATTCTTCATGACTCTTTTCTCTGAGTATTAGAAAACTGCAACATTTCCCGAATAGTCAAAGCTGTAAAGTGGTTCATCTTTAGGGAAACCCAACAGCGCAGTCCAGATCTAATCAGAAGAACTAGACATGTTATAATATAAGAAAATAAAATATTTGCCATCTTTAGAATGTTGCTTACTTCAATACGCAAATGCATAGAACAAATAAACCACGCAAAGTAAGTCGCATCTCAAGTTCCCCGAACCGCAACCCTCCTGCACTGATTCATTTACAGCATCTGATAAAATCGCCTACTTTATTGGACATTGTGCGTACGCTGCGATCCGCGATAAGGCCGTATCGATGCTACATTAATCAATTACCCAGTAACCTATACAATGCGACAATTTTATTGCAATGCACGTGAAAATGAAACACTCATTGGAGATAAACGATAAAATAGTAATTGGACTTGAATTGCTACTCGCATTCAATTTGCAATGTTTGTTTATGGCCGGGATTAACCGTTTAAACGCGCAATTAGCAGGTTAACCGCTACACAGTACACTGGTACAACCCCAGACAGTAAAAAGACGAAACGTTGATTATCAGCCAACATTAATTACACGACTGTTCAAAAAATAAAAATGGAATGTTTTCAGGGTTTATGTATTTGAGTTTCTTTATTCCACCATAACTTCTAATGCCCTGAACAGATTTAGATGTATCTTTAGATCATCCCGATTGTCACTGGTTATAAATTTTTTGGGGAAAAAAAATATGGCTGTATGGAACTATTTTCCAGTGTGAATTTTTTTACTTTAGTTAGTTTTGGCAGTTGTTTTTAATTATTTTAATTATTAATCAATTGATTTGAAGTTGGTGTATGGTGGTTCCCAGAAAATCATTTAATGAACGAAGTTTTTGGCAAAAGCTTAGAGCTCGGAAAAGCAAAAAGCTTAAAGCTAAGTACTTACAGATAAACTTTTTAAATGAAGAGTGTATCGTGGACACGACCTGCCACTCGGAACTAAAATTAAGTATGGTCGTACTGACACATTGTAAGTCATGGTTATCTTCAACATGTCTTTAACGAAACCATATATCTTATATTATTTGAATACAAGTACGAAATTAGTAATATTTCAACCTTATCGAAACAGAAAAATAAAGACTAGTATGTGGGATGTAAATAAGATAGTCCAGTATGATAAATAGGACATAGGTACCTGGTACACTCATCATGCTAAGTTTTGCCCTGTTTTTTTGCAGTTTATTACAAATCAACGTTCTGCAGTGCTAATTTATTACAATTTATGATGCCCGCGAATTTATTCACTTAGGTCTAAAAAATCCCGTGAGAATTCTTTGATTTTTCAGCACAAAAAATGTTCAAGTTCGAGTTGGACTCGCACATGAAGGGTTCCAAGAGCGGAGCGAGAGCAACAATTATTAATCTATGGGTTCCACGCTATCGTACCAGAACCCATATCGCATACATTATGGTGGACTGCATAGCTAGAGCTAGGGTCATACTTTTTCGCGAGTTCGGTCCACGTGTATTTGGTAGTAGCTGGACTAAGCTGGTGGGAGGCATAGACGTGCTGCCAAGCGGTTTAGCATTCCCGTATACGATGTCTCGTAGAAACCAACAGGGGTACCTACCTCTACCAGTTTTGCCGTCTACCATCTTTAAATACCTTTTTTTTAACGCTGGGAAATGCATTTACGCATCCCACCCTCTTGGAAGCCAGCCAGCTAACCAGCCAGCCAACCAACTGGAGGCAAGGTGTGTGGGACTTACCGGTCGAGAGGCGACCGGAATATTCACTAAAACTCAGCGGCGCTCCTGCGCGTCGCCTGGCGACTCGGGCACAGGAACACCGAAGCAATCAACCGCGACCCAGCCAGCGACGTCCGCCGAGGCGACCCTCCACCGGGGACCCACTCACGAGGTCCCCACACCGCACGTCCGAGGCGCACTGACGAAGTGCGTGCGCCTCCCGACCCGGGGATCCAACGAGCGACAACTGCAGACCCCGCCAACGTCACCCGCGTCCCATTCTCCGCTTCGTCCACTGTGCCCTCTGCTAGTGAATGGTCTAGTAGTCATTAGCCATAGCCAACAATAACCCCGAAGAGAGATTATTAGCCATGTTACTGGGGTGCACTGGCCCGAATACTGCTCTTCCCCTCGGACGTATCCAAAAGGGACCAGCAGCACCCAGGCATACTTGGAGGTTACCTGACTGGCACCCATCTGGCACCCCATCTTAAAATACCTATATCATCACTTACCAACAGGCGAAATTGCAGTGAAGGGCTAATATTTTGTCATTGAGCAAAAACAAAGTAATGAAAATTGCAAAATAATAATATGTTATTTTATTCCTATCACAAATGGCTACTTATTAGGTTTATTAGCCGTAAAGTGGTGCCATTGAAGTTTACTTTACTGCTTGGAATGATGTCGGTACATGCAGCAGTTAATTTTTATTGTTAGATACCTGTCGGAGTTATAACAGGCGCAGACTTATATGGGCTTTAGAGCCAGCGCGTGCCAGACCTTCTTTATTTTATATACGCTTAAAGTTTATCTACGTATTGTCCCCAACACTGGGAGGAACGTTTGTTTGGATCATGGTGGCTTTGGGAGATAACAGGTAATAAAGGTGTAAAAATCTTACGTCGAAGTATAAAGTCTAATTTTTATAATTTCTTCAGAATATAGTATTATAAATTACGTCGTGCATTGCCAGACACTTAGTATGGTGGCAACCCACTGCCAGACACCTTGAAAGTTAAATAAATTATTAACGTGATCCAAACACACATCCAAACTTACGTTTCTCCCAGTGTTGGGGAAAGTAGGCAGAGAAACTTTCAGCTTTTATAAAATAAGGAAGATCTGGCACGCGCTGGCTCTCTCTCTCTCTAATTGCAATTCGGGATCCGACGTCATTTTTTACCTACCGGGCCTGGCAACATCTGGCAAAAATTAATCTCTGCAAAATAATCTTTTTCTTGGCTGAGTAATCCTGAGTGATTCTAAACCGATCAACTAAAATAAATAAACAAAATCTTCTAAGAACGTTCTTTGAAACAACAGAGAAGTGAATTATAATTTTATTAATTAACCGACTTCAAAAAAAGGAGGAGGTTCTCAATTCGTCGGAATCTTTTTTTTTTTTTTTTTTTTTTTTTATGTATGTTCCCCGATTACGCGAAAACGCCTGGACCGATTTTGAAAATTCTTTTTTTGTTTGAAAGGGTATACTTCAAAGTTGGTCCCATTTCAATTTGGTGAAGATCTGATGAACATCTTCGAAGATAGATACTGGAACTCCTCAACGGATAAGAGTAAATTGCTCGCGATCAGTGTAATAGCTTAGTAAACAGTAGATTTTTAACCAGTCATAGCATAATTCCATGGAGCCACTAAAAATTGTGAAATAAAAAATTTTTACAAAAAAAATAAAAACCGACTTCGTTACACAAACACTAAAAATTGAAAAATAATTTAATTTATTACCGAGTATATTATGTATACAAGAGTTAATATAGTTCCATAATAATATTTTTTGGGGTCGGTGCCAATGAGGTGCCATTGTGGAGTCCCATAAAAATATGAAGTCTAGACGATTCGCGCAGCTAAAGCTAATTGGCACCGGCACCAAAAAGTATTATTATGGAACTATATTAACTCTTGTATACATAATATACTCGGTAATAAATTAAATTATTTTTCAATTTTTAGTGTTTGTGTAACGAAGTCGGTTTTTATTTTTTTTGTAAAAATTTTTTTTTACTTAATTGATAGCATTAATTCTTATTGTGCGTAAAAATTATAGGTAGAGATATATGATAAACTCTACAAATGAAAATTAACATTAAGATTTGATGAGTCTATCACCGAAACAAATAAGAACAAAGCAAAATTAGTAATGAGTTCCTTTCTAAAAAACCGGCCAAGTGCGAGTCAGACTCGCACACCGAGGGTTCCGTGCTCGGGTATTTATTTCGACATTTTTCACGATAAATCAAAAACTATTATGCATGAAAATAAATAAAAATACGTTTTAGAATGTACAAGTAAAGTTCTTTTATATGATACCCCACTTGGTATACCTAGTTATCTTACTTTGAAAATACTACTTAATTATTTGTTCATGAACACATTTAAATTTTTTTAGTGATGCAACCATAAATTTACGGTTTTTGCATTTATTCCTTTACCTGGGCTATAAGACCTACCTAGCTGCCAAATTTCATGATTCTAGGTCAACGGAAAGTATAGGTTTTCTTGACAGATACGACAGACGTACAGACAGACAGACAACGAAGTGATCCTATAAAGGTTCATTTTTTTCTTTTGAGGTACGGAACCCTAAAAGGGTGCAGAATTAAATTATTATAGGTCATACTTTTAAGTTTACAAGAAAGTACCTTGCGGAAATTATTTGCATCTGAATATTGAATTTCCTGCCGTCCAACTCAAGACAAGGTAGTGTACTGTATACAACCAATGCACTATTGAAGTTTATCGTATCCTGTGAATCTAGCCTCCGAGGCTGGAGGCGGTCGATGACCTAGGAACAGCGTTAGGACACCTAGGTTATACCTATATGGTATAGCTGAAAGTACAAGCTGGATAGCGCGACGAACCCGGATGCTTGCTTGATTTATAGGACAGATAGTGGGCAGCCTTTCGAATAGCAATAAACGAGAATATCCTTTTATTACGCCGTTGCATTCAGGGCGAATTTCATATTTGAAACATTCATAAACAAACAGCTAATAACTATTTACAATAGCCACTTATATACTCAATGGAATTGTTCGTTGCTCGCGAAATAAAATTTTGTGAATTTGTTTAATATATGAAAATATATGTACTTAAGGTACGAATAGGTACCAACCTATTGTCTTGTGCAACCCACGTTGCATTCTTTTTGTTCGAATTAAACCTTAACCGCCTGACGTGCCGCCGCGCGCCCGATTGATACGAGGCAGTAGCCTTGGGCCTCCAATTCTACGGGGCCTCCAAAATGTTATAAAATCATCTTTAGTCAAATCCCAAATAAGGCTGGAATTGATTGAAATGGTGAGTAGAAAGCCGGAAACTTGTATCTATAGTTTTATTAGAAACTAGAGGATGCTTGCGACTTCGTCCGCGTGGATTTAGGTTTTTTAAAAATCCCGTGGGAACTCTTTGATTTTTCGGGATAAAAAGTAGCATATTATGTCCTTCCCCGTGACGTAAGCTAACTCTGTACTGAAATTCATTAAAATCGGTTAAACTGTCAGGTCGTGAAAAGCTAGCAGACGGACAGACTTTCGCACTTAGGTAGTAAGTCAGTATCACTAACGGTAGTTTAATCGCCCGCACCAGGTTAGCGCGGGGGCTGTGCGGATGTGCAGAGCGTTCCCTCCCCGATTGCCATCTCGACCTCGATATCGGTCGAGTAGGTAGGTACCTACCTACTTCCAGAGGCGACATCACACGACCCACTTCATTCTTTTCCTTTCGGACTGTGTTATACTGCTGGCCCTACTGGCCGTTACAGCGTTACCGGTGGGTTGGGACTTGGAAGAGCGCAGAGCGCTGGCCAGAAGTTTGGGTTTGAGGTTTGAGCCCTAGGGCTCGACTACATCGGAGAGTGACGTCGCAAGATGTCGCTGTTTTATAGAATAGTGAGTAATGAAGACAAGTAGCGACCTCTATGTAAAAATCCCGTCACTAAGTAGTACCTTCATTCCTGTACCTGTATATTCAATGTCTGTACTCTACTCTGCGACTAGAGGCTCACTGGGCAATGGGCATGCACTAGGTTCATAAATAACCCAAAAATATGGGTGATTACGGGGTTTTTTTTTCTTATTAGTATTTCTTTTTGATTTTTTTGCTATGTTAACCGTCTCTTGTCTCTTGTCTCGGTTTGACTTGACTTTTTATCGATATTTTAGAAAGAGGTTTTATAATAAATAAATAAATAAATAAAGCCAATTCCCAAGCCCCAACATTCATACCAATTTTTACTCTAAAAACCGGCTAAGTGTGAGTCAGACTCCCGCACCGAGGGTTCCGTCCTACAGTCGTATTTTTTCGTCATTTTGCACGATAAATCAAAAACTACTTTGCACATAAATTAAACAATCTGTTTTAGAATGTAGAGGTAAAGCCCTTTCATATGGTACCCCACTTGGTATATTAATCTTAATTTGAAAGTATAAAATACTATTTTTTTTAATTTCATGATTCCAGGTCAACGGGAACTACCCTGTAGGTTTCTTTACAGACAGACAGACAGACAACGAAGTGATCCTATAAGGGTTCTTTTTTCCTTTTGAGGTATGGAACCCTAAAACCATCTTCTGGGTAACTGCGTCCCATCTTAGCCACATCATCACTTTCCATCAGATGTCATTGTGGCGTTTGCCTAAATTTAAAAAAAAGAAAATTAGGTAGGATATCCCGTAGTTTGAAAAAAGTATATCCATACTAATACTTATTATAAATGCGAAAGTGTGTCTGTCTGTCTGCTAGCTTTTCACGGCCCAACGGTTAAACTGATTTTGATAAAATTAGGCACAGAGTTAGTTTACCTACATCCCAGGGAAGGACATAGGCTACTTTTTATCCCGGCAAATCAAAAGAGTTTTAAAATACCTAAATCCACGCGGATAAAGCCGCGGGCATCATCTAGTAAGTAATATCTGTGATAATACCTATATTGCAAGTCAGTCACCTCGGAACAGTGAAAGACACATAGAGAAAAGACATCAGTCACTAATCAATAATAGTGGTTGCTAGGATAATTTTAATGTAAACAAAACAACAAAACAAATCGAAGAAGAAAGTACTTAAATCATATTTTCGTGTTAATACCTATTTATTATTCTTTTCTTTTATAGTGCAAGTGATTTACATTAAAGATAGGTACCATACCTACCTAGGGAGAAAACCCGTCATGCATCTGGACAAGTTGAAAATATTAATAATTGGACCTTCTGATGTAATGTACCTACCTAGTCTACCTACTATCTCTAATCATCATCTTTCAGAACCCATCCGTTCGAAATCCTATACTTTGGGAATAAGGAGTGGGAGTGAGAAGGGAAGACAAGATGCAAACCACAAACATGTATTATCTCTGATGCAAACATATTCACTTGTGGGTATGCTCTTAGACGTACATAGTGAACATAATATGTAGCTTCAGTGATTTAAAAAAAAGTATTGGCCGCGACAGGTTTTTTTTATTAAAATGGCGAGCAAACGAGCAGGCGGGTCACCTGATGTTAAGTGATTACCGCCGCCCATGAACATTTGAAGTACCTACCAGAGGAACCACCAATGTGTTTCCAGCCTTTCAGGAATTTGTTGGTCAGCTTCCCCTTGAATAACCCCATGTTGTAATCTAATGGGAACACCGCCGAAGGGATAGTTGATTCCAGTTTGCATGAGCGTGGAAAAAAGCTGGGGGTATGAGGCGAAGGGACGCCCTGAACACCCACACGTCACCCGCGCTCGCCCGCACCGCGTTAGCGTATTGCCATCTGAACCTGTCACGTACTACATGAAGTGGACATTACCTACAGTGATCTTAAAACAAGTAGATAGTAGGTACAATCTGAGTTGCAACGTGGCGGTTTGCGCAGGTCATAGAATAAACATTAAATACACAAGCCCGGCCGATATCTGTTTTTAGGGTTCCGTACCCAAAGAGTAAAATCGGAGCCATGTCACTCTGCTGTCTGTCTATCTGTCCTCGTGTCACGGGTCTCTAGCTCGTAGACAAAACGAGTTACAAACCTGAAGTTTTAGTATTTGGTGTGGAACGTTTACCCAAAACCGAATATTAGAGATACAATTAAATTTTTCTTAAAAAAACTGTGGATTTGTGGTTACATACAAAAAAATTACAATGTGTTCATTTGGTGAACGTAGTTCACCAAATCACCGTTGTCATTAACTTGTATAGGTTTAAGTGTTAAGGGAAAAATCCGAAAACCGTGAATTTGTGGTTACATCACTAAAAAATATTAAAATGTGTTCAAGAACAAATAATTAGTATTTTCAACTTTTAAAGTAAAATTACTATACCAAGTGGGGTATGATATGAAAGGGCTTACCTGTACATTCTAAAACAGATTTTTATTTATTTTTATGCATAATAGTTTTTGATTTATCGTGCAAAATGTCGAAAAAATACGATTATAGTAGCCTCGATGCGCGAGTCTGACTCGCACTTGGCCGTTTTTTTGCATTGAACACCACCACATAAAATAGGCTAGTTGACACTTTTTTTAAGTAGGTCTTAAATGGTTAATATTTGTCCTTTTAGATCAAAAAAATTAACACTATATTTTTTTGCGCCCTAAAATCCGTAAAACTTTAATTTAAAAATATATTTTTCTTAGACAGGTGAAAACACTGTCGGCCATTTTTGGCCGATAGATTATCTGTGCTCTGACGTCATGCATTTGTAAACAACAGCATAACCTACCAAAGTTTAATAAACATGACTTCTATAGGTACTAGTTTACATGAAAAATATAGTAATTATCGTTATTGTATCATCCGAGAATGTAAAAACGCATCGATAAAGACCACAGGAAAGTTGTGGATTAGAGTGCCCAGTGAAATAAATATACGTAACACGCGAAGACTTGCTTAAAGGGATCCTATATCACTAACGACTGCAACCCAAATTTATTTTTGCAAAGATCACTTTGTTGTAAGTCTTACTTAATAACTTATTCAATTTATAAAGAGAAAACGATATTTTTTTACGTTTACTATGAGTTTTTAGAAATATATAAAAACTAGCTTATGCTCGTGACTTCGCCCGCGTGAACTTCATAAATTTCAAACCCCCATTTAACCCACTCAGGGGTGGAATTTCAAAAAATCCTTTCCTAGTGGATACCTTCTCTTTACCTACAAAGAACACACCCACCAAATTTCATGTATCTAGAACCAGCTGTTTAGATGTTTAGGCTGTGCATTGATATATAAGTTAGTCAGGAGGACTTGAAATTTTATATATATGGATACTACGTTAGTCAATAGGGATGACATTTGTTTGTTTACATATTTAATGACACAATCACATCATGGCTGACAGCGTTTTCTGAGTTTCAAATAAAAATAAAAACTGTATTTTTTTAAACTGGATTTATATATCCATCCTGCGTTTTTAATAATTGTTATTGATATATTTCGTTGTCTTAAGCAAAATACTATAATAAATAATCATTTATTGGACGAAAGATATGAGTCAAGTAGCCTATTGTGTCTGTGTGCAGACACAATTTTTCTGCACCATCGGAATCTATTTTGTGTAAGTAAATATTTTTTAGAGTGGAAAGACATCTATAGCTAACTATTTATCAGAATCCACAAACATGGAAAACATAGGGATACCTAGACCAACGCAAGGTGTGCGAATTGTTGAGTTTGAACTTTCGCATTTGAACGTCAATGATAAGCAATTTAAAGTTGATATTGAAATGTGGGACTGCAGTGGCGACCACAAGTGAGTTACTAATTTTCTAAAGAACTTTTGGGCACTAATCCTATCCTAAATATCTAAAGAACTTTTATCGCAACCCCTACCATCAGAAAAACTCACTAACTTAGCAAACGGATTTTATGCGCTTAAATGAACGTGCTGAAAAAATGCAGTCTGGGCTTTTTTGAAAACTTTTTATATTAACTTCTTATTTTTAACTTGGTCTCACCAACACCTTTAATAAGTATTAATTTTGCCCGAGACTTCGTCCGCGGCACATAATAAATTATTAATAGCAGTCACTATTGGATGAAGTAGCTAAGTAGCTTTCTAATCTTCATTATCATGATCAACCCATCGCCGGCTCATTACAGAGCACGGGTCTCGTCTCAGTATAAGAAGGGTTTGGCCATAGTCCACCACCAGTCGCATACTTCACACACCTTTGAAAACATTATGAACTCTCAGGCATGTTTCCTCACGATGTTTTCCTTTAACGTTAAAGCGAGCGATAGTTAATTTCTTAAAATGCACATAACTACGAAAAGTTAGAGGTCCGGAATCGAACCCCCGACCTTCCGAATAGGAGGCGGAGGTCCTAAGCATTAGGCTATCACGGTTCAGCTTTCTGATGGTAAAGGAATTATAAAAAGCGATTCGGTAGTTTCAGAGTTTATCGATTACAAACAAACAAACAAATCTTTCCTTTTTTATAACATTTAGGTAAATCATACCTACTTATTTGATAACTTCTATCAGATTCGAGTCTTGTTGGCCAGCCCTTCGTCTCGGTGTCCAGGGTGTCATATTAGTATGTTCGCCCAACACTGTCAATGTAGCAGCAAGAGAGATGGAACTACTGTATAATTACTTTGCAAGCCAGGCGAAGTTGTCAGCTAAGCAGTGCGTACTATTCTACAATTGCGAAGACGATCAAGAAGACTTGGAATCCTTAATATTATGTAAGTATGTAAGTATCTATGGTACGCGACAGCTTGAAATGCCAATCGGGGAGGGAACGCCCCGCACACCCGCACAGTCCCCGCGCTAACCGGGTGCAGGCGAGCGCAGCTGTGCGGGGCGTCCCCCCTGCTCATACCCCGATTGCCTCTACCTGTCACGGACTCTATTTACTTATTATTTAAAATTCATTCAAGAAGAATGTCCTATTTTATTTGCCAAAAAACTGGCTTGAATCGTGTCTCATATTTTCTAAAAATATAGAACTACTTTTCGTCAGGTTGCATTGGCATGTTACCTATTAACTTTTTTAAATTCATTCAATAAGAATGTTGCTAAAACTCAAAACTTGACCAATGAATTGCATTTGAATCGTGTCTCATTATTTTGTAATAATAGTTACTTCTCGTCAGGTTGGTATGTTACATATTATCCTGTAGCTACTACAAAAATTTAGAAACAATAATTTTAATTAGGTAGGTATTAAAATGAAATTGTATATACATATAGTTCGCGACAGGTCGAGATGTCTATCGGGGTGGATATGCCCCGCACAGGCCCCGCGCTAACCCGGTGCGGGATAGCGCGGGTGTGCGGGGCGTCCCTCCGCCTCATACTCCGATTGCAATCCCGACATGTCGCGTCCTATAGGTATATCTTGATGGAAGTAACCATTTACAACACGTAAAGTTGCGAAAAAGTATTGCGTCAAAAAATAGGACATTCTTTGGTTTTGTTTGAAAATTGAGATTTATTAATCTAGCTCTTATTTCTTGCAGCTCCCACGTTTTCCAAAGTGTCACAAGTGGCTGTTAATTTGAAAACAGGTGGGAATCGCTTAAAAATCGACTTTTCCAACTACGTCATTTCCATATTACAGACAATAAATAAAGTTAATGTCATCTAATTTATCACGTTTTATTTCCAGTAAGTATTGTAGTCATTATACCTAATTGTTCTTACCGGCATTTCAAAATACTCACCGCGCCAAAGTTTCAACATACGTGATATCTGAAAAACATCCATTCATTTTTTTGTCTGTTACATTAATTTTAAATGCTGTTATGATTTCAGTTTCTTTTATATGGAAAAGGTGCAAGTTTGCTGCTATAACTGAAAGTAGAGGTTAGAAAAGTTGCAAATTAAGACAGTCTGTTAATGTATTAAATAAAGATATATTTATTTTAAGTTGAGTAGGCTTTAATCTATACAACTTTTAAATTACATATTTTCAAAAAGAACGGAAGCCTAGTGTTTCTATATTTACTATATCTACAACAAAGGTTTTAAAATTTAAATTAACGTTACGGATCATATTGCTTTCAATTAGGACACCTTCACTTGAATTCTCTAAATTAAATTAATTGCAAACCTAACACTTATTGCTATCCTTTATATAAGACGGAATTATGCCTCAAAATGTATTTTTTATGTGTAAGATCATAGTCACCAAGTTCATGATAGTTTGATCACGATAAAATCTACTTAATTAAAATCATTATAAACATAAAAACTTGATTATAAACCTGCACTCAGTCTTAAAACATTTGGCTCGTATAATGAGTACTTTTTAAAATGAACTTATCCATTCATTTGTTTCTTTTATTAACATTATCTACTTAATTTTATATGATTAACCTTATTAGAAACTATGATAATTAATTAATCGATTTACTTACAAAATATATACATTATTTACTACCTATATATTTTATGACCTTGTACAGAATATCTTACTCCATCAGGATAAAATAAATTATAAAAATCTTAACATGCCTATTACTAATAAAATTATCACCTTGATCACATTGTGTAATATGTGGAAGGGTATTATGTAGAATACTAATTTATATTTATTTACATTAGTTAATGTCTATCATTTTTCCAATTGCCACGTTCATTGAAATTTTTTCGGTCCCTATGGCCCCTTCCAGAACCACCGCGATTCCATCGATCGTTACCACGACCGCGGTGCCCACCTCTATTAGGAAATCTTTGGAAGTTTGGATCACCTTCCATGTAACTGAAATCACCTTGAGGACCGTTAAATCCCATATTTCCGAAATTGGGGGGACCTCCAAATTTATTGTTGTTATTGAAATTATGAGGTATGTTCGGTGCTATGCCTAAAAGCCCCGGAGTAGGACCACCTCTTGGATCAGGTAAACCCTGATTGAAACTATGTAAATGATTCATAGGATTCATCCCACCCATTGATTGCATGTTCATCATATTCATGTTACCTTCCATTGAACTCGGAGGTCCTGGCATACTGGAAAATGGGTTTGCATTTTGATTAAAATTTGTTGGGGTTTTTAATAAAGCCTCTTTGGGTTTTGGTATATATGAAAACTCACCATTTTCTCCTAGCGTAATGCCTAAATTGTTAAATATACTACATAATACAGTGTTGTTTTGAATTGGTGTTACATCAAACTTTTTACCAGGCATTTGTTCTTGTTGGAACTGTTTTATCATTTGAGTTATGGGCGCTAAGTTTTGGTTAACAAAAATTTTATGCGTCGAGCTTAATTCCTTGTACCAAAGAGAATTTTGCAAAATGGTTTGTAATTCTAACGTAGTGCATTTCTGTTCTAAATGGGAACTTTCAATTTGACCCACGATTTCTTTTGGTTTTCTGCGGGGATCTATTCGTGGACCTGTATTAACAGGTTTCGTAGGTTTTTCACTATCACTATTTGATTCTTCTACTGATAGTCTAAAGACTTTTCTTAGCCTAGGATCCGTTAAAGCTTGGGATTTTGCAGTACTGTTTCTGATATCAGTGTAGTCAGGTCGTGGAATATGAACTGATACTAATTTATATGGAATAGGAGGGTGACTGTTAATAGAACCATTAATCTCAGATGCCGGTGTGTAATTAGACATTGCTTTAAAAGGCAAAGCTAAACGCAAATCAATATCACCACTTGTGTTTTGCCTCAAATCTGTATCACCAAAGCTTGGAGTTTTATAATCTGTTTGCCGTAAATCAACATCACTCCTTCTACGTCCATCAGTAGGTTCACCATCTACACATTCATAGATTGATACGCGTGGAGGTTTTTTGCTAGGGGGGGATTTGATTACTTTTTCAGTAGTACGAACTGGAGACCGTCTGGATCGAGGATCTCTTGAAATATTTTGCTCAGCTGGCTCACTGGCATTTAATTTGTTATCCTGTAAATTATTTTTCATTGTATTCAACAACTTTGTGACTTCTTCGCTGATATCAATTTTGGAAAGGTCTCCAAGTTTACTCAAAACAGCCGCTGGTTCTATGACATGAGGTGCAGCACCAGCAGGTGGTGACATTAAAGATTTTTGCGGAGAAGTACACGGGGACTTCTTTTTATTCCCCTTCTCTTCATCGCTTGAATACCATTTTTCATCAATCAACAAATTATTATCCTCGTCATCATCTGTTGTAGAACGACGGTTTCTTTTTTCTGGGTTTTTGAAAATAGGTTCCGGTTGCAGGAAACGGATGTCAGTATCGCCTTCAGGATGTAATAAATTTTCTTCAGTGTTAGGTTGATGACAAGTTGGATCGGCTTCTACAAATGAAAGCACTCGGTGGTCAATATCTTTCACTTCATTCAAAGATTTTTCCTTATCTATAGCTTCATTCGAATTATCAATATTTTCCTTATCTTTAGAGGCAAATTTCAGCGCATCTTTAGTATACTGATCAATATCAATCATATCTTTACTATTTGCATCCTTTTTTAAGGGTTTACTGCTAGAAGAATCTTCTTTGACGGCAGCAGTTATGTTTGGAAGAAAACGCATATCAATATCTTGCTCAGGCAATTTATTTGGTATCGTCAGACTGTTAGATGTTGGTGCTGCAGGCGGAACACGTAGGTCTAGGTCTTTCGTTATGTTAGATCCTATATATGGAGCCTGTTGGTCGGTATTATTAATTAAACCGAATTTTTGAATGCTCATTGTATTTAACTGAATTTCAGTTATTTGTTTTAATGATATACCAATACTGTTTAACTGCAATACAGTCAATTGACCTAGTTGATCGAGATTTTCAATGCCCATTTTAGCAAGGTCTGAAATTTGCCTAGGTGTTAAAACCCCATTCAAATTTTTAATACACAAAACGTTATTGGTATTTACATTACTATTTGGAGATAAGTTTGAAATTTGATCATCATTCTGCCACCGTGACTGACGTACTTTTGGCGAAACTTTATTCGGGCGTTCACTATTAAACTGATTATTTTGAACGGAATCGAAATTATTTTGCGGATTTGAAATATTTAAATCAAAAAGTGAAGGTATATTCCTCGCTTGACCATCTGTGTTTTCTGAAAACTGCTGTATTAATTTAAGTTGTGTAGTCTGAATCATCTTCATTGCTCCTTCCCTATTTAATCTTGGAAAATCACCCAAAATTTCCTTAGGCGCAGATTCAATATGCTTCAGGAGAATATTTTTGAGACCATCATTAAGAGGCTTACCGTGTGCAAATTTACATTCATCTTTGTATAAGCAAGGAAGTCCAGTATGATAATATTTGCAAGGAAAATCTGCATGCATATACAGACATTTATCTCTTTTGGCACAACATTCCATAAGATAAAATTTACACAATTCCATTTTTCGTGGCGGTTGAGCGTCATGAGAATAAATACAATCGTCACCTTTATGACATTTTCCTTGCATATAATATAAGCAAACACCGTCAGGGTCTTGATTCGGGTGAGTCCCTCGTCTTCTATCATTTTTATTTTTATTTCTTTCACGCTGAGGTGGTCTGTGTCGTTGTTGTCGATGGGTGGAATGGCCTCTGGAGTCATGGCTACTGTCCGATTCATAAGAATCTCTATCTTCATCTTGATAAATTTCTTGCGGAGATTGTCTCTGAACTGGGGAGGCTCCCCTGACGCACATCATTTCACTCTCATCCACATCTTCAGAAAAATCTTGCTTTTTACGTTTTTTAGTTTGACCTTCCTTCCCATCGTACTTCTTTCTTTTCTTGTATTTACGTCGCTCGTCAACATCTTCCTCATCTTGTGCTTCGTTAGCATCAGTTTTGTTCATAGCCTTCCTTATAGCTTTTTCAACACTACTAGCGAAATCTTCTTCTGATTTAACTAACTTACGGTTTTTTTTATTTTTATCTTTAAGCTTTTGTTCGTTTTTATTTGATTTAGATTTCTTTTTCTTACCTGATTTTGAAAAGTAAAAATTTTGCACCTGTGAGTTATCCTGATTAATATTTTCATCAGTAGCCACTGGGACTGCTTCTTCGTTTTTGACTTCATTTTGAACTTCGTTGAAATCCTCACCATCACTTTCAATCTCTCCGTCTTCTAAGTCTTCTATGTTAGTTGCACGTTCTGTCATTTTAACGTCACTGAAATTGAGATAACATAAAATTAATTAAATAGAAGTTTACTTTCACCTTGCACAAAAATGTGTATACGAATAGAGATACTAGTTACAAAAATATTATTTCTTTTTGTTTGACTATTTTTTTAACAAGTCAATACTCGTGTAAGCAAATCACTTATAACAAATCTTTTGCCATGCAACAGATCAATCTATAGGTAGGTAGTAGGTATCTATCGTAAAGAAAATGGAATAATATTTGAGATATTTGAGAAAACCACATGTCATTAATGTTCTCGGTTTAGTTGAAAAGTCGAACGTAAGACCATAAATAGGTGCTCCATTGACTTAGGTAGGTACCTATAGATAAAAATACATTTAGAATAAACAAAGATAATGAATTCTCACTAAGCCCTTGAAACTAATAAAACTATTCCTAATCGTATCGAGAATACTTATCATTAATAGTTTATGGATCATAAACGACTTTACTGCACCAAAAATTATAATTGTATTTTCATAGGTATCGTTTCTAGTTTTAGCTATACTAAAATTATAGAAGTAAAATTTGGTAGTTAGAGTACATAGTTATAATTTCCGGAACTAATAATCAGTGTAAATCCCGCAAATTGCTAATGCGCGTTGCCGCCATTTTAGTAACGTCAGCACTTATAGACTGAAGTTTCGAGCTGATGGTATATTTTTATTTCAGCTGACGTCAAAATGACATCATTTCAATGTTAATGAGACATGGTTCCAACGCAATAGCAATTTGCGGGACTTATATCTGCTTATCACTGATCAGTGATTACACAGGTAATCAAAGTGGAAAAAAGTGGAAAAAATCATCAAATCACTGGGAATTATATCACCTGAAAATAAACGGAACAGTGGAGCGCTCAGTGTTTCGTATTTATTTATTTTAGGACTAATTTTCATAGTTTATTAAATCGTCTATGCTACTAATTCTGTTGGTGCACCCTTAATATTCAAGAAAAGATAGACAGACCACATCCAGGCGTACGAAATAAAAAGAAATATGTAGGTAGTTAATTTAAAATCAAGTTGTAATTTCGCCTAAAAAGGTAGGTAGGTATATTTTGAAGAGCTACGTAACGAGTCATCCAAAAAAAGATAGCTAGACCACCACATCCACGCGGACGAAATAGAAAGAAATATATACCTACCTACTTTATTTAAAATCAAGTTGTAATTTCGGCTAAAAAGGTAGGCATATTTTGAAGAGCTACGTAAAAAGTCGACTAAGTAGTGGTGAACACAGCTGATTCACCCTGTTTGGAAATAGGTATATGTAAGAGAACCTGGAATAGATCATTAAAAAGTTACATTTAAAAATTTGAGCTCCTTGAAATTTAAGAACACCTTGAAATTCAAGAACACCTGGCTTGAACCTAATATAAATAATTAATATGCTCCGCTGTTACCTGCTGTTACGCTAATCTTCAAGTGATAAGGTGATTTGATTCCACTTTGATCACAAAGGTCAAAGTGGAACAGGTACCTACGTATACCGGATTCCGAAAAAATATTTCACCGATAGATAGGTAGGTAGGTAAGGTAGTTACCTATATTATCCCGAGTGCTATAAATAATTACACCTACCATGCGGGCGAAGTCGCGCCAAAGACTAGTTGTAAAATATACATGCCTTACGTATTATTTTAAAGAAAACCACAAAAGTGAAGCTGATTTCACACTACGTGATATTTAACTTATATTACAATATAAATTATATTATAATATAATTATATTACAATATAAATTATATTTAAATATAATATATATCCCGTAGTAAGCTTTAGTGTAGGTTACTAATATTATATAGGTATTACACAAACTTTTACCCGCGACTTCGTTCGGTGCGTAAGTAGTTTCAAAGTTTATCGAATACAAACAAACAAACAAATATCTTTATAATGAGATTTTGTATGGATTATAAGTATAGATAGGTAGGGTAAGTAGGTGCATGGCGCATGCAAATAGCAAACATTAACGATAATGCGACAGAGAATTATCATTAATTGATAGTTAAGGATATACACATAAGTAAACATTAAAATAGGTAAAGGTTTGAACAAGTTTATGAAATAGACGAAAATTAACGAATAAAAATTATGAAATCGATCACTTTCAAAGAAAACAAAGTGGACCATGACCTAAATCAGTCACTTATTTATCACTTAATTTTGCACATAACTAACTATAAGTTAATAAAGGCTTAATGCCACCAAAACATTGAATAAACTTTGGTTAGATACGTAGTTAGGTACTGGTAGGTAGGTACGTACGGTATCATTATTAACATGTTAACTAGGTAACTAATAAAATGTTTCTTATTTTTCAAACTACAAAGATAGGTATCTATAGAATTCCTAGATTTTTGTTTGAATCATCAATTTGATCATTATTAACAACATCATTTAGGTCAATATCTACCTACAATATTTTTATTCTCAGTAACATTAATTAAACTAATAATTATTGATCGTGGCTTATTTCGCAGTCGTCATTATTCAGTGGGCATGACGTCACAGTTGGCAACATCGCAAATCAATCGTGAATCGCCATTTTTATATAGGTAACCCGACTATTTTAAAAAGATATTTATTTTAAGCCTTGCCTTGTACAGGTGATCAGTGCTCAAAATAGATAAAGTATTGATAGCAAAATACTAATTACTAACAAAGAATTGAATTGAATTGATTTTTCTAAATAGTTGCCTAAAAATATAGCAAAATATGTAGTTATATCGAATAAATGCATAAATAAACTCATCCACACTGTGATTCAGTCACACTACTGAATTATACTCACACATATATACATGTATGCCGTTTGGAAGATTGACGCCCTATATTTACATTATAAATAGCTATGTAGGTTACTACTAACCTTAGGGTAGCTTACCTATTAAATTAAGTTACAAAAGGATGAAGGTATCTTTTTTACAATAGGTAGGTACCTACCTGGTTAGTTAATATTATATTTGTCTACATAGGTATCATGTTTTAAGCGAGATCAAATTATTGTCGATATCTCTATACTATACCTAATAGTCGTCGGAACAATATAGTCGATTGTCATTGGAATTTTTCCAGTATCACAAATCAAAGAAAATGCGCAGTTTTGAATTCAACATGTATGGCAGCAGTCAATAGACTACTAACTGTACATAGCCACAACTTTCAAGTAAATTATTATTAGATACGGGCAGATATGCAAACAGTGGGTGGCCGTTCACATTTCACAATATCTCGCTATTTGCTGTGCGCGGCGCTCTCGCCTCCCCACGGTATATGACGTCAACCTTCTAGAACGGCAAGATATTTTGTCCTTCCTTTTTCGAGGTCACGCGTACAACGTTCACTCACACAAACACAGGCTAAGTACTGATTGGCGTATAGTGACTCGCGTCTGCATGACTAACGGCTACCCTACCAATTTGAATAGGTCGTTTTACATTAATTTATTTGAATGTTAAAAATTATGATGAAATAAATACCTAGGATGCTTGACATTTTTATAACAAAAGAAACTCAATAAATAAACTTAAGAAAATTAATACAAAAGCATAAATTAATTTCCACCACCTTAACATTATCCCAGAATCCCTATTATGTAGTTAGATTAGATAAGTACCTACCTATTGAAATTACAAATCGTTAATAAATTGAAGTCATCGTTAAGCTATAACAATGACAATGAAAATAGTTCATGCAAATACTATACAAATTTTTCATACAAACGATAAGTTACCCAACAATAAATTAGGAACGATCTTAAATTCTTAAAATGGCGGCCGCCATCTTGGGAATTTAAGTTCAGTCAACAAAACGTTGTTTCGAAATTTAATGATACCGATATTTCGTGGTATAGGAATAATAATCCATTTGTTGAAAAATATGTGTAGCAATTCATTATTGCACGTGTGTAACAATTTGAGCAGACCAAGCACTTATTGCGATAAAAATATAGGGGGCACGCATTTGATTATGTGGCCTAACAAGTAAATACATAATGGTGTTACCAATCTTACATTAAATGAACAAATCACTATGTGCGACTACTATACGCCATGTAAAAGAAATCTTTCATAGCATTGCTGCATAAAGACGGCGTAACAAATAGAATACGCAAAATATTGATTTCGAATTCGGACGACGACTGCAGCGAAACAAAGGCGAGATTCGTAGTAATTTAGTTCCAATTTTTAACACGCCAATTAATTGCGGAGGGGCGCTTATGTTGCTACACTGTTACCACATTAAGAAACACGAATTTTTCGGTCAAATTGTTTTTAATTATAATCTTATTCAAAAAATGGTAGAAAATTTACCATTGAATAATATCTTAATGCTTATTTAAAATAACAGTTTGTAATTTCAGCAAATAATTTGCACGAATGTATCTTTAACTTATAAAAGTTTGTCAACTTTTACTTTGCATGAGTACCTACAGTCCGTTCGGAACGTAGGTTCAGAAATATATTTTATCTCTGGCTATAAAGTTGGACAGACTGAATACTATGTTGCCATATTGGTTATGTTATGGAGTCCCAAAACCTGAACCGAATCTTACAATCGAATTTAAGATTGTTGTTTTCAATATATAAGTGCGGCTTGGATTAATGTAAATGCCAATTCTAAAATTTAAATAGTGAAATAGTGCTGCACGTAGAACCAGATGATGCCCACGACTTTATCCGTTTGGATATAAGTTTTTTGAAAATTCCATTGGAACTCTTTGATTTTCCGAGACGAAAAGTAGCCTTTGTTCGTTTCCGGGATGCAAGCTATCTCTGCAGATACCAAAAATTCCGATATTAACACAGCTAATTCAACGAATGGGCCGTGAAAGGATAAAACTCAGACAGACTTATTTCAATCAATCAATTAATCAATCAATCAGCCTGTATGCGTTCACTGCACTGGACGTAGGTCTTCTCAAAAGCAGCCATTGGTTCTGCGGCAGACGTGGCTTTGTCTACAAATTCAAAGCCACTCAGCGTGCTATGGAGCGGGCTATGTTGGGTATTTCTCTGAGGACAAAATCCGTAGGAGAGCCAGAGTAATTGATATAGCTCAACAAATCGGCCATCTGAAGTGGCAGTGGACACTGGGCAGACATACCTACTTAGTATTTACTTACGAACAATCATCACTACTCATATTGTGACTACCCATATTTCACTACCCATATTATAATTAATGCGAAAGTGTGTTTGTTAGTTTATCGTTCAACGCCGCAACGGAACAACGGATCAATGAAGACCGAGAGTGACATAGGCTACTTTCATCCCGGACAATCAAACAGTTCCACGGACGGACACGGGATTTTTAAAAACCTAAATCCACACAGACGAAGTCGTGGGCATTAGTTAGCTAGTTTATAATACTTATTAGTATGGATGAATGCATGTTATCATGCGATGAATTATTCATGTAACAGCAAGTTGATAAATTAATATGAATGCTCTAGGTTTAATTCATTTATTTTTAAATCATGGAGTTTCGGTATTAGCAGTGGTAAAAAATATTTAAAAACCGACTTCCAAAACCACTACAAAGTAAAAAATAACTTTTGTTTCTACACGTGTATTATGTATGTTGAAGTCGGGCGAGCTTTACACTTTGATTTCTAGTTTCTGTTATTATGCTTGCCCGACTTCATTTTCTTTTTTTTTGTGTAAGTACTCATTGCTTGGTACCTTAAATATTAATTCAGCAGCAAAACTTTCCAAATCCACACGGCTTAGGAGTTCAGTACCTTCCAGCATCAGGATTGAAGAGTTGGGACTTGGAATTCAATAACAAAGTCTATACTTGGCATTTACAATGTTATTTTACCAGGAACAGTTCGTAAATCTCTATGGTTTAGGAGTGATGTACCATGCATCATCAGGTTTGAGGAGTTCGGACTTAAAGTGTAATCATGAAGCCGCTGCTTGATACCTAAAATATCAATTCACCATCTGAAATTTCCGGATCCTCACGGCTCCGCTTAGGAGTTCAGTATCTTGCAGCATCAGGATTGAGGAGTTGGGATCTGAAGTTGGTGTAGTCAATGGTGTAGTCTATGCTTGGCACCAAAAATAATATTACATCATTCGCAGTTCCTGAATCACTACAGTTTAGGAGTGCTGTACCCTATATCATCAGGGTTGAGGAGTTGGGACTTGGAGTCCAAGCATAAAGTCGTTGTTTGGTACCTCCAACATTAATTCACTATGAACACTTCCAATCAAATTACATATTTTTTTATTTCATTTAAAAATCAAATATTTGGCATTTTTATAATATTCTAAAGATTTATCGTAGTGACTCGCCTTACTTACGAAAACACAAATGCAAGACGCAAAGCGTCAAGTGACGTCAACTATCGTTCCAAGGTCACGCGCACTGACACTGATTGAGTTAGTAAGTTAAGATCCGTATCCGTATCCGTGGATCTTGACGCCAATGATCCGTATCCGCGGATCTACATTTTCAATAATCTGGCACATCACTTGTACATACATTTAAAAAAACCGGCTGAATTGAGAACCACCTCCTTTTTAGAAATCAGTCGGTTAAAAATATCATTACAATAATATTAATTTATATTACATCAAATTTCATTCACGATTATACTTACATATTATTTCAATAAATATTGCTTTATAATAATATTATAATAATTAGAACTAGGTAGTATTCTTAAAGATCGTTTATTGCTTGTAAAATAATATGCACTTACGTGTGGAAAATGTATACATATGGTAACACAATTTTAGGACTCAATTTACTTTACAGGAAGTAATGCCAACATACAGTGTAAAATATTTCTGATCGGCACTTAAAATCACGTCGTTTATCTCGTGCAAAAATAATAATAAATGATAGGTGATAACTTGAAACTTTTCTAATTCTGCGAGTACAAATTAATAAAATTAAAATATTTTATTGCAAATTAAAAGTATTATGAAACATTCATAGACGTAACGTGAAATGTCACTGTCAAGTGTCAGTAGATTATTATCTTATGAATTATCATGCTCGTGATAACGAAATTACACTCAGCGTTTTTGTAGAAGTTTTAGATTTTGTTTTATAATACGGAAGAAACAGATACTTTTAGCCCACTGACATGTTAAACAGTAAACAGTTGCTTGTTTACAATGTGAATAGATACATGTTTGTGTAGTTGTTTTGAGTTTAAGTCATAAGTTTTCGAATTAAAATGTCTGACCCAAGTAATCCTTTTGCGGGTCTATTAGGAGTATCTGGATTGAAAACTACCAATGAATCGGAGTTTAATAGTAGTCCAATATCGTTGGATGCCAAGCAGTCCAACGAGGAGGCACAGGTTCAAATGATAAACCAACTAGTTGAGAATGTTTTCCATTTCACCATAAATTCTTATGCTATAGATGACCAGTCGGATGAACAGTTGGTATATCTAGAAGAACTAGCGCAAGCTATGAATCCAAAAGTTAATATTGATTTAGAAACATTAGAACAAGCACTTTTTGAAAGGCTGTTGTTACAAGATATTGAGCAAAATGTATTACCCAAAACAAGCAAAGTGTTCAAAGAACATGTAACACAAAAGCAAGTATTTCCTTATTTATTTAGTTCAATGGAAAATATTCAGAATTACAGTCAAACTAATACACAGTTTATAAGGGATGCTTTAGAAAAGATGAATGAGCTTATTATGAGGAATGCTGTGACAGCACTAAAACAGCCTGCATTATTTGAGGGACAAGATTTTTCAATGCAACTAGTGGAAATACTGCAAAATGGAGCATCTCAAAGCCACACATTTTTTAATGAATTAATAAAAGCATTTGTTGCTGATGGTAAGTGGTTATAGTACAATAATCTTTACTATTAACTAGCTAACCCGGCGAACTTCGTACCACCTAACAGTCGATTCTTCTTTTTATTTTTTAAATTTTTCTCGCCCTAAGAACCATCCTCGTACTTCAAGGAATATTATATAAAAAGAATTAGTGATATCGGTTCAGCTGTTTTCGAGATTTGCGATCAGCAACACATTCAGCTATTCATTTTTATATAATATGGAGATTATCTGAAACTGAGCTTGGCTTTGCTCATGGAAATTCTGAAAATCCTTTTTAGTGGTAGTCTACATTATGAAGAAAACATTTCAAATCTCAAATTTCTGGATACAGCTTAGCTATTTAGAATTAATGATTTTTGCTATTTGATTGATTTTGATGTTATTGATGAGTTTATCCTTTTTGTAGTTCCTTTTTTTATCCTTATGCTCAGAACTTCATCTGCATGGACTACACAAATTTTAAACCCCTATTTTATCCCCTTAGGGGTTGAATTTTCAAAAACTCTTTTTGAGCAGATATCTACGTAATAATAGCTATCTGCATGCCAAATTTCAGTCTGTTCATTTTCAATGTTAAGTAGTTTGAGCAGAGCTGAAAAGAAAAGTACACTTAAGTTTTGTTGGGTAATGTTATCATAGTTATAGTTATATTAATATCAGGTGTCTCAGTAGACTAGAATCAAAATCTGATCAAAATTGGATGAGTAGTTTTGGATACATCTAGTTAACAAACTTACAAACTTTAGTCATACCTCTTTATAATATTAGTGTAAATCTATGTCCTAATTGAAATATATAAAAATTAATGTTTGTCTCCGTAGTAATAGACTCTCCTATTTGTAACTTATGCATACATTTAGGTTGCAACAATATCATCAGTATAATCAATCAATCAATCGTGTGTAGCAAATTACATTGCTATGCATTTAGCTGGTAATGAATATAATTTGATATTTCTTTTTCAGAAGATGATGATTGTCAAAACCAATTACAAGATGCTATGATTCCAGTGCTAAAGAGGATTCATACTGATATAAACAAATCAAACTTAATAAATTTACCTATTTACATATTACCATCAATACAACTTTTTGCAGGTAAATATATTTAAAAAACCTTTTTAATTTGCTGTCAAAAACTTACCTAATCATAAGCAATTAGTAAGCTTGAAACAAACTGAAAACTTGAAAAATATTGCAATCTAATGCAGAAGCATCTTCAGCCAAAAATAGAACTGTCTATTTGAAGTCTGAAATATTATTGATGTGTATATGGATTTTTTTTTAATTTATTTAAATATAGCATGTTTTAAAAAAAAAATTAGCCATGTTTATCATGGAATACTCCTATTTCTCCTCCAACTAAGCGTAAAGCTTGTGTTAGGAGTAGGTAAGACTATAGTGCAACCGGTAGGAGTTTGAACCGCCGACCTTTCGCAATCAGTCCGCTCCTTTAACCGGTGAGCTATTGAGACTCTTAAATTTTGTGGTTTTAACTTGCACTAACTCACTTTAAATTGTCACATATGAAACAAATTATTTTTGTATCATCAGGATTAGTATGATTGTCTTAGTACTACTTATCGAAACAATTATGATTCTTACAGGTAATACACATTTAGCACCAATACTGATGGAAGCATGTGAACCAAAGATTGAGATGAATGGGAGACTGTACCAGGACTCTGTGATAGGTGCCCTGTTGAGTTTGTCAGTTTTACCTCGGAATGCTACAGGGATGCCTGAATTTTTCGATAATCCTATGGATCAGGTATTAAGTTTGCAAAAAGAAAAATACACCCATTATCATCATCATGATCAACCCATCACCGGCCCTTTACTCAGCACGAGTCTTCTATCAGAACGGGAAGGGATTGGACCACAGTCCCCCACGCTGGCTCAGAGGGGATTGGCAGTCTTCACACACCTTTAAGAATATTGTAGAGAATTCTTAGGTCTGCATGTTTTCATGATTACGTTTACCGTTAAAACAAGTGATACTAATTAATTTCTTAAAATGCACATAACTCTGAAAAGTTACGAGGTTGTGCCCAAGATCGAACCATCGATCTCTCGAATTGAAGACAGACGTCATAACCACTAGGCTATCACTCCTTAAAAGTACACCGGACACCATGTTATGTAATAATCCTATAAATTGGGTATTTGACTCCAAATTTTTTATTACTTTATTATAAACTAGGATAAAAATAATGACGTAAACTGAAAAAAATAATTAAATCGATCAAATAATAAAAAAGTTATTAGCATTTAAATATTTATGATTAGCCAGAGATAGCGATATAGAATTATGACGTCATTTGACTAATGCCATAGTAGCTTCGTGCAGTTTCATACAAATTTTCGTTTGCGAGAAAGGGATAGAAGACCCTCCCACTCCAAAATTAACATGCCTGTAACTTTGTAAATCTTTGTTGGATTTTAATATTTTTTTCAGCGTACGTCATTATTTTGATCCTAATTTATAATAAAGTAATAATATTTATCAAATTCAAAAGTAGTAAAATACCCAATTATAAGGTATGTATGATATGTTAATAGTGTGTTTCTGATCATAGAAAACACTATGAATTGATTTGACTGAGCCAATTGCTCATGGTTTCAAATAAGATGGCATCATACCACATAATACAAGATTTAAGATTCTAGATTCTTTATTTGCAGAAACATTTTTGTGCTCATGGTTTCAAATAAGATGGCATCATACCACATAATACGAGATTTAAGATTCTATAGATTCTTTATTTGCAGAATCATTTTGTACAATATGATGTTATTACACATTGTCCAGTAGAATGTCACCTTTCCACCAGTAGAAAGTTTTCGGCAACATCTTAACTAGGAAATATAGAGGACGGCGAAAAAATGGAGATTAGATTGCATTTTTAAGATGTTTAGTGTTGGACATATTCAGTTTTATTTGAAAACACATTTTCGCGGCTGTATATTTATATTTTATCTGTACAGTTTTGTTTTAATTTTTATGTAGAACTCAATCAGTACCAGTTTTTATTTTTCCTTTCAGGCAGCCACCTCAATGATCGAAACATCAATCTGGAATGCCTCATCGCATCTTACGAATAATTTACACAAAATATTTTTGACTCTGCTAAAAGGTGGTCCGACAATAAAAAATAGATTATTGTCATGGATAGGAAAGTGTTTGAAAACCAATGTTGCTAGAGGAAAACTTTGGAATGTTCAGGTAAAGTTTAAATCTTTCTTTATATATGTATTCCTCTTTGCCGAGGGTCGTGACTTCTTTTCATCAATCCATAGCTAGAGCCTCAATAGCTCAACGGGTAAAGCAGTGGTCTGAAAACCGAATGGTCGACGGTTCAAACCCCGCCCGCTGCACTATTGTCGTACCTACTCCTAGCACAAGCCTGAAACTTAATTGGAACTCACTAATGCCTGGTTTCTGAGGTACTTTTAACGACGGTTTATCTATTCAATAGCGCTTTTAATCCGATAACTCGAGACAGTGAGTTTCTGAACAACGCAATACAAGATAAACTCCGTTTAAACTTAACTGGCCAATGTGCGCCGTTTATCGACTCCATAAAGTTATTTAAGAGAATCAATCACCGATATAAATATTAAACGGATTCTTAAAAAATATTTTATTGATTTAAACACATGACCCTTAAAAGGTTGCATGTGGCTTATCCACATGCAATCCTTGTAACAACCTGTATATGCATAGGCGCTCCGCGTTACACAAACCGGTTTGGCGTCGGCTTATAGATTGCACGGCGGCCGGTGCGCGGTGCGAAGTCATTGCACGTAAATTGCGGGTAACATTTCGTTCATTACCTACCGATCTATATTTTACTCACACCCTGGTTGCATCGATTTCTAGCTTAGTTTAGATCATAAGAGGAATGTGCAACATTCACACAAACTCTAGAGAGTTTTTGGATGTAAAGCGGATAAATGTACATTAATTATTTTGGTCAAAATAAATAGAAAAAAAAATAAAAAAAAATTTGACGTTTCATCTGTCTGTAGGTAGTTCATAGTTTGCTTTTTTTTAGATTAAAAAGTATTTTCATAGTAGTTGTTCATTACTTTGCAAAAACAGTGTTTAGCCACTTATTTAGCATAGAAAAAAAATATTATTATTAATAAAACTAGTGTTGATGGCGAAATAAAATAATAATATGCATTTCAAACTCGTTTCCTGTAACAGACCCATCTAGTGACAGAGTAATAAAATGGTTATTGGTCTCATAGTTTTTGTTGCCTCCATGCCTCGAGGCCCGTACCCCCGTTTTGGCCTAAGTCAAACGGAGAAGACCCCCACTGCTGTTTTTGTTGTATTCAGAAACGCATGGACAGTTAAACGACGTTTATCTTATACATAACTTTATTGAATTAACAGCTAATGAGAACCATAATTGACAAGTTCAGAAACCGGCCATAAAAGAATGAGATTTGGATTCTTAGGTTTTACTGTTATTATCAGATGTTAGTGATAATAACCGAGACCGACGGCTTCACATTCTCAACATTCGGATTTTTCCATAGTTGGTTAAAAAAGGTTTTATGTACTTTCCAGGCAGGAGAGATGAGTGCGGCGAGTTTATCTTGCGTTTCTGATGGATTCATGTTGAATCTCGGCGCAGTCCTGTTGCAGTTGTGTCAACCATTTTGTGCCTCGGCTGATGATCCAAAAGCACTAAAAATTGATCCTAGTTATGGTGCAGTATTGGTGAGCCTTTCATATATTTTTTTATGTTTTTATTTAGATATAAATTAGCCCTTGACTGCAATCTCACCCGGTGGTAAGTGATGATGCAGTCTAAGATGGAAGCGGGCTAACCTGGAAAGTGTATGGCAGTTTAAAATTGTTACTATAACAAAACTAATAAGAAAAAACCAAGATGGCGGATTTCAAAATGGCCGCCATGCAAACCCATACTTCCATACTAATATTTATGTGTCTGTCTGTCTGTCTGCTAGCTATTCACGGCCCATCCGTTTAACCGATTTCGATGAAATTTGGTACAGACATAGCTTTCATGCCGGGGAAGGACTTTTAATTCCGGGAAATCAAAGAGTTCCCATGGGATTTGAAAAAACCTAAATCCACGCGGATGAATTCGCGGGCATCATCTAATGAAAAATAAATAAAAAGTAGTACCTAAACGTACATAGTGTTATATCTTGTATGATGGTACGAAACCCTTCGTGTGTGAGTCCGACTAGCACTTGGCCGGTTTATTTTTTACAGCCTGAAGAATGTGCAGCCAAATCCGTGCATCTCGACTGTCTGCACAGTGAGACGTGTTTGTTGCCCGCACGTGAATCGGAGGACGGGCAGACTGTGAAGAGGCAGACAGCTGAAACATACAACTTTGTTACCGAATGCTTCTTTATGACCCAAAAGTGTATTGACTTAGGTAAGTTTTCCTCTCTTAATTACTTTTTATTTTTATTATTATACATGTACTTAACTTAGTAAACTTAGCGTTATTGTTATACTAAACACAATCCAATACCAATAATAATTTGCCCCATTTTGTAGTTTTAGTGATTTAGTATTTTTCAAACCCGCAATTTATAGCGTGCAAAACTCGGGTCGATGCCCCTACGTACCTACGACGCGGCATTGACTCCGAGTGGCCTACTTACGCAACGTTCGTTGATCTCTAGTGTCAGTCAGATATTTTATTTGCAATATATCGTGAACTTTTACAAAATATAAAAAAATATAAATATTTTTTGCGTTTTTTAGTAAGTCTTCGTTTTTGCTAGCGTTCTGGTTACATCCTGTATATTTGTGTATTTATTTTATTAGTACACCCCTTCTGCTCTCTTTATATTTTTTTAGTAAGTCTTCGTTTTTGCTAGCGTTCTGGTTACATCCTGTATATTTGTGTATTTATTTTATTAGTACACCCCTTCTGCTCTCTTTATATTTTTTTTACTTTCAAGAGGCGGCTTCTTCCTCTGGCGTAGTGTCAGGGACTTTATTTAGTTTTTTATTTTGTTAAACTATTGTGCGAATTTTGCAACTGTTTAACTAGGAACAGAACAGTTTAATTTGGACCCATGTTAATCTTTAATTTTAATTGTATCGTCTCCCATACTGGTGAGATGAAATGACTGAATGCTTGACCTTAAATAATTGACGTGCTGTTAAGTACGTAGCATTAGGGTCAGGCCATATAGCTATATTTATAGTTAATCGGTATTCACTGCCTCGATAGTGTAGTAATCAGTATGTTGAACTGTGGATAATGAGGTCCAGGGTTCGTTTCCCGGGTCGGGCCAAAATTAGGAATTGGATGTTTCTGTTAAGATATTCTCAGTACTAGCCTCGAAGACTTGCTTGTGTGCGCGCATTTTCAAATTTTTATTCTAAGCTGGATAACTTGTGAACTTTGTCTATGGTGTGAAGGTGTACGTGTGTGCGCGGAAAAGTTATGGAGGTGCGGCCAGGAGCTGGGGCGTGCGCAGCGAGCGATGGCCGACGTGACGGCAGCCGCACACCACATGCTCGAGCCGGTGCGACAACGCGCGCAGTTCCTCATGACCAAGTAACTACGCGCCTTACACTAATCCTTCAGCTACGGAGGTGTGGCTAGGTGCTGGGGCGTACGCAGCGAGCGAGCAAGCGTCCCCGGGATGCAAACTATCTCTGTTTTAAATTTCGTCAGGATCGGTTAAACAGCTGATGGGTGAAAAGTTAGCAGACAGACGTTAAGACAGACACATTTTTATATTTATAATATTAAGTATGGATTTTACAGAACAAAGCAATGTGGCTAATTCCTTTGTACACAATCTCTAAACTAAACTAAAATATCACGTCTAAATCTATTGCTATCCCTTTCATAATGTTGCTTGCGGAAAAGGAAAGCACTAGACTTAGACCTGTTAATTTATTTTAGTTTAGAGATTGTGTACTAGAGAATCGGCCCCATTGTTATGCCAAATTGTATTTTAATTCTAAATCTTTAAGTTCGCTATTCACTCTGCACTCTCATATTACCTACCTATTTTTCAATTCTCAG